>NW_017729033.1:70397159-70400208 GCF_001723915.1 Gavialis gangeticus | reverse complement strand
ACTGTGTAGGCATCTATGCCACAGTCACCTAGTTTTTTAACTAGGATGGGGTGAGAGACGGTGTCAAAGGCCTTGCTGAAGTCCAGAAAGACTACATCCACCGCGACACCTGCATCCATGGCCTTTGTGACCTGATCGTAAAAGGCAATCAGGTTGGTCTGACATGATCTCCCCCTAATAAATCCCCCTAGGATTTAGCCTAGCCAGGTTAAACTAACCTGCAAAGATTGAATCAATTCAGGCATAGACTTTTTAAATGTCTGTTCCTAGCCTAGGTGTGTCTACCTGATCTGGCTGACTTTCGTTAGCCCTACTGGAAGGAAGCTTTGGGAAAATACAGAGCAGAGGATTTTGTGAGCTCAAAGAAAAAATGAATGCAGAGCGTGAGGCTGAAAAAATCTTGGCAGTGAGTGCTGTCCAAAATTTAAGTTTAACCCATTAAAAGTACCTTGGGATAAATCCTTCTTTGGTGTATGTGTGCTTAAGGGACAAGTCTACAATGGGCCCATTTACTCATTTCTAAGATCATACTGTTAATACTTTCTTCCCTTTCCTATATCCATCAATCAGAAAATTTACTTCTGTTCCATTTTGCTTCTCAGTAACTAACAGTACTTTATCATTCTCAGACCATATTTAAAAACCTACAGGCTTCATTTCAGACTTGTAGTTCTTTGCTTTCAACTAAATTGACTTTTTTTTTTCTTCTGATCAACCTATTTCTCTTATCTGTATTGCAACAGTGTTTCGTAGGTGTTTGGTTAGAAGGGGCCTTAGCAGATCCTCGAGTCTGACCCCCTGTCCTGGGCAGTAAAGAGCACTGGAGTCATATGACCCCACCTAGGTGCATGTCTAGCCTCCTCTTAAAGACCCTCAAGGTAGGGGAGAGCACCACCTCCATTGGCAGCCCTTTCCAGATTTTGGCAACCCTTACCATAAAGAAGTTCTTCCTGCTGTCTAACCTAAATCTGCTCTCTGTCAGTTTGTGGCCATTGTTTCTAGTTACTCCAAGGGGTGCCCTAGTAAACAGAGCATCTCCTATTCCTTGCTGTCCCCCCCCCAATGAATTTGTAGGCAGCCATTATTTCATCACAGTGACAACTCATGTTCATCTTGGAGTCAGCGGTGACTCTGAGATCCCTTTCCACTGCTGTGCTCCTGAGAAGGTCCTCCCCCAGCCTGTAAGCATGCTGGTGATTCCTTCTCCCTAGGTGCAGCACCTTGCGCTTGCCCTTATTGAACTGCATCCTATTCTGTTCTGCCCATTTTTCCAACCTGTTCAGATCCACCTAGATTTGTTCCCTACCCTCTGGTGTGTTAACTTTACCCCATAATTTGGTATAATTTGTGAATTTGGACAGAGTGCTTTCCATGCCCTCATCCAAGTCACTGATGAAGATATTGAACAGCACCAGTTCAAGGGCCAAGCCTTGTGGGACTCCACCGCCCACATCTTTCCAGGCTGATACCGATCCATCCACCACCACTTTCTGAGTGTGACCTCTAAGCCAATTTGCCACCCATCTGACCATGTAATCATCTATGTCACAGTCACTCAGTTTATCTGTGAGAATATAATGAGATACTGTATCGAAGGCCTTCTTAAAATCCAAGTAGTTAACATCCACCTTGACTCCTGAATCTAAGCATTTTGTGACCTGGTCATAAATAGAAACAAGGTTAGTCAGGCAGGGACCTACCTGCTACAAATCCATGCTGGTTGCCCTTTTGCATTGCATTCCCTGCTGGACTCCCACAAATGTGATCCTTAATAACCTTTTTCAAAGGTTTTCCCGATGATAGAGATGATTCTAACTGGTTTATAGTTACCCGGATCCTCCTTCCTCCCCTTCTTGAAAATAGGAAACACACTGGCCCTTTTCTAGTCCTCTGGGACCTGACCTGAGCACCAAGAGTGCTCAAAGAGCTGTGCCAGTGGCTCTGCTATGACACTAGCCAATTCCTCCAGCATCTTTGGATGGAGATCATTCGGGCCTGCTGATTTAAACACATCCAGCCACTCCAAGTGTCTCTTCAGGGAACTAGCAGACCTCCTGCATCTTAAAAGGAAGACTTACAAAGGATGGAGGACTGGAACCACCACCAAGAAGCTCTGGTCTGGACCTGCAGAGAGCGAACCAGGAAAGCCAAGGCTGCAACGGAACTCCAGCTAGCTACAAATCTCAAGGACAATAAAAAGTCCTTTTTTAGATATGTGGGGAGCTGAAGGAAAAGCGGGGGCAACATTGGACCCCTGCTAAACTAGATGGGACAACTGACAACTGATGCCCAGGAAAAAGCAAATTTGCTAAATGGGTACTTTCCGTCAGTTTTTCACCAGTCCCATGGGATGCCCCTGCCCACTGCAGGAAAGGGAGGCCTGGGTGAGGGAGATTCCTTACCCTCCATCAAAACTAACCTTGTGAAGGAACACCTTGACAGGGTGGATACCTTCAAGTCAGTCGGCCCTGATGGTTTATACCCAAGGGTGCTCAGGGAGCTGGCAAGCATCATAGCTTAGCCCCTAGCACAGATGTTTGAGAACTCCAGGTGCTCTAGTGAAGTGCCCAATGGTTGGAAGAAGGCCAATGTGGTGCCTGTCTTCAAGAAAGGGAGGAAAGTGGATCCGGCAAACTACAGGCCTATCAGCCTGAACTCTACCTCTAGGAAAGGTCTTGGAAAAGATGATCAAGGAGGCCATCCTTAACAGACTAGCTGATGGCAACATCCTGAGGGATAGCCAGCACGGGTTTGTTGCGGATAGGTCTTGCTTGACCAATCTCATTTCCTTTTACAACCAGGTGACCTATCACCTGGACAAGGGGGAAGAGATTGATGTCATATGTCTCAACTTTAAAAAAGCCTTCAATCTGGTATCCCATGATCACCTCTTGGCAAAACTGGCTAACTGCAGCCTCAACCTCACCACGATCCAGTGGCTGGGGAACTGGCTCCACGGTAAGGCCCAGAGGGTGGTGGTTGACGGAAGTCAATCATCATGGTGGGCGGTGACCAGTGGGGTCCCTCAAGGCTCTGTCCTTGGACCTAT
>NW_017729033.1:70391487-70396803 GCF_001723915.1 Gavialis gangeticus | reverse complement strand
GGACTGGCCAAGTTCGCCAATGACACCAAACTCTGGGGTAAAGTATCCACACCTAAGGACAGGAGGGTGATCCAGGCAGATCTTGACAGGCTCATGAAATGGGCGGATGAGAACCTGATGGTGTTTAACACCAAAAAATATAAGGTTCTCCACCTTGGGAGGAAAAACCTGCAGAATGCTTATAGGCTCGGCAGTGCTACGCTGGTTAGCACTACAGACGAAAGGGACTTGGGGATCATGATTGACCACAAGATGAATATGAGCCTTCAATGTGATGCTGCAGCTAGTAAAGCGAGCAAAACACTGGTTTGCATCCATAGATGCTTCTCAAGCAAATCCAGGGACATCATTCATCCATTGTACTTGGCCTTGGTGAGGCCACAGCTGGAGTACTGTATCCAGTTTTGGGCTCCACAATTCAAAAAGGATGTGGACAAGCTTGAGAGAGTGCAGAGGAGAACCATGTACATAATCAGAGGTCAGGAAAATAGGCCTTATGATGAGAGGCTGAGAGCCATGGGGCCCTTCTGCCTGGAAAAGCGCAGGTTCAGGGGCGATCTGGTGGCCACCTATAAGTTTATCAGGGGTGTTCACCAGAATCTGGGGGAACGTCTGTTTACCAGAGCACCCCAAGAGATGACAAGATCAAATAGTCACAAACTCCGCCGTAACCAATTCAGGCTGGACATAAGAAAGAACTTCTTCACTGTCCAAGCCCCCAAGATTTGGAATAGACTGCTGTTGGAGGTGGTTCAAGCACCCACTTTGAACGCCTTCAAGACACATTTGGATGTTTATCTTGCTGGCATCCTATAATCCCTGCTGACTTCCTGCCCCTGGGGCAGGGGGCTGGACTCGATGATCCTCTGGGGTCCCTTCCAGGCCTAGTGTCTATAAAAATCTATGAAATTCACTAAGTCAGTGCTAACAGTTGGTGGGTTGGTTTCCCCTTTATGCCTGTCTATGATCCAGTTGGGAGATTTGTCCTGTCCGAGTTCAGGAATACAGAGGCAAAAAACTCATTGAAGAGTTGCACAGCTCTCTTCGCATTGACGTAATGCACAGCTAAGAGTGTTTTAGCTGTGCATTACAGCTCCATTTCTGTACCTGTATTTTGATGCTGATGCTAGCTGTGTAGTAGTTAAAAGTTTCAAAGCATTTCTGTCTAGAGGAACCTTGGGGTGATGAACTTGATTAGCCGCATTTTAATAGCCTTACTCAAATTGGGTACCATTTTACTCTGCAAGTTACACCATTGAAAACTGCAAAGTACAGTACTATGGGTCATGGTATCAGAATCCGAGAGTAATATCTAAGAATAATTATCTAAGAGTAATATTTTGTCTCATTGACTTTCACTGAGACTTAGGCTTCCAAGACCTAAATACTTTTCAGTTCATCTGTTTTCTTTAGGGCTATACATGAAAACATCAGACAGCAAAAAGCCACACTAAAATGAGGCTTGCTCACATGCAACAAAAAGCATGTTCCGTACAAATGTCAATATGCAATAACCATTTAGGCTTTTTGTAGGTAGGCTTGTGGAAATATGTTTTTTATTGTTATTTTGTTTTAAATCACTGTTGTTTTTTGTTGATTCATATGCTAGATACCTTTATTTCTTGATGTAAAATGGTAATCTGTTATGATTAGCATAGCAATCTCTCAGATGTCTGTAGGAAGCCTAGAAAGAGCTCTTGTGATTTGAAGGATGTTATTCTATGTATTCACCAAACAAGATTTAATCAGAGGGAGGAAGGGCCTTAGAAGTGCTGTAGGACATCTCTTCTCAAACTGATGGTCCAGAGAGATCTTGCTTGCGGTCTACAGAGAGTTGTATGGCTGTATGATGTTGGTTCTTCCTTGCTTATATAGCTGTTGTGTTTCATTAGAAGATGGTTAAAGCTGAATTAAATGGTTTACCTAATTGTATTTGCTAGTTATCATAGTGATGTGTGATTGTGAACAAAATGGAGGTGGTCCATGAGATTTCTACTGTGTGCTAAGATATGATCTTCACTGGGAAAGTCTGAGGATCCCAATTGGACTGAAAATGGACTTGAGGCAGCAAGTCCCATCTCAAATTAATAAAACAATAATATCTTACGTGTATATGGTATAATTTAAATAATCCCTGAATAGAGTTTTTTATACAATAACTTGGGAAATGTTAGTACCACCCTAGTGATGCAGTAGAACCTGGATACTTCATGGGGTTAGTTTCCAAATTCCCCAGCAAAGATGAGGGCTTACAAAGTAACTGTATGTGTACACAGCTGCAGGGAAGTTGAGCAGGACCACAAAAGGGCTCCAGCTGTTAACTGCAATTTTTATTTCATAGGACACCTCTTTTTTTCTCAGCTGTGCAGGGTTTCTTACGAGCTCCAGCTGATTGGAGACATGGCAACCTTTGAAGTAAAAACCACAGCAAGCAGATGAATGACTCACCCTTAATTTGACAATTGCTGTAAATGAAGTGGGTTGTGAACCAGCCAGATGCTTTATATTGGTTAAATTAAGGTATAATCAATGTCTTCAAATAACATCACCTATACAGAAGAATATAATAGAAAAAATAATGTTTTTCTTTTTAAAAAATGTTCATAAATAGAGTAAGAGCTGTGTAGATACCTCGGTATAATCCTTGACAGTTATGCTGGTTAATACTGATGTACCTGATAGAAAAATTTGACCCACTACCATTTCCATAATATTTACTGCATATTTCAGTCATCTCATTCTTGGAATGAAAGAACAGGAAATTGGTTAAATAAACCTAGTGACAAGGCTGATTAGACTGAAAGAAAGAAGCCCAATGAGCCAGTCAGGATACCACGCCGGATATAACCCTTGCTAATTCTGAGCATATTCAGGGTGTCTGTCCATACAGCAGAGAATTTTCTGACTGCATAAAATAAACCTAGTGGTTCAGAACGTAAAGATGCAGCAAGTCTGAAGAGAGATTTTGGTAACATGAAAGAGAGATATTGTTATGACTTGTAGCCCAGAAAACACTGTACATAAGATGTACCTCCAGCAGTTTCTGGTTTATAGTGATAAACTTAAAATGGGATTTTCAGTGCTTAATGCTGGCTTAACCCCGCTTTCATCAAAGTTAGTGGTTAAACTCTTGATCTTCAATGGAAGCAGAGTTAGGTCACTAGTGACTGCTTCTGGAAACTCCCCCTTACTGACTCCCTCACACACTTCAGTGATGAAAGTCATATTGTAGTTGCATCAGGCTGTTTCCACATGGCCTTCCCCTGGAGTAAATGTGATGGTATGGAAAGCTGCAAGTTGAGGGCTAGGGAGCCCAAACACCTGGTTTTAACCCAAACAAATGTACCAGATACATTCCTTAAATCACTAAGTAGACTGTTCCAGTGTTTCAGAACCTTTGCACTCGGAACGCTTACTCCATATGTCCAGTCTAAATCTTTTTTGCTGAAAATTAAACTGATTTCTTCTTTCCCCAATGAACAACTGATTACTGTATTTTCTCTCATATACACACCTCTGAATATAATACCTGTCCTGGTTGTTACAGAGAGCTTGAAAAAAAAACTTCTCACCTTTCAGGGCAGGTGAGCAATTAATCCAGTGGGCTGGGTCTGCAGCTGTGCTCTGGGTATGACCGTGCATGCCGTATCTGGGACTGCACACTGGGTCAGGCTGTGGCCTCACTCCACGCACTGGCTTGATATGGCATACCAGATCTGAGGCCACATGCTGGATCTGGCGCACCAGATGTAGGGCCTCATGCCAGGTCCAGCCTCACATGCCCGTTCTAAGGGCACACATTATATCCAACCCTACATGCTGGCCTGATGGACCTCCATGTCTTATAAGTGGCATCCCTGTTAATACATGTCCAAAACAAGATTTGCCTTTTTTGTAAAGTCTTCAGAGTTCTACTCATTTTAGTTAGTGATACACTATAGCCCCAAATCCTTTTTTGTTATACTGCTTTCTAGCCAGTTGTTCCCTATTTTGTATTTGCATGTTTGACTTTTCCTTCCTCTGTATAGCACTCTGCACTTTTCTTTATTTCATTTAAAACAATCCCTCCAATCTGCCAAGATCATTTTATACTCTGATTCTGTCCTATCAAGTGACATCATTCACAAATTGTTTAAGCATGCTCTCAAGCCTATTATGTAAGTCACTCATCAAAATATTGAATAGAACTGGGCCCAGGGTGGATCTCTGTGGGCCCACTTGAAATGTCCTCCCATTTTGGCAGTAAATTATCTTGAGTGATATTTTTTTAACCTGGTGTTTACCCACTTTATAGTGACTACAGCTTGACCATATTTCAGTAGATTCCTTGTGAGGATGTCATATGGGACAGAGTCAAAAGCCTTACTAGAGTCAAGCTATACCACATTCACTACTTCTCCCTGATCCACTCAGCTGCACTTTGTTCTTCATAAGATCACTTTGGCTGTTCCTAATCATCTTTATTATATTATAGGTCAGAGGTGTCAAACCTACTGGGCACCTAAGACCCGATTTGGACCACAGAAAACCTCACAGGCATAGGCGGTGGAAGGTAGGGGGCTACCGGGGCTCAGCCCCCCCAAACACAGGGCAGCAAGTATGGCCACAGGGCAGCCCAGCCACAGGCACTGGGCTGCTGCAGCAGGGCAGGGGCACACACTCAGATACACAGCCAGGATCACAGTCCCAGTGTGTGGCTGCCCAGCATGGAAGGCAAGTTTCAGTCTACTTTCTTTGTGAAGGGGAAGGGGTTTGGGGGGGCGCAGATTGAGACCCCCCACACTGTGGGAGGGAGTGTGACAGGGGCAGGGGTGAATGGGGCCCCAGCTGGGCCGAGTCATGGGACAATAGGAGCCATGCAGTCTGTCCAGGAGCACAGAGGGGGAGGCTCCCACCACTGCGTGCAGTGTGGGAGAGCCATGGGGGGGCATGCGCCCCCTTGATCTGTGCATGGGGCGAGGGCGGGCTGCTGCTGCTGCAGGCTGGCCTCTGCTCTGCCTCTGTGCCTCACTGCTGCTGCTTTGAGAGCAGTGCAATGCCATGTGTGTCCTGTTGCTGGGTGGCCCACCATAGGGCTGCTGCCCACCCAGCAACGGGATGCATATGGTGTCGCACTGCTTTCAGGACAGCAGCAGTTGCAGAAGGGAGCAAAGCGCAGCAACAACCACCTCCATCACAGATGTGCAGGGTACATGCCCCCTGGGCCTTCACCAGGGTGTGCACAGCAGCAGGAGCCTCCCACACCCCTGGATGACCCACCTGGGCTCCAATTTTCCCACCACCTGGCCCAGCCAAGACCCCACTCACCCAGCCCTT
>NW_017729033.1:70388805-70391202 GCF_001723915.1 Gavialis gangeticus | reverse complement strand
AACCACAGTTGATCCCCCCCCAGCTCTTTTCCCCCCCCATCCCTTCCCCCACAGACTTACCTGCTGGGAAGGGCGCATGCACTCATACACTCAGCCCCACGCAAATAATTTTTTCTTCCTCTGCCTATGCTCATAGGCCCACCTCTGGTGGTGAGACAAGCATGTCAAGGAGCCACGGGGGTTAACGTGACAGTTATTGTTCCCACTGCTGCCAAAACCCATCCCCAGTGGGCTCTGTACCCCAGATTTGGGTAGCAAACACTGTCCCTGGTCACCTTGTCCCCTGCATTCCCAGCCCGTCTGGGAGTCCTGTGGGCCAAATCTTTGATAACCCTGTCCTAGATAATTACAAACTGATTGTTTAATATTTTGTCCCAGGGAACAAATGCCATTTGGCTGGTCTGTGAGTCCTATAAGTTTTTAAAGATAGGTATTATTTGCCCTTCTTCAGTCTTTAGGAACCTTTGCTTTTCCTCTATGAGTTCGTAAAAGGAATTGCCAGTGGTTCAGAGATCACTTCAGCTAGTTTCTTCACCCAGCCTGCTGTTTTGGATATATCTGTCTCATTTAAATATTCTGTAACCTATTCTTTCGCTACACAAGATTTTCTGATTCTAGTTAATTTGGACAAGAGCCTTGGCCCTGGCAAGCCTCGAAACTGTGGGATCATAAACTGCGGCCCAGATCTGCTGTTAAATGTCTTATGACAGTAACACAGCCAATTTTTGTCGCTTTTTTTAACAACCTTTTTGTTTTAACATTGCATGGATCTTTTCACATGAAAAATAACATTCTTATAGCAATTTACAGGCTCACAAAGACTGCCAACTCATCAAAATTAGTATCAGTGAACAACTGAGTTCACAGTATCCAACAAGTATTCTGCTATGTGGTCCTCTGCATCTCTGTTTATATAGGGCATAATATTTTTAAGAATCTTTTTCCACTGGATTGGAAGCCTGGCAAGTTATCAACTAAAGTACTGCACTGACATCAAAAGGAGTCAGAGGCATGCAGAACTTTGAAGATTTTGAGTCTTCATCCTGTTTGGATTGCTTAGGACTCACCAGCCATAATTCTGGATTTTCCTGCAGGCTTTGTACTTGAGTACTGTGGGCAGTCAAACAAACCGCTGTTTTCCCCATCTAATATCCTCCAACTTGAGAGGAATTCCCAGTGGCATAAGGCTGCCAGCAGTAGGATAACTAGGGATGGACAAGCAGGGCCCCAGGCCCAGGTGCTGATTTAGAAGAGGTGCCCGAATGTTGGCCTGACGGAGTCTACGCAGCAGGAACAGACACTGGTGTGCAGGGAATCTGTACAGTGCTAACAGGAGTAGCCACTACTAGAGTGTGGTACGCCCATGCAGCAACAGTGGCAGCCCCTGGCGTGAAAGGAGACTGCACTACACCCATAGCTGACGTCTTCTGAGTCTCTGATAAGATTCTCCACTGCTCAGCATCACACTCCCTGCTTTCTGGCCTTACACACCTCCCTCCACAACAGAATAGCTTTCCAGTGACCCCCTTTGTGACCTCTGATACAAAGACAGAGAAGAGCCCAAGCATGGCTTGAGGCCAGTGCCCTCTGATTTTTCTGGCTTGCCAGATAGCTCCATAGGGAGTCACTGCAGACAACAAAAGTTAAACAAGTTACCGGGGATGTTATAGCTTATGCAGGGAACTGGCTTCAGTGGTATTAGTAGTGGTCCTGGTGGTAACTATTGGCAGAACTCGCCCCTAAGCCTGTTACAGATAGGTGAGGGTGTATCTTAGCTAAAGAATACTCCTGTGTGTTCCAAGTTTCTAAGATTTTAACTTTTTAAAAAATGCTTTTGTTTTTTGCCCACCAGACTGTGTAGAGGCTATGACTCTACACAAAAATGGACCAGTATAAAAATCGTTTTCCTTGTATATGACATAAAAATGATTGTGTTATGTAATGAATATGCATACTTGCAGTTGCTACTCTTAAAACTTTGGTAAGACAATTTTTTAAAATTGCCAAAGGAGAAAGCCCCATTGTGTTTTCTTCAACTGTGACCCAATTCTGCATTCATCTATTTTCTTCTTTTCCAATAAAGGGAGGAAGGAGGACCCAGGAAACTATAGGCCAGTTAGTCTTACCTCGATCCTGGGTAAGCTTTTTGAGAGAATTATCCTGGTGCATGTCCACGAGGGGCCAGCGGGGGAGGTAATGCTTAGGGGCAACCAACACGGGTTCATTAGAGGCAGGTCCTGTCAAACCAACCTGGTGGCCTTCTATGACCAGGTCACCAAATCCTTAGACACAGGGGTAGCAGTGGAGGTAGTCTTTCTGGACTTTAGGAAGGCCTTGGACACTGTCTCTCACCCCATTCTCATTAAAAAACTAGGGGACTGTGGTGTCAACACCTAC
>NW_017729033.1:70359023-70383547 GCF_001723915.1 Gavialis gangeticus | reverse complement strand
AAAAAAAAAAAAAAAAGGCCTTAAGTGAATGGTTTCTGCTAAGGTCATTCCATTTTGTTTGCATTCCTGGTAAATGCAAAGAGTTTGATTGGGACATTTCAAGTATGAGGAATTTTCTTGAGTCTTCTTATAAAAACAAGATGTTGAAATTTGTGAGCCTAACCTGGTAAGGGGAAAAGTTTATTATGTAGACAGCATGGTTAATTTCCTTGTAAGCCCTGATTATGCTTTGACAGTATCACAAATTTGTTGATGAGCATAAGTTTTAAGAAAAATTCTTTGTAGTTACATAACTTATTAAACATTGAAAAAATGGAAATAAGTTTTCTATTTTCGCTATTCTACATGGGCTTTGTGTCCTTACACAGCTTATTTTCTTTAATAATCTAGATACATTGAGCTTGGTATGTAAATAGATTAATTTTCTGATGAGACCAGATGCTTGACTGAGTCTCAGTTCAAAGGAATTGGGGTGGGGGGAGGTTAGATGTTCTGAATGTGACAAACCAACACATCCCATATTTTCTAGCATGCAACACACCCCCAAATAAAAAGCACACCTCATTTTTTGGAAGGCAGAATACAGAACAGATTTTTCCAGAGCCATGGCAGACAGTTGTGATATCGAGTGAGTCTCCTGGGAACAAAGAGTGTTCAAAAAGTGTGACATCCCAGGAGACAGTCTAGGTGAGGCAGCTGGCAGTGGGAAGTTACAGCCGTCTGCTATCTCACCCAAGACTGTCTCCTGGGATGCCACACTTCCTAGGCACACTTTTTTTCCAGGATGACTTACTCTGTGTCATTCAAGGTTAGGCCCCAGACTCTTGCAAGGGCTCTTACTTATTTCCTGTACGTAGCTCTTTCCTGTAAATGTTCCTGTAAACAAGTATTGTTTCCATATCATTGGGATATTACCAGCAGCTTGCTTGCTGCCTCAGGTGCAAGCTACAATGCTCAGCCAATAGCTATGGCTGTCAGGCTGTTAACATAGGACTCTACCCCTTCTGCTTGCTGAGCCAGACATATGCAGCAGTCATCTTGGGAACTGAATGGCATGCACAGTGTTTCCAGGGTGGCTTCTTTTCCAGAGAAAAAAACAGTTTCATGCAAGAAATTATGGTATGATTTTTCCCTATCATCAGTCTCAGAAATGGCTGTCCATTTTGTCTGAAACTTTCCAGAAAGGAAAATCAGGCTGTGGTAGGTAACGCAGCATGACAAAGCCAGTCCAAATAGTTAACCGTTGTCAAAATTGCGCACAACTGAAAATAGTTTTCTAATGAAAATTGTCAACCAACCTTAGTAGCTGTCAAGTTATCAGCCCTACTTACAGTGAAATACGAGGGTATATTTTGAGCAGTTTCTGCCATTTCCCTCTTCTGTCTTATGAGAAATGAAGTCCTCTGATCAGAGGTATAGCTAGCTATTTTGGTGCCCTGGGCAGAGCAGGAGGAAGGAAGAGAGAAAGGGGTTGTGCTGAGTACCGGAGAACAGGGGTGAGAGCCAGGCAGGCACACCTACAGGCATACCTGGTGGGTCGGGAGGCTCTAGCCACATAAAGTGGAGGCAGGACTCCCTTCATCAGCCTCATTCCCACTGGGGAGACAGAGTGACAGTGACAAGGGGAGTCATGCCTGAGCTCTGTGCAACTGCAGTCGCCAGCCGCCTGTCTCCATCAGTGCTCTTCCTGGTAAGGTTACTGTGTCTGACCCCATCTCAGAACCCGAGATCATGGTCTCTTGGTTCTCAAAGCCTCTGCCAGGGGTTAACTTTCCCTTTGGCCAGAAAGGGCTGCATGTACTTCTCCATCAGCTGCAACCAGAGGTTGGAGGTGGTCAGTTTGGTACAATATGAGGTATTCCTTCAACTCCAGGAACTTAGGCTGCTAACTCCACATTGCTCCCAGCTATCTGGGTCATCCGTGTCACAAATTGGTTTTTTAACTTCAACTTCTCACCCTTTGGCATTACTCCTAACATGCTGGGCCAGCTTGCTTTATTTTTCCCTGTCATTCCAACTTTTCTAAATGCTTTGAGCTGGTGTATTTCCTTTTTAATGCTTTGCAGGACTATCTGATAAAAAAACTTATCTGTGAGAATGTATCACAGATGAAATAGCATCAGACATTTGCCAGTATATTCAGACAAGCGGACTTCTTGTTTCTCTTTGTCTGCTAGAAACATAATACACAGGCAAGGTTTTAAGCCTCTTGCTTTCCTTTCAGCCTAGGCTTTTTGTACCATCACTGTTTGGCAGTCCTTTTTTATACTTCTTTTCTAACCAAAGTAGTTTGGCCTGGGTAGACAAAGCTTTGGCTGGGATGATATAGTTGGGGATGGTTCTGCTTGAGCCAAGGGGTTGAACTAGACAACACCTCTTGAAGTCCCTTCCAACCCTCTATTTCTATGATTCTATGACTTACTAGTAAAGTAAGAGAACTCTCTGGTGGATTTATTTTTCCCCCCAGCCATTTCCAAAAGCAAAACAACTTACCCAAGTGATTATACTTACATTTTGATGGGAAGAAAAATTGAAATAACTTTATATGGGGAAAAATATTTTCATTTCTATGAGAAGCCAGTTTCCAATGTTCACCAGTTTGTTATTAAAGGATTGTAAAACTATCAGACTGCCCGTTTCGTAGCTATTCATGTCAGTTTAAAAACATACTTGACAAAACTGGTCAGCAGCAGCCTGCAGCTAGTTTGAACCATATTCTTAAAAATGCTATAGCACTTTTCTACTCCTTTAATTGCAAGAACCCTTTACTAGCATTTGTGACAACATTTTTACAAAGTTAGAAGCCTGAAATTATCGTTCCTTTTTTTCTTTATAATTTTAAATAGTTGACACACCGTAATTGTTTGAAAAAGGATATCTTTTGATATCTTCCTGAGGACATAGGTCTGGAAGGCATCGTAGACATCATCACTTCCACTCCTTTGTTGTCATAGGCAACCATGTTATATCCCAGTGCCAAGTCCCAGTCTCCTTACGTACTCAGGCTCAGGCATCCCCTTTCCTTCCCCATTCATAAGCATATCAAGATTTATCTTAGGTCACTTGCCTCTTCTACTTCTATCTAGAATGCTCTTCTGCCCCTCTCTGCTGCAATGGTGTAAAACCATCCTCTAATTTCCAGTCCTGGTGTTACCTAGCAGCTTTCATTTTCCTAGCCTAAATAAGGCCAGCAGGTTTAATCTCCTCTTAAGATCAGCTTCCATTTATCTGCTCATCCCAGTAGTCCTCTTTATCTCCTCCACTTTCAGTTAATTTTTCTTGGATATGGGCATCCAGAATTGTATGCAGCATTCCAAGTCTCACCAGTGCCTTGTATAACAGTGTAAGTTATGCTGTTATACATAACTCAGAACTTTCTCACCTGGAAATACCTTGTCTGATTTGGTCTAGGATTGGATTTGCCTTTTGCATGGCCACAGCATATCATCACATCCTAGCTTTCCTGTCATCAACTTATACTCTCTGTTTTTTTTCTTCTGTCTTGTATACAACTGTTGAATTGCCAGCTTGTAAAAGAAATTCTTGTTCTTAGTCCCTAGGAGCATAACTTTGCCCCACGTACTATTGAATTTCATCCCATTTCCATTACTCTAGTCCTTAAGGTCCTTTAGTTCTTCCTTTACCTATTGCAATCTTCCTCCATATTGGCAGTAATTAGCAACTAACCAATTGACAGTGGTTGGCAAACGGTTAGTCTCTAAGGTGTCTCCTTGCCCTACCTTCTGCCTGACTTCACGCTGACACAACAGACCACCTCTGTGCTCATATTGGCAATGCCTTTCAATTTGATATCATCAGCAAATTTCACTATTATGCTCCTACAATTTGCGCCAACATCATTAATGAAAATACTTAGTATAATTTATCCCGAGGATGACTCTTGAGTAAATCCAGTAACCTTTCCCAGTCTAATTGTTCCCTTTCAGTTCAGTCCATTCCCACCTCCTTTCACTCATTCCTTGCCCATGTTGCCATGCAGTGATAATTTTGCTTTTCTGTAGTCATTAGTTGTTCAGGCTCCATTTGGGTTTTGTCTCACTATAGCACTGTTACTGCTGTGAAGAGGGGCTGCGTAAAACAGTTAATGAATACAATATTACAGGCAGTAAAGAACCATAAAGTTTACTTGTATGTCTGCTACTGATGCATAAAGCAGAATAGAATCCAACTCACTCTTCCATGTCTGTGCTGCTTTTACAGCGATGAGTTCAGTAGCACAATCTTTTTGTGCCTATAGATTATGCATCTCTAGTTTTGAATATACCCAAGGAGAAGATGTTGCCTTTTATCCTAATCTTTAGATTCAAGGTACGTTTCCATAGCTGCTGTTATTTGAGTGGCACCCAATTTTAAAAACTAATTTATTTATTACAGTAAATTAGTTGTAGAGGGCCTCCCTTGCAGGGGCCCCCTTGCAGAGGGGCCAGGCAGTAGGAACAGAAGAACCTCCAGGCAGGGAAAGCCTGAGCCTGTTCTTTATCTGCTTATCTCCTCACACCTCATTTGTCTCTTCTCACTTCCTGAGGCACCCTACAAAGGATCCTGCAGCACCAAAGGGCACTCTTGTTGAGAATCTCTGTCCTAATCATTTTTCTAATAATAACTGATTTAAACCAGAATAACATTCACCTCGTGCATGCTGGCTTGTACACTTTCTAATACATAATGACATAATACTAATTACATAGTACAAATTACCCTAATACATAGCTTATTTTTCAACAGCTCTATTCTGCTTGCTAATCCAAAGACTGACTCTGTAGCATATAAAACACCTCTATTTAATTCAGTGTATAATCCAAATGACAACTCATTAAAATAGGATAAAGAATAGTTTTGCTGCTTGCTGTAAGCATTTGTCTAATGAAGCCTCAGGGAGCACTGTGAGTGTGGTGAATTGTGATCTAGTACTGCAATATCAAGATGTCACGTCAGAAGCTTGGTGGTGACATCATGACTTCTCATTTGTTAAGCCCTGCATGTTGCTGTACCATATTTCCTATTTGGGCACAACAAGTTTTGCCAGGTACATCCCACCTGCGCCAAATATTCAGGTTTGAGTGAGATTTATATGGCACACAGGCTTCCTGCTGGTTTTTTGCACAGGAGTGAATTGACGTCTGAAGTGATCATCTCTTCCATGAACTCTTCCGCAAGCTGTCAGTTATCTCTCTTTGTATGTCAGAGACAGAGAACTGCTGCTTTTCTCCCATCACATTTCTCATTCCTTCCTGTTGTACTGGAAACAGACAATATGAAGATATATATTCAATGATTCCTTTAGTTTTCCAAGAATTTCTTCTAAGGCAAGCTTGCAGAGTTGTGTCCTGCTTCCGGTTACACCTGCTTAGCCCAGTGGGCATCAATGTGGAATCGTGCACTGAAGTGAGAGAAGAATCTGTCCCAAATTAACATGGTTTCAGAGAAATAATAAGTGTAATCTTTCTAGGTTTTATGTTTTAAGTATAAAATCTGATTAGGGAATGCATACAAATAAAATATCTACTAAATCAAATTAAGTGTCTACAAGAAGACAAGAAAGCCTAATCAAATTTTAAAACGCTGAAGTAAACAACATTTTACCTAGTAAAATCTACTGACATATTCGCGCAAAAAGCCAGAGAAGTACACAAAAGTAATGATGCAGGCCTTAGCAATAATCCAGAGGAGCAGGGCCTACTGTTGGATCTCCTGTTAACAACAAATGTGGCCCCTAAAAGAAATGATGATTATGCCCCTCAACTCTCTCTATATAATCTAAGAAGGAGTAAAACCATGTTAGTGTGATATCATTGGTCCCAGATTACTTCCACCACTTACTTTATTAGCCAGTGAGGGAGTTCCAGATATTTGTTAGTACCTCCTATATGCCTGAATTTACAGCCTGGTTTTACTGTTGGTGAGTCACCTAACTGAGGAGCTAAAATTAAAGCTTTAGTCCCTCATCTTTGAGACTTTTGAAGACTTAGTTCTTCAGCTATAAAAGAGGGAGTTTTTTAGTATTCAGAATGTCAAACTGACTGAATAGACTAATCATGTAACAGAAAAACACATTTATTTACACAACCTGTGCTGAGCTGTTTCCAACAGAGTCACTACACTCCCATCAAATACCCATTCAAAGAAGATGCTATGAAATGCACTGTACTTTCATATGAGATGTCAAATATGCTGAAGATTTGTTTAGGTCAATTTTTTATTAGTACAGAATGTCAAGTAATGTTTTCAGTGTTGCTTCAAAAAGTAAAACAGTCTAAAACTAAATATTTTTGCCAGATACTGTTGAGGGAAAGTATAGTTCAGTCACACAGTGTGAGTTAGAGCAGAGCCAAATCTCAATAATACTTCTTTGGCCTAAGTCCATGACCAAGACTATGTGCTGCTGCATTACAAATAATAAGAGCAACAGCATTAATAATTTTAAATAGCTTCTACAATATCCCAGCATCCTGATCACTAATTATGTTTGTTTGTTTCAGTCTACATCCCTTAAGGAAACCTTCAGTATAAAGGAGTCTCATTTTCTCCGGTAGGCTTTACAATACAAATAAAGGATGACAAAATCCTGCAAAACAAAGGCACTTTGTAACCGTGTGATAGGCCCAATAAGAGAACTTGGAAAATAGACATGTACAGATGCTAGTACTTTTCTTCTCCTGCATGCCACAGGCAGACAAACGTTGCAGAAAATTCACTGTGCAGGAGTTGCCTGCAGGAAGTCTGTGCAAGCCAGAAAAGTAGTGGTAAGGTCAGGAAGCAGTTACTTCCACTTTGCATGCTTCTTTCTGCAAATTAAAATGCAGGGGAAAAAAGGAGCAGTGAAGCTGTAAGTACGTACTTAGGGCAATATCACATTTCCAGTATGCTCTATCAGCCTATCATAGGGAGCAGTGTGCTTGCAGTCACTGGGTGCGTCTAGACAAGGGGTAGCCAATGTTTTTTGGCCAGAGTGCCAAAAAACACCACAATGCCTACCTCGGAAGGTGCTGGCATGCCGACATGGCAGAAAACCAAAATGAGGGCAAGGGGTACATGGTAGGATGCCCTGCTTGTGCCCCTTGCCCCCCACCCAAAACCCCTTCCCCCCAGCCCTGCTGCCCTGTGCTCCCCACCCAAAGCCCCTGCCCCCCAGCCATACAGCGGGGCAGCGCAGCCCGCCCCAAAGTGCCCGTGCACCCGCCACCAGCACAGAGCTGATGCCAGAGCTGTGGAGCCCGCCACAGCTGTTTGCAGCCTGCCCAGAGCCCAGGCTGGCTGCAAACAGCTGCACCGGGCTCCAGAACCCTGCTATCACCTCTGTGCAGGGAGAGACCAAGGCTGCACTGCCTCAGGCCCCTCCCCCACTGCCTGCTCCAACACATGCCTGAACGTGCCAATGAGGAGCTGATGCAGGAGCCTGGAGCCCTGCACAGCTGTTTGGAGCCTCCCGGCTGCAGCCGGCCTTGGCTCTGGGTAGCTGCTGCTAGCCAGAAGCCCAGGCTGCTCCCTGCAGGCAGCTGGGACACTGCAAGCCCTACTGGGAGCAGCCCGTGCTCCTTCACTGGCAGCAGCTACCCAGAGCCAGGGCTGGCCATGGCATGCCGAGCAAAATGGCCTCACGTGCCATGCTCAGCATGCGTGCCGGGGGTTGCCAACCCCTGGTCTAGACATTCATTAATAAAGTATTGACTAAATGCACAGTACCTAGAGTTACTGCGCAGTAGCGCTGGCACATAGTTATTTAGTGACATTTACTGTGCATTAGCCTAATAACACTGCACAGTAGGCTATTAGCACCATTTTTTCCATGACACACAATGCACAGTAAGCATCTTGTGTAGATGCACCCAGCCAGTACCCAGTGCAGTCAAAGTCGGTGCTGCTGCTGTGTGGTATAGCCTAGGGGCAGCGCTGCTGAAAAAAACAACTACACAGGCTGGAGACAGGTTTGTTCACCAGTGGCAAGTCTCTGCTATTTCTTGGTGGAATCCACTGTTCCCTCTGCAGTCTCAATGGTCTCTCAGCCAGAGGTGAAGATTGGAAGAATGGAGCCAAGTACTTTAGAATATCAGTTTATTTGTTCTCTTCTGTGTGCTCTTTCTAGGGGTAGAGAAGTAGGGAAACACATCACAGAGAGGAAATAATCAAGCATCGTTAATACTGCCCTAAAGCATTAGATCATAATTAGACAATGGTGAGCCAATGTAAAAGAAATAAAGTTCAGTTGACTAAGGCCAGGGACAGACATTACACATAAACTGGTATAAGTGAACAGAACCAGTTTAAATCCATAACAGAACAGAAGTTCAGTGCACATAAACCACTTTCAAAGTGGCCAAACCTGGTTTATGATAGACCTGGATGGACATAGTATCAGATTTAACTGATTTAGGTTAAACCAGTCTATCAAACTTCAGTCCTAGATCCCCTCCTGACTTAAGATACCTCGCTGTCCCCCAGCATCCCAGAATGCTTTGTGCCCCTCTGCCCCGCCCTCTGTCACAGGGCAGCCCACTGGAACATGGCTCACACTCCACTGCTCCAGCCCAGCACCTAGGTGACCCCACCCCTGGACTGTCACAGAGCTGAGGCAGCAAAGCTTCTGCCTCTGCTTCCCCGCCTGTGCCCTGCCTGCATCTGTCAGCCCTGCAGGGCAGTTCAGGGGGAGGTGGAACAGAGCTCCCTTCTCCCCCCCAACCCAGCCTCAGCCATCAACCCCTGGTCTGCCCTGCCACGGGGAGCAGAGGGGAACCCCCATCCTCCGCCTCTCCCACACGGCTGGGTGACTTGGCTCTGGTGCCGCTGCAGGCAGAAAGGGAGAGGATTCCCCAGGCCAAGTGCCTCCGCACACAGCTGGGCATGGGGATATGAGCGGAGTGCCGTGCCTCGGGGGCACTTCTCCCAACTCGACCCAGGGTCACCTGGCCCAGAGCTGTCTTGCCTCTGGGGCAGCCCCACACCAAGGGGAACACTCCTCTTCCACCCCTGCATGGCTTGGCTGTGCTGTTGCTGCTGCAGGTGGGAGGGAGGGAACATTGTCCTGGGCCATGTGCCTGCCTGCACAGCCAGGCATAGAGGTACAAGGGGAGCCCCGCCCCTCAGGGGGTTCCCCCAGGCTCAGGGCTGCCCCAGGGAGCCAAGGAGATTGCCGACCCCCTCCCACCTAAGGGAGACGGGGAGGCATTCCCTTTGGCATGGGGCTTCCCTCAAGTCAGGGCAGCCCTGGACTGGGAGAAGCCCCCTGAGGCGTAGGGCTCCCCCTGGGTCCCTATATCCAGCTGTGTGGGTGTGGGCCTAGCTCATGGGAATCCTGTGGCAGGGTTTGGGGCGGTGAGCTGGATAGCCATTCAGGGATGGCCCCTGTTTGGCTGGGCTGGGTTCAGCAATGGCTGGCAGGCTGAGAGGCTTGCTCGAGCCCCCCCTGCCTTCTGGCCTGGGCCAGTGGAGACTTCTGCCTGCCTTTCCTAAGTGAAAACTGTACTCCACCGTAGGCTTTTTAATTGTCTGTACTTAGCCATAAGGTAAAAGCACTAATAGCACTTGTAAAGTCAAAGCGAGTACTCTGTACACCTAACAGTCAACTGTAATTCCATTCTCTGGGAGTGCCTATAACTCCCTATGACTTTAATTCAAGGCGAGCAATTATTTCAAGTGGAGGGCCACTTACTGAGTTTTGGCAAGCCATCAAGGGCCACATGACAGACAGCCAGGGGCAGATAAAATATTAATTTTCTAAATTTTTTAGGGGCCTCGCGAGCCAGATAGAATGGCCTGGCAGGCCGCATCTGGCCCACGGGCCACATTTTGCCCAACCCTGGTTTAATTAGTCTGGGATAAATACATGAAAATATAGTCATATCATAGTTCTGCATCAATATTTTTTTAAATCTGTTATGCCTTAACTAACAGATTAAAAAAATAAAAAAAAATTGATGAAGAACTATGACATGACTATATTTTCATGTATTTATCCCAGGCTAATTAAGGCATATCATTATTGCTAACATTGTTATTAATTTTTTTATGCTAAGCATCATGCAAGCATACTGTTAATGACAACCCTCCACCAGAGCATTTACAGTTTAGGAACAAGTTTTCCCTGGGTTTAACCTGTACAGTCCACTGAAGCCAGTAAACAATACATCCCAGGGTTTCCTATGACCTTAAAAGGCCAGAGCCTCTTTTGGTTTTTGTATTTATTATCATTCATTTTTCTGAAACACATAATTAGAAAAATTCATGTTAGCATTGAAACTGTACATGCCCTCTCAGAGCTATGCAAATATAGTTTGATGAAAAGAACCCTCTGCTTTTGTAATGTGCTTGAAGCAGAAATCATTTTCGCCATCTCTCTCCAAGAGCACATATAAACAGGTGTTGAAATTTGACTGTGGCATTATGAGTGTTTTTCATTTTTCTTTTTGCTTCTTCCTGGAAGCATTAACAATTTGTAGTAAATTAAGAAGATGAGAAATCATGGGCATTTCCTGTTGTTGTTCAAGTTAAGTCTACTTGAAAATACATTATTCTGTAGCTGTACTGATTAGTTTAGTATTCCCAGGATAAGTTGGTTTGTAAGTCCACCAAGTGACCATAACCTGCTGGAGGCAAGGATTTTTGTGGATGATGGATTTTATTGGACTAAGTGTATAGTTGGGAGGAACATAGACAAGCTACAGTTGTTACTAGGGCTGTACCAAGCTTTGGGTGCTGATTCAATTCGGAGAAGATTTGGCCCAATTTGGTGGCTGAATCTCTAAATCTTAATCAAATCAAGGGACCAATGAAAAAGTCGAATCAATTCAAAGCTTTCTGAATCAATTCAGAAAAGATTCAGAGAGCTTCGACGATTTGGGCAGTCCCCACCTGCTGCAGCAGAGAGCTGGAGCCAGACTCGGAGCTGGTAAGTAGGGAGGGAGGACAGGACCATGGGGGGACCCCTGCCAGACCCCATCCCCTGCCTGCTCCCCCAGCTCCCCCCACCCCCTTGGCTACCCTGCCTGGCCGCAGCTCCCAGTGCTTTAAAAAAAATCCCCAACTGACTGGGTGCTGCCGGGTGGGGGGGCAATCCCTGCTGCCCCCCACTGCCCCACGCTGCATGGGGAGGCTCTGTCACAAGCTCCCCAAACCCCCGCCCCGCTCCCTCAGCTCCCCTCACAGCTGCCCCCTCTGTGCCCCAGTCCAGCACGGCACCCGCTGCCTCCAACTTCGGCTGCTTTCCATCTGCCCTCCCCTCCCCTGCAGGGGCTACTCATTGCGCTGGGTGGGTGGAAAGCAGCCAGGGCTGGAGCCAGAGCTACAGGCACTGGGCAGAAGCCACCGAGCTAAAGCTTCCACCCCGCCACTCAGAGCTGCGCGGCGGGGCAGGACCAGGACCAGGAGCAGAAGCTGCAGCTGGAGGTGAGGGGAGCAGAACAGCCCTGCCGAGCCCAGCCAGCATGCACCTTCCCCTCACCTCCAGCAGCTGCTCGCACTCCCACTCCTGCCCCTGTTGCACCACTCCCAGCAGCCAGGTGCAGGGTAGCTTTAGCCCAGCAGCTTCTGCACAAAGCATGGAGATCTGACTCCAGCTGCAGCTGCTTTCCGCCGGCTTCCCCCACAGGGGCTGCTCATTGCTTCGGGCAGGCAGAGAAACGCACTTGGAACTGGAGCCAGAGCTCCGTGCTCTGGGCTGAAGCAACCCACTGCCTCCCAGAGCAGCATGGCGGGGGCAAGAGTGGGAGGGGACTACCTACTGGAGGCGAGGGGAAGGTGCACGGTGGCTGGTCTCAGCAAGGCTTTTCTGCTCCCCTTACCTCCAGCCGTGGCTCCTGCTGCTGCCCTGCCGTGTGGCTCTGGGTGGGCAGACAGAAGCTTTAGCCCAGCAGCTTCTGCCCAGCTCCAGCTGCTTTCCGCCTGCCCAGTGTGATGTGCAATCCCTGCAGAGGGGGTGGGTGGAAATCGGCCAGAGTTGGAGCCAGAGCTACATGCACTGGGCAGAAGCCACAAAGCTAAAGCCTCCACCCACCCACCCAGAGCTGCATGGCAGTGGCGGCAGCAGCTGAGGGGTGAGGGAGGCAGAAGAGCCCTGCCGGCCCTGGGCAGCACACAGCCTGTGGTGCAGCTGCAGCTGGCAGGTGCTGCACAGGACAGGGATGTAGCAGGGGCTGTGAGCCCCCGCAGTGGGTGGCTGCTGGGCTCCAGGCCCACCAGAGCTGGCCCAGGCAGCCCACCCCTTGGCCACCCACTTCCCATGCCCCCCAGCCTGAGCCAAGGGCCCGGTTCCCACAGCCCAGCCTGCCTGTGTGCCCCCAATAGCACCTGTGGGCCAACCTGGCTGAGCCCCATGCCCCAGCACTGGGCAGAACCATGCAGTGGGCACTGGCTAGGCCCCACCACCATGCAAGCAGGGGGGAAAACTGGGCAGACCCCAGCTCAGGTCCCTGTGCCCAAAATGGGAGACAGTAGAGTTTAATCCCCCTCTGGCCCCTTTCTGCAGCCAGGGACAAGCCTGGCAAGGGCTGCTTCCTCCCTCCCCCTCCAGGCACAGACTGGTTGGGGTCCCTGCAAGCCAGGGTGGGGTTTAAACCCCTCCACAGTCAACTTTGTTGCCTGCCAGGGCCTGGTTGTGCCTCCCAAGTCAGCTTCCTCCGCCCTTGCGGCTGCTGAGGAAGGGAAGGGAAGGGAGGGCTCACTCTAGCATCCCCCAGCTTCTAGCCTGAGCCACTGCAGGCAAGTACCTGAATTTCCAGAATAAGGGTGAATGTTTGTTCACTTGCAAATCAGTTCAAACAATGCAGGTTAGACTAACCTGCAAAGATTTTATCAATTCAGGCTCAGGTTTTTTGAATGTCTCTCCCTAGCCAAGGTCACACTGACTGTTCACATGTTTGAAGTTAAGCATGTGCTTATGTTCCTTGCTAAGTTCAAGCTTTCATCAGTAGTGTTGTATGAATTGGCTCATGAGCATATGTTTATTCAAATTTGAGGCATTTACTGAGATCCATTTTCATTACTGGCATAAGTTAATTGGTCTCTATCACATACTCCATTCAGTATAACATAATACTTAACAAACATAAAAAAGACTCATAGTATTTGCATTCATACTCATTTTTAAATGGAAATAATTTGAAAAAATGATTCTATGATATTTTGGTCTGCAGCAAAGAACAGAGAGACACTTTTGCTTTTTAGTGTCCATGTAAATTAGAAGAAAACCCCACTTTCAAATGGATTGCACTTCATTTTTTACAGCATGATCATTTTATAAATGGTCTCCATTTAAAAATGAATATCAGTGCAATACAATGCCATACAATGCAAATCTCATTCTTAATCTGTTTCATCATTAGGTATGTGCACAGCAAGTGATCTAGCCATTATAAATATCTCCCCAAGCAGAGTGACATGGGAAAGGTTCATAAGATTTCATTTGTTATACTTTTGATTCAAATGTAATAAGGTTCCCAAATGGACATGTTCATGAGATTCAGGATTTGCATAGGTAAGAGCAAACACTACCAAAAAGTAAGCCTTTTCTCATCAGAGGTGTTATTTTTTGCTCCAGATCACACAATTGCCCACACTCTGGGCAAAATTATCATCTACCCCTTTACCTATTCTCAAAGCTCTTTAATAACTCTACTTTGTGACAGCTCTGCTTTGGTGACAGCTTTCTTTTACACTAGGAGCTAATTGCTCATGATTCATAGATTTAAAAGATGGCTCAGACATTCTGAATCCATGTGCACAGTGCTGTGCTTTTTAAGTAGGCAGTTATAAAATTGTGATCGGCTCCTCCTGCATACCACACAAAAAAGAATGACAAATCATAGTGTTACTAGGTCATTCGTTCAACAGATCAATCTCATCTCACTGAGGACAGGTTTTTGTCTCTTGAGTAGATGTTCTATGCAGAAGGGAAAGTATGACAGATTTTTACCTCTTGTGTAGGTGGAGTGTGCAGAAGGCAAAGTACATTTTATCCAACCAATAATACAAACTGCTTTTGTCAATCCCCACACGCTCTCTTTACTTTAACCATCACCTGGCCTGCTATTTGTTGTGACTCTTCTAGACCAAAAAGTAGAAATAATTTTTCCCTGTAAAAGTTAGAATGAGGGCTGATTGGAGATGAGTCCTCCTTCTGAATGAAATATAACAACAAATGACATGGAATATAGGGGCTTGAGAGAATTGTTTATGGTCTTTGTTCAGAATCTGTAAGATGCAGCGCAGTAGATTCTGCTCTCTGTTAACTCATCCAGCATCACTGATGAGTTAACTGAAGCCAGGGGTGCAAAACTGGAGCAACTGAGGGCTGAAAGCTGCCATAAAAGGAATATAGAGCTCTTCAGTGCTAAAGTTCTTGATCCAACAAGGCACATTTGGCATTGGTTGGATGTGTTTTATTATGTACTAGATCAGGGAAGTCAAATTCACTTTTTGTGTCCTGAACCAGATCTGGACTGAGGGACTGGCTTCTCGCAGATTGGATTCAGCATGGAACATGCAGGGCAGCTGCAGCAGTAGTGAAACAAGTAACCATGGGCCTGACAGAGGTAGTGAAAGCAGCCACAGGGCAACTGAAGCCTATACCTGCACAGCTGCTTGACCCCAACTACAAAGGCCAAGTCTAACTGAGGCCACAAGGCCTCACATTCTGCAGCAGGCCTCATCTACAACTAGGCATGCCTCCAAATTCCTTGACCCTTAGTAGCCTGGCAGGATGGTTGGAACCACTCAGCAGGCCAAATCTGGCCCATGGGCCATGTGTTTGACACCTCTGTCCTAGCTGACAGTTAAAATACAGTTAAAGGTTTTAGCATGAAGAACTCTGGGTATAGAATTAATATTCATATTAGTATCCATATCCATATCTAATGGGTGAATCTAGAATTTTGAAAGGGAGGGTGCAGATGGTGAGCTCATATATAAAACAATACATATTTTTCTCTAGGTAATAATAAACTAGAAACTTTACTAACATGCTAGGGGCCTAGGGCTGTATTATTCAGTTTAAGATTGAAACATAAACAAATATAACTTCCTTGGAATGAGGTAAAAACAACCTGCAGGGCTGTGAAATAGGAGCTTTATTACCAGGAGCGCCTAACAGACAGCAAAACGGCTGAAAAAAAGCTAGCTAGACTGGTGGAACATCAAGACCATTAAAAAGAAAACTAGGTTGTTAACACCCATGAAATGAAGAGTTAAATAGGGATCAAGCAGATCATAATGAGCCATGAAGTCAGTTGACTGCCTTGGCACTGCCTGACTAGAAATGCTGCTGCCATTACCAGGCAAACTTTGGGTTTAAAACTTTGTGTGGACCAGGAATCGGAGGAAAATGCAATGCACTAATGTAGGCCAGGTGGGTTGTGTTATACAATGCAGTCCTCTGCCATAAATTTTACAATATTTTTCCCCACAGGAATTATTCTGTTTATTTTATGCTTACCTTCATTTTCAGGCTATCAGATGCAATGTTTCTCAGTTCTTTGACTGGGCTACTGTAAGAAAATGAACCCTCTGTGATTTTATATATTAAAAAAAGAAATGGGAGGGAAAGATAGCACATTAAAATTCTGATCAAAGCTACATGTTATATATGCAATGAGAGCCTCATTTTGTTGGGTGCTGTAGAGATCAATTGTATAAGATAGATTCTGCCTGCAAGAGTTGCAATCTAAATAGATAAGATGACAGCGAAAAATGGACATAAAGTTATCCCTGCTTTATTGCTAGGCAACTGTAGGACAGAAAGAGTAAAGCCATAATCAAAGCAATGAGATGCACACAGACTGGCTCTGTACCCGCATGAAGCCACACTGACTTCAAGATATATTTGAAGGCTAGGGACAGAAGTGACACAAACTGGCATAAGTGATTGGAAACTCATTCAGATTTGTAACACAACAGAAGTTCAGTGCATGTAAACCACTTTCAAAATGGCCAAAACCAGTTTAAGATAAACCTGGATGGATGTAGTATCGGACTTAACTGATTTAGGTTAAATGGGTTTGTTGAACTTCTGTTCCAGATCCCCTCCAAATTCAAGTTAACTTATGGTCCCTCAGCATCCCAGGATGCTTTGCACCTCCTCCACAAACCATCCCTTGCAGGGTTGGTAGGCTAGCCTTGGCTCAAGCTGTCTGCTCCAGCCGAGCAGGGAGGTGTGCTCTGGCACCCACTGGCTACTGGCCTGAGACACTGCAGGCATGTGGCTGCATTTCCAAAATCAAAATGAGTGTCTGTTCACTTGTTTACCAGTTCAATCTATGCATCTTTGACTAACCTGTGAAGCCTGAATCGATTCAGCCTCTGGCTTTTTGATTGTACTTAGCTGAAGTCAGCAGTACTTTCTGCTAACATGACTGTGCCTGCATTCATCTCATTGGTTATCTGAGGTGTAAGGATCATGTCACATTCGGTTCATGAAAGTACTGCACTTGACAGGAACATTGGAATAGCAGTTTATGCTTTTTATTAAAGAGTTAATGTCTGGGCTTACGCATATTCCTGAATGCTTTCCTAATGTGCACCTCAGAAATCAGCATGTACAGATCTGACAGTAGAATTTTTCCCAGAAGAACAAAGGTAAACTATAACATTTTAATCTCACTAGAATCCCTGTTCATGTCACTTTTGAAGATTCAGTCTCTATTAATGTCAAGCATATTCTTGTTCTGTTTTAATCATCATAAATTTGGCTTTTATTTTTTCATTTTATCCCTGCTTAGTGGTACGGTACTAACAGAAAAGAAAATAAAGGCATACCAAAAAGCATAATAGAGGTAAAAAATGGGGGGGGTGTTATTTTGTTTTGTTTTTTGGAGATATCTTTTTCTGGACCGACTGTCTCTCATGATATTTTTTATTGGACAACACAAAGCACCCTCCCCCAGGTCACTGCTCTATGTTCAAAAGCATAGGCGGGTGGTGCCTCCTGAGTCGGGGGGGGGGCACTTGCCTCACCAGCAGCCAGTCAGTGATTGAGGGGCAACCCCCCCCCACAGCCAATGGTGTCAGTTGGGGGGGTCCCCCACGGCCAATGTTGCCAAACGGGGAGGGGGGTCCCTCCCATGGCCGATTGCGTTGACCAGGGCTCCCCCCAGCGACACAGCACATGTGGGTTGGTGTGATCGGCCTTGGGGGGACTGTGGGGAACGCTTCTCCTGGAGCCCTGGCTGGCGCTCTCTGGAGGGCCACCAGTGCTCTCGCCTGCTCCCCCTGCCCGTTGCCTAGGCAGGGAACACTGCCTGTCAGGGGTTGCACCATTGCTCTCAGGGGGTGCACATGAACCCCCGTGCACACCCTGTGCATCACCACTGCTTAAAAGCTTGTCAAACTTCTCTTCCAACTACACATTTGGTTCAATAAAAGATATAAAATCCTTGCCTTATACTTTTCCTGGAATATGATAGCTACAGCAACATTCCAACTATGTTATTTGACATTCTTTTCATACAGTGAGTTCAGGATGTTGCATTATTGTAATTTGTGAGGTTTTTGTTTATTTGACAGTCCTGTTTCTTAATGGCTAGGTACAGAGAGTCAAAAAGAGGCTGAATCAATTCAGTTTTTGCAAGTTAGTCTAAACTGCACAGATTAAATTGAAACAGAAGTGAACAGACATTTCTCTTTGATCCAGAAAATGCAGCCACATGCCTGCAGTGGCTCAGGCCAGAAGCCGAGGAGTGCTAGAGCATGGCTGTCTGGCTGCCTGTTCACTTCCTCTTCCTGCTGCCCCGAGGCCTCTGGGATTTTCAGTTCAGAATTATAGCAGCAGGACTCTGCAGCGTTGCTCATCACTTCCTCTTCCTGCTTCCAGGTGCCTCCAGAATTGATAGTCCACTGTTGCAGCCAGTAGTAAATTTAAGCAAGGGAAGAAGTGTTTAACTCCCTTCCCCAGCCCCAGACCCAAGCCAGGGTTTGCCTGGGCGGCAGTTGCCTCCCTGTTGTCCCCTCTCTCCCCCTATAGACTGGGCTGCATTCCCAGCCGGGCTTTCCCCCACCCCTTGTCAGCCAGCCCTCACTGCTCCTGCTAGGGCGCAGAGGGGTGGGGCCAGCCCTGCTGTCTGGAGCAAACAGCATAGCCCAGCCCAGGGCTGCAAAGTATGCTGGGATGCTGGGGGACTGTGATTTAACTTAAACCAAGAAGAGCTCTGAGACAGAAGTTTCATAAACTGGGTTGACCTAAATCAGCTAAGTCTGATGCTGCATTTAACCAAGTTTATCTTAAACCAGTTTCAGCCATTTTGAAACTCGTTTATGTGCACTGAACTTCTAGTCCGTTACAGGTTTAACCCAGTTTCTGATCACTTAAACTGGTTTATGTGTAACTCCTGTCCCTAGCCGATGTGATAAACTTTGTAAACATGTTGCAACATATTATTTTTTATCCACTGTCAGTATCAGAACTGTCATAACAGTAGAGAAGAACATGGTAAAGTTAATGAAGTTCTGTAGTATGTTCATGTTATCTCTCCTGTAGAATGACCTTCTAGTGTTTGAAGAATCCTTTTACATTGTTTCTACATGTAGACTTTTTTTTTTAATTCTAGAATACAAGTAATATGTCATATATACTTTGAAAAATAGAAAAGAAACAAGGAAAGCAGTTACGGCCTTGTCACAAACCAAAGGCAAAAAATGTATTTCAGGCATGTGCCATAGTTTTATTACTCTGAATGAGAAAAAAAAACTCATCCAAAATTACAATTATCATCTGTCATTAAGTAAATCCTGGTGAATGCAGCCTAAGTGCCTATTATCCTTGTCAGTTTTCAGATGGCTTTTCACCTGTTGTATAGCATATTGGGTAGAGAGGGCTTTTTAGCAGATAATAGTGCATAACATTAAAATGTCATTATGTTTCCGTTCATGCTGAGAATATTGTTTTTATTTCATTACTTGACAACAATGATTAATTTTTATTGTGAGAAAACAACAACTTCATCCCAGGTTTGCTATACATATGCTATATGTTTCACAGCTCTATTGTCCTCAATGAAAGGACACTATGTATTCAAATTTGGCCCAGATCTGTAGATTTTGAATGAAGGCCTGTCAGTTTTGCATGCATCATTCCAGGCTGTAGAAGCTTTTAAAAAAATCAAACGCTTGTAGATATGATTTCATGCATTTTTTAACATTCCAAGAGTACATTTATTTTAAAAACAAGCATTCTCTGCCATTTGCAATTCAACCCTTGCAGTTTGGAGAATGGGAAAGTAAAACTAACTATGAGCAGAAGTGAAATTGAATACATTAGTTTTAATTGTTTGTTTGAACTGAGACACATAAGAAGTACACACAGAATAAACTGAATTGCAGTATTATTTTATCTGTTTTAAAAATCTAAGGTATTAGTAACAGAGGTAAGGAAACTAATTTGTTTAAAATAATGGATTTTAAGTTGAGAGAGAGTGGTCTTGATTTTTAGAAAGGAGTGCAAAGAGTTGAATGAAAATCAGGCTCCTGTAAGGTATTTCATATAAGCTACCCCAAATTTAAAAAAAAACACTAAACACTTGAACATCTTGGCAAGTTTCTAAATTATTTTTGAGGTGAAGTGGGTAGAACATTGTCATGCATAAACTTCAATTTAAAAAATCTATTATGAATTTTCCCTACTGTTACGATTCTGCAGTACAAAGATGAGATAGAGCTGCAGTATGTCTCTCTTATTGCGATGTCTGAAACATAGTTGCTAAGAAATAATGCTTTATCACTTTTTTGCCCATAACATAACATTTTCTTCACCGCATATGATGTGAAGTGCTGTACTAAGAACTGTAGTAACTGTATATTGCGCAACTATCATCTGGATGGTAGGGCCAAGGGTTTGTACTTAAAACCCCAGAGAGGATATATTTGGAAGGGCAGTTGTAAGGCCATGACTCTGCCTCCTTTCTACCAATAGGTTTCTTCTTTAGGATAATAATATTTCCTGCTGTATAGGAACTCTCTCACTTCTGCAGATGTAATTTTTTTCCTTAGGACACTTAAACAGTCTGGATACCTTTTTGAAGGTGAGTCTGAAGAGCCATGAATCTCTTGTACAACTGAATTAAGTCTATACACTAATTAGAATTTGGAATTAAAAAGGTGGCAGAAATGAGGGTAGTTAATCTTTGAAGCCCAAGTTCAAATAATTACAGCATTGGAGACTTGCAGAGTTTTCCACTAGGTTTTGGTTTACCGCCCAACCGCACCTAGTGTCTGAAAATTGCATATAGAAATCACAGTCTCAATAGTAAGTTTCAAAATAACTGAACTATATTATGAAACAGATAATGCAAACAATAGGATATGGAACATATATACAGTAGCAGGCAACAAAACAGCAATGGGAGGGATAACAAACAGAGAGTAAAGTGGACTTTTTGACCACATGGTGGCTCCACAGAAATTGTCAGCTCAGTGGAGCCCTGGCTGCAGTTCCCCTCAGGACACTGAGCACTCCAAGGATCAAAGGGGTCAAGGATCAAAAATACTTTACCCTTAACAGAGATGACAGGGTTCGGTGGTCACCTGGGCTGAGGTCCACTCAACCAACAATGCTCCTTTCTCAAAGCAGTGCTATAAATTTCATCTAATGCACCAAATGCCCTGATGGAAAATATGTAGGAGAAACCAAACAACAACTGTGTACGTGAATGAATGTACGCTGAAAATCCATCAAAGACAAAAATGCTCAATAACCTGTGGAAGCACACTCCTCACAAGACAATCACTCCCTCTCCAATCTCTCAGTTCTGATTCTCAAAGGGAACTTACAAAACACCTTTTGTAGACAAGCCTATGAACTTCACATCATAAATCTACTGCATATAAAAAATCATGGACTTAATATAGATATTGGTTTTATGGCATGTTACAACCTGCCTGACATCTAACACACCAGGTAACCTGCCTATTATCTAACCACTTGTTTTCCTTCACACTTTTCCCTCCCCTTCCTCCCCCACTCCTATCTCTACCCTTTGTCTTCCAAACTTCCACTCATGTGCATCTTCACAGACTTCTTGTTTACTTTAGCTTCTTTTCTACCTTGGAGAACTCATAACATTAGTAGAGTCTCCCACTGTCTGAAGGAGGGTGTTTATGCACAAAAGCTTGCAAATAACTTTTTCCAATTATTTAGTTGGTCTAATAAAAGATATCACATCTACCCAAAGAACCTTGCCTGCCTTTGTCCTTAGACCAACATGGCTACAACCAGCAATCCTCTTTGGAGTAACTCTTAATCCACTCAGACACCAATCATCTCTCTCTAACAACTAACAGTCAAAACCCAGCACATAAATCAAACACTTCTCTCACAGATTCCCTCACATATACACCAATCCAACTAGAAGAGCACACTCACACCACTCCCAAACAACCCTCTACTTGCACAGTCTTAATCGCACACAGCTCACACATGAGCTCATCTTAACTTCACATGTCACGCTACTACTGTCAATCATTTACGAGCCAGTCATTCTCTCCAGAGGACCATCAGTCATTTGTCAATCATCATGCACCCGAATCACAGTTCTTCACACCTCAAAATGAATGTATCCATATTGATAGCCCCATGTTCGCTTTGGCAGGAAAATGATTATATAACTAATATCTAAACTGTGCATGTTCTTTCACTCTAATTAAGTCCATACATCATTGAGATCAAAAGGTGAGCTCCTTCCAGAATTTTCCTAGCATCATCTTCACTGAGCATGTGCAAAACTACTCTGTTCACTTATCCAATACTCAAACAACGTAAACTGTTGGCAAAATTACGCTGTCTGGCCAGGCATGAGCCATCCATGACTGACAAGTCGAACAGCTAGTCTGAGAGAAGGAAATGAGTCAGCTGTACCTTTGATACAGACTATTAATGGAAAATTCATTTGTGATAGGAGAGTCTTTGAAAGATTATACTAACAGGGGCATGTCTTTACCATGCACTTGGCAGACAGAAAACACAAGTTTCAGGAAAATGAGAATGGTTGAGAATAGACTGCAAAATACCAAGAAACTCTGAATATGCAGAATGTAGCATGTACTATTTCGGGGCTGTCTAACTGGTGGTCTGAGGGCCACATGAGGCCTGTGAAGGGATAAATTATAGCCCCCTGCGTTCCCCTCCCTGCTGCCCAGGCTCCTGCCTGCCCAACACTCCCCGCATTGCTCCAGCTGCAACAGCAGCCAGACATCCCAGGCTCCCTCTTCCTCCTCTGGCTGCAGCTTCCTGTCTCCACCCCAAGGGGCAGTGGCAGGGGCAGTGAGACAGTACCATGAGATAAGGATGAATCAGTGGAAGAGGAGAGGCAACTGGGCCTCTGCAGGGCAGTGGTGTTGGGGGTGGCCACAGACACATGGCGCAGTGGGCAGGGAGAGTGCACAGCGTGTAGCCTGTGGCTAACCTGCATGTGGCTTCCACGGGCTTAGAAATTGGAAAGCCCTGTACTATTTCATAGAGGTTTATAAACCTTTGCAGAACACAGAGGTTTACTGACCCTGTAACAGTATCATTGAGAAAACTCTTATTAAAGACATAAAGTATTTTCCACAGCTGCCTTATGAATATTTTAAAGGGCTGGGGTGTAGGTTCTAAAGGGCTGAGCTTTTTTAATTAAGATATGGACTACCTGAGAGAATAACTCATTTGTTCCTTAATGAATATCTTGCATCCACTTTAGAAAGCACATTTGATTGTAACTGCAGTTCCTTCTGCAATTCCTTTTTTGTGATTTATTGCAGTAAACTCTGTAGTCTTTTCTGTAAGTGTTCACTGAACTGCAGGTTTAATCTCCTGTAATCTCCTGAAAGCCATCAGTACAGAGGTTATCATTAATTTGTTAAAGCTAATATAACATGGTATATGAACTTTATAAAAGCAAAAGGAAAAAAAACTTAGCTGTAAAATTCTGGTGTCCTAGAGGCAAAGTTCCAATGAAAATTTTAAAAAACAGCCCCCCAAAGTTAGGTTCCTAAATTGAAATTTAAGCACCTCAGTAACTATGCCGCTGAACTAGAGGCCACGGTCCAGCCAAGTACTCCAGCGTAGACATGCCTGTAAGCACACAGGCATTTCCAGTGAAGTGGATGGGGCGGCTCAGTCTTAAAGGTGTGGCTAGGGACACACATTACACATAAACCGGTTTAAATGATCAGAAACTGATTTAAACCTGTAACAGAGCAGATGTTCAGTGTATATAAACCAGTTTGAAAATGGCTAATCCAGTTTGAAATAAATCTGGTTGAATGTAGTATCAGACTTAATTGATTTGGGTCAAAGTGGTTTATGCAATGTCTGTTCCAGACCCCTTCCTGGTCCAAGTTAAAACAGAGTCCCCCAGCATCCCAGATGCTTTGCAACTCTAGATGGGGCTCTGCTGTCTGCTCCAGCCCAGTTGGGCTAGCCCCGCCTCTCTGGTCCCTGGCTGGAGCTACAGCAGAGACAACAGGTAGAGTGGCATACATCCGTCTTCCTCCTGCTCCCCCCCCCCAACTCACACACACACCATTCCCTGCTCAAGCAGGGATTCTCCTCTCCCCTCTACCTTACCCAGATAACTCTCAGCATTAGCTAGCATGCCACATGCTGGCTATGGTCCGTGCTATGGGAAACAGGACAAAGGCAGTTCCTTTCCTGGAAAAAGCAGTTTAAGAAGAGCTTGAGCTAATGAGAGAGGCATTGTTTCCTGATGGGCTGATAAATGCTAACAACTCCCTTTGTAACTCCCTGCAGTGTAACTAAATGCTCTGTTATCAACAGCGAGGGAGGAGGTACCCCTCCCTAATCAGAGTGTCCTGCAGGGGCCTGGCCACATCCCCATCAGCTCAGCACTCTGGAAGGGAAGGGAGGGCTGCTCTAGAACCCCCTGGCTTCTAGCCTGAACCACTGCAGGCATAGTTTCATAGTAGGCAGGGTCAGAAGGGACCTGAGCAGATCATCAAGTCTGACCCCTGCCACGGGTAGGAAAGAATGCTGGCATCAAACAGCCCCAGCTAGGTGATTATCTAGCCTCCTTTTAAAGACTCCTAGGGTAGGAGCAAGCACCACTTCCCTTGGAAGTTGGTTCCAGATCCTAGCCACCCTGACTGTGAAGTAATCCCTCCTGATATCTAGCCTGAATCTACTCTTGGTCAATTTATGGCCATTATTCCTCATTACTCCTGGTAGTACTCAGAGGAACAGGGACTCTCCCATAGCCTGCTGGTCCCCCTTGGCCAGTTTGTAGATGGCCACCAGATCCCTCTCAGGCTTCTCTTGTGGAGGCTGAACAGGTTCAGGTCCCATAGCCTCCGCTCGTAGTGCCTGCCTTGCTGCCCACTGACCATGCGAGTGGCCCTCCTCTGGACCCTGTTGATGCTGGCCACATCCCTCCTGAAGTGCGGCACCCAGAACTGGACGCAGTACTCCAACTGCGGCCTGACCAGTGTTGCAGAGTAGGGGAGGATCACCTCCTTGGACCTACTTGAGATGCACCTGTGGATGCATGACAAGGTACGGTTGGCCTTCCTGACCACGTCCCCACACTGTCAGC
>NW_017729033.1:70357907-70358921 GCF_001723915.1 Gavialis gangeticus | reverse complement strand
CAGCCTGTAGGTATGGTGCTGGTTCTTCCTCCCCAGGTGCATCACCTTGCACTTGTCAGTGTTGAAACCCATCCTGTTCTCATCCGCCCACCCCTGTAACCTGTCTAGGTCTGATTGCAACCTTGCTGCAGGTCTTAGACACCCTGCGCTGGTTGGTGAATTCCAATAGGCGATGATTGCTATCGCCCAGGTGGTTGAGAACCCACAGTCCACTCACCAGGTCATCGCCCATGGCCTGCATGTGCCTGCATTTCTTCAGTCCAGAGGGGATGTCTGTGTGCTAACAAACTGGTTCAGCCTAGTCAGCCTAGCAGACTAACCTGCAAAGATTGAATCTGTTCAGGCTCAGGCTTTGTGAATGTCTATCCCTACCCTATGGGTGTGGCCTATGTAATTGGAGCCAAATAAAGCCACTGGAGCCACGCCTATAATGCATCCTGGCTGCTCCAAGCCCCCTCCAAATCCCAGCAGTGAGGCAGTGTAGCCACCTTAGAGCCACACTGAACATGTGCCTGTAAACACATCTGAAAGCACAAGTCTGAGTGGTACAGGGTCAAGGGTGGTTTTGTTGCCTCAGTTAGGATTTAGTGCACTTGGAAGAGGAGCAAGTGGGCTAGGCGCACTTTGCAGCAGTGATTTTAAGCCCAGGTAATACAGAGATGGTATAGCCATGAACACTGAAAACTAGTTTGCTTATTGAGGTGCCTAAATACAGATTTTGGGGCCCAAGTTTAATTCATTTGGGGTTTGTTTTTGTTTTTAAATCTTGGCCTCAGCCTCAAATGGCAAGCGTGAACTGTGCTAAAAATAAGCCACTAATGCCACCTTTGCAGCTCATACTATTGATCCACAAACCTGCTGTGTTTATTTTGGCAAAACTTCAGGTTTGCCTCATGGTCCTTTTCTTCAGTTACAGAAACCACAATCATGCCTCCATTTGAATGGCTTGATAGGCTTGATACTGTCTGCTGTTCCAGAGTGTACGTGGGGGGGGGAGGTGGGGGGGGGGGGCTG
>NW_017729033.1:70354035-70357547 GCF_001723915.1 Gavialis gangeticus | reverse complement strand
TACTTTGTTTTCATTCTCTGCGTGCCAGCCAGTCTGGAAAATGACATTTATAGAAGTGTGGAGCTGACCTTCTGTGTTGTGGTTTTTAGATGATCCTTTTGATTTCTTCTGAAGTTGTAATTCAGCTGGAATGTTATAAATAAGCCTGGATGCACACTTTGAGTTTCAAACATGCTTATACCAAATGTTCACTTATAATCTAGAGCAAATAATAATAATAATAAATATAAATATATATATAAAAATCCTTTTTCATTTCTATATTATAGCTTTTGTTCTCATGTTACCTTCTTTTTCTAGTGTTCCATCCTAGCTGTCACCTGGATTTCTTTCTTTACCCACCCAATTTTTTTCTGTTTTCTTACCAGCTGCAGTGTTTTGTTGTTTAAATGTTAGTCATTTGTCTCAGTTGTTGGGAAAGAAATGATGTTGGCAACCGATCAGGAACTCTGAATTCCTGTTCTGACTGTGAAGTTCACCCCTCCTGTACCATTTAGAAGTGTTAGCCTCAGCTTCACTATCTGCGGTTTTATATAGGAGCAAATTATTATCAATATTAATGGTTGAGGGTTTTTTCCAGCACTCTTGTTCAAACAGCATACAGCAAGCTGTTTCATCAAAACTTGTACTGACTTCTTTTGGATCAGGATTTACCCCTATTTCTTAATATTGGATAGGCAAGGATTTCTTAGGGTGATATCTTTTATTAGACCAACTGCATAGTTGCCTCTTACACAATTCCTGGATCATCACAGCAAAAGCTTCACTCCAGTACTGTATAAGTATTGGATAAGAAGACACTGTTGATCTGCATCCTCTGTAATTCTTATTTTCTATTGGCTGTATGCATGGGATTTGATAGTTTACCTTTGACAGCTAAATGCTATTTAGAAAAATTCCCATCTTTCCCCTGCTTTCCTTCATCACCTCACATGGTGCTATAGTATAAGTTCCGGGTACCGTTAAGAAAAGCAAGCCCCAGCTGAATCCAGCTCAAGTTGGCCTTGGTTCATCCTCTGCCAATTCAGGATTAACTGGCTGGTGTACAGTGAGTTAGTAGGCCTTAGTTTGCTGCCACGTGAAAAGCTGTCAACCATACAAAAATTACTACCACTGTTGGCACTGTGGATAGTTTTAGCACAGAAGCCAAGGCATTAATTAGCATGGCGCTAGAAGTAGAAATGGAGTACACTGGTGAGCAAGAGTTTACACTTACATTGCCTATATGCTCTGGAAGTAATGGAATAACTTTGTTCTCCAGGGCTGTTAAGCAGACCCCTTTCTAAACAATTTATTTAGCTCAAATGTAGGCAATTAAATTCTGATCTTTTAATTTTCCTTGCAGTTGCAGTTGGGATATACTGTTTTTACTCTCATAGCACATGTACCCAAAAATTAACCCTTCAAAATTTGGGGTGTATGTCTTAAGTAGAGAAGTTAATTATTTTTGCTGCAATAGATGCATGGAAGAATAGAAGCATGGAGACACTGGTGCAAGATGACTGCTGTACTTGCTGTCTACATACCTGAGGCTGGTAGAAGGAGAGAATAAACCCTTCAGGGTCAGAGCTACAATGTTAACCCTGCCACAGCCACTACAGACAGGATCTTCTGCAGTCAGCATTCAGCCATGACTGGAAAAACCATTTTTCTTCATTCTGTCTTCCCAAAATAAGATGTGTGTCCTGTATGGGGGCATGTAGTATGTATAGTAATGGAGAAATATTGTAATAGTATTTTTCACTTCCAGCCCTGACCTGCAGTGTCATTATGCATTGATAAACAACTTTTCTCCCAGTATGGGGAGATTTAGTTCTTCCATCTGATGTATACACTCAATACCCATTTACAGCAACCCCTGGTAGCAGCAACAACTACTTACCACCAGCATTTCCATGGAAATATTTTCTGTACCACATGTTCATATCACATTCCTTATACAAGTAAATCACGTAGGAGCAACATAGCAACAGACCACTAATATTTTCTTACTAACAGGCATACATATTATGATGGTGAAGTACATTGGGATCCATCTGGAGTAAAGATTATAGATAACATTTTATGAATGCTGCTTTTGTTCTATTTATTATGCGTCTTCTTTCCTAGAAAATAAATATAAGGATATAGTCTGTATAGTGTAGATGTATCCATTTATATACCTATTTATTTTCATAGCATCTTTTGTGTGCATGTGTATGTGTGTGTATAATAAGACTATTATGGAATATATGGGCATGGGCACATACATTTTATTTTATATTTAGTCGCTAGGGAAAAAAGGCATAATGTAGAATTTTTAAAAAGTGAGTTAAAAAGTGGCACTGTGCTCAGTGTCTTGCTTGTCCCTGAAGGCACTCACCCTTTTCTGTTCTTTCTCCATTTCTTACTGATACAGAACAGTCCAAGTGAGCTAACTCTGCACATATACAAGATAGTAGCATGCACAGTACGATCATGGTTTTGGGATTATTTTATTTTGTTCTGAGTGAAAGGTTTTATTTCAACCCGCCATTTACTTGCCCCCTTAGAACAGCTGAATCTTCCCACCAACTCAATAGCATGGTTACAAGGGGGAGTTGTTGATGTCCTTATGGAGGTGGTCTGCAAGTTCGCCCATCACCATTTTGATTACTGTGCTTTGGTGTTGCTTGCAATGAGCCTACAAGGCGAACTATAGTGAATTCATGAATTGTAGTCTTTCTTTTCCCTTGTAGCTCTGCAAGCAGCATTATGTTAATCAAGGATATGTCTCAGAAGGAACATGAACTTCATTTCAAGATTTAATAATGTACTGCTTTAGAAAAAAACAGATGTTTGTTTCCAGTATCTGTAATACTTACCAATTGACACAAAGTATGGTAAAAAAACCCCCAGTGTATTCACTCGAATCTAAGACAAGGAGGTTTTTTTCCTCCCAAGCAGCATGAGGGAAAAAGCCCCTCATCTTAGATTTGTATGCAAAACAGGGAGGAGGAGGGGAGCAGGTACCTGCTGTGGCTCAGACTCTGGCCCTGAGTTGGGGTCAGGGCCAGAGTTAGGCCAGAGCAGCCTCCTCCTGCCTTCCTCCTCCACTTGCCCTCTGCAGCTTCTGCCCCCCCAGTCTCCCTCTGTCCACCCTCCCCTCCCCTTACTGTCAGGCATAGCTCAGCTCAGGCTCAGGCTGGATTCCCTCCCAGGCGTGGAGTACATGAAAACTCTCTCCCCCGTCTGACCGGTCTGCAGCACTGACACTTCTGCATGGTCAGCAGGGCCTGTGCTTCCATGTGCTGTGCTCTGGGAGGGAACAGAGTAGGGGCAGTGTCTGACAGTAAAGTGCAAGGGGGTGAGAAGGGGAAGGGACAGAGACTAGACAGCAGGGGAAAGGGGCAGAGACTGTGGGAAGTGGTAGGGGAGGCGCAGAGGCTGGGGCTGGGGGTAGGTTCTGATGCAGGGGTGGGCAGGAAGGCTGCAAGGGGAAGAAGTGGGGGGGAGTCAGAGGGCAAGTGCCTGACCCCCCCCCCCCCCCCCCC
>NW_017729033.1:70349530-70353814 GCF_001723915.1 Gavialis gangeticus | reverse complement strand
CATCTTCCCCTGCTGTAGCAGCAGAAGAGGAGTGAATTTAAGGCAGCCCCCAATAATTAGATTCTGTACCTGGAAAATTATAACAAATTTATAAATTTTCCACATATAGAGTCTCATTATGAGGGGGTCAACTTAAATTCAAGGAAATACTGTAATGGTGATTTTCTTATCCTCTCAAGATCTTCCATAATTTCTCAGTGGCTGTTGTATTACAGCAGAGGAAAATGAAGTAGTGTTGCACTGATCTACTTAAAGAGCTAGTGAAAAGGCTGACAGTTCACAACACAGATCTGTCTTGTATTGTCCTCTAAAGTATGTTTTTGGTGTTTTTAGGAAACTGTAGAAAAATATAGTATGGTTTGGTTTTTATGGAAATCCATCAGTTCTAGCATTGCTAATCGTGAAGGAAAGGCCAGGGTTTTACTGAAAAAGAAAACCACTACCTCTGACTGCAAAAGTTGAACAGTAGGTCAAGCATGTGGGGCAGTGGGGCAGTCCTGTACCCAGTGTAACCTGTGAGGTTCTGCCCTCCCCCTCAAATCTTGTTGAACTCAGAGGTATGCGAGTAGGTCCTGTGCCTGCCAGAATTAGGCTGCACTGTGTTTAAGACAATCGGGACTTTAAAAAGTGCTCAAAGGTGGCTCCTGGAGGTTTTCTAATTTTCACAAGCAGGCCCATTTTTTATTTGCCAATAATAAAGAAATATAAAAAATTCCAGGTAGTAGATACTCATTTCAACTCCATCCTTCACAGGTAATGTATTCAGGGCACAAAGAAGTCAGTTTGGAATGCACTCTTAATTGCATTCAATTCTCACTGAAAAATCGGTAACAGGAAGGGTTATTTTAATTAATTAATTTACACCTGAGCTGTGCCTCAGCTGATATATTCTGCCTCTTCGCAGTTGTAAAAAGGAACATATTTCTCAGTGACATCAGCAAGCCAGAGTGTAAAGTTTCAGTTTTCTTCACCATATGTACACACAACTCCCATTGACATGAAAGGTGTGAATAGGGGTGACTTGTAGGTGTATGTTATTTCTATCACACTGCTTCTGTTGTTTTTCAGAGCCAAATCAGGGCAAAGTTGCTCTCCTTTTACAGACTTACTATGGTAGTGCTGATATATAACAGAATATAAGGAATCTGGAGGGGGCAGGGTTTAATTAATTCCTGCCTGAGAGAGTGAAAAACTTAATTTTATATTTACAATATATTAAAAAGAAGAATGTAGCTGTCAAGCTGCCAAATAGACAAAAGAAGGTTATGACTTGCACAGGCACATGGGCTTTCAAGTCAACAGAGACCCAGAACAGCCACTTTTCAGATGGACAGAGAAGCCTTAAGAGGAGATCTTTCTTGCCCCTGGTGCATGAGCAACCAAAAACGCAAATGGAGAAAGGCATGACAGAGAAATGTTTTCAGATTGTTTCATGAACAGAGCTCTCTGCAATAATAAAAGGACTTCCTTTAGATTGCAAGAACTTGGAACTTGCTGCTGCTGCTTGCAAACATGGTGCAGTGGGAGCTCAGAGCTACTGTGAAATTCTCCAAACACACTGAGCTTCCTAGTGTCACCCTCCAAATCATCCCCACTACAACTGGCGTTACAACTCGCGTGAGCCTGGAGGTTGTTACAGAGATCGTCACTGGGGTGGGGAGAGGGGAATTCCAAAACCAGTTGAAAGTTCCTCTCTGTTGAAACAAAGAACATGACCCAAAACTGAAGTTTAGATCTCAACTCAGATATACCAGGTTTACTTTATCCTTCTTTCTTTTTCTTCCAGCCTTTTTCTTCATGCTTTCTTGAAGTGCTTCCAACCTCTTTAATCATCTCTGTAGTTCAGTTTTATCATTATTTCTTAATGGCTGTCTAATCTGTATAGTACTGGAGTTTTGGATGTCTGTTATTCTGGTTTACAAGAAAACAGTTTTAACACTTAATACACTGAATGGTAAGGGACTGTTGTGTAGAAGCTGTGAGACATGACAGATGAAAATGGTCACATCTAACAGTTTAAAAGAATTTCAGGAAAAACTGCTTTCCTAACTGCTCAACTTTGAGTCATTGTAATCCTGTTTACTTGAATTCATTGTTATAATTGACCATATTCCATCCAAGGGGAATTTGTAATACTTCATAATCTATACATGCCCATGCACTATGTCATAGAAGTTTGAATATGAAAAGAAATAGAAATTACGAGAGGGAAAAGTTAGAGGACGAAAAAAGCAATTTTGTATGAAATCCAAATGGTCACTAAAGATTTATTTATTAGATTTATATGCCACACTTCCCAGAAAATCTCAGGGTAGTATATAGCAAGACAACAGAATAAATACTTGTTATCAACTGGACTTAACAGAATAGCAGAATAATTATCAACTAGTTTCTCTTCTTGAACTCTATGGCATAAATTATGTGTATGTAAACCATTTTTCTAATATAAAGGTTTCTTGGTGTTGCAGTCTGCACTCATTCCTCCTCTTGGCTGAATTTATGGAATCTAAAAATGTCTAGGCTTAAATCAAAAGGCAAAGTGACTCCTTATTTCCTTTCCTGGATCAGAACTGTATTATAAAAATTAATGTTTCTTTTAATTTTAAACCAGTTTGTTCTAGATATTACATGCTAATTTATGCTAAAAATAATATATAGAACAAGGTCTTTTTAAAATCCCATATTTAAAATGGATGGAAATTGAAGCTATATAAACATCATATTAGAAAAGATCACTTTTTTAACAGTATGTGTTACTAATTATCGGAAAAAACGACCAAGGAAGGTGGCTTGAAGTCTTCCATTAAGGCTGAATGCCTTTCTTGGAAGGTTTCCTTAATCAAAACACAAATTATTAATATCAATAAATGAGTAACTGGATGAAATTGTAAGATCCGTCTTATATAGCATTTGAAACTGGATGATCTAGTTGTCTTCTCTGACCTTAATATACAAAATCTGTTAACAAAAGCTGTAAAGTCATGCATATGCATGCCGCAAACCCTGTTGTTTTGGGGTTTGCATGTCATAATTCATAGTTTCATAGTTCATAGTTTCATAGTTTCAAGGGTCGGAAGGGACCTGAGCAGATCATCTAGTCCGACCCCCTGCCATGGCAGGAAGAGCACTGGGGTCAAATGACCCCAGTAAGGTGGTCATCCAACCTCCTCTTAAAAACCCCCAGGGTGGGAGCCTGCACCACCTCACTTGGAAGCTGGTTCCAGACCCTAGCCGCCCTGACCGTGAAGTAGCGCCTCCTGATGTCCAACTTAAACCTTCCCTCCGCCAGCTTGTGACCATTGTTCCTGGTCACTCCTTGCGGCGCTCGGGGGAACAGGGACTCCCCCAGCGCCTGCTGATTCCCCCTAACCAGTTTATAACAGGCCACAAGATCCCCCCTCAGCCTTCTCTTTTGAAGGCTGAACAGGTTCAGGTCCCGCAACCTTTCCTCATAGGACCTACCCTGCTGTCCCTTGATCATACGAGTGGCCCTCCTCTGGACCCTCTCGATGCTGTCCACATCCCTCTTAAAGTGCGGCGCCCAGAACTGGACGCAGTACTCCAGCTGCGGCCTGACCAGTGCCGCATAGAGGGGGAGGATCACCTCCTTGGACCTGCTCGAGATGCATCTGTGGATGCACGACAAGGTGCAGTTGGCCTTCCTAGCCACCTCCCCACATTGCCGACTCATGTTCATCCTGGAGTCAATAATGACTCCCAGATCCTTTTCCACCTCCGTGCTGACAAGAGGGGAGTTCCCCAGCCTGTATGTATGGTGCCGATTGTTCCTCCCCAGGTGCATCACCTTACACTTGTCTGTGTTAAACCCCATCCTGTTCTCCTCCACCCATCCTTGTAACCTGTCTAGGTCCAACTGTAGCCTGTTGCTCCCCTCTATTGTGCCCACATCCCCCCACATCTTAGTGTCATCAGCAAACTTGAACAGGGTCAATTGTTAATTGTTTTCTTGTGTTTTATTGTAATGATATTGTATATGTGGTCTCTAACATGGAACTCCCATGTTATGATGTCTGTTTATGTTATTGTTATCACTGCATGGATATTGTTACACTGACTATGTATATCTTTATATTTTTGGTTATGGTTTAGCTAGGGAATTCAGAGAGTGGACAGAACTGCCAATTATGCCTTGCCATTGTGTTCTAGGGCCTGGACAGTTGCTAATCTCAACAACAGAAAGAAGGGACCACTGGTAGAGTGGGCACCCCTGGGCATTGTCCGCCTATGAGAACAGGATGGGTTTCAACACTGACAAGTGCAAGG
>NW_017729033.1:70349302-70349519 GCF_001723915.1 Gavialis gangeticus | reverse complement strand
TCAGGTCCCTTCTGACCCTACCAACTATGAAACTATGATGGGGGCAATCAACTGTACAATCGCAAAGGTATCTGGGAATAATGGTACATCAAGCCATCAGGACTCCAAGTACTTCAGATACTCTGGAGTTTTGGCACTGGATTTATGGTCCAGATACCTTGTTTCAAGTAGACCCAAACCTTCAGACCAACCATGAATTTTTGCATTTGATAATAAG
>NW_017729033.1:70311236-70344302 GCF_001723915.1 Gavialis gangeticus | reverse complement strand
TTATGGTCCAGATACCTTGTTTCAAGTAGACCCAAACCTTCAGACCAACCATGAATTTTTGCATTTGATAATAAGCAAATTTTACTGATACACAGTGATAGCAGATAAGAATAATGCAGGCAAGGCAGACAAAATGCTGCCCTCCCCACCCCCAATTCTATACCTACCAGTTCTAGGGCTGTCACAGAAGGATGGTATGTCTTGCCAATACATGAGCTTTACACTGAGGTTCTTTTTTGACTATCAGATGTCAGGAGCCTGGAGGTTGAGGGCCAAGGCCCACACCCCCCTCCAGTGGGGTCGATGAGATAGTAGTGTGCTCTCTGTCTATGGTGGCCTCAGGTTCCCCCCTAGGGGACCCTTTGCTACACTGAAATTCCTCCTTTTGTATTTTTTTTCTGATGACTCTTCATTCCCAAAAATAGTTGATTGGTCTTTCTGTGTTCATCATACTGTCCACGTTCTGTTCTGTCAGCATATTCCCTTGTTACAACAAAACCATCACATCTTAATTTGATCATTTACCGGTGTCTTAATTTAGACATGCCCCAGCGTGTCCACCAAAACTGAAAATCCCAAGGGCTTTGCAGTTGATTGTTGTGACTGAATGCCACTTTACTTCAAGTTTTGTGTACACAGTTCATATTTCCCAGCCTGTTTATGGCCGCTTATCCACTGGCCTCAGACATGGTGTCTGCCTTGAAAGAAACTTTATTACCAACCGGCTTCTAAAAACCAATTAACCCTTGCCATTTCCCTGGACCATTGTTCTAATGCATGTCTTAATCAAATTAAGATTAAACTTTATCTACAAGCCAGTTCCCAACAGTGATCTCTAAATATCTTTTTCTAGCCATCATGTAGGATTCTGGTGACTTATGAGCATTAAAAGAATGCTAATTGGGGTATGGCTTGCAGCCTTTTTAGGGCCTACCTAGGCTAGATTATTTGTCTTTGGATCTCATGCTTTGGGGGCTCGCTGTGCCAGTCACCTGGACTGGCAGAGTCAACAGGAAAGTCGGTCTCTAGAACCCTGGCAAGGACTTTCATGGAGGGCCGGGGTAGCCAGATGAGAGGGTGAGAATTTATACTTGTTTTATTTTCTGGCTCCAGACCTTTAGTCTGTTTTGTTTGCATAACTCTTTCATCCTATGTAATAAATCCTTTTGCTGTTTGACTCATTACTGATTGCCAGCAGAAATAATAATTTCTGGCCAAGTGATATTCCAGGTTGACTCTCTTAATGGAGAGAGGGGACCTAAGAGAAACATCTAGGGCCAGCAAAGATCCATCACTGCAGCTGCAGAGTCCTGTGTAAAGGCAAAGGAAACGACGTGCTGGGATGAGAAGTTATTTTAGGGCAACTTCAGTTTGTTCCTTGGGGTGAGTGGCAGCACAGTGGGAAGAAACTCGGGGCTCCAGGGTTCGCCCATGCACAGGTTTCTAACAATATGTAAAATCAATATTTCCTCAGAAATTAGTTTTGGGTAGTTAATTGAGTCGTGAAACAGCATACATTCATCCAAAAAATGGTTCAACTGCAATCTGGTCTCAAAAGAGAAAATAAGCAAGATGTAGTATGGGTACTTGTAGAAAGAACAATGCAATACTCAGTAGACTTAACCGAATAAACACAGAGGGTTGTGGCTAAAAATAATAAAAACAAAAGAGGCAGCAAAAACAGAAAAGCACCAACTGAATTGCGTAGGACTGTGGCTGGCTAATAAAAGAAAAGAGGATCGTGTATACGTGGTAATATATACATCTAAGGCCTGATTCTCATCACCTTGTACCTTGTGTACTCATTAAAAACCTGTGCAGTGAAGATGTAACCAACACACTGTCAAATCAGACTTATCTGTTCTCTGACTTGTCATGGCATTTAATATCTGCTTTGCATAGAGATGAATGACTGCATGAAAAACGAGACAGTGGTCCTCAGTAATTGGTCTTCACATTTCAGAACAAATGGAAAGTGATAGATTGGTTTAAAACTCCTTGACAAAACGTCTGTTCTTGAAGCACTAAAAAAAGGAAAAGAGCTGTCAACAATGGAGAGAAGATCAAATAAAAAATCTGTTTCTGTAAATGAGGAAAATAATTGACAAGATAAGACAAAGAGCTTTTAAATGACAAAAACAAGAACGGGTGTGGGGAGGGAGGAGGAAAGAAAAGTGCTCAAAGCAAAGACATCCAACTCTGCTTGATGTGATTTTACCTCACCTGAACTTGCTTAACAAAGCAAGGCTCACTCTGGCCAACAGCAGTGGCTCTCTTCCAATAACATGTTGAAGAAAGCACAAAAGAAAAATAAGTCTTTATGCAAACAGGAACAAATCTTCCATCTGATGTGTACATACAAAGAGAAAGCTCAGCTCTTGTGACTGAAGACAGTGAAGAAGGGCCATCTGGTAATGTAAAAATGTTACTTAGCTCTTGCAACATGCTTTCGATCTCTAGAGCACTTTATAAATATTAACTAGTTAGCCCATACAATCTCCACATCACTAGATAAGGATCAAGTAGCTCTTTCAAAATATTAGTACCTTTATTTTACTTACAGGGAAGATGGACTCAAAAGCTACTGACCATTTAAAATCTTAATTTATTGTACTTGCTGCTGTTAATGCCTAAATTTGCCATAACTACCAGATCATAGAATGAAAATATTGAGGTGTTTTCTTTATTTATGTTGTATATTCAACACCAATTGTATATGATTGATTTCAATTTATAATCTGCTAAGCCCCATTTCTGTACATGCATACACACACAACCATATCTGTGTGAGCAGTCCTATTAATCTCAGAGGATTACTTAAGTAAAGTTATGGGTATGTAACTGTCCTCGGGATGAAGGCTGTAGGCCCTAATTTGTTAATGAACAGGAACTGGGCACACCTTCCAATTACAAGATGGATGGGCAAATTGTTTTTCTTGTCTATGCACATCAGTCTCATGCAAGCTGATTTATTAATAGAACATCTCTGTGAATCTGCAGAATTTTGGTTTTTTCTGGTCTGTGATTGCTCTACAGAAAGGTTGGCTACACCTCCAGTTGTGGCAAAGAATATTTCTAAACCTGATTTAGTGTTTTAAAACACAGTCCTAAAGAATTTCCAGTCTAAGGGCTTGTTCCTTCAATCTGGCTCTTATAGGCAGACCTTTATACCCACACAGTGCCCTAGTTACACCAGTAAAAGCCTATTCAGACAAACGGGTTGGCATTTGTGGATTACATTGTACAAAAAGAGAAAGTACTAGGTATTGTTGGTAATGAGGCCTATTATACTCTCTTCATCCATTACTGTTGGAAGATGGCAGAGTGGTAGGAAAGGAGAGCAGAAGCAAAAGCATAAGGTTATGCAGGTATCTGGATGCAAAAATGAACTGGTAATATAAAAAAATAATTATGTAGTACAGTAAAAGCTTTGTTATCTGGCATGAGTAAGGTAAGGGGGTGCTGATTATCTAAAAATTCCAGTTATCTGAGAGTTATAAGGAAGACAGTGCCATATTTGTAGTGCAAATACTTGATGCGCATATGCATGCCAGATAGACTCGGCAAAGATTCTGGTTGGTAAGTGAGGATCTGTATTGGGGGATATTGGAAATTTCAGTTAACAGAATATCCCAGTTAGTAAAATGCCGGTTAACACAGCTTTTACTGTAATTCTTTATTGTGATCAGTTCTTGGACAGAGTGACTTTGTGTTCAGAAAACTCTGTTTCCAGTCATCTTAGCAGTACAACCTATATGATGCAGTGATTAGAGCCAAAGACTAGAGTCCTTCTTTAGCAAGTCATGAATATTGTATATAGCCTGTGGAAATCATTTGAGCCTCCTGCTGGTGGAGATCCAGATAAGTGTAGATTAAAAAGAAAGACCTTAATGTAATTCAAGTTTTTCACCTTAGTGTGGAGCTTCTTTGGGCAAATGAATTCCAGCAATATATAGGAATTCTGTATCTTGTGGAATGTATTGCTGTTTAAAAAACACTGCACCTTCCAGTTTCTCATTGGCATTCCTAGTTCACAGTGTTTGCCACAAAGTTTTCCAACTCAGGTAAGAAAGGCATTCCCAGTCACGGAACTGCAGGACAGTGTTTAGGTCCTGAGACAGGAGTGGACTTGCTTTCAAGGATGTGTTACCCTACGCTGGAAAATGAAGGAGGTGGTTTTAGGGCAGATTTATACCTTTTAAAACTGGTGATGTAAGCACTTTTTCTGCCTGCTGCAGAGCCCAAAATTTACAGTATTTTGGTTAAATTATTTTATGATTCAAAGTGCATTTATTGTACATTTTTGCCTTTATTTGCTTTCTGAGAGGATTCATGGCTGCTTACTGTTCCATGCCAAAAGAATGCTGTATGTACATGTTGGTTTCTAAAGTCTAAAAATATTAAACTAATTTAAAATTTCCTCCTCACCATCCTTTTCTCACTACTTATGATCAAAACAGTTGCAAGACCTTTGCTCACATAGCTCTGCATTTCTGTATTATTTCAGGCTGCGATTCAGCTCAGACCTTGACATTTGAGAAAGCCATGGCTGCAGTGGACAGTATCTTTAAGTCCCTCTGGGACGTATCAAAAGCTCGAATGCATATGAAACAGTTTAATTCTGTACATATCCCCGGGAGCAACATCCACCAGGCAAGTAGATATTTTTCCCCCATCTCTATTATGTTGTTCAGCACAGAGTGAGAAGTATACCTTTCCAAATAGGATGCATTTTACTCATGTAGGGATACAAAACATTTTTCTACCCTATGGAATATTTTTACAAGAGGTTTCAGAAATGATTTAATTACCAGGAGTTTCCCGAAATCTGCAGTCCTGCCTCAGGCAAATCCCCATTGAGGTTGATGGGAATTTTCATGAGTAAGGACCTCAGGATTCAGACAGCAATGTTGCAATATTGTATATGTTCCATGTACATGGTTGAGCTCACTCAAGTCTAGCGGGCTGGGATCCATCATTACATATTGAAACAACATGTCTTTATGCATACCAAGGGCTTGGTTTCAATCTACCTTCTGTCTCATTTTCACAATGGCAAGAGGCCATTCTCCCTCTGCAGAACTAGCTGCTAATACAGTTTCTGTTTACTGAAATGAATGTAATTTTCTTTCCTAGTTTGGGTCATCAGGACCACAGCTATTTATTTTCCAAAGTGCGTAACTGTTTTAGTTAGAAATAGGCAGTTGCCATATGGGAAGAGCATGTTGTAATCAGTTTTTAAAAGACTATTTAAATTTGACCCTGATCTTTGTCCAGAAAGAATCCTCCCAAACTTCAGACTTTGTTGCAGCCCAGCAAAGGGCTGCAGTTTCTACAATACAGTTAAGTAGAAATGGAAACTCAAGCATTACAAAATATTACTGAAAAGCTAATGAAGTGTCCTCTGACATTTACGACCAATATGATTTCTAAAAATGCATAAAATCATAAATACTTTTATTAGCTGTCCTGTGCAAGTCATCGGGAATAGAAAGGAAAGTCCTTCTAAAATGTTTCTGGCAAGAAAGGGTGCACTTTTGGGTATAGCCTGCTTTTAACTGGAGCCAAGTTTTGGATTGTCTTGTGTGGCAGTTACAGGTTTATCAGCCCTTTGCAGCTGGAAATGTTGAAGGTAGCCAGCATCCTGCAGGAGGGAGATGGGAAAAGATCATGTGGAATGGTTGGGGGACAAACGATCCAGCTCTGTCTTCGGCTGGAAACCCTCTACAGATGGATACAAGTTCCTCTGTCCAGATCTTTTGTCAGACAGATCTTAGTCCAAAACCACAACTGCTGCTACAAGAGTGCAAGGGGCAGGGACCCAGGTCCCTCTCCTTTTAAAAAGGGAAATTGGTTCCATTTTGGGAGGGGAATGTAGCTTGAGGAGCCGTTCATATGAGCTGATTCAGAACCCAGTGATTCTCAGCCAGGGTGCCACAGTATCTTGGGGTGCCGCCAGAACCTTTGAAGGGTGTAATGGGTCTGAAGAGATAAAAAGGGTTGGAGGAGATGATCAGATAAGTGAAGGCTCAGACTTGTCACTGCCTTCCTGATACCCTTCCCCCATTGCCCAGCCCCTTTGCAAGGAGGCAAGCACTGGAATATATCAGTTCATTTTTTTAACTGGGTGCCACTCAATTCACAACAATTATGGAAGGGTGCCTTGAGTCCAGAAAGGTTGTGGACCACTGCTGTAACCAGTGAGTGCTCTTGAGGGCTGCACAGCTCATTGAAGGCTCCTCCCCTTGTCTGTCAGTGAGGAGCCCACCCACTGTAGGGAGCTGAGGTGAGACAAAAAAATGGTTCCCCTACATGACAAGTGGCAAGAGCTGGAGGGCTACTTAAGCATGTTGCAGCTCTCTGGTTCCCCGGTATGCTCACAGGCGAGGGGTATTTCCACACAGCTGCCTCTGCTTCCAACCCAGGTACCACGTCCAGGTGACCCAGAGAGGTGCACAGAGAAGGGCCATTCTCCCATAGATGACCATCTCTGCCAGACAGATGCATTGCCTCCTATTCCCTTGCTCCAGACCTGGAGCTGTGTACAGGGAGGGAGACCCGGAGGTGTGCAGGGGTGAGAGGAAGAGGCAGACTGTCTGTCTGTCATAGGATTGAAAGAGCAGCTCCCTGGCAGGAGAGCTCGCCTTTGAGGTGGCCTATTGCTCTCCAGACAGAAGACTAGAGAACTTGTTATGTCTCCATAGACACACACACCTCCAAGTTTTCCAGGACTGCAAATTTCAGCATTTAAAAATGTCCATGAAATTTGCAGCATGGAATTGAACATCTGTCCATATACAAAGTCACCAATGTCTGGGCTCACCAAACTGACTCTGCTCTGATGTTTGAACCATATTTCTTTAAAATGTTGTTAGCCTGGGTATGTTTCTGAGCAGTAATATACTGATCTCAACAGTTTCTAGGAAACTTACAAAGACTTTTACAATTATGAATGTCCATTATAAAACAAATTCATGTTTATGCTAAAGTAAGCTGATCAGTTAATCTCATAGTCATGTGCCACAACACTCCACAATCAGGCTTTATGGTTTGGCTGCTATTGTAATTTTTTAAAAAAGCAACATTTTAAAATATCCAGGTTGGTAATTAGGGTAGGCGTTTAGAGATTTTGTTAATGCAATTTTAATATGGCAATGTACATTAAGATTTGTAAAGTATTGTAAAATTGTTGGCAAAATGTCAAGTGACTTCATGTTTCTCAGTTTTTTGGGAGGCCAACACAAGACATGCTGAAGGGGCCTGATTTTCAGAGCCTGGGTAGTCAGTGACCCGAAACCAGAAATCTCTTTGTAAAACCTGTGGCCTATGAATGTCGTCATGACTATAGTCAGATCCTATTATCCTTAAATTTCATGCAGTAGGTTCTTTGCTTAACATTGCTTTTGATCTCTGCTCCAAATATTTCATTTAAGGGTCTTTTTTCTGTTCCTCATCTGGGGCATTATGTGGATATTAAACAGATTTTATACCACAAAACTTCAACTTTGTGAATAGTGTTTCAGATATACGATTATTGCATGTCTAACTTTGACACAAGTTTGGGAGTGTTCTACAACACAAAGAAAGTGCAGCTAATGTCTGTTGTATTTTGCTTTGTTGGTTTAATTAAAATGTATGCACATATGCTGTGAGGAGGGCTAAAGTTGTATAATTCTTCTTTCGTGTAATTGTATGCAAAAATGCAATTTTTGTTTCTCACATTGTAAACTGTTGGACAGAAATTTTCTCTTTTTATTACCATGATTACTATAGAAAATTTCATTTTCCAAGTTGTATCGTTGAACAGTTAGATTTTCATTTCCTTTCTGCTTTTGTATTTGTCATAAACAATGCCTCTTTCATTCATCCTTTACACAGCATGACTGAAATCACACATTAACCGTGTAAGAAAATTAGAGATGTGACACCCCTGGAGTAGCACAGTAAGGGAATACTGTATATTAAATTTGAAATGAGCTAATTTTATAAGATCATTGCACTCATTCCTGAAACTACTACAGTTATTTATTTTAATGTTTTAAGCCTTTGCCAGAAGTATGAAAACCGTAAACCAAACACCAAGTCAGTTAGGATTTCAGTAAAAAAGGGTTTGTCCCTCAGGGTCCCTAATATCTTTAGTAATCTTAAACGCCTTTTTTTTAAAACGACTGTATAGTTCAAGTGATTTGTAGTGGAAATCTTTCAGTTCTTGATCACCCATTCAAATTCACCCAGGTTGATGGATGCTAAAAATTATCACCTGGTTGCTGTTTTACATACTATGAAAAGCATTTGCTAGCTCAGGTCTTTTACCAGTTCACACCAGTCTGTAGCACAAAAAAACCTTCCTCTTACCTATTCTGATGTAATTAAGGGGAGAATTAGACACAATACCTCAGAATGGCTGAGGACACAATTCTAGAGCATTGCGTGGACAGTATCCATGTCAACAGCTTATCAGAAGTCCAAATGTGAACCTACTGCCATAGGTGTAACTGAGCAGTTTTGCAGCCTGGGCAGTGACAATGCATGGGACAGTGGCCACAGCTAGGCCACAGCCTGTGGCAGTGCAGCAGCTGGGAGAGCAGTGGGCCTAAGTTGTGCCCTAGTGCCCTCATCACTCTCCCATGCCTAACTCCCTTTAGTTATGCTGTTGCCTACTCCTCTCCCTGTGGATCACTTCCCATCTTTGGCAAGAAACAGACTTCGCCAAGTGAATCAGCTGTGCCACATTGTGTTGTGACATAGCTGATTAATTTCACTGGGTGAAACACACATCACCCCTTGTCCCACCCTTAATTGTTCAGGACAAGGGGCGATGTGCTCTCCCCACTTGCCCAGCCAGACCTGGAGAGCAGAAACACAGGAGGCTGCATGTCACGATGTATTTAAGGCCCCAGATTGCCTTTCCATGACCTTGCTTCTCCTGTTGAGTTAGGAAGTAGGAGTGCCCACTTCCTAAGACAGAGTTTAGAGATTCATAATTGCTCTTCTTATAGCTCTGTCTGAGCTAGAACTAGGACTTGTTATCAGAGCTGACCCGAGCAGGGCACGGGGCCTGGGGCAAATCAGCCCATGTGGGGCCCCACCCTGATTCCACATACCCCAGATGCGAAGAAGCCACTGATGGTCAGTCGCCCCAATTCACACATACCCCCACCCCCCAAGATGGCCCTGCTTGTTATTCACCCATAATATGATTGCCCTTCTCTAGCTGTCATTACATCATGGACATCAGTATGCTAAAATAAACAAGGCAGCTATTTCTGGCTAAATTATCAACAAAATCATGCTGCTTTCTGGAATGATGGCATCTCGATTTGAAAAGAGCTACAGGAAATGGCCACCTTGCTGTGCCCTCTCTGCAGTACCCTAAGAGTCTGGGATTTGCAGGAAATCTAAGGGCACAAACAGAAATGTCAATTTTTGCCTGATATAGCCCCTGAAAGCATTCTACAGCCGTGACCAAGCAGAAGTGCACAGCTGCAAAGCACTTTAAAAGGGTCCAATACTACAAAAATCTGAACTCTCATTGCATAAGGGTTCAGATGAAGGCATTTCAAAACATAGCATCTTCACTAACTTCTGTCTGGGCTGCCTCCCAGTCTGTTGCTGTTTTCAGAACAGGAGGGAAAGGGAACAGAGGAAGTTTGTTCTGGGTTTTTTTAAGCCTCTGCTAGAGGGTGGGATGAGTGGAATGGAGCCCCCCTGAGGTGCGGGGAGTTCCAATCCACCCACCCCACCCTCCAGCCCCAGCTGGGGAACCCCTGGAATGAGCTCCCTCTGCTCCCTTTCCTCTCACCTCCATTCTGAAAACAGCGCAGGCTGGGAGGGAGGAGGGGCCTTTGCTAGGAGAAACTGACTGCAGGCTGGCAGTCAGTTCCCCTCCCCCTGGAACCAACAGTGAACTTCTGTTTGGTCCAGGTGATTATCGCAACTCAGAAGGCTTCATGCAAAGCATTCTCAGTTACAGCACGGAGCTGCACTTCTGTCTGCACCCTAAGCTCCTACATGCACTCTCCTTTGATACAAGTGGCAGAGCACTTTGGCCATCAGTTTACCTTTTCTCCCCAAAACCTTCATGTTTTCTTTCTTCCCTCCCTTTATTCATGGAACACAAACAGAATGTGGACTATCACAAGTAAATTTATTTTTTTAGACCTTGTAAACCTTTCTTAAAAATGTGTTAAAATAAAAAAATAGAATAGATAGATGTAGATATACATATGTATGAATACAAGTGTGCATAAATGTATCTTTGGTCTTATTTTAAGATGTTACTTTGGTCTTATTTGAAGATGTATTTAATTAGTTTCTTTTCTGGGACAAAAGCTTCCTACCCACATTAATGGAAACAGCGCATGTATTTTTGCAGGCCACTTACAAGCCGCTACTGAAGCAGGTAGTGGAGGAGATATTTAATTCCGATCGACCTGATCCTGTTGATATTGAACACATGTCTGCAGGCCTCACCGATCTCCTAAAAACTGGATTCAGCATGTTCATGAAGGTAAAGTCACCATTCCAAGTTCAAATATAAAGGTTTTTCCTGCCAACAATTTAACAATCAATGCTACATACATTTGTCTATCACTGACACAAATATTTTTACAAGAACAACCTAGGCAGACGAGGTTCTTTGGGTAGATGTGATATCTTGTATTAAACCAACTAAATAGTTGGGAAAAGGTTATTTGCAAGCTTTCGGGTGCAAACATCCTTCTTCAGGCAATGAGAGACTTTGCCTGTGTCCTTAGACATAGACAGTGGGAGACTCTTTCCTGCCTATGTCCTTAGACCAACACAGCTACAACCAACAACCCAAGAAGAACCTAGTTTCCCAGAATTTCTGCCTTTCCAATAAATGTACAAAACTGATGCTCAGGAAAATGAAGGGTTAATTATTTTAATAAATATGTATCTATATGTGTTTGTATGTTTATGTAATACAGCTCCATGTGTTTCATAATCTGAACTTTTAAAAATTCAAATTCATCTACACATTGCAAAGGTCATTTCTAGAGTACCAAGCGAATGCTGGGTGATCATGAGTGTAAAAGCATCCTAACACTAACCAAACTAGGGCATCTGCATGAAAAATGTCTTTTAAATCCTTATAATTCAGTCAAATCAAAATAACTTTCCATGAAGGCACACTGTAACCTTGTGGCAGAGCACCTTTGGTGCCTGCCACTCTAAGGACATAGAGCAGGCAGCAGGGCAGCTGGCAGGTGCAGGCCAGCCCTGATGAGGCACTCAAATGACCACAGGAGGGCCATGTGATTGAAGGAGAAGGCTGAGCAGCCTCCATTTTAACTCAGACTCTCAGGGCTGAGCCAGTAGTCTGTTGCTTGCAGCTGGAAGAACACCACCCAGCTGAGCAGCTGCTTGTAACATCCTTAGAGGTAAGGGCAGGAACTATGGGGATGGTAGGAGGCTCCTGGTCCTGGGGCTTAACCAAAAACTACATGTCGCTAGGGTAGGATGGCATGGTGGGTCCACCCATGGTGGGGTGGTCCCTAGGAAATGCCATGCCTGTTGCCTCCCAGTGAAAGGCATGTAAGGAGCACCTTATAGCCCCAGTCCCCACAACCTAGTGGGTAGTAGGGAAGCAGTGGGGTCAGGCACATCTCTGGACACCTGAGCCCATGGGGTGTAAGACCCCAAAGCCCCAGGGAGGGGGCAAGGAGTTGGCCCCAGTGAGGGGATAGAGTGTTGGCCCTTGTGAGGGGAGCATAGTGAGAAAATTGGCCAATAGAGTAAGGCCTCAAGGGTAGCCTGAAGGGCTGTGCAGGATTGGTACAGAGTAGGGTTGCAGGGGGCAACCTGAAGGGTTGCACTGTGGGCACACAGAGTAGGGCCGCAAGGGCAACCTGAAGTTCTGTGTATAGACCAGCCCCACAAGCAGTACAGGGAGTTAGCCCCAGGGAGGAGTTGTGAGTTGGTGCCCCAGTGAGAGGGCAGAGGAGTAACCCCAGCGAAGGGGTGGGAGTGAGTGAGCCCCAGTAAGGGAGCATGAGTTTGGAGCCTAGTGTGAGGGCACAGAGACTGCAAGCTCCAGTGGAGAGTGAGAGTCCCATGTGAGACTTTGGAGCGTGGGTCACAGTGTGAGGCAGTGTGCCATCTGTGAGGTATGGGACACAGTGTAGGGGAAGTAGGAGCCATGTATAATTCCCTAGGCATCGGGGCACATAATAGGCAGCCTCCCACACTTTACAAAAATTAATGTAACAGCAAGACATGGCAGGAAAATGAGGGCAGACTGCCCTAGACATATGGTAAGCCAACATTCGACTGGCCTTGTAACAGAACTGAGGTGGTGCCAGAGTGGATGTCCCAGCTGCAACAGTCACCATCTCACAACATATTGTATCTTCCTGACAGACAGAGGGAGACTGTATTTGGCTCTCTCTTTGCTTGTCTTTTCTCTGCCTACCAAAATTGCCAAGGACAGGTACCCTGGTAATTTCTCATGACTTTTAGAATGGATAGTAATTCTCCATCACAGAATTTTTGAGCTGGGAGTGAATTTAAGATCTGCAGAATATTTGTGGGGTAGTGAAATGTTGCTTATATGAGATTCTGAGGACTTGAAAATCACCTGAAACAGATGAGTGAAAAATTGTTTGCACTATTGTGGAGGAAAAGAAACTTCTACAATTTAACCAGGACTAGTTTATAGACACAAAAGAGTGTTACAGTTAATTTTAGTTCTTCAGTACCACAGGACTGAGTCATATTTAGCTACATGGAGCCAGTCTCTTCAAAAGCAAGAGCCTTGGGTGGTTGCATTATCAAACAGAAAAATCTTGGCAGAAACCTACATTCCAAGTATTTTGTACCCAAAGCATTGTCCTCCTCCAAAACACTTGTGCATAACATAACAAAATTACAGGTTCTCAAATGCTTTTCTTTGGAACTTTAATTTAATTTAGAGCTTTCATGCCTAATAGTATTTTTAATATGCATTTCTGGAATTTGTGGTTTGAACTTCAGTCTTCTGAAAAGTAATAAGTTTTATATATGCACCATGTGTTTGGAGACAGGCTTATTTTGGCTGACGGAAATGATTTTTCAAGATATTCTCTCCTTCAGTATAACCTTGAAAACATACGTTCTCCAATTAACATTTTTTACATAATGTTAAATAATCTTACAATGCTTCCAATTTTATTTGTACATATTTACAGTGAGATTACTCATTTGATAAAGTTCTTAAGAAAGAGAGATTTTTTTCAAAGGTAAGTATCTAAAATTTAAATTCTTCAAGTCTGTATGTCTTTGATCACTTCCAGCACCAGAATAGAACAGAATGATTTAGGTTACTGTGGAAACTAGCTTAACAGTAGTTATTCATATCTCAGCTTATTACTGATAACTGAAATCTATTGGTTCCTGTAAGCTTGAATCTATTGGTTCCTGTTTTACATAGGAGTACCCTAGCACAAATGCGTTGTGAACAATATTCACATTTACCATATTTGTGAGCAGTTTTCTCTTTAACTTGTGTCCACTGTATGCTACAAGAGCTACATGTAACACTGTAATACTTAGTAACTGGGCTAATTATAATCTTCTCTGACCTACTTTTTACATAAATATTTAGATCTTACTGGAGCTCATCACAGCTTTTTTTATAAGAATGAATTTTGTTTTTTTGCTGTAGTTAATATGTTTAAATAAAACATTATAATGACTGCTTTTTAATGGGAAATTATGTAAACCCAAAAGCATGTGTAAAGAAAATAAGGGAGTAATGTATTGATTCAAATGGTACATGGATTTGTTGTTTTAATTGGAAAGAAACTGTAAGCAGTGTTTAATTTGGGGGTATGCATGAGTTTGTCATAATCGTATTTCTACTCCCAGGTGGCAGATGAATGAATGAAGGATAGTTGAGACAGCATATGTCATATACAAAATACTGAGTTTAAGTACTCACTGTATGCAGATTAGCTGGCCTGATCTAGAGGTCTATACATCAGTCTGATATTGGATTGGCACCGATATAAAGAAAATTGACTGTATCAGAAATTGGCCTGTTGTGGCCGATAATTGGGCTGATTAAATGCCTGTGCATGCATGCAGCCACAGCGCAGCATGTAGGCAGCTTGGAGCACAGTCCAGCAGCTTGGAGAGCTGCGTGCAGCTAGTAAGTCTGTTGTGGTGGAAGGGGAGGGGGGAGGGGAGAGATGTAAGGGGAAAGATCAAGGCCCCCGTGGTGAGGGAGGCAGTGGGGCTGGGGCCAGGGCAGGTGCTGCCTGGGGAGAGGGGCAGCTCCCATAGCTGTGCATGCCCCGGGAGGGCATGGGTGTGTGGGTTCCCCAGATCTGCATGGGCTGCTGCAGGGTGGGCTGCAGCTGCAGGCTGGGGCTTTGCCGGGCTCTTCCCAGCATGTTGGGGCGGGAGAGGGGTTATTGGGCCAGGGCTGTGTTTGGGGCAGGCAGCAGCAGCACTGGATGGGGGGACTGTGGGGAGGAGGGTCTATGGCTAATTTTGGCATGGCTGGAGCCCCCCTCCCAGAACCACCACCACCCACCACAAGCACAGCCCAGACCAGGCCCCTCTGGGAAAAGCCCAACACAGCCCCAGCCCTCAGCTGCAGCCTGCCCTGCCCTGCCCTGTGCACATCTGGGGTATGTGCCCCCCCCATGCTCTTCTGGGGTGCATGTAGCAGCAGGAGCCACTCCCTCCCTCCCCACACCCGCAGACGAGCCACACCTCTGTCCCATGCCCTGCCCTGCCCCAGCTGGGCAGTGCCTGCCCCAGCCCCCTATCACAACCTCACTCCTCCCTCACCACAGGGGCCTTGATCTGCACCCCCTCCACACCCCTTCCCTTTCCCTTCCCCTTCTACCACAACAGACTTACCAGCTGGACACAGCTCTTCGAGCTGCTGGGCTAGTATCAGAAATCGGATTGGTATTGGCCAATATCCCCCCTTAAAAATTGGCTATTGCTATCAGCCCCCAAAATCTCTTATCAGTGCACCCCTACCCTGATCCCAAAATCCTGAAGAATTCAAGACCACTGCAGCTGGGAGCAACATTTGACAGACCATGGCATAATCAGAGGCCAGCTTGCTTGGCAAAAGAGAGTGTTTGCAATCCCTCTTGCCTGCTTCAAAGGGAAAAGCCTCTGCTGAAGACTGCCTGTCATCTCTGGAAGGGAAAGCATGAACTGGACTGGCTGCAAGATAAACAACTGCCCCAGGCCTAAATATAGGGTAGCCACAATAAAAAATGAATGAGGAGATATACTCCAGGGGCCTGTAGCAACAGGCTTCAAAGAGAGATGACATGGTGGTGAAAGGAAAAGACCCAGGCTCCACCCAGCCATGGGTTACCACTTCCATTTTGTAGAACAAATAATAATAAAAACAAAAAGGATGAAAATAACAAAGCAACAAAAATATAAAGGAGCAGAGTCTAAAATGTGCAAAATATGGGCCTCAGAGCCCAAAGTTTTGAGTGTGATGCACTATAATGAGACTGGTTGTAATGGTTCCATTGATGTTGCCTCCAAATGATCTGTTGAGTGTGACCCAATCTGATGTTAGTGGAGGCATTCTAGTGAATCCAAAGAGTAACAAAAATAAGTTAACTGAACCAATAGGATTTGTTAAAGATAATGCCAAAGAGTTTAGGTTCCTGGGTTACATACCTTAAAAATATAAACAGTTTACAAAATCTAACATGAAGAAAAGTATTTACATAATTTTAATTATTTTATACTTAAAATAGCATTTTGATTGGACTGCCTTTTTCATACAGTAGTTGCTACCCAAACACTGAAGCATTGTTCCAGTGCAGGAGACCATCAAAGGAAACCCAACTAGAAGCCTATTTTAAACAGAAGCAGATGGAACTACTTTATTTTCACTGGATGAATTGCAAAAGAATAATTAGTCTAAATCTATTTTCCTGATCTTAGATAGAACAAGTAAATGCATTTGTTCCTTTGAAAACCACTGGTCCATTTGTTCAGATTTGCTGTGTGCTTACCCAGCTTCCCTTGACTTCCCTGTGAATTCCCTACACCTCTGAAAATCAGGCCAATGACCTTTAACAGGACAGCGTCCTGTTAAGTTTCAGCAGAGCTTCTACAGAAATTAAGAGTTGTAAAATTAATTTCTGAGTTTCCTTTTAATCAGTAGTTACAACAAAATCTGTCTTGTCTATCAAGTCTGTCTTGACCTACCATAAATAGCCAGTGCAGTATGCTGTTAATACTACCCCATGTGCAGCTTTGTAGCCAAGAACATGCATGTTCCAGAATAAATTGAAGCATTATGAATAAGGCTTTCTTTTACCATTATAGGTGAATCGTCCTCACCCTGGTGATCATCCTCTCCTGATTTTTTATATGGTTGGTGGTGTGACAGTCTCTGAGGTCAAAATGCTGAAGGACCTTATATCAGCACGCAAACCCAGTGTCCAGGTAAAGTGCTATGATTCCTATCTGACCAAGAAGACATTTAGACCAGGGCTGTCCAACTACTGGCCCATAGACTGCATGTGGCCCCAAGGGGTTAAGCTGTGGTCTCTGGGTTCCTGGTCCAGGCACTGCTTCCCACACTGCTACAGTTGCTGCTGGTAGTGTCTCCAGGCAGTGTCTCCAGGCTCCCTCCTCCAGCTTCCACTGCCTACCTCTGCCTCTGAGGGCAGGGCAGCACAATCAAAGGAGATCACAGCCAGAAGACTTGGGATACCCAGGAACTCTGCATGGCATGGGTATGCCATCATGGTACAACAGGGATGGGTACCCACCATGTGGCAGAGGGGAGGGAAACATGGAGCAGCATATTGGGGGTGAGGGCACTGGTACCATGTAGTGGGAGGGCATTCGCCATGGGGCAGGGGCACTGGCACACTGAAGTGGAGGGATGCTTGCTCCATGGTGCAGTGGGGGTGTGCCCATGCAGCGAGACATAGCATATGGCCCAGCGAGTGTGCAGTGAGTGGCCAGAGGGCCTGTGACCCCCACTCACTCGGAAGTTGGATAACCCTGATTTAGACTAACAAAAAATGCTTCTGGTAATGTTGAATACTGCTGTAGTTCTGAAACCACACTATGCCAGATATAGATGTAGACATAGACATAGACAACAGTATTTACCGTGAAGCAGCAGCAAGCAAGCTACTTTCAAATGCGCACTTTCTAAAAGTTTATGGTTTAGTATGGTTTGGGTTTAGCAACATCTATATTTTTTCAAAGGCTCTTTAGTGAAGTCTCAGATTTTACAGTTGTCTATGAACAAGCATTGGTTCTCTATGTAGAATCCACAGAGGAGAGCTGGACTGCCAGGAATGTCCCCACCAAACAGATCAGCACCGGTGATAGATTGTCTTTTCAAAACATTTGGGGCTTCTCAGACGAACAAAAAGAAAAGGGTAGAGAGGAAGGGCCTCAAAATGTGAAAAGAGGATGGCCCTAAAGGCCTAGCAGTCAAGTTTGAATAGCTATGATTTCCCATGGAAGTAGGATTACATCCTAGCCTTTCCTTTGTCAATGCTAGATAAGTGGCTTCTTTGCCATTTACTCAGTAGGAACCATCATAGTCCCTTAAAACCCAGGTCACAGCTGCTCCATGTGGACATCACATCCCTGGACACTGTAAGAAGTTTACCCCAACCTGCTTGGCTAAAATGTCTCTCCTCCCTACTCAGTACATTCTGCTTTAGTGAAGCTGACAATCTGTGCACCATCCTCTCCTTCAGAGTAGAAAAGAGGCCCTGCCCTGAAGAATTTACAGCTCAATAGTTAGGAATAAAGCCAGTAAGCAGACACCTGGGCAACCTATGTCAAATATTATATAACACTCCAATTGTTTAATTCTCCAAAGCAGCTCCCAGTTTCGCCTCTTCTCCTCCCTTCTGCTAGTGTGTCCCTGCACCCAAAATGCCATTCATTCTCCAAAAACTTTGGGGTCAGTTGGGGTGTCTATAAAGAAGCAAAAAGAAGCTGTCATAAAATACAGGGAAAACAGGGTTCCCTGTGGTGAGTTCTCAACTGAGTCCCCGTGGCTAGTCCCTGCCCTTCCTGGTCATGACCACTGTCACCCCAGTGTAGAAGAGGGGACAAGCCATTTCTGGCACAGTCTAAGATATGAATAACTGGTTAATTTTGGAGGAATGTGTACAGGAGCAACAGCTTTCTTCTGGGTGGACCTGACATGGAAGGTGATCCTCAGAGCTGCAAGAAGGATGCAGAGAAACACTCTATAACCATCTGTGTCATAAATATATGCTGTTCCAAAGGCTGACTGGAAATTCTCATGTTTTAATTCTTGCAAGGCATAGTTCTTACTAGGAAGGTCTTTCACAGAAGAGAGCCAAGGGAGGCTGAGGAGCCTCAGTGTTGACAGTGTGTTTCCCCTGCTTTAACACCATCTTTGAATCAGGGACTCAGGCAATAGCCTATAAAATTAAACACCCTTTCTAGCAACAATTTGTCATCCAATAGCATGTTTCTCTCCTGGTAGCCTCTCACTTATCTCCTTGACACAATGAATCAAACTCTTTGCCATCCAGCACAGGGATTGAATTGTGACATAGTGATGGACAAGTTAATCCAGACTCTAAATGCATTAATATACCTTGAAAGATAAGCACAGAGTTAATGAGTGAGGCAGTTGAAAACTATGCAGTGAGACTTTGGGGCTAATTTTCGAAAGGGGATTGAAGCTTGACAGCAGTGACATGGAATCTGGTGTTGCTTTGGTTTGGTTTGACCCTGGTGGCAGGTCACCCTCTGAGGCAGATTCCCAAAGAATTTGGGGCTTTTACTGCCACTTCCCCTTTGTACAAAATCGTTACATTTGGGGTTAAAGGGCTCAAGGGGGGAGGGCAGTCCTGAAGGGGAAAATGAGAGAGAAAAAGAAGTGGTTGTTTGAGTCTGTCATATAAAAGATTTCTGCATTAGTTGGATTTACCTGGATTTCTCCAGTTCAGCTGTGAATATGTGCCACCTGTTTGGGATTATTCTCATTTCAAAGATCCAGGCATTCGTCTACCACCAGCCAGCATTTAACAGAACTGTTTTTGTGATGTTCAGGCAAACAGCTGCAGACATCAGGGCAAAATGAATTGGCCTCCCAGTTTCATTCCACTGAAACAAAACACCGCCGTTTGCATTAATTATTGGCACTTCTTTTTCAATAGGAGCTGAATTGTAGATGTAAAAATAAAGAATTTTATACAACCACAAAAAAAATCTGTCAGCAGGCATTGATTATTCAAGCAGTTGCTTGGAGACAGTTTAGGCAAATGAGAATTAAATACAGAGATAGGAAATGTGTTTCCATCCACATGAGCACGTATATATTTTAGAGCAATTAAGCAAATGTTTGATTCATCTCCTCTGAGTAAGACACACGAAGGAAAATAATGATATTAGTGGCTTTAGGATGGAGCTAAATGGCTCTCCTTCCTACTTTCTTGCAGGTACTAGTCCTTCGCTATTCCAGATTGATAAATCTGGTGGTTTCTAAAGCAGAAAGAGAAAGAAAGAAAAAGAGGGGACGAGAATGACTTTGCATTTTCTTAATTTCTTGAAAATTGAAAAGAGTAGCAGTAGATGCTTCTGTGCCACCTCCTGTGCCAACAGTGATTTTTCCTCTTAAACAGAGGAAACCACAGATTTCTCATTTTAGCAGAGAAACCCATGGATTTTGCAGTTTTGCAATGAGATCTCGGCAGACTGGCAGAGTTCCAGCCTGCAAGGGTCTGGGAGGGAGCTGGAGGAGGGCGGGGATGCCATGTGCATGTATATGGATGTGGCCACCAGGCAGCCTGGAGAGCAGTTCCCACAGGTAAATGGGGGGAGGATTGAGGCCCCCATAGGGAGGGAGTTGAGCAGGGCTGGAGCTGCTGCCCAGCCAGGGTGTGTGGGGCTTGAGGCACAGGGACAATGTGCAGCCGCAGTGCCCTGGTGGGGAGTGGGACATGGCCATGGGCAGCTTGTCAGGGGGCTGGGGGGAGGAGCTGGCTTCCCCACCACTTCATGCACTCCTGGGACACAGGGGGGACCCATGCCCCCCAGATCTGTGTGCAGGGCAGGAGCAGGGTGGGCTGCTTGCTGCAGGCTTGGGCTCCCACCCTGCTGCCCTCCCCTGGGGCCTCCACAGCCTGGCAGGTGTGTCCTGGTGCTGCAAGGCAGAGCAGGCCACATAGGGAAGCAGCTTGCCACTGCAAGCTTTGCATTGCCCTGGCAATGTATTCTTTGTGCACACGGCTGCAGCGGTGTCAGAAGTGCGAGGTTCTGCCCCTCACTGCTGCCAGACAGACAGGGGATGCATCGCCAGGGCAGAATAGAGCTTGCAGAGGCAAGCGGCTTTCCTGCACGGCTCCACTGTGCCCTGCAGCGCCGAGTCGCATCTGCTAGGCTGCAGAGGCCCCAGGTGAGGGCAGCAGGGTGGGAGCCCAAGCCTGCAGCAGGCAGCCCACCCCCGCCCCACTTACAGATTTGGGGGGCACAGTTCCTCCCTGCCTCCAAGAGCGCACATAGTGGTGGGGAAACTGGCACCCCCTGCCTCAAACAGGCAGGCAGTGGGGTGTGGGGGAGAGCCAGGCTCCGCTCCCTGTAGCAGCCACCGCCTTGTGTCAGGGGCAGGGAGCTGTGGACTTGGTTCCCTGTTCCTGTAGCCCTGGCAGCTAGGGCCCCTTCTGGCAGGGTTGTGGGTGGCAGGCAAGGGGCACCAGCAGGGCTGGGAGGCTGTGTGGGGAAGTCAGTGGCACAAACAGGGCCAGGGAGCTGGGAGGGGAGTGGCGGGGGCGGGGAAGGAGCGAGGGACATGAGCAGGGCCAGGGGCCAGGGAGTACGGGGCCTTTTTAACCACAGATTTGGGGGCTTTTATCAGAGAAATTGTATTTTTTTATCATGGAAAACCAGGATCCCTGATGATTATCCATGACAACCATGACCATCATTCCAGTGTGGTTAGTATGTGTTCTTTAGTGACTCTGAAGCATTGGCAGAAAACTTAGCCCCCTCTGAAATGAATAAAAGTTTTGCCATTAACTTCAGGAACAAGATTTTGCTAAATACATCAGTGTTCCCCCTACAATTGCTCCCTACATCATTTTGTCTGAGCAGCGTAGGCAAACTCAACAGCTTGTCCATCCAGCTTCCTTGTGTATTCCTGAAAGGCAGCTATTCAGCGTCATCCAACACTGCCACTGTATATTCATTGTGGGCTGATTCATTCACCAAATCATTGGCTTCTTTTCCAGGATTCTTTTCATTATTTACACACATCTTCTCCTGCCCTTCTCTTTGTTTCCTGGGAGCTCTTCACTACCATGCAGTGGATCTTGCATAGTGACCCTCCCGTCACTTTGTTTTGGCTGTTAAGAGGAAATGTATCCCTCAATTAAAGCACCACAGATAAGGAAACAGATTTTAAACCAGGGGAGGATGTGCAACAAGACTTCAATCTCCTTGCATGGAGAAAAGATAGTCCTTTAGATTTTGGGCAGTTGCACAAAAAGCTGGATCGTCTGTTCCTCACAGGAACAGAGCACTGCATGCTCTCCATCCATTTCTAAACCCTCTATTGATAGCATTGTAGATGTTGAACAGCAGGAGCGTACTTTAGCATAAAATACTGACACATTTATACTGATAATTCCATCTTGCCAGAACTATAGTTAAACTGCTTTGAACTGGCAGCGGCTGGCAGTGTTTGGCCTTGTAGATTCACAGACTGAAAACATTAGTAATATGTCCCTTCATATTTTTCAGAATTAAGTTGAGTCTGTAGCAGAGGGAGCACAGACTGTGCTGTACTTTGATTCCTGCACAACATTAGGAAAGAAGCAGCAGCCTTGACACCTGCAAATTATAGAGACCATCTTAGCAATAGGAAGCAAAAGAGATAATCAGTGTCAATTTGCTGCAGTTTGTGTAGGAGGACACAGAGAGGAAATTTGCTAGTACAAAAGAAGTCTGTAATAATTTGAAGTCAAATTCCTTTCATTATGTAAAGAGAAAAGGCAAACAAAAAGGAGCAGGAAAGCTTAAGTGTAGTACCACTGGGATCTGGAGTACATGACATTTAACTCTCTCTCACAAATCTGCTGCAGTTCTCAGATATTCCAGTAACATATTTGTTCCTTGTGCTTTGTACCTCATATGAAGAATGTGAACGATATGATTAAATATGCCAGGAAGTAGACGCAGACATGCTCACTGCTATTGGTATTTGAGTCTGAGTTGCAGCTAATGTTGTTCCCCTTCTTGGGATTTTTCTAATTCAAATATCCCTAATTTTCTATTGCAAACACATCTTTTCAAGTATACTGAGTAAGATAACTTCTCTCCAGCTTTCCTGTTTCAAAACTATAGTTTTTATCCCACATACTGTGCTGCTTGTAATGGAGGTTATGCTCAGAACTTGCTTTGACTCGCTTTTAACCATAGTTAGCACTGTGCTGAGTTGGGTCTGCACGCAAGGCTATTATAGAGTAGTCAATGAGCAGTACATTCACATATTACTTACAGCACATTACTCTGCATGCTGTAGACAAGCCTGAAGCTGCTAATGAAATTACGTTAGGGACCCACATGCTCATTTTCTTTTCAGAAATAAATATACGTTGTGTCCAATAACCAGTGTCTTTCTTCACAGCTTAAGAGGTGTAATGAATGACACTTTTTCATGGGAGTCACATTTTTCTCATGTGAAGAGTAAAAATGATCATCTCAATTATCTTTTGATTGAGCCCTGACCCTGCTGGTTAAAATGCTGGACTCAAGTAGCAAGTTTCTGAATGCTGAAGAGAGTTCATTGACAAACCACAGCAGGCAGACGGCACTTTCTGTAATACTCACCTTAGCTTAAACAAAGGAGGAACAGCAGCCACTTGGAGTCAGTTGTTGACAAAATTCAATGCATTGGCAGGGGAAACTGCTGGTTGAGTTTCACAAATCAACCCAGTGGTAGTCACAACAAATCACTGTGCTACCCAGGATGAGGGGCGGGTAGGAATGAATCAAAGTATACATGCTTTAAAAGTACTGTGTTAGTCACTGTGTTCCTACTGACAGACCCACTGTTGCCATTCAGTGGTGGAATCTGTGCCTGCCATGTACGAGATCCGGCTTCAATTCCAGGATGCGCACACAATTACAGCCATCAAGGCACCAAGCATCCAGACTCTCAATGGTGTAAAGTGGGGATGGAAGGTCTGGGCCACCTCCACTCCTCCATACTCCTGCCTAGATGTATGCGTCAAAGGTCCTAGTAACCTCTTGCTCATATACCATGATCTAGAAGTATCAGCAGTTGCCTACTATCCACTGACTTTGACTTTAAGTACTATTATTAGCTGAGTAGACAGTAGCTTTGAGCAAGCTGCATTGTTGTCTCACCATGAACATAAGAGACCAGTAACTTTTCAGCTGTTCTGCAAGTGGAGCCTGCATGTTTATAACCTCTTGTTGCAATTGCAGTCAGGATTAGTTTCCCTAATTGTATATTTATTTTTTCTGTCTTCAGGTAATTGTGCTCTCCTCAACTCTCTTGACACCACTTCACATTCCAGAGTTGTTATTTGCAGCAGACCATCTCCAGCCAGACATTGGCATCTGAAGAGTGTGGATCTGCAGAGGAGATAAATGATTTGCCTTCACTGAAAGTACCAAACCTCTTGTCTGTTGTTCTTTCTGTTGGTCTTCCAAAAATGAAAATACCTGAAAACTAATTTGCAGCTGTAATTGAAAACTATGCAAAGTGAATGGAGAGCTGGTTGCAATGGGACTTCTATGGCCTATAGGAGCTCTTAAAAGCCTCTTACTTCCTCGGCAGCATCAGGCTAGCATTCAGTTCCTCCCTTCTTGATGAGACTGTACTTCTCTTCTGAACCCCGTGTGCTAACTGGGACCTTGCCTCTTTCATTGTGAGAAGAGAGGGCTGCCGATAATAAAGTCCCAGAAAAGGGGAGGCTGGGGAAAAACCACAGAGGGCCAGATTCAGCCAGCTTCCCCTTCACTGAGCAGTACTTTACTCCTGGAGCTGTGGCATTCATTTCAGTGGGACTGATTGAAGCTGTCCTATGTTGCTCCTTGAGACATCACTGAGAGCGGGGATAGCAAAATCTAGCTCTGTGGGCCATGTTGTCCTGTGAAACCACGTGCCTTATGCAGCATTATCTCATCCTGCTTCAACCCAACCGAGGGACCACAGAGTGCAGCCCTGAATGGCACACCAGCTACCAGCCCACTGATAGGTCCACAGTTGATCAGGGAGCAACAGAGGACAGTCCTACTAGGGAGTGCCACCATAATCCAAGCTGGTGAGGCACATGGCCAGTATTCTCACAAATTTCTGGTTTCCCATTGTTTGCCCCACCCACAGGCCCTGAGAAAAGTCAGTGTCTTTGATGGCATACTCCTCTGTAGGATTTTACACAGGCTAGCATATGGGCTGTGATGATTAGATGTTTCACTTTATTAATGCTTCTTTCAAGCATATTAAATAAATAACACATTGTCATTCACAAAGGGGCTAGAATGCCAAAAGTAAAATCTGTTTTAAGTTGTATTTCTCAACAATGTGGTTAGAAAGCTTTTGCTCTTTATTTAAGATTAGGCAACAGCCTTCAACAAAACTGAGTTATGTAATTTTTCCTTTTAAGACTTTGATATAATTCTAGAATGAAAAAAGCATAGGTTGCTAGGGATACAGTTGTTCAGTACTGAACTTTTATAAATATAACATAAAACGATACAGTCAGAAAGATACGTCATTGGTATGCCAGTTGGTCCATCCCACAGATGCTAAGTCTACATTTGACACAGAAATTATATTTGAAGGGCACATGTAACTCCCCTCTGTGTCCAGTGAAGTGTGTGCCTATTTTAGCATTCATTGTCTCATGCCTTAGGAATTAAACAGGAACTAACTCTTTTACCTTTACATTCTTAACTAGGGCGAGGTCTGTTAAATGCATCTTTTTTTCTGAAAAATCTCCATTTTGGTATAAAAACACTTCAGTGGCTAATATGGAACCAAAGTTGATTATAAGGCATGGATGAAGTTGCCTTTAGAGAGAGAGAAAATATTGTGAAATTGTGAAATATAACTTGATTCTGTATTTGATGGGAAACTAACATGTCAAAGCAAAGTATGTAATGTTGAAAGCTTTAGAATTCCATGGGACTATGCAAGGTTGAGAAATAAAGGCAAGCAGCCAGTCTCCATGGTTACATTTCATTTTCTTCCGCTGTGTTGTTCTGATCAGAATATAGATGTTTTGGAAATTGTTTGATCATAGCCCTCTCCCTTTGCTTCCCCCCAGCTGGTGTATAGGGATATACTTGAGGACAAGCCAGAAAGCACAGCACCCACTCATGGCCCATTTTTCAGCCATGATGTTTAGGTGGGTGCATGTAAGAAACCAGGGTTATGCCAAACCCTATGTATAAGGAAGGCTTCAAGGAGCACAGGGAGGGGTCACTCAGGGAGAAATAGCTGAGGGGTCACTCAGGGAGAAATCATCTGCCTGCAGGGGTGGATCCAGGGGGAGGAGTGGTACAGTTGCACCCCCTTGGATTCCTAATCTACCCAAAGTTTAAAACCTCCTGCCTGGTAGTGGCAGCAGCATTACTATTCAGGCAGCAGTGAGGGAATCACTTGACTTTGTGGCTCATCATTATCTACCTGATTCCTTTTAAATGCCGCATTCCACAGGTATTAGTGACCCCCTCTCCTTTTTCATGGCCTTGAAGTTCCACTAGTTAAGCTGTTCTTTCTTCTGCAATTCTGCTATCTACTAACTACTCCTGGTAATGTAGCTCCTATTTCACAGCCCTGAAGACTATTTTTAACTCTAGCAAAAAGCATTCATTCAAGTATGGAAACATGAACTCAGGTGAACATTAACTCAGATGTGGAAGTAACTTTCAGCAAAGCTTTAAATGAACTGTCAAGATTCACAAGAAGGCTAGAGTTCGTTTTTATGACTCTGAAAGAGTTGTACATTTAATTCTAATAACTACAGGACTAAGGAACCATCTTTTGATTATTTTTGCCTCTTTGGTGTGGGTTTTTTATACATATGATATTGCAAATTAATACACGTTCCTATAAAGTTATATTTGTTTTTGCTTCGATCTTAAACTGAACAATAGAACCCTAAGCTCTTAACATATTAGCAAAGCTTCTAATTTCTTCTTACCTGGAAAAAATGTGTGTTGTGTTATATGTGATGATGCACCACACCATCCGTACTTTCTTTTCAAAATCCTAGATCTGCCCATGCTTGCCCGTGTTGTTCCTCTAAGAAACCTCTCCCTATGTGCTCTGCAAATTATTCCAGAAGCTACTCCTTCTTCAGCCTGTTTCCAGGGAGGAGCACCCTCCACGGACCTCAGACCCCTGCAACTCTTTTCCCTGCTTTCCTCACTTTCAGAGGGACTTTATGGCTTGTTTATTTACTCTGCTTTGTGGACAGTAATTTCTCCATTTTCTATTGCCTCCTCGCTGTTAGCTTCCTCAAATGATGTCAGGTCAGGGAATTCTTTACCGGTCTAGGGAAGCTGCTGCAGTTATGATAGATCCTTTCTCCACTCTTCCCTTTCCTTCCTGGCTTAGCCAAATGTTCTCATGCTTCTTACTGGTCACCTATGTTAGAGGAGAGTCGGGCTTAAATAGACACTGGGGCTAGAAATTCCTGAACTTTGTGTTGTTCTCTCAGTACCTCACACTGAAGTAATGGCTGGTCTTCCACATCCACCTCCTGGGCAACCTTGCCAGTTCATGCTGGCCAAATACATCTGCAACAACAGGATAGAGCCACTCTGATTCAGGGACAGAAGTCAAGCAGCCAGTAGCTAGAGATGAAGAAACGAGAAGCAACAAAGATACTCTGCTGCTGTTCAAGGAGCTGGTGAGCTTGCAAATGTGAGTGGCCCCTCGTGGAAGGTTAGTGTGATATCTGGTTGCATTAGTTATCAAGGCCATAAGAGAGGGCAGGGAACCAATTCTAACGTGGAAGTCCTCATGGCAGATACAGACAGAAGAGATGCAAACTGTCAGTGCCAACCTGAAGCCATGGCTAACCCTAACTTTGTGTAAGCAGAAGAGCTCAAGATGTGCTACAGCATTCAAGGGAATGCTAAGCTCCATCCAGTCAGCAGGAGAAACTCAGCCAATGCTTCTGGTTGATCAGGTAATTGTCACAGTGAAGACAGCAGAAAACTGCATTTAGGATGCAGAATCCAGTGCCTTGTAACTGTGCCTAAACTGAAGATGAATAACTTGACACAGAAAGCACAGAAGGGTGACATAAGCCTCCTGTATTACAAAAGGCTGTTCCAAGAATAGGCTAAGCAATATTTGGTCCTGATGGGAGGTTTCAAGTCATAATGGTACCAGCATGAACTTAGTTGTTCTGGGAGCAGGCAGTGGGTATCTGTGCACTGCTAAAGAAAGCTTGGCTCTTTGAGCCCAATCTGAGTCAGAGAAGAGAAAGTCAGCACCAATGCACACAACTTGGATCAGAACAGAACAGAACATTGTTTATGTTAGGTGGGAGTAACTGTGGCTTGTATTTGACACATTTTCCAAGAGGGAGCCTTCCCTGAGGTAAGCACAATACAGTTGACTCTTCAGGATAAGGCAGCTAGTGAAGGTCAAACAAGACCAAAAGTAATTTATGGTCCCAGATTTACCCATTTAAGCTGCTATAATTGTACATCTTACTACAGAAGATGTGAAGTGCAATCAGCTAACTTGTTGCACTTGATGGGTTCAGGAATAAATGTCAACTGGAATGTGCTTAGTTTACTTTGGGAATTAGACAGGGTTGGGCCTTCTTGAGAGTGGCTACTACATTTTTTCTTCCAAATATCTACTTCGGGTTGGAGGCTTAGCTGCGAAAGGTAGCTTGTCAAGGTGTCAGCCACACGATGTGTAGCAGCTTGGGCCAAGGTAGTCATGTACATGTAATATGTAAACGACTGGAAATTGGTTGGATGTATGTGGTTACTGTATCCCACTGTTAACGGGGGAGAAGAGAATGTTGATGTCTCAAGAAAATGAAGGACAGTAACCCTCAAAGAAAAGAAGGCAGAGTATTTACCAGTTTAAATGCCTCAGGATTAAGGGTGGAATTCACAAAGCATTTAAAGTTGATTTAGCGGTTACACCCAGAAGCACCCCCTGCTCCCTCCCATTTTAGCTGAGTGTCTAGGTATCTTGCCTACAGCCATTCATGATCTCCAAACTAACTATAGCTTTGCCTAAGACCCCTGATAGGTCTGAGCTAGTAGATATGCCTTGAGCACACCTGACAGCACTAAGGACCCCTAGCCACTTCTACAACAGTGGTGATAGAGGTGCCCACCACTACTACTGTCTTGAAAGAACAAGGAACCATGATGGGCTGAAAGCTTAGGCACTTAACTCTAGGCAGTGGTTTCAAGCCATGAACCCCCTCTCTTCAGCACTTCCTACTGGCTGGCTTAAATGAGTCCCTGCTCAGCGTGCTGGTTTTTATGGATTTCATTCTCAGACAGCCACACATCTACCTGTATATTGAGAGAGGAAATACTATAGTGTCTAAAGTTCCCATTTCAGATCTAGCCTTAAGCCAGCCAGTGACCAATAGGCAGGAGGTCAGCTCTAACAGTTTAGATGGTACAGATGTGTGCTGATAATAATGAATGCTACACGCCATTCAGTCCAGTCAAAACTTAAGTACCTTCTTTGGAGGGCATGTCTCAGCAAGCCAGCCTCATCTGTGAGTGGAAAAGTGAGGTCTGTAATTTACTGTACTAAACTTCCCTGTTGTTTTGCTTGCTAGGCAAAACTGTAGTGCCAGTTATTAGTTTAAGAGGTTGAAGTCACATGAGACAACGTAAATATAGATTATCTCTGATAATCACATCTAGCCTACTCTCCCCATTGCTATTAGGACTTTATCCCAGAACAGGGAAATGATGGACCTGAATTCTAGTTCAGAAGGCCTTTGGAGGGAATAATGTAGGACAGAGAACTAAGTTGGACTTCACTGCTCACCTCCACCCCCCCACCCCCAATGTCAAACCGAGGGTGCTTATGCTAAAAGAAACTTAAGTCATGGAACCATATAGATAGGTAGGGCTGGAAGGACCCTCCAGAGGTCACCTAGTCCAACTGCCTGTCTGAGGCAGGATGATCCCTTTCCAAACCAGCCCATAATCTAAACTCTACCTAAGTCCTTTATACAGTGAGGCATTCAACATTCCTACTGCTGTTCTTAAAGAGTGTTTGGCACACACCACAGAAGTTTTGAGAAAACAATAGTATTAATGAAGCACTGCTTATCTCCAAGTTTCATTGATTGTTTACAGCTGTTCTAAAACCAACACCCACATGAGAAACTATGCATTTCAAAAAACAATTTAATACTGAAACAGACTGTAAGAGTGAAGAGTCTGCTCCGTGTAAGGAGCTGTTGTACACAAAATAAATAAGTTACAGTTTAAGCAAAAGTACAACTGTTTTTTAAAGTGCATTTGTATAAGGCCTTTAGCCCATGAACTCAAACTCCACTGGCTCAAAGTAAAAATGTAAGTCTGCCATGTGTGTAAAGAGTAGGGTCTCAGCTGACAACAAACTCAGCTTCATTGCCCAGAACCAACAATGTTTATCATCTACAAATTGAATCCACAAACAAGGACTCTTTCTATGTCTGCTCTATAGAAAAAAGAGCAAGGGAAATTAAGTTTCATCCTGGCAGTTAAGAACTGTCATTCAGCACTTGGATGGGAAAGCCACAGTGCTTTATCAGTTGAGCACATTTGAAAGTGAATCTGAACAGTATTTTTCATACAGTAAAAAACAAGTTATTGTAATAAAAGTACATTTACACCCTGTGCATAACAGATCTATGTACAAAAAGTCCAGTTAAGCTGTCATTAACATAGCTAGTAAAAAGAGAATAGTACTGTTTACAGTCATAAAACCCAGTCACGTCCACTCATTTAACACTTACTTCACAAAGCAAGTTTGTATTTGTGCTTTAAAATACATGGGTAAGACTGTACTGCACAATAACACAGAGAGCCATGTCATGCTGTCCCTCATTCACTTCTGAAAACAAGCTAAGCTAAGTGGTTACTTCCAAATCAGTAAGCTTAAAAAAAATAAATAAATAAAAAAAAAAATCAGTTTAAAAGGGATACATGGTCATACAAAACATCAAGCTAAGCTTGTCCCACCACAGGAGAGAGAGATAAGATTTGTTTTACTCATTGAAAAGTTCTGTTTCAAAACAAAGGTATGTGTTCTACCACTTGGATCAAGAACCACTTCAGAAGCTCATTCAGGTTCAACTTCATTTCTCCTTTAACTTCTTATTTCTACAGTGATTCAAAAGAACATCTGAACCCTGCTTCTTTCATACATGTTCCTTGGACTCTACAGTGCCAGTGGTTAAACTTCCACAGCTGGACCTTAAAAACCAAGTGGTGGGAAGACAAAAGCCCACCAAGCTTTACTTTCAAACAGAAGTAACAGTCCTCACTTTAGCAGACAAAGCTTGCTTGAATCTTCTCTTGAGATCCTGCATATTGGGAGACTTTGGCCTTGGTATGAGAGAGGTTCTTCTTCTCTCAGGGGTGCTGGTTATTTGTTGTTTACTAACTTCTTTACAGAGGACATGGAAGGCATTGAAGACATCATTATAGTTTTCACTGACAGACACTTCATAAAAAGCACAACCCAGCATGTTGGCCAATTGAAGTCCATGCTGTGGCTCTACTTCTTTAATATGCAAGAGATCCGCTTTGTTTGCTACAATGACAACAGGGATAGCGTTTCCTGGATGCAACTGTCGAACGTGCTGGTGAAGGTAACTAAGCAGTTCATAGCTCTTATAATCTGTGATGGAGAAGACAATCACAACAGCATCTGCCCATCGAATGCACCTGTTCAACTGTTCATTACAATCTGGAGTGTGTTCATGGATCTAAAAGAGGAATTCAGATATATTAGATTGATATGATACATTTTTTCCATCTTTAAAATTTAGTCAACTACAGTCAAATGCATTATCCAACACACTTGTAGTTCAGATGACAAAAATAAATAAATCAAGCTCTATTTTCTTTGTACTTGAACTATGTTGCTCCAGCTGCAAAAAGCTGGAACATGAAGCTGGAGTTTGCCACACTCAAGTGGAAAACTGACCCGAGCAGTTCTGCAAGCAGAGCAGGACTTTGTAGCTCCACAGAATGGGAAATTAACTGGCTAGACAGCAAGTCTAGGGAAGCAGAGATAGGAGCTGGAAGCATTTAGACCTGGAGAGCTGCCCAGTTCAAAAAGGCAAAAATGCAGTGTTATTCAGGTCTATACATTCAAACTTTGTGGTACAAAATGTATAGCATTGTAAAGACTACAGCCACAATACTGTGGGATTTTAGTTTATATTGTGCAGATCTGCAAAACCCCACCATTTCTTTGACAGCATCAAGGAAGTTTTTCCTACCAGATTTCTAGAGTACATTTCATATCGGCACAAAAATACCATGTTTCTTTTAGCAAGCGTTCTGAACACATTTGATTGAATATCGTAGATTAATCCTGCCTGGATCCCCTACAAACCTGTAGCTCTTCAAGCATAACAGAATAGTGGGTTGTTTCTTTTCCTGGCAATGCACTAGACATACAAGGCATACAAGTTTTGACCATTTATAAGCTGGGTTATCATCTCTCCCACTGGGAAGTACTTGATTTTGAATGGTATGTAGAAAGCCTGGTAACCAGCTGACCTACTCCAGTTAAAACAGATATAAAAATTAGACTTATTTTTTCAGTAGTCGAAGGAATGCACAGATATGTTTCTTACCTGAATTCCTGGTGTGTCTTGCACTTGAATAGCAAGGGTCTCTCCGTCTAGTTGGATCTGTCTGCTGTAAAGATTACCTGACAACAGCAAATATTTCATTACAATATGATCACAGCTATCTAGACAGACAAGAATTCCTTGAGAGAATAGGGAGAAGGGACCCCCCCCTCTCCCCCCCTTCAATAACAATGCAGGAAAACAGAAAGTTTATCACTAGCACAATATATGAACAACAGCACTAAGATCTGGCCCATCTTTGACAGAATTGGGGTGAAGGTCGTCTTTGTACGCAATGTCACCAGACCCCTCTGGAGTTAGTTTTACATGGATGTGTTTTTGAGCTTAGTCCCAAGTCTCTTAAAATTAAAAAGCTACCACTGCTTTCCAAGTGACCTTTCAAAATTGCCTAAACAAAGGTAACAAGGCAGAGCAACTTATGACAGGAAAGCAATGTCCTCACGCGTCAGCCCTTCTACACTTGAGAAAGTATCTTCTCCAAGGATATTTTTCAGCTTTCTAGCAGCTGACCTTTCAGCTTCGATTCATTATTGTAAAAACCAGAACAGACCCCAAACAACCATTTCCTGGAAGGAGACATCCCTGTTTTATTCACTGGTTTGAGTCTCCTTGAAAACTGCACTCAAATGTTGGGACTCTTGCTTTCCTGCCATAATGTGCATCCTTCTGCATGTGGCAGCCAGTGCTCTTCTGCTCCTCAACCAAGATCGAAGAGAAGAAGGAGGATTCCCAACGCTGCTCTTCACCAGCAGTTGTTAACAAGGGGCACAGGCATCACTGCGCTCGCAGCCTGAGCCGAGATGCAGCCACTAACACTTGTCAGGGTGAAGAGGTTTATTAGCTACAGGGGATTAGGGCTGCACGGCCACCCACCCCACAAGCCAAGCCAGCGGGCAGGCTGCAGGCCATGCAGCCCCACTGCAGACACCCTCGGGTGGAGATGACCGGCCAGCAGTTTCCCAGTGCCCGGGAAAGGAGGGGGCTGCATTTTCACGTGGGCTTTGCCTAGGAGTCAAGAGCGGGCGCCGGGGCCGGGGCTTGTCTGGAGCAGGGGACCCGCGCGGTCCCCCGCACTCGGACGGGGCGGAGGCGGGGGCCGGGGGTCTCACCCGCGTTCCGCTCGTAGTCGCCGATGAAGCGCCGCGTGAGAAACCGCACCACCAGCGCTGCGGGTCAAGGAGACGGCTGTTAGTCCCCCGCGTCAACCCCCCGC
>NW_017729033.1:70293611-70310808 GCF_001723915.1 Gavialis gangeticus | reverse complement strand
CCATTGGCCGGTCCCGGCGCCCGGGGGCCGCGTAGCCACACCCACAACTGCTGCTCCCAGCCAGCCGTTGGGGGGCAGTGCCACCACCTCCTCTCGTCTGGCCCAGGCCGCATCGAGCTCGCGGCCACCCACCGCATGGGCGCCTGCCCCACCACCACGCCTCCCCTCACGGCCCGGCCTCGCCCTCAGCCCCCGGGCCCTGGGGTGCAGCAGGCAGGAGCCAAAGGAGGGACGGACTGCCCAAAGACTGCACGTGCCCTGGCAGCCTGGCAGGAGCGGTACCACAACGTGCCCCCTCACAGGTCGCACTTGGGCTGCTGTTGGATAGCCCTGATGCATGAAGACAGTGCTGCCCCAGGAGGGGTCCGAGCCAAACTCCACACAAGCCACCTAAAATTGTACTCGCCTGTCTACTGGGGCATTTGGACCCAAGCCAGGGCTGCTACACACTTGGCTCTGTTGTCATCTCAGAAGGCAGGGCAGAGATGCACCTTCGTGAGCTGACTAAGAGATAGTGTACATGCGTTTGTGAACCTAAGTTCTCTTCATCAGATGCTATCCAGCTCCCCCCAGCACCTGGCTGGGGATTGTCCTCCATTTGTGCATGTATATCCAGCTCCTAGCCCAATTGATCTCAATAGGAACAAGTCAATGACTGTAAAAACCTAAGGAGAAGTAAGCATAGTATAACATATGTAAGTGCAAACTAGCACAATTGTTTCCATAATCTAAACGTGCCAAGGGGATTCTGTATACCCACTCTGAAAAGAGTCCCTGGTCTTATGGGTAGCAACAGAAAGACTCAAAGTGTGACTGCCTTCAAAATGGAAGCCTGATGTTAGGCTGTGTGAAGAATGGGATGGAGAATAATCTGTGAACAACAAATGGCTTGTAGACTGGTACTACAAGAAAGGTTCCTACCATTGGGAAACATGCATGGAAAAAGACTCTTGATGGATGGACTTCCCCTCACCCGGAGTACCTGGGACATTATCCTAGGACTAAGGCTGGCACAACTGACAGGGTTTAAAGCCAAGAAATAAAGGGAAGAGAGGGAATTGAATGAGATTTGTATAATCTTCACACCCAGTTTTAATACATAGGAAGGGGAAAAATCAGATAAACAAGCACTGGCTAAAGCAGTGGTTCTTAACCTTTTTCACATCAAGGCACCCTCATTAGAGTCAAGGCACCCCTTAGAAAATACCAGTTCTTAGCTTTCCACTTGTTTCTTGACAACAGAAAAATAAAGCCAAGACTCAGAAAGACAACGCTAAATTATTCTCACAACAGGTCAGAATGTTTTTGATGCACTGGATTCCCATTTGAAATCTCTGGGTTTATCTTGTGAATCATGTAGGTGCTTGCACACCCTGAAGTGCTAATATTGAGTGGTATTTTGTGAAACCCTTGGAAGGATCTCACAGCACTCCAGACTGCCATACCACCCTAGTTGAAAATCACTGGGCTAAAGGAGTATCAGAAAGTTGCAGAATAGAGAACAAAAAAAGTACCAATGTTGATGAGAGTCAAGTAGGCAACACCCCTAGTGAAAAGACAAGTATTTCGGTTAAGAGAACTGACATGTAGTAATGCAAGGAGCCTGAGCATCAGTATAGAAGAACTAGAGCAGCTGGTTGTCTTCAGCTTGTGCCTGGTCACCATGTTCAAATTTGAATCCAAAAATGGGCACATGCTATCACTCTATCTGTAGCATTAGTGTGATCCTTGTTGGTGCATGGTTCCCCCATACATGGGCAGGCTAGTATGTGTTCTCTAGTCTGAAAGTTTCCTCCACATTTGCACATGGTGTGTGCCTCATTAGAGCATTCCTATAGTTGCATGTTGACTTTAGTCTTGCTGCCCCCTGTTCAGGGACTGCAGCAGCCCCTGTCAGATTCCTCAAATCTGCAAACCCTGGTTCACACCTCTGACTTCAGCTGAAGAATTGCTGGTGCAAAATATATATTGTGATGGTAATTAAAACAGGATGTAATTGCAATCATGACAGGCCCACAAATATTGAAGAGCAACACTATGCAGATAAGACAAATACAAGATAAAAGGTGGTAAGGTGGTCTGTCTGATATGATAGACTGCAAAACTGCCAAAACCCAAACCAAGTTAGACCTTGTAAAGGAAATTAAAACCAATAGCAAAGGTTCCTCAGCCATATAAACAAAAAGAGAACAGGAAAGAAGTGGGGTTCCTATGCAGTAAGGATGTGGTAGAGATTAAGGATCAAGCCCCCAAGATTAAGTAACTACTTTGCTTCAGTTTTCAATAAAGCTAATGATACTAAATGTGGGGACAAAAAGATGCTGAGATTGAGGGTGTGGAAATGGAAATTACTACATCCAATGTGGAAACAAACTCAGAAAACTCAATGCCCCCAAGCCAAATGAACTAGATAATCTCCACCACAGCATTCTGAAAGAACTGGTATATGAAGTCACAGATCTCTTGAAATGTTTCTTTAATAAACCTGTCAAGCTGGGGGTGGTACTAGATGATTGCAGATTAACAAAAATAGTACCCCATCCTTAACAGAGGCAAAAAAAGTGACCCAGGCAATTATAAACTCATTATTCTGGCTTCATCAGTATTCAGGGCTCTAGACAACATTTTGAAAGAAAGATAATTGAAGGTATGTTGGTAAATGGAACAAAGGGATGCAACAGGGGTTTGGCAAAAGTAGACTGAGTGGCAGTAACTTGATAAGAAAACTCATTTTTTTAGATGAAGCAAGTGCATCACCCCTAATCCAGCTGGAGTTCCATAAAATGTTTGATAAAGTTCCAAATGGGAAATTATTCATTTAACTGGAGTATAAGAAGTGTAAAATGGATGATGCTCTGGCTAAAGGGGAAATGGCAACAGGTCATGGTAAATGGAGAAAGATTGGGTTGGAGGAAGGTCACTAGTGGAGTTACACAAAGATCAGTCTTATTCAATATTTTCATTAATGACTTTCACGCCCAGTTTGGATGAATATGACATTGTTGCAGGGGTTAGGATTCAATAACCCAAGATTCCTTCTAGTTCTACATTGCTAAATATGCAACTATATAATGCCATTATATAAATGAATAGTGAGGCCTTATCTAGAACAATATTTTCAGTACTAGGAAGTCCATCTCCAAAAGGATATTGCAGAAGTAGAGAGCTCCTTCCCTTTTCCATGTCCTTGCAACAAAGTATTTAGCAGAATTCACAGATCTGTTGGAATCTGATGGGGCCCTGCTGTGAGCACTTCTGCTATGGCCTCAAACTTGCAACCTCTGGGCTGTCAACCATGCACCTTAGGGCACCTATACACATGCTGGATGTCTGCTCTGACGTGCTAATTAGCACGTGTCAGAGCAAACTCAAGTAATCGAGTCTGAAACGTGCTACTTAGCATATTCCAGCAGCCTCCGCATCATGTGTATTCAGCATCCCCATGCTTTAAAATGATGGCGGGGGCGATTTAACTAACACATAAAAACAAGCTTTCCTTAAAGTGCTCCCGCCACCATTTTGAAGCATGGGATGCTGAATACATGTGACACTGCAGGGACTTTAATTAGAATGGCTCCCAGAGCCATTCTAATTAAAGTGCCCCCCTTCCACCCCAGAACATGTGTAAAGATGCCCTTAGTACCCTCACCACCCATAGAGGCAGATGAAGAATATGATTTGGGGCTCAGATAAACTCTCACAAGGCATAAGACTAAAAGATCCCAAGACATACAGAAATGTTTACCATAGAAAGGAGATTGAGAAGAGAAAATGCGTAACTATAATATAATAAATGGGAAAAGGAAGGCAAATCAAGAGCTTGTGTTCATTCTGTTTCATAACACAGGAACCAGCGAAGGCTCAATGCAATTAAAGATGTAAAATTAAAAACATATTAAAAAGGAAAGACTTTTTCACACAACATGGAGTTGAACTATAGAATTCACTGCCACAGGAAGCCATGCAAAGGCTTAGCAAGATTCAGAAAGGGATTGGATTTTAATGGGTAACTAGCATATTCCAGAAGTGCTGTTGATCCTTATTCTTCTGGGGTGAAACCAATCTTCATGGATTAGAAAGAGACCTAATGTGGGGGTACCTGTTAAACCTGCTAATGCAAGGTTTCTTATGCCCTCTTCTAAAGTGTCTGATTCTGGCCACAGCCAGAGACATGATATCACACTAGATATCTGATGTGTCTGATCCCATTCTAGCAATTCTATTCCTATGAACTCTATGTAATATAGGATCTTTTTAATGCTCTCATGCTGTTGTTCCGAAAGCCACAGTTCACAGGCAGGTCTTGTATAAAGACAATTTAGCAGCAGTACAACGCAGAAGGCAGGCCTGGCATTATTTGATTCTGTCTTCTTTTTTTCAATGTGTAGGGCATTTAACTCCCAACATACATCTTAAAAATACAAGACAAGTTGTTTGGACGCTGTGTTCAGAAACCCAGACAATGTGTGTGTTCATTTCAGATAAGTATTTACTTTCCCCAGCATCACTGACCATCTGTACAGTCATGTACAAATAAAAACAATAAAAGGGTCCAGTGCCCTCCTGACAGAGTACACATGTTCCAAGCTTTCGTCATGTAAATCTGGGTGAAGCAAACACTGAGCAAAGCAGTTAAATTGTGGCCAGTGCCACTAGTTTACCTCCTCCTTTGACAAAGACATGCATTACCCATTAGAGACAGGACAAAAGGAGGGAACTGAGACAGTAGAAGAAATTAAATACTAGGAAAACAACTTTTCTTTGTACAGGGAAAGATCATCCGGTCAACCAAGCTTATAAGTACAAGCTTATGAAGATAGAATCTCCATTCCAAGACAGAGGGGGGAGGGGAGAGGGGCGAAACACACTCACACACTCTCACCCACCCACATACCCTACTTGGTTTCTATAGCAGCACAATAGCAGACATTTTTCTCTTTCCACAAGAAAGACTGACTAATGTTCTGCAATTACATTAGTCTGCATTTTAGTCTGATTTTATCTTCTCTTAAGCTCCTGTGTTATTTCTTTTCCTCCTTATGTAACTTGCAAACCCTGAGCCAAAAAGAGTTAAGGAAAGTTTTTCCTTCCTATGAAGAGAAGCCCTTCTGCTTTTCTTATTTTATTGTATTGGTTTGTGGCTTCACTTTGCAAGTAGCTGTTCTTGGAAAGACCATCTGGTCAACCAAGCTTATAAATACAAGCTTACTGAATAAGCATGGGAAGTATGGTGATAATAAAGTTGATGATAAGACTCTTCTTGAATAGATCCAGGTTCACTCAGGCAGGAAGATTTCTTTCAGAAAAAAATAAAATCCATCTTCCATTTTAGAAATATGTCACAGGCTCTATTTTAAACACTCTCCTAACGGCCATGGCTGTAGTATTAAAATGCTGGCCATTAACTCTTTTCATCTCCTCTGGTTTCATGTAGGCTGGGATTTTCAGAGGAGCTTTGTCTATACCAGAAAAGTTTTGCAGGCTTAACTATAGCTCTAATAGAAAAATCCTCCTAGTGTAGATGCTGCTTATACTGTCAAAGAGCATGTTAGCTGGTAGAATTCATAAAAGTTCTCCAAGCAAAAAAAGGCTGTCTCCGGAAATGTATATGGATATTCATACCAGCATACCTGTGTCTACACAAGGGCTTTCACCAGCTATGAGATTTTGGAACAGCAGCACCAACAAACCCCTGCCCTTTAGCAGACCTGCCCATAGGCTGGTGGAAGCCCAAACCTCATTCAGTTCCCTTAGGCTCTCTTGCAAAGAAGATATGCGGGGGCAGACCAATTAACATATCATTCTGTGGCTCCAAAGGCCTTATCTTGGACTTGCATTGTGGGCTGACGCCTCTCAATGCAGCTGGAAAGGAAGCTAGGGAGTTAAAAGGCAGCTGGATGTGATGTTAGCTGCATCACTGCCCCATATGTGCCTGGCTACAGAAACTGGAGTGCCTTACCCATGCCAGCCAGAAGAACTATCTAGGCTCAGCAGACTTTTGAATACTTTGACCCATACAAATCCCAGTCATAGTCCCTCATCTGACCATGCACCACTCCTGAAGTCCACTCTCATCCAAGTTGTCCTGCTAAAGGCAACTACTTTCATGTTCAAAAGAATTTCTGTGCACGTACATAAGGAGGGGGGTAACATGATGTGTCCCAAATTTCCAGTATCTTAGAAACCTCTTGTTCTCTAAAAGGAAAGGCATCAAGAGATGGAATAATGCAAGCTAAAAAAATGCAGCAAGGGGATTTTACTCTTTCACAATCACTTTAGTAAAACAGTTCCTTATCAAAAGGCCACAACAATATCACCTTTCCTTAAGCTTTTATCATAGGCCTTTTCTTAGAAGGACAGATACAATTGAAAAGAATTATTTCTATAAGTCACTGAATGTGCTAAAACAATAACATGGTTTCAGTCAAACACTCAGAAGTTAGGAAATGCCAAAACTAAGGTTACTTGTACAACTGGAACTCAGCACCACTTATGAGGAAGGGTAATTTTTTAGGTCCAGAATCTCAAAAGGTGGAAGTTAGACACCTAAATCCTTTAAACCAGGGGTGCTCAATCTCCAGCTCATGGACCAAGTATGGCCTGCAGATCCATGCCTTCCAGCCCACAGGGGTCCAAAATTTGGTGACAGAGGAGTGGTGGCACCTATTGCACCCCTGTGGGGAGCCCTGGGGGCTGGATAGCATGCTGGATGGGTGCACAGAGGTGGCCTGGGGCCTAAACCAGGCACATGGGCTGGCTGAAGGCAGTGTGGGACCGACCCTGCAGTGCAGGGTTGAGTGGTGTCCTGATCCAGTTGCGCAGGGCTTCTATCCAGTGTTGCAGACTCTAAGGAGGTAGTACAGAACCTCAGGGGGGCAGCACAGGACCCTGATCCATCAATGCAGGCCCCAGGGAAGCACTGCAGAGCCGAGGGAGGCAACACTAGGCCCCAGTTTGGCAGTGCAGGCCCTGATCCAGGCACATGGGGCTGAGGAAGGTGGCACATGCCCTATCTGGTAGCAGACTGGTGCGTGGGGTTTGATCTAGCCTGTGGACTAGCCCTTGGCTCCAAACAGGTGCAACACCACAGGTGAGCACCAGTGCCTGAGAGGAACTAGAATTTATTCTATATTTCTTTTTACCCCCATCACTCAATTTGTGGCTCAATGCATTAATCACACTCTGTACTGAATACAAAGGTATTGATTTCCTCAGGGGCTTTCCTAGAGAGCTCTCACAGGAGTATCTTTGAGATAGATCAAAGGGATCCAGACTGCAACATTTAGACACTACAGAGATCCTTAGAGCCCAGTCAGACACTGCCTAACCTTGGGGATGGTTATGCTGACACAATACATTTGCCATTCCTGGCAGTGATGCTCTTAATGAGGGGTGGATCAAGGAGTGGTGCACTTGCACCCCCCCTTTCACTCCTGTTCCACCCAAAGTTTAAAACCTACTGCTGCGCAGTGGCCACAGCATTTTTAGTCAGGCAGAGCTGAGGGACTCAATTGATGTCATGGCTCATTATCAACTATCCGACCCCCTCTAAACTCTTCATTCTACAGGTGTTAACAACCCTTTGTTTTTTATAATGGTCTTGATGTTCCACCAAACTATCATTTGTTCTGCAATTCTCCTGTCTGTTAGATGCTCCTGGTAACAAAGCTCCTATTTCACAAGTCTATAAAATGTATTTAACTCATTCCAATGAAGTTATGTTTTTCCTTCAAGCTTAAACTTGAATAACAGAGCTGTAGGCCCATAGCATGTTAGTAAAGCTTCTAGTTTATTTTTAATTGGAGAAAAATAGGTGTTGACACATGATGATGCACTTCACCATGTGCACCCCCCTTTTCAACATTCTAGATCTGCTCATGTCCTCAAACATGAGGGGCTGCTTTGCACTGGCTGCCCCTCAAACAGGAAGCAGTGTAGGCCCATCTATAGTCAGGCTAATTTATCACAGTGGCAGGTTAATTGGCATGGCCTCTCAGCAGTGCTAAATAGTCTGTCTGATGGGTGGATAGACATGACTACACTCTTGCACTCTTAAAGAGATGGCTTTCATAGAGCAGCACAGTGTCCTTGAGCACTGCCAGAGAAATCAAATACTTCACTGGAGCAGGAATTGGAAGACATCTTTCAAGCAAAGGTCATCTCTGCAACCTGTCTGTTCAAATGAATCATTAAGTCCCTTAGACAAAGTGAAGCAGCTCTAACTGAAGAAATTGAATGCCACACCCTAGAATAACTTCTGCTTCAGCTGTGAGGGGGCTCTGGTAGAAGATGGGAGACCGGGGTCAAAATTCCTCTTTCTAATTAGGCAGAAGATAGGTCTAGGTCTCACAGCCCAGGAGAGGATGCTAACCAGTTGACTGTTGAGTAAAAGGAGACCACAATCATTCCTTCCAGCCCCTTTTTATGTGAAAAAAGGAGTCTTGTCTTAGGGTTTTAACTCTTTGACATTTAAATCCCACCTTTCTCCTCAGCAGTTCTCCTCCTTCACTCCCTCCTGCTACCTAAGAAAGCTCAACATGTTGCCTGCTTTCTTAGGCACCCCATGAACTCTGCAAAGACCCTGAGTGCCAAACTGAAAGCGAAAGATTTCACTGGGTGGTAGGCACCAAAGTCCCTGTCTGGAGCTATGCCTTAATGGTCAACAAACATTCATATATATACACACACAATACCCTCAGGAGGGGAAGAGGAGAACAAATCAGCCTCCATGATGGTGGCAAAACCCTGGGCTACAGAAGGTATCGAGAAGTCATGGATGGATGAACCAGTGGGTCTGTGCTACATAAATCACAGCAAGCAGCTTCACTTCTGCTCTGGGAGCAAAACTTTCAAAGGTGCCTAAGGGGATTGGGCACCCAACTTCTGTTAATTTTGAAGAAAATGAAATGCCTAACTGCCTTAGAAGCTTAGGAAAATTTTACCCAGTACAGAAAATATTACCAGGATGATCACTGATTGGTCCTAGTAAATGACTAGATTCTAATCTTGGAAACTAACTAACTAACTAACCAACCCAAACATTTCAAGGATCCTCAAAGCCAGTGAAGCAAAGAGAAATTAGGGTAATCGAGACTTTAAGGTAACTGAAGGTAAATGATTCCTACTGGACACATGTAACTACATTCTAGATAGAAGGGATTTGAGGCTAAACATGGCTGACTAAACACAGTTGTTTTGGATACAACAGTGATCTTCTGTCCTTATTTAACTCTCTATTCTTTTTTTTAATACAATAATCTAACTTGATTGCATTACTGTCTGCGGGATGTTTTAGATACTGAAATCAGCGCTGATTCTTCAAAGTTGTGTAACAGCCTTAAATAATTTCTATTCATCAGGGTTTCAAGATAATCATTACTATTCTTACAATTATTATTATTCAGGGAGTTGACTACAGATATGCAGTCAGAAGTTGACAAAGGAACGGCAGTCATTTTTATTGGCAAAAATGAGAAACTGGAGCTACTACAGCCTTCAACACACTCACAATGATCACATTTTCAGCAACATATTGTGAAGATGGTTTAACAGGCACAGAAATTAAACACAGGAAGCTCAAGACTGGATTATGTCAAAGATGTTTGTATTCTATAAATCCTCCCGTGATTATGATGAAATCTACCATAACGAAGAAGGGCAATGCAGGGCTATCATGTAGAGACATGACTCATATAGTCTCGAATGGTTTGACAAGTGCACTATTTTTCTAGATAAAGAATGGAGTCAGTCCAAAAATAGAAGTAACACTTAGAAGAATGCAGATCCTGAAGGAATTACACATTCCAAGCACCAAAAACACAAAGGTTGGTATTCCAGGGCATCTCTGTAGAGAATTTGGTGTGAAAGCCATTAATATTTCAGCTGCAATGTAAATCTATCCAGTCCCAAGAGAGATGTAAGTGTTTCAAGGTATAACTTCAGCTGTTTGCTAGAACCAGTTTAACTAGTTAGATGAAGTTTTCACACAGTTATTATCATCTTCATTTTCTTCAGATTTTTTGCCCTATGGTAGCTGTAGTATATTACATTTCATGTTTTTAAAATGCAGGAGTTCAAAAAAATTAATCTGCTTTAATATCATTTGAAAGGAATTAACTTTTGTTAAAAAGGATGTTTTATTTAGCAAGTAAGTATTAGATGGATTGTCCATTTGATAAAGAGAAAAGAGATAAAAGACAAAAAGAAATCTGTCTTATTTGTTTCCTGTCATTTTAACTTTCTTCTTCCTATCTTCCTTCTCCCCAAAACATTCAAGATCTTTGAAAAATAAGTGTCCCCCCGAACCCATATATTCCTAAGAGTCATTGAAAAAGTCAGAACAAAGGAGTTTTATAACTTATTTTGTTGTGGTTAAGAACATCTAGTGAAATTCCATTAAAACTCCAAAGCTTTAATGGACTTAATATGTCAGGTCATTTACATGTCATATTTCACACAAGGAGGACGTTTCTAGGATCCTGCCTATGCCTACCAAAGAGGAAAGGATATATTGCATTTTCTTACAGACCACCCACCCCAGCTAAGACAGGCACCTTGTTTTCATAAGGCAGAAGATAAAGAAAAATAGTTTTCTAGAGTCAAGACTGACTGTGTGACATAGACTAAGTGCCCAGAAGACAGTGAGTGAGGCAGCAGGAACTTTCTGATGAGGCAGGACAAGGTAATCCCAAGACCCTTGCAAGGACCATAGCAAAACTGTTTATTTACTGTAAATAGCTCTTTATAAGTTCCTGTAAATAATAAAGTGCTGTTCCCAGATCATAAAGTCTGACCTTAACCCAGAGACTTTCAACAGGCCTGTCTCCAGTTTCATACTGGAGCTCTGGGCAATCAGATAGCTTTTTCACATCAAGCACAACTCCTTCTCCTCTTCTCCCCTGCCTGTCCCTCCTGAACAGTTTATACCCACCAATGACTTCTCCAGTCATGTGATAAGCTGGGGAGGTGAGGGGGGGAGGGGAGAGGGGATAATATTTTGGGTGGCTGAGCCCTGCCTAAGCCCTGTGCCTCCCTCCTGCAGGGCTGTTGCAGGGTGGGTGCTGCTGGTGTTGTATGTGGCAGTGGAGAGCAGCTGCACACTGAGCAGCACTGAGTACTGTGGGTGCTACTGCTGTCACCAGCCACCACAAAAATTTGGGAGGGCTAAATCCTGCTAGCCCTGGCCTTCTGCCTCCTATGTACAAAGAGCTATCCCACCAAGTCTCTGTTATTCCAGTCTTGTTCTAGTTCTGTGACTTTGTGGGGACTTCCAGTTCTTCCTGCTTGTTTCCCAGGCTCCATGCATTTGTGTACATACCTCTGAGGTAACTAGCTGATTACCCTACTTTCTCAGGAAGAAAGAGAAGGTGTCCTTTTGCCCCCTCCTGCTGTGCTTCCAAGTATAAGCCTCATCAAATTATTAGACTGCATGCAGCAGCTCACTTTCCCTGAGCCAGCATAATTGCTCCTTCATGCCCAAATTAGAGTACTCAACCAATATCTATAACTGAGTAGATTAACACATGACTCCACCCTTTCCACTCACTTGAGTCAGAGAAGCAGCAGCCATCTTAGGAGCCAGAAGCAAGATGCTGTGCTCCAGTATTCTTCTCTGTTTCTATTCTGGTGAAGAAGAGTCAGCTTCTCTGCTTAGGATACTCATCCCAATTTTGAAGGGCCAAATTTGTAGGAGAAAAGTGCATATGGTATGCAAATAAATATAGTAGTTGGCAGAGAACTTTTCATTTTTCAGCCTTTAAAAGGATATTTTTTTTAAATGGAAGAAGTAAAAAATACAGATGATTAAATTTAGCTTCCTAAGAGCTGTTCTAAGAACTAAACTGTAGCGTATCACAGTCCAGGAAATGCAAATAACATCTATTTAATAAATGATGCCAAAGCCTTTCCTGATAATAATTGTGCACAATTCTGATCTCGCTTGCCTCACTGGAAATCAGGATTGATTCTTCTGAAGTCAATGGCATTACATCACTGTAGAGCTGGTGTGAATTCGTATCACCTTTTCCCTCAGTTTATTTTTTTAAAAATTCCCTTTTTTGAAAACACACTATAAAATAATTATTCATTTAAGATATTCATTTAAGTAGGTAAGTCTGAACAAAGAACAGCATGGAATGAACAGTCAGAATTAATAATATTTATTTATTTATTATTCAATGCCATGTTTTGCTGAATGGATTCAGCTTTTATATCATGCTTCCCATCCCATGTACCTCAATGAACTTCACAGATGAATGTGATATTAGCTCTGCTTTGACAAGGAGGAAATAGAAGCACAGGAAGTCCAGTAACTTAATTCAGGTCACAAGGCTGGTCAGAGGCAGAGGACAGAAAAGACTCTCAGGCCAGATCCCTACTCACTAGACCATGGGCCATTAAAGATATACTGATATAATGTAAATCCTTTTTTTTAAAGTTTAGTGATTAATCTCAGTTACCACTGTTGCCTAATAAATTCCATCACAATAAAGACTGTTACATGATACAACTTTCAACTTTTAACTTGAATATATTATAACAAAGTTAATTTAAAAGACAAAAAAGTGTCACATTTAAATTGGAGGGATTTCCAGACTAATCAAAACATTCAGAACATGTATCATTACACACATACTGATTCATGTTTCAATGACTATCTAGGACTTTTGGTCACATGTAAAATTTACCTCTGGGCTTATGTGGACGTCATCTTATTATTTCTTGATTATATGCAAAGTACAACATTGGGCCAATCATAAGCCAGACATTCAAATACCATATTAAATCACTTATTTTTCTTGCAGACCACTCCTCACATAATCATTTGGCTTGTTGACCTCAACTTTAAACCATCCATCCTAGCTCCAAATTAAAAAATATATAAAATGCCTGGGATTACAGTCAAGTAAGCAAGCTAAAAAATGACACAGCCTCATTTCAGCATCTATTCTTTACTGCTTTTTTCTTCTATACCATGAAAATTATTATGTGCACACCAGTGGTTCAAGTAGGGTATAGAGTCACTATGGGAGTCAGAACTCAGATTCTATTCATGACTTTGCTATTAGCTCATTCTGTATGACCTTACACCCCATGCTAGATGCTCTACTCCACAGTCAGGCAATTGGGAGCTGAGGAATTTTATCCCTGATCCCAAAGTCCTACCTTCCATGTCTGGTATGGCAAAATGCAGAATTTTGGAGGTTGGGCATAACATTTCTCAGATCCCGACTGTGCAATCATTTTCATGTCTGCTAGAGGCCTTGGACACCCAATACATGGACACCCAATATAAGGTTTACTGGCCTAACATTGACATTCAGCAAATAAAAGTACAACCTTTACTATTTCCCTATTTTTTGGATAAAGAATGACCATGTATGAGTTCCTAACTACATGGAAACATCACTTTATTTATTCCCAATATTTGTATTGAATCCTCTTAAGCACAAGCAGGAATACAGTGTGCGAAAATAACTGGATGATCCAGTAGAATAAGATGTCATCCAGAACACAACGCTCTCAGGCACAAAATCTAGGCAGCATAATTCAGAAACAATCACACAATGCCTCACTCCCAGGTATCTAAAATAGCTGAAACATTACAAACTGATAATTGGATTTCTAAATGAGAAGTAAAATATTCTACATTTATATTAACACACAGCAATGAATAAAACATTAACAGGCAGACTCTCCCAAGATAAAACCACTCCAAAATCAAAAAACCCAAACCAGGGTCCAGCTTGAAACAACTTAAATTTCAACCTAATGGCTATATCAGCCTTTTTTCAAAATGTGTAGGTTTTCAAATTACCACAAGGCACCATGTACATCAGGGCTCTCCAAGTCCAGCACAGCTGGGGGCTGCACATCCCATAGACCATATGCTGAGGGGGTGGGCTCCCTGGATCTTCACTCTGTCTTGTTCTACCCCCTGCCTCCCAGGCAGGCAATGCAAAAATTAAATTATCCTTTGCCCCCCAATCCCCCAGCATCTGACAAATATTGTTTTGCATTGGAAAGTGTTTCTGTCTTTATCCCAACTACATAGCTGGTCCAATAAAAGATATCACCCTGAGAAAGTCTTGCCTCTCCTCTCCCAAGATAAAATCCTGCCAAGATCAAAACACCCAAAACAGGGTCCAACTTGAAAACAGACAAAAAGGCATGATTATAATACAACATCATTTATTTGAATCCCTATGTAGCATTTTATAAAGCAACGCTGCTTTTTTTTAAGTCACTGTTCTAAATTCTTTGGTTAGCATATATTTTTACTGGCCAAATTGAAAGTATTGTTGGTGAGTTATATTAAGCAATTGTATCTAAAAGAGTACCTGGCAACTCTACAGCAAACTCAGCTATGATGTCTCCATTTATGAACTTTTCTTGCACTGAAACAAACTGTCCTCTAGTTAGCAAGGATATTTAAAAAATAAGCAGAATATCTATTTTTCATGTCCTGTTGTTGTAAATAAAATATGAATGCAAAGAGTACAACTAAATGATGCAAACTTTGGGGACTGATGATTCCTCTGCATTTGAAAGAGTGTCCTAAAATATTTTTAGGGATACACTTGTCAAGTACTGGAGAGAAAGGCAGCAGATCTAAAGAGGGGAACTGAAAAAGTTGAGTGAAGAAAAACTCTAAGGTTGCATTCACATGAGCTTGGATGTCTGGTTCCCCAGGACAACTAGCATTGGGACACCTTGTGCCGCTGCTAGATGTCACCGGGGAATGCCTGTGCCATGCGCCCTGTAACAAGCAGCAGGTTACCCTGGGTGGGGTAGGGGAGGCTTGGGCCAGCATTGAGCTGGCCCCGGCAGCCTTACCTGTGGATTTGGGGGCCTCCTGGGGCTGCAGCAACAGTGATCCTGCCACTTAGAGCCTAGCTGGCAGCTGGAGCTTGGCTTCGGGTGGCCAGGCTCTGGTTATATGTGGTGTGCGCTGCCTCCATGTGTGCCGGCCGCTCTGGTTTACATTTTTTGCATGGGTATTTTTTCATCCCTGGATATTCAGGGATCAATCCCCTCATCCTCCCCCCACACCCCGAGCACTGCTCCTTTGCAGTGCAGAGAACAGCTGAAAGTGTGGGACGCGGCCTGACTGGCTTTTAATAAAATGAAATCCTCATAAGCAAGGGAAAATTACGATAAGGTGTCTTACTTACAGACTTATATACCTATACAGAGAACTAAAAGGCCACAAGAAAAGACAGGTCCAACCTAGAGTCTGCATCTTACAATCTGTAGGTTTTTCACATAGATTAATCTTATGCTATTTCACATCTATCTCAGACATTACATCCTCAGAGCCCTATCAGTGGAGCATTATAACAGTACTGGGGTAGAGCAGTATAATTCTGATACTGTATTTTCTCTTACAGTGATAGAATCTCCATAAAATGTCTGCTCCAAAACCTGTGGAAGCCATTTTAATAGACTTTTGAACAGACTCAGAGGGAAGTTAAGTGACATGCTAGACACTATTACAGTAAATCCATAGTAGAACTTGGATCTGAAGACAGGAGTTTCTATTTCTCAATCCTGTGTTTAATCCACTGGCTAAGTGTTTCTTATTTTGTCCTAGCTGGGACCTAAAAGCCATTCTTGATTTACGGTAACAAAGGGGTAGAGAAGTTCGTAGGGCATTCTTACATGTGTAAGCACTGCAGTACTGGGCACTTTGAAAAGTGCCTGGAGCTGCAATGCTTGCTGGCAAAATGTGCATCAGTGCCAAGAAAATGGTGGTAGTGTGCTTTTGAACTTAAACACCTTGGAGGTGCTTTAGTTCAAAAGCACATTGCTGTCATTTTCTGTGCGCTGACATGCATTTTGCCACTTATACAATTGCAAGTGGTTCAGTGTAGTGTGCATCAGTTCACGTGTGGAACAGACTTGATTAACTGAGTCTGCTCAGAAGTGGCACATCTCCAGCACATCACTGAATGAAAAAGTATGTGTATAAATGCCCATAGAGTCATGTGACGCTGTTGCTGGGCAATGAGGGTATGCTGCATAAACAGGGTAGTGGGTAGGGGCATATAGGGCTGGGAGGCCCTCCTTAGGAATGTCGCCATGATGGCTCATATTAAAATGTCTCAAGATTTGAAATAACACTACTGTGCAAGTTATATTTCCTCATAAATCATGTAAGGATAAATCATTTCTAGAAAGCTAATCCTTTATTACAATCTTAAAATGGCCACACAGTAAGGGTTATTTTTGGCTTCATCATTCAGTTTTGCTCTCAAAAACAAGAGCATCGCTGTGAAATGCTAGGGGGCGTGTTCTGAATCAGAGTGGTCATTCACAGAAAGACTTTTCAATTGTGTAGCAGTTGTGTTCCTTATAGTTTCCAAATGGTTTTTGTTTGCCTGCCAAATTCAAATGATGTGCCATGCCTTGCAGTCCTTTGGGAAGAAAGAGCAGACATAACTGGAGTCCTATGGAGACAGAATTAATGCAAGCTTCTGTGAGATCAGAAGTATTCAGAACACCACAAACAGAAGACAAACTGCAGGTAAAGATATATAGTGTCCTTTGAGTAGACAAATGGAAACAATATGTGCTGTTCCACAGAGTTCCAGTTTACAGTCTGTTTCATGATACAGAATGTTTCTGCGAAATGCCAGAATGGGATCAGTGAGAATATGAGGAATGCCAAACAATGATACAAGAACCATATGAGTACTTAGCTCAGCCTCATTACCCTGGAATACACTTTATACTTACTGCCAAAGTCTTTGTTAGAGGACTGCATAAAAGCATTGGAATCCCCAATTTTCAATCAGTTGTACCAAAGGGAAACTTGCTGTTCAAAAAAAAAAAATTAGAAATAGAGCATTTGGTACAAACAGCTGTTTTCCTGTTCTCAGGAAAATCGGAAACACAATTCACAGTCTGAGACTGATAATGTTCTTTTTATGCTTTTGTAATTGAGAAACAAAAAGTACATATGAACATGGTCATAAATAAAATCCCCTATTCATTTAAGTGATAAAACCTTTATTGGGAGCCCTTTGGCTGTTCATAATTATTAAACTGCATATTTGGGTTTTCAATCACAGTGTGCCCCATTTTCACTTATATCAAAAGCAGACTTAACAGTTTTGTATCTAATTGTTCCCATCTGTATAACAAGCATAATTCTGCTCACCCATCTTTGTAAAGTGCTTTCAGACTGATGGCTACA
>NW_017729033.1:70281882-70288611 GCF_001723915.1 Gavialis gangeticus | reverse complement strand
GTGCTCCTCAGCAAAGGCCTGAGATCTGGCATGCCAAGTTCCAGCTCAGTTTGTATCTTTACAAGTGAAATAATGAATGGCCCTTAACTATTGTGGCATAAGCAGTGACTGCAAGTGTTTTTAACGGGTTGTGTGATGTGCTGTCCTTAAACCAGAAGATGTTTAGCATGTGCTTCAGGCCAGACCATTCTGTCTAAGTGTAGAAGGCTTGAGGCTTTCTTCAAATGAAATTACACAGTTACCCTGCATTGCCCCACTAAGGAAGACAAGGGTTTGCCCATATAGAAAAGCCACATCTCAAGTTTTCTGATTACCTGAGGATCTATGGAAGGATAAGGACTCCTTATGAAGGCTCTATAGCAGGGGCAAGCAGTTATTTCAGGCAGAGGGCTGCTTGCTGAGTTTTGGCAAGCAATCGAGGGCTGCACGACAGGCAGCTAGGGGCAGATAAATATTAATTTTCTAAATTTTTTAGGGGCGCCGCAAGCTAGATAAAATGGCCTGGTGGGCCACATCTGGCCCACGGGCTGCATTTTGCCCACACCTGCTCTGTAGGTACTGACAGATGTGCAGTTCTCTGCTGTAACTCACAGCACTTCAAAAAAAGTGCCATGAGTTACAGCAATCCACCTGATCCAACAGACATTTGCTGTTGGGTCTAGGGGAGATTGTTCTCCACTTTGGAGCCAACTGCATGTCTTCAGCCTTTCCTCCCTAGCCTGCTCCCCCTCACCCCCACACTCTGATGTTGCTTTCAGGATGGGAGAGGGAGAAGGAAGGGGAAGGAGCTCGGTCTGGGGTTTGCATACCATATGCTGGACGGAGGGCAGCGGGGCAGGTGGATTGGAGGGCCCCACCCTGAGGGGGCTCTAATCCACCTGCCCCACCCTGCAGCACAGCCTGGGTAAACCTCAAAGGGGTTTCATCCTCTCCCTTCTACCTCTCCCATGCTGAAAACAGAAACTGGGGTGGGGCTGGGCTGTATCAGCTCATCCCTGCTCTCATGAAGGGACTGACAGAAGTTAATGAAGTCACTCCACTTTGGAGTATATCACTCCACTTTGAGCCTTCATTTGTACACTTTTAAAGCACTCTGCAGCTGTGTACATCTGTCAGGGCATAGCTGTAAAGCACTTTCAGGGGGCCCATCATGCAACAAAACATCAATTCTATCAGTGCCTTATATTTTCTGGAGTAGTTCTGGTCCTTGTTGGCACCCTCCTCTTGGTTTTCAACAGGACCTGGTCCTATGGAAGATTTTGGGACACACTCCCTGAGGTCCCACATCTTCTTTGGACATGCTTTTGGCCAGATGAAGGGGAAAATATGCTCCCACCAAGGAGTAACAGGGCAATTCTGCACCTTGGGCAGCAATGCACATGTGGCAGCAGCAGCTTCCAACAGCTGGTGACAGCAGTGTGGCCAGCTAGCAGCAATAGTGTCTGTTTTTTCTGCATCCCCCTCAAAGTCATGATTTGATGCTGCTGCCCCCATCACCCTTACCTGACTTATAGTACTGTGCACATACCACATGCTTTTCTGTCCCAATTCTCCCCCTTTCTCTGCAGGGGTGAAAATCACATGGTGATCGTCTGTTTGAAGAATGAAGAATATGCTTTGGTGGCATAGTCTTACATCTCTATGCATCAGAACTAATTCATGTTTGGATCTCAGCGGGCCCAGTCTGGCCTTTTCAAATGAATGAAAGATTTTTGCCTCAGTGTATAGATGCAACACTATTTTATAATACAACTGAGCACCTAGTACCACAGAGAAATTAAACATAGGACCCCTGTAAAGAGCTGCTGTAGGAAACCCTGTAAAGAGTTGCTGTAGGAGACTTAGAGACAGATAGCTTTCCTAATACACTGAGGAGCATTGTTGCAGGCTGTTGCATACCAGAATTCCAGCCAAAGACATGGGGGCTAGGAAGATGAGGAAAGGAGTGACAGAAGCTACAAAATCTGACAACAATTTCTTTCAAATGCTCTCATCCACCAGTGTAAACCGGGGCCAAAACTAATATAGATCTTATGCTCCTTTACAAACCACCACAGAATAAAGGGTGCATAAAGTAGCTCACTGATAACTTGACAGTTGTGATAAAAACACCCCGGTCTTGCTGTCCAGTGAAATGTCAACATTCAAATTGACAAGACTAAGGGTATAAAAACCACACATTCATCTCACTTCTCTCCCTAGGATCCCAACAGACCTTTTCTGATCCAACCCATGTAACTGGAAACAGCCTGGACCTGCTCTTCAGATTAGGTGTCAATAAAAAGGACATACAACCCAGTTATGGTTTTGGAATGAGGCAACAGTCAGAGCCCATGTGAAACCCACTAAACAAGACCCATGATCCTGATGTAATCATACTGACTTTTGGACAACAGGAAATTGCAAAGCAAGTTTAAAAACAGAGTACAGCACTTGCAAGACAAAGTGTCAAGGGTGTGGCAAATTATCATCTTGCACAAATCTCAGTCATCAATGTGCACGCTCCCATTTAACCCTACCTTTCTCATTGCTGACAAAGGCCTCTTTGGTTTTCTGACACCCTGCAACAGAGAGGGAGGGGCAGATGTTCAGGTGTCAGTGGTGAAAAATAATAGCAGAAACACAGAGAGACTGAAGCAAAGCAATTCTCCAATATTATGCTTAGGCTAGTTAACAGACCAAGAAAACCTTCCTACCAGCTTCCTACCAGAATCTGCTAGTTCTCACCCAGAGGAGTTATTAGGGAAGTAAGCTACATTTGCCAAGCCCAAGTGCCCATAATAAAACTGAACTGCAATACTGTGAAGAATTGTCATTCTATTCACCAAAAACATCATGCACACCTGGAAAGGTTTTTCAGGTAGCATGTTGCTAAGAATGAGCTAACAAACTTTCTGTCTGCATTTCTACAGCTCCATACATTCACTCCTCAGGAAGTTTTGGACACTGTAAAAAAGTCTCAGCTCAAGACCTACCAACCTGATTGCACTGCCTAGCTGGGGAAAGAGAATTGTGAATAAGTGATGGCACTCCTGACTGCAGTACCACATGCTTAAATCAGAGCAGGAATCTCCTCTTCCTCCTTAAAACATTCAGTAGTACAACCAACCTTCCCTTGGTTAGCTTCCGTACATGGGCTCTAGCTAAGAACCATCCAGTTTCAAACCTGATCCCAAGCCATATTGTATAAAAGTTATCCAGAGGCTAACTTTAAGCTCAAATGAAAAGTATTATCTTGACCTAGCATAATCTGTATGTAGGCCAAGAAATGGGATAGAAACAGCTTTTGGTACACTATTTAGATCACGTATTCTCATCCTTTGGGAACTCTCTGCAGCACAACACTGACAAGCAAGAGTTCCTACTGCCCTCCTTGAAAGAGATGGTGGGGTACAAGAATATGTGGTAAAATGGTTGGTTCAATAAAATAGATCACGCACAAAAATCCTTGCCTCTTGCATATTTTCCAGACCATTATGGCTATAACATAACTCCAACACTGCTGAAATGGTGTAAACCCTACCTGGAGGGACACACCCAGAGGATTGTAATGGGATTAGAAGGAGAAAGAACAAACCACACAAGGCAAATATCAGTCACCTTACTTAAAGTCATGACAGAACCCAGCACCAAGCACTTTGAAGAACTGTTAATGGGTACTTGGGCTATTATGGTGATAAGAACATAAATAAAGCCCATATGGAATCATACATAATTTGAATCATGCTAATGTGGATTAAACTTTTATTAACTGTGAAAAATTCATATTCAAGTGGACTGAAACTATTCAGAAATTCTCAACTGTTAAATTGTTTCATCTGAACCCCCCCCAAGTTCTAAATTAATCAATCAACACCATCTCATGAAATGAAGAGGCTTTATTCCTTTAAATCTAAACATGGATCAGAACTGATGGAACTTGCCAATTTCTGACTTAAAGAGGAATTTAATTCCTAGGAGTCCTCATCCCAGCTGTGAGTGTAATTAGCATAAGCAGACTCCTGGCTTACTGAAAAATAAAAGATTTTCTCCAAATATACCATTTCAGTGCATGCTGCTGTGATGGCAAATACAGCTAGAACAAAGATGAAATAATGACTAATTAGCACAACTTGAAAGGTATTGGCCTGTTTTCCTGTTAATGGATTTAGCATCTTCTCTTTTGTTATAGAAATGACTCTACACTTATGGCTGAGTCAATATTTATAATGAAAATAACAATCTGTTTGTAGTGGGAGTGTCCAGACACCTCTGTTAGAATTGGGGCTCTGCCATGTGAGGCACTATGTATAGACAAGGAAGAATGTTTGTTACCCTAAATATATTATAAAATAGTGACGATTATTACAATAAAAAATAAATGAAGCTTTTAGATATCTCTTTTGTGCCCTAAAATATGACAATTAGAAGTCTATTCCACTCTTAACAAAGGCTGTTAAAATCCCAGCTCATATGCCAGGCAACCCAACAATAACCAGTCCAAGGAACTAAATTTGTTAAGGTTATGGACGAGTGTACACATTTTGTACCATTAATTTTCTCTTCCCTGTTAACTGTTCTTGAGAACCAGCAAGGGATTGAAACTGACAGTGATCCAGGCCACTAAAATGCTTGGAGAACAGAATTAAGGTCAAGTTCAATTACCTTCTCAGCAATGAGGCTGGAGCCAACAGAGTCTAGGAATAGGGCAGTGTGCTTATATGTGTCCCTCTCCTCAGGAATGCTGTCACTGGTGTTGGCTTGCCAGCTAGAGACATCTCATGCAGCCCTTATTTTCAGATGATCATTTCTTCATTTCCAGGGCCCTTGATAAGAGTCAGTTTTTTCCCTTAAATGTACACACTTAACTCCGATGGATGGCTCCAGAGTATATTAACCTCAAAGAAGCAACAGCACTTAGAAAATTAAGCACTATATTACATCTGAGGATGGGCAATGCCACCTTTGTAAATGCTTCAGTTATGCACAATGAAAGTGCATATGCACACTTTCATAAACACCTGTCCCTGTTCACACACATATTTTAGCACATACAAACAACTGGAATATCAGATCTCAAAAGAAAATACAGTTGTTTCAGTTAATTATACTTAGAAAAAAGGAACATTAACATGAAACATGAACTTCTAACTAATAAAAGAAATATCCCCACAACAATATATTAAACCCTGCTTTCCATCTAGCTTTGTGCAGACATGGGTAGGTGGATGACTTACAGCGAGAAGAAAAAACACTCTAAGACATAAAGCAAACAAAGCTAACAAAGACAGAAGATCAATGGAAATTTAACCATTGATTTCAATGGCAGCAGATTTAAATGAAAGCTGGACATTTCTGCATATTCAATTAATAAGGAGCAATAAACTCTGGAGTTTATTGCCATTTGAACGTGGACCCAGGACTGCAGTATGTTGAGCCAGGCTGAAGCAGCCCCAGCTAACAGGGGCCTAGGGGGCCAGCCTGCCAACCCAGAACTGCTCCCCTGGCTCAGTGTGCTGCAGAGTGGCTGGCTGGGGCATGAGGGTGCTTCAGGGCGGGGCTAGCCAGCAGGCAGCCCCTACTCTGAAGCACCTTCATGCCTGAGCCAGCCAGGACAGTGTGTATACGTGTGCTCCTGCATTTTTTTACTCCACAGTGGGATAGTACTTGTATCTTGTATCTACAACAGGGACAGGCAATTATTTTGGGCAGAGGGTCGCTTACTGAATTTTGGCAAGCCATCGAGGGCCGCATGACAGGCAGCCCAGGGCAGATAAATATTAATTTTCTAAATTTTTTAGGGGCCCCCTGGGCCAGATAGAATGGCCTGATGGGCCACATTCAGTCCCCAGGCCACATTTTGCCCACCCCTGATCTACAAGTACTATCCCACTGCAGAGTAAATTAGTTTACTCCAGCCTAATTGGCGTGCATGCGTAGATAAACCATGTTTACTGTGCAGCTAATTAGTCTATTGTACAGTAAACATCTTGTGTAGCTGCACCCACTGAGCACTTCTGAAACTCTCTTCCACTATTGCGATCCTTGCTGGCTATATTAAAGGGAATGCAGACGTATGCCTTTGCTTTCCTCTGCAGATATCCTAAAAGACATACAACTGGGGTGCACCAGTAAGGATTTTTGGTACAATACTGATGGCCAATTTTTGACCAGCCATATCAGCCAATACTGATCTGATTGCTGATATGCAGCCCAGCAGCTTGGAGAGCAGTGTCCAGTTGGTAAGTCTGTGTGGGGGGAGGGGATGTGGGGGAGCCAGATTGAAGTCCCTGCAGTGAGGGGGAGAGTGGGGCTAGGGCAGGGTGCAGGATGGAGTCTTGGCTCATCCAGGGGGTGTGGAGGGTGGGGTGGGGAGGAGGGGTAGCTCCTGCCGCTGTGTGCACCCCAGGGGGAAGCATGGTGGGGGGGCGTGTGCCCCTGGATCTGTGTGAAGAGTGAGGGCAGGCTGCTGCTGTGTGTTTGCAGGCTGCACTGGGCTCTTCCCAGTGGGGGGGTGGGGTGGGGTGGGGTGGGGGCAGGCAGGGTAAGCAGCAGCAGCGCTAGAAGCAGGAGCCCCGTGGGAGCAGAGGCAGGCTACATCCACCACAATATCCCCACCTCCCAGCACTGCCACTGTCCACCCCAAGCACAGCCCTGGTTCAGGCCCCCTGCTAGTAAGAGCCTGGCACAGCCTCCAGCCCCAGTCCACAGTGGCAGCCTGCCCGCACCCCACACACAGACCCGGGGGAT
>NW_017729033.1:70275766-70276882 GCF_001723915.1 Gavialis gangeticus | reverse complement strand
CAGTGTGCTGCAGAGTGGCTGGCTGGGGCATGAGGGTGCTTCAGGGCGGGGCTAGCCAGCAGGCAGCCCCTACTCTGAAGCACCTTCATGCCTGAGCCAGCCAGGACAGTGTGTATACGTGTGCTCCTGCATTTTTTTACTCCACAGTGGGATAGTACTTGTATCTTGTATCTACAACAGGGACAGGCAATTATTTTGGGCAGAGGGTCGCTTACTGAATTTTGGCAAGCCATCGAGGGCCGCATGACAGGCAGCCCAGGGCAGATAAATATTAATTTTCTAAATTTTTTAGGGGCCCCCTGGGCCAGATAGAATGGCCTGATGGGCCACATTCAGTCCCCAGGCCACATTTTGCCCACCCCTGATCTACAAGTACTATCCCACTGCAGAGTAAATTAGTTTACTCCAGCCTAATTGGCGTGCATGCGTAGATAAACCATGTTTACTGTGCAGCTAATTAGTCTATTGTACAGTAAACATCTTGTGTAGCTGCACCCACTGAGCACTTCTGAAACTCTCTTCCACTATTGCGATCCTTGCTGGCTATATTAAAGGGAATGCAGACGTATGCCTTTGCTTTCCTCTGCAGATATCCTAAAAGACATACAACTGGGGTGCACCAGTAAGGATTTTTGGTACAATACTGATGGCCAATTTTTGACCAGCCATATCAGCCAATACTGATCTGATTGCTGATTTGAAGCCCAGCAGCTTGGAGAGCAGTGTCCAGTTGGTAAGTCTGTGTGGGGGGAGGGGATGTGGGGGAGCCAGATTGAAGTCCCTGCAGTGAGGGGGAGAGTGGGGCTAGGGCAGGGTGCAGGATGGAGTCTTGGCTCATCCAGGGGGTGTGGAGGGTGGGGTGGGGAGGAGGGGTAGCTCCTGCCGCTGTGTGCACCCCAGGGGGAAGCATGGTGGGGGGGCGTGTGCCCCTGGATCTGTGTGAAGAGTGAGGGCAGGCTGCTGCTGTGTGTTTGCAGGCTGCACTGGGCTCTTCCCAGTGGGGGGGTGGGGTGGGGTGGGGTGGGGGCAGGCAGGGTAAGCAGCAGCAGCGCTAGAAGCAGGAGCCCCGTGGGAGCAGAGGCAGGCTACATCCACCACAATATCCCCACCTCCCAG
>NW_017729033.1:70246935-70275755 GCF_001723915.1 Gavialis gangeticus | reverse complement strand
AAAAGCCTATTGCCAATAATGTCAATTTTCCTTTTATCAGTGCCAGTATGATATGAACCAATGAATTGGTGCACCTCTAGATAGAACTCTTTCAATTATATATTGACTATTTTCTCGGCACCCCACTCTGTTTCATGTAGCATATTATATTTCTTCAAAGTCATAAAGAAAGCATCGTAGGCCTCAGAACAGTGTAGCAACCAGATTATGTATTTGGGTCAATAAGACTCACTGCCCTGTCTTAACTTTGATTATTACCTGTGCTAACTATATTAAAGATGGCATAGAGACATAGGTAACATATAAGGGGGAGCATGTGCCCACCCTGAGATTGGCCTTCGCCACCTGGGGAGTGGGGGTGTGGAGTGAAGCACTAGCCTGTGTCCCCCTGAGATTAAAGAAGCACTGGCAGCACTGAAAGAAGTGCCAGTGGCACTTACGGTTTTGCCTCTGGCACTTCGATCAGCCGCTGGGAGACTCCCCCATCAGCGATCGCCCTCTGGTGCCCCCCAGACTCTGGAGGCACCAGCCGCCCATGTGTAGGGATGCCTACCTTTGCTATAATCACACCTTCATTTTGATGTGTAAAGATAAGGTGCATCATGTAGGACCTGAATTAATGCACATATTGAAACCTTTTTTCTTAGACTTGTTAATTGAAATTCCTCTCAGAAGGAAGAAATCTGATCATCATACAGACAAAACTGATTTCAGTCAAAGATTTAACAGTGTTACAGGAAGCCAGCTGTAGGTATCCCATTCTGCTTATAAAATTCATTTTTAATTCCAAATGGAAAAGACATGTTAAAAAAGAACTATAAAACAGCAGGAATTCAAAGACCATACTAGGTCTCTGATTAATACATATTATAGGAGATTTGTGAGTTTATGATGGACTTGTATCAGGAAATCCAAAGCACTGTCAAGAAGACAAGATGGAACACAGGAAAACAAATTATATGGGCTAGGGACAGAAGTTATACATAAAGCAGTTTCAGTCATCAGAAACTGGTTTAAACCTGTAACAGAACAGAAGCTCAGTGCACATCAACTAGTTTCAAAATGGCTGAAACTGGTTTAAGATAAACCTGGTTGAATGTAGCACCACACTTAACTGACTTGAGTCAAACCTGTTTATGAAATTTCTGTCCCAGACCCCTTTCTGGTTCAAGGTAAATCACAGTCCCCCAACATCCCAAAGTACTTTCCAGTCTTGGGCTGTGCTGTCTGCTCCAGAGAGCAGGGCCGGCCCCACCCCTCTGCTCCCTAGCTGAAGCAGTGAGGGCAGGCTGACAAAGAGGTGGGGAGGAAGCCCTGTCTACAGTGGTGGGACTGCTCACCCCGGCAAACCCCAGATGGGGTCTGGGGTCAGGGAGGGGGAGTTAAATAACCCTTCTCCCACTCAAGCTTACTGCTGGCTGTAACTGTGGACTACAAATCCCAGAGGCACCTGGAAGCAGGAAGAACTGATGAGCAATCCTGCAGAGTCCTTCTGTTGTAACTCTGGACTGCAAATACCAGAGACATTGGGGCATCAGGAAGAGGAAGTGAACACAGGCAGAGAAGCATGCTCTAGCACCCCCTGGTGCCTGGCCTGGGCCACTGCAGGCTTGTGGCTGGATTACTTGAATCAAAGGTAAATGTCTGTTCACTGCTGTTTCAATTTAATCTGTGGAGTTTAGACTAACCCACAAAGACTGAATCGATTCAGCCTCAGGCTTTTTGACTATCTGTACCTAGCCAAAGGGAACATTCATCCCTAGAGAGTTCATTTCTCAAATCTGATCCAGAAAGTAGGGACCCAAAATTTGTATTGGTGATGGCTGTTGTGTATCTTATAATTACTTATTTGAATTGTGGTAATACATAGGAGGCCCAATCATAAACTGGGGTCACAGTGTGTTGGCACTGTACAAACACGAAACAGAAGGATGACTCTTTTCCCAAGAGAAATTAGAGCATATGAGGAATAAACAAATGGACCCCACTATTTGCACTAATTGGCATCCTTACAGAGATTCCTAGCTAAGAAACCAAGATGTGAAAATAAATTGAACCTGCATCACTTTCTTCGTATGGTTTTTCCAAAACAGTACCAGTGCACAGTACCAGGGCTGTAAAGGAAGCCTGCATTCCACTGGCTGTTCAAGACTACCAGGTCTACCATGAGAGTTAAATTATAAAGCAATTTGCTGCATTAAACACTATTCCTATAATGGTTATCAAAATAAAGTGAGATGTGACTGCAATATGCCTACATTACAGTCACTTGAACAAGCTAAGTAGTAGAAGCAGTCTGGTCATGGCAGCAGAGAGCTCATACTACAGTCACATCCCACTTTACATATATGCACTTTATGCCATCTTCCAGGTTATTGATAAAGATATTGAACAAAATCAGCTCCAGGACTGACCCCTGGGGCACTCCACTTGATACTGGTTGCCAGCTAGACAGTGATGCATTGATTACTATCCTCTGAGCCCAATACTTCAGCCAGTTTTCAATCCACCTTACAGTCCATTCATCCAGCCCATACTTGCCTGTGATAACCATGAGTTTTCAAAGATGATGGCCAGCGGCTCTGCAATCACATCAGCCAACTCCTTCGCAACTCTCTGTTGTATCCCATCCAGCCACATGGACTTGCATATGTCCAGCTTTTCTAAATAGTCCCTAACCTGTTCTTTCACCACTGTTGGCTGCTCACCTCCTCCCCAAGCTGTGCTTGCAGGTATAGTAGTCTGGGAGCTGACCTTGCCTATGAAGATTAAGGTGAAAAAGTCATTGAGCACTTCAGCGTTTTCTACATCCTCTGTCACTAGGTTGCCTCCCACATTCAGTAAGGGACCCATACTTTCCCTGATCATCTTGTTACTGATGTACTTGTAGAAACCCTTGTTACCCTTCAATTCCTTGTTAGCTGCAACTCCAATTACACTTTGGCCTTCCTGACTTCATCCCTGCATGCCCAAGCAATACTCTTATAGTCCTCCCTAGTTGTTTGTCCAAGCTTCCACTTCTTATAAACTTCTTTTTGTGATTTAGTTTACTGAAGAGTTCTGTGCTAAGCCAAGGTGGTCTCCTGCCATACTTGCTAGTATTGCTGCACATTGGGATCATTTGTTCCTGCACTCTCTTTAAGGCTTCTTTAAAGTACAGCCAGCTCTGCTGGACTCCTTTCCCCATCAGTCTGGCTTCCCAGGGGATCCTACCCATGAGTTTCCTGAGTCAAAGTCTGCTTTTCTGGAGTCCAGGTTCCTTACTCTGCACTATCCTTCCTTTCCTCAGGAAATACATACATATACACATACACATGTGTATATGTATGGGTGTGCATACACATGCAGTTTTATACAAATACTCTAACATAGCCAGGAACTAACATGCAATCTTTTCTATCTTCATCTACTTCAATCTCACACATACTGTTTACTACACTTTTTTCCTACCTCTTCACACATTCTTTGTAAACCAACTTTCTTTTTTTTCCCTTTCAATTGAAATAGCACTCAGTATCTCTTTCTTATTCAGTGGATTGCCTGCTATTCCTCTCCTTCTTACATACGTTTTAAAATAACTACTTTTGAGAGTCAAAGATCTTCCCTAGAATTTTTTCAGTGCTTCGGAGTTGGAAGTGGGATTGTGAATTTGATTTTTCTTTTTGACTATGGGACTCATATAGATTGTGGGTTAGTGTAGTTTTATAAGATAGAAATATATTGTGGGGGGAAGGAATGAGAATGAGTGTGATGATCAGTGAAGGTAGAGATAAGTAGCATGAGAATGGCTTGAATATTGTCTCAGCCAGTAATTTCTAGATCCACAGTGGGCATAGAAAATCTATTGGCTTCAATGGAACAATGCCAGCTCACAAGAGCTGAGAAGCTGGCCTTTAAATGTTTTGGTAGGAAGGGTACTTAAGAAACCTTAGCTGTAAATTGAGTATATTTTCCTACAGCTTATGCTGCACTCATCACCATGGTATCTAGCACTCTCTAAGTAGCAGAAATCTGGCAGGAAAACCTGGAAGAATTTCTATTTTATGGAAGTAGTAGAGTTGGAGTGTTTTTGTAGCAGTGACAGTCCAGAAAATGTCAGAGGCAAGGATTTTTTTAGACTATTTTTATTGGATAATCTGTATAGTTGCAAGAGCTGTTGGACCAACTTTTGGGAATAAAGTGCCCTTTCTCAGGTGTCCAATAGCTCTCCAAACTATACAGTTGGTTCAATAAAAGGTAATCAGAAAAAAAATCTTTGCCTCTAATATATGGAACTGAGGAAAACAGAAAGTATTCCTTCATCAGCTTAGGATGGAGACCATCCTTACAAAAACTTCTTCCTCAACAAGACTATTTTGGACCAGAATGCTCTCAGCGAACATAATATTAGAATGATGAAAAAAACCCACTTTGATCAGCTAATGTACTACAAGTGCATTTATCAACGTATTACTGATTTGATATCTTCTGCTGCAAAGATGGTATGACCCCAAGAAAATTGCTGAACTAATAAGAGCCAGACTACAAAATTGCCATTTTTTCTCTGTTAAAGTGGTTCCAAAAATGAGTAACAGTCTGTCCATTTTCAGTCTGTAGCCTGTTGGTGCTCCTGTGCAGGGCTTGGATGGTAAACACTTAATAAAAGGGGAAGAAAAAAAAGGACGTCTCCTGCCCATTTACTCCTCATATGTATTAAGCTAATTACTCTATTTTAACAAGGAGAACTTTGTTCTCATAATTTCCAAGTTTCATTCCAAACCCTAAAGCTAATCATGACCATGGTCACTGATAATGAGCAGTAAATTGTTATAGTCCTTAGAGTCTGATAGGTACATTCCAGTCTGCATCATGCAGTCTTGCTTTTCTATACATTATTGTTCACAGATGGTAGCTGTCAAACTCTGTCAGCTTCATATACACATTCAGAGAGTCACATCCGCATTCCTGGAATTTATGACTGCACAGACCTCACCTTCTAGGGCTCTCAATTCAATAACATGTCATGTCCCTTCAGTCGCACCCTGCTCTAAAATACTTTCACCCACTTATAGGCTTTCCATTTAGAGAAAAGTCCACTGAGTTATTACAATGTAAATATTTTAATAGAAAAAGGGGTGGGGGGAACCTATCTGGCTTAAAACAGCCCCAATTAATGTATTAAGATTGATAGGCAGGAGCTAATGGAGCATTTGTTTTAAAAAAGTTTATTTAACTTCAGGGTATGGGAAAGTGAATATATATTGACTGTCATGCCAAGTCTCTGGGTAGCAATACGTAATGTATAGGATATGTGCTGTAGTTTGATCTTTTAAAGGGCCAGTATCAAATTATATTTGGCCAAAGATTAAACCCTAAGCCCAATATAAATGGTTATTTGTTTTAAACCAAAGCTTTTAAAATCAAAAAACTGTTCCCTTGTAGTGGCTGAAGCTCCCAAATGTTGCTGCCTAGAACATGAAAGTGAAATAGCCCAAAATAACTGAAACTGACTCCTTTATATTGCTCTCAGTCTCAGTAATGAAGGTTATACAGTAAACAAAGAACATTAATGGTGACAAGTACATTGAAGCTACAGTTGGTTTTTCTATGTCCAAGGGGATTACTAGTAACCCAGGGAAAGGAATGAGCTCATATACCATTGAAGGGTCTGTTGTTCGGCTCAGTTGTCTGTTCCAGCCAAGTGAACATTAGTTCAGGAAAGGAAGATTAGAGAAGTGTTTTATGTAACTTTTCCAATTATTCAAATTCAGTAACTTTTCCATTTATTCAGATTCCAAAGTCAGTCCCTGGCACAAACTAGAGGGGTTTTAATGTATGTTAATTATATTATTTGTACTGCAGTAAGATGTAGGGGCTACAATCAAGGTTCAGGGCCTTATTGTGCAAAGCTCTTTACAAAATACATAAACAAATGGTTCCTGGCCTGAAGAACTCACAATTTAAGGGCATGGACACAACATGTTCACACTGATATAAAGGCGGTTTACACCAATGTTAAAAAAGATCAGATACACAATGTACAGCCTACACAGGTGTCACTTACTAGAATCTAATATAGAGTTACACCAGAAAAAAAGACATCTATGTAAGTTATACCAGTGTAGATATTAGGGCTGTAAGAAGCTTTGGTCCCTGATTTGGTTTGGCGGAGATTCGTCCCGATTTGGTGGCTGAATCTCCAAATCCAAATCAAATCAGAGAACCTTTTAATCTCTCTGAATTGAATCAGAACCCTCCAAATCGATGTGGAGAGATTCAGAGATTTGGACATAGAAGCACCTTTAAATGTTTTTTCTACATACCTCTAGGTAGCAGGCAGCTTGTCAATGCTGTGATGCTGGGGCTCACAGAGTGTCCCACAGAAGCACAGAGGAGTCCCCAGCATGCTCGGCAGCAGACCCAGAAGTGGACCAGAAGCACTTCCGGTCCACTTCGAGGTCCACCGGGGAGTGCACAGGGCTCCCCCCACCCCACCCCATGTCCTGATGGCTTAGCAACTGATGCCTTCTAGGTCTGGGGGGACACCCAGGGTCTCCCCACAGCCGATTGGTGAGCTGGGGAGGGGAGGGAGGGGAGCATGCACTCTCCAGCGGACCCGGAAGTGGCCTGGAATTACTTCTGGTCCACTTCCGGGTTCACTGCCAAGCATGTGGAGGGCCCCCCACCCCCACTCTTGGAGAATGCTCCATCTGCCCAGCATCACAGCAATCACAGGCCACACTGGTACCTTGACGTATGTAGAAAAAACAGTTAAAGCTGTGTCTATATCCAAGTTGCTGATTCTCTGAATCAGCATCGAATCTTCAGATTCGTATGCTGATTTGGCTGAAACAAAAAAGAATAGGGCCCGCTTCACACACCCCTAGTAGATGTTTACAGTTATCCTGGGGTAGCTTACTCATTGCCAACAGGATATTGCCTGTTCTTCTGCTACCTTGTAGCAAGGCAGTGTCATTGCACATAGTGGGACAGCTACTCTGAGATAATTGGTCTTCTGTCTGCCCTAGATTTGGGTATAATGCACCAAACCTGGTGTTAACATGTTGTGTGTCCAGGCCCTAAAGCAATAGATAGAGACACCACCAACAGAAAGGGGAAAAGGAGACATCAACAATCAATTAAGAACATGAAAAGCTGCCAACTTTTAGTAGGCATTACAACAGCTAAAAAGTTTAAAGAGCAGTTTTAAAAAGAATAGCAAAGTGACAAGGGTGAAAAACACTAAAGGCATTGCTGGAAAAACTGACCAGAGAGCAATCAATACAGGCATGACTGTCAGAGCAAAAGTGGGAATTGACTTCTCAGCAGCATCTAAAAAAAGGAGGGGGATAGGTCATGAAGTACCTTCAAAGAGAAGTCATTTGTGTTTGATGCAGAGAAGGAAAAGCCAGTGGAGGCACACAAAAGAGGACTGATGCAGTCAAAGCAACAAGGGAGGGAAATGATCTTTACAGCAGTGGTTTGAATGAATTTATATTCGGTTCATTAGGCCCAGTAACAATGGTCTCCCCTGGAGCCATTGTCTCAGCTGAGACTAGCCAGAGCAAACCAGAATTCTAGCCTTGTCCCTATTCTTGGCATGGCCTCAACCCAATCCTTAGGCAGGACAGCAGGGGGAGGAGGGAGGTATTGGAAGGACGGGTATTCAGTCAGCTATACCAGCCTTATGCCTTTCAGGGAAGCCCCTCTATTAGCCATATTCCCTGGTAAGAAGATCCACTACTTTATTGTCGTTGTGGTACAGGGGCCCTAGAGCAATGGAGAACAATTATAATCTCTCAAATTCTCAGAGACTTAATTATCTTTCATGTTACAATTTTTTAGAAGTTTATCCCTCCCACAAAGCAGGGCCATGTAAGCTTTGTCCTAGGGACAGTTGTGTAACTTGCTAGGAGCCCAAAGGCTACATTGGTACACAATGTTTCACCATGGTCTCAGCAGCCACGTGGGTTGCACATCTGTATTTAAAAATAAGGTCAGCTTCATGCCATAAACTCAGTGGACCCAATTTGGCTTTCTCCTTGAATATCTCAATTTGTATCAGAACAGCTACTCCTCTGATCACCACTATTAATTAGGAAAAATGAAACCTCCAATCTGTGAGAAAAGGTCATAGTATCAATAGTCTGTGAGAGAGGCTCAACCTCACTCTTCTCCTAAAGGTGGAAGGGGGGTGGGGGAGGGGAGTGAGAGGGAAAGAGATGTGTTTGGTATCCGCTGTCTTCCAGGTACTCTGTAACAATAGATCCTCCCACTTTTTTAAATGACCCCAAGATTTCTTCCAACAGCAGGGCATATACATCATGCATGGATGTAAACTTTGTTGTGATTTCTTTCATCACTTGTATCTCTTTGAACTCTTGTATCTATTGTGGTATGTGTGTTGGGCAAGAGATTTGTGGGGATATGATTTATCCAAGTCAGAGCTACACATTTTGAGGCCACAGTGGTCATGACCCAGAGAGCATTTCACAGCAGGACTCTTTTATAGTCACTTTCATACAAGAAAGCATCCTGGCAGCAAAGAAATTTAGCTTGGAACAGATACTTACAGTTGTATAATGTGGAGAAAAAAGTCTGTAAAACAATGTGTTCTATTGTCTCACCTCACCGCTCATCTCTTTGCCTTCATGCTACAAAATTGGGTACTAGTTCTGGGAGAAAGATTGAATGGAAATAATTTGAAATGTTCCTGTCAGTCTTGTTTTAGGCAACCAGAAATATTTTTTTAAACTATCACTGAATAAGTGTGTGATGTGTTTTTATATATAAAAACACACCACACACTTATTCAGTGATAGTTTAAAAAAATATTTCTGGTTGCCTAAATTGATCATGCTCTTCTAACTCAGCCCTCTCTAAAAAAAAAAAAAAAAAAGCCACCCTTTTCTACCCTTCTCAAAGTAGATTTTTTAAATGATAAATGTCTGTTGTGAAAGGTTTTTTTTTTTTGTTTTTGAGATACAGAATGTCATTGTTTCCAGAAGGGAAGCAGGAAGCAGCAAACTATATGATCAGGTACAGACATCACACTTTTGCCAGTATAAATGATTGGAAACTGGTTTATACCCATAACAAAACAGAAGTTTGGTGCACACAGGGGGCATTTACATGTGTGCATTTAATGTGCAGTAACCAAAATTACTGCCCAGTATGGGTGCATGTCTACATGTACATGCCTATACTGTGTAATAAATATGGTGACTTACACTGACTTAAGTGTAAATTTGATACCTGCATCATACATGTATCAAATTTAGACCCAATTAGTTACTATGCAGTAATGCACATGTAGATGTATTACTGTTCAGTAACTCAGGGGGCCTCCCTGCTGGGTCTGCCCTGCCACTAGGGGGCTAGACTGAGCCCAGCCCCAGGACTTCTGGCTGGCCACCTCTTCTGGCTTAAATTTGGGACTAAAGCTAGTCCCAAATGCTGGCAGCCATGTGACTGGAGGCTGAAGCTCCCCCCAGTGGCCACAGGGACACATGGCAGGCTACTCTGACTTGGGACTAAATTTAGTCCCAGGTGGCCTGCATGTGTAGAAACTGACCCGTTCCTGCTTACTGCACAGTAATTTACTGTGCAAGAAATTTAAGCTGGAGTAAATGCATGTGTAGACACACTCACAGACTGGTTTAAAAATTGTGGAACCTGGTCCTAAGATTTGCACCCCCTACCAAAAGACCAATATATGTTCTGTTCGCTACCAATCTAAACTACGCCACTTACAGAAAACCTTGTAGCCAAGACCAACTACGCCTCAGGCTTTTTGAATGTCTGTACCTAGCCTACGTACACACAAACAGATTTATACACTGTGTAGAAGCAGTAAGAGGAGTCATTTGAAAACAGTTAGACCTTAAGCCTTTATCTAAGGGAAGATAATACTTGTGGATGTTGCCAGATTGACAGCCCTGGAAGATAGAAGAGTTGTTTGTATTCACAGAACATAGATAAAACCAATACAAGCTTTTGTAAGTAGCTAATGAGCTACTTTAGGCACAGGTAAGACTAGAGAACCCAGGTTCCATTACATGGAAAACTTAAGTTTCATTCATCTATCCTCACAGCTTCTCAGAATAAATATGGCTATGGCATCTGCAATATGACTGAAGATAAACCTTTACAAAATGTTTAGAGATACATCAATGAAAAACTAGCATGCAAATGCAAGACTTGGTTAACAAACAGGACTAAGGAGAAAGCTGACACTTAGAATTTCCACATCTGGGGAAATTTCAAAACACTGAAGCCTGGGTTGATCTGATACGGAAATATATTATAATTTTTCAAGCTCTCTCAAGAACTGGAAATTCAGGGGGGGAAGGGGAGGGAGTTACATCAAAACATGGATACACAATGCTTTTTAAACAAAATATGCTCCCTCAAAGTGAAATGGATATTCTTGACAGTTTATTCACTGCTCATTTAATCAGTAGCTTTCAAGGTCCCAGCATTTGTGGCATATACTGAGGCTGTGAGGGCTTCCAGGCTACCTGCTATGGATGTAGGAGCTGACTCTAGACTCCTTACTCCACAGCAGGGAACCAGGAAGCCTAAAGCCTTGGTCTGAGCTAAGGTTGTAAGGAGTTCCAAGCTTTGTCCTGTAGATCCAGGAACCAATCCCAAGTAAACTCAGGATTAAAGGCCCTACTATAGTAGGGCTGGTCCAGAGCTGTGGACCTTGAAGGTCTTGGAGTTTCTGACCTCAGAACAGACCACATGGTGGAGCTGCCTCAGAGCTAGGTGTCATGGAAGTTCAACTTTGCAGAAGTCTGCCAGGAGGCAGGGTTGGTTTCCATCAAAACCTGCCTGTAATCTAATTAAACCACAGATATTTTCATGAAACATTTCACAAAATGCACAAATTGGAATTTTCTAACTACAGAAAAAGTTCCCACTGTTTTGCTGGAAAGTTCCCAATCAGCTCTTACCAGTTCCCTGTTTTAACCTCTAGACAACATTCCCCCACCAGAGACAGGGACAGATAAGGAATTCTGATTTCTGTTATTCTAGTGCTATCCAGCATGGGTGACTGGTGCCTCCTAATACTGGGGTGGCACCAGCGGCTGATCGCCGACTGGGGCGGAGGGGTCCTCCAGCAGCTGATCGCTGCCGCCATTGGAACTGCCACTGGAAGTGCCACTGGCACTTCTCTCAGGGAGACCATGGCCAATCTCAGCAGGTGCTCATGCACCCTTGTGTACCCCCTATGCATTGCCAATGCTGCTCAGGAAATAGTTATGTAGGACCACAGCAACATTTTTGTCACAACCTTCTCTAGTGGGTGGTCCACAGAGAGAATAACAACTTACTACAGCTACCAACTGACAGAGCTGCTCCTTCAACTCAAGGAGTAGAGATTTATGCTGTTGATCTGAAAAGCCCGGAAAAGACGTTTATTGATAACTCATGTGATAGATGCATGTGATGGAATTCATTTGTTTCAAACCTAGGAAACTCCATAAAATAGAAAAGCTATGTTAAAAGAACATTCTTCCCCTTGTGTGCCCGTGTTATGCTACAGTCTTTAATTATATGGATATATAACTCAGTGCAGAAGTCAGATGAGATGGTACTCAACTATTAAGAGCGGGACAGAATCCTATTTGGAGCTTTTGGTTGTCACTGTACATCTAATTAAAATAATTAGTTAAAATTTCTTAAAGACATTATGTAAGTATTAAGTGTTCTCCTGGGAAGTTCTTTTCTTGATCAGCCAACTACCTAAGTAAGGAAAAGAACATAAGAATGTAAGTATTTCCGCTTACTGGGTCAAACGATAGGTCCATCTTGCCCAGTATCCTGTCATATGGTGGTAGACTGGATGCTGAAGGGGAGGGTGAACTCAGTAGGACCAAGGTTTTTCTTTTCCATTGTTCCTTTCTCACTTGCAGAATTTAAGATTTAGGAAGTTATAATTCAGAGGCTGTGCCCCTAACTCCCATGCTCAGTAGTACCTTTCTTCCAAGAATTTCTACAATTCCTTTTTGAATCTAGCTAAACTGTCAGTTTCCCCAGCACCTGGTGGCAGTGAGTTCCACACCTTAATTACATACTGTTGTGAAAAAGAGCTTCCTTTTGTTAGTTTTAAACTTACTACCTACTAGTTTCATTTTACAACCCCTGAGTTCTTGTATTGTGAGAAAGATTAAATAACAAATCCTTATTTACTTTCTCTTCACCATTTAGTATTTTGTAAACCCTCCTCAGGCATCTCTTCTAAACTGAATAGGCCTAGCCTCTTTGGGCATTTGTGCACATGCTTGTGCTGGGCACTTTTAAAAGCACCCAGCACTGCAGCACATGCAATTGTATAAGCAGTGAAATGCATATCAGCACTGAGAAAATGCCATTGGTGTGCTTTTGAACTAAAACACATCAGAAATGTTTTAGTTCAAAAGCATACCGCTGCCATTTTCTGCACACTGATGTGCATTTTGCCGCTTGTACAACTGCACACAAAGCAGCGCAATGCACATCAGCTCACATACAGAGCAGACTTGATTGAGTCTGCTGCAACCTGCCAGATCTCCAGCACGTTGTGGGACATAAAAGTATGTATATAAATGTCATTTAGTTTCCCCTCATATGGAAGCCCCTCCATACTGCTTATCATCTTTGTTGCCCTTATGTTTACCTTCTCTAGTTCTTCTGTATCCTTTTTCAGGTGTGGGGACCAGAACTGGGCACAGTATTTAAGCTGTTGATATAGTACTCAAGCTGTGGATAAAACTTGGATACCCGTTGTAACAGGGTTCCTGACTGGAGCCCTGTTGAGAAAATTCCAGCAGCTGATAGTGATAATGCCCCGGTGGGGGCAGGGCAGGGAGACACCTCACACCTGCGGTGAGCCAATGGGGCTCAGCATCCAGAGATATAAGGAGGACAATGCCCCAGGGAAGATGCCTTCGGACACCACGAGAGAAGAGAGGAGCTGCTGGGGACTCCCACGAGGAAGGATCCGAAGGAGGGATCCACGACACAAGGCCAGCACTGACTGAGTGACTCCAGAGCCCGGGGCTGGCAAACCATGCTCGCTACTTACCAGGGAAAACTGAGCCGCTGCACTGGGAGAAGCCACAGTTCCGCACAGGTACACAGCAAGGCAATGCTGAAACAAAAGGGGGTTGCAAGCCTAGACCCCAGAAGGGACCTTGCCCATCACCCAGAACTCAAGGGGAGAGGGGAGCTGGGTCTGAGGTCTGTGAACCCTACTGCAGGGAGATTCCCAGATCCACGCCGGCAAAGAGACTAGGTGGTACCCATAACGAGCCACTAATGAGTTAATTGGCGGCAGGGAGCTAAGACACAGGCAAAGAAAGAAACCTTTTGTATCTTTTTCCCTTTCCTTTATTATTTGGAGCAGGCAATGACTGTGAACGCAGGGGGTTACAGCGAGAGACCCATATAAGAAGAGGCAGACAGGGACATCCTACATAGGGCAGTTGGCATAGAGCTGGAACCCCTCTGGGATTGATTATGGGCACAGCCATAAGCCAGCAAAACGTCTGCCAGCACTTATCGGATAGATTGAGAAATTTTAGGATCCTCTTCAGAGCACTGGGGTGATCCTGGGAACAGCCCGGATGAGCTGCTTCCTCCCATCCAGTCGTCTGTAAAAGAAAGAAGAAAAGCACCTAAATCATGAGATAGACCAAGTGTGGTCCTTCCACGGGTATTGATCATTGTGACATCTCTTTCCTCCCCTTTTGTTTAATAAGATCAAAGTCGTGGCAGGCGAGAACCAGGGGAACAGATGGTACCCCATGGACATGCTAACACCCATCAAGCAAAAGGTTCCCAAAGTGCAGTCCACACATAGGGACTTCTGAATTATGGCCAGTTAACTGGCTAGTCTGTTGCTATTGACTGTTAAGTGGTAATCAACTGAGAAACCTTAGCAGCAGCCATGCGATCCACTACTAAGGATAATTATAATGCCCTCTATAATGGGCTTAGTAAGTCAGCAAGTAATATGGTCCCCCATGCCCTCAAATTGATACTAATGTATCAACTATTTTAGGAGATGTTCATTTATGTGAGATGGCCTGACATCTTATTGGTAAGAAGTCAGCTGCATTAAGTCATACTCAAGCATGAATTACACCATGGATTCTCTTTATTGTCACTTTGTATATCTAATACATATTATTATACATTTATTGAACATAAATATATTGCATTGCAGATTCATGTTGTCCCCCATGAACAAAATTTTACATACCCTATCAAACCAGCTCTGAAGAGGCAGGTATTTTAGCCCAGAGAGAATAAGTCTTCTTTAATCTCACTGTATGGAACAGTGTACCAAGGGAGGGAGGCAGGAAGTGGGGAGGGTGATCTCTTCCTGAGCTGTCTTCTTTCCTTTGAGCCTACAAATAAAAGTGAAAAATGAAAACTAAATAGAGGAATGGTGAATTTCTTCACAAGATAGCTGTTAGCTAGGGCTGTGCAAAGCTTTGGTCCCTGATTCGATTCAGTGGAGATTTGGCCCAATTTAGTGGCCAAATGTCCGAATCTAAATTGAATCAGAGGACCCTTTAATCTCTCTGAATCAAACTGGAACCATCCAAATCGATTCGGAAACATTTGGTGATTCGGACATAGACACAGCTTTAAATGTTTTTTCTACATACCTCTAGATAGAAGGCAGCTCGTGAATGCTGCGATGCTGAAGCATATGGAATGTCCCACAGAAGCACAGAAGAGTCCCAAGCGCGCTCAGCAGCAGACCTGGAAGTGAACCAGAAGCGTTTCTGGTCCAGTTCCGGGTCTGCCGGGGACTGCGCAGGACCTCCCCTCCCCGACGGGCTTGGTGACTGGTGCCTCCTGGGTCTGTGGGGGGGGGGGACACCTGGGGTCCCCCTGCAGCCGATCGCTGAGCCAGAGGGGCTGTGGGGTGGGATCCCAGGCAGATGTGGAAGTGGACCGGAAGTACTTCTGGTCCACTTCCAGGTTCACCATTGAGTACATGGAGGGCCTCCCCTGCCCCCCCGCACACTCCTATAGGACACTCCATCCACCCCAGCATTGCAGTATTCACAAGCCATGCTGGTACCTTGAGTTATGTAGAAAAAACTTTTAAAGCTGTATCCATGTCTGAATCGCTGATTCTCTGAATCAGCATCGAACCTTCAGATTTGAATTCGGCCAAATCGAATCAGGGACAGTGATCCAAATCAAGTAATTGAATCACTGTCCCTGATTCAGGCGAAATCTGAATCCGAATAGAATAGGGCCCTGTTGCAGGGCACTTAAGCACCCTGTGCCTAAAAGGGAAGCGACCTGTGAGAGACCCCTAGTGGTGAGAAGGGGGAGGCTCAGCTGCCAGTCACCAGGGCAGCACAGGTGTGGGTTGCCGAGACAACCAGTTTGGTCAGCTGACCGGAAGCGGGCAGGGCCTGGCCTATATAAACAAGCCAGGCTGAGGCCGGAGGTCAGTTTCCCTCTGGCAGCTGAGGAAGAGGGAGCTCTGCTGGGAGTAGGCAGAGCAGAGAAGCCTGATGGCCTGAGCAGTGTCTGCTTGATGATACTGGGTGGAGGAAACCCTGATAGGGATATGAATGAAGGTTAGCCAGTTGGCTTGGAATTTATGTTATAATGCACGAGTGTGAGTATTCTGTTTTGTAGTTGTGTTACACGGGAGGACCAGGTGAGGCTGTAGGGGTTGGAGGAGGCCTCATAGGGGCTCCACGATAGCGTGGAGACCCAGCGCCCGTGAGGGCACCACGTTTTGGGGTGTATCGACCCCGGCCCCAGTGCAGGCAGTATTATAAGTGAAAAGCCCAGTGCGGGTGCAGGTGAGAAGCCCCAGTGGGGCGCAAGACCTGAGAAGGGGGTCCAGGGGCCAGGCACAGCTACGGCCACCTGAGCCTCAATCATGGGAAGCCCCAGTGGGGCGTAAGACCTGAGAAGGGGGTCTGGGGGCCAGGCACGGCTACGGCCACCTGAGCCTCAATCATGGGAAGCCCCAGTGGGGCGTAAGACCTGAGAAGGGGGTCTGGGGGCCAGGCACGGCTACGGCCACCTGAGCCTCAATCATGGGAAGCCCCAGTGGGGCGTAAGACCTGAGAAGGGGGTCTGGGGGCCAGGCACGGCTACGGCCACCTGAGCCTCAATCATGGGAAGCCCCAGTGGGGCGTAAGACCTGAGAAGGGGGTCTGGGGGCCAGGCACGGCTACGGCCACCTGAGCCTCAATCATGGGAAGCCCCAGTGGGGCGTAAGACCTGAGAAGGGGGTCTGGGGGCCAGGCACGGCTACGGCCACCTGAGCCTCAATCATGGGAAGCCCCAGTGGGGCGTAAGACCTGAGAAGGGGGTCTGGGGGCCAGGCACGGCTACGGCCACCTGAGCCTCAATCATGGGAAGCCCCAGTGGGGCGTAAGACCTGAGAAGGGGGTCTGGGGGCCAGGCACGGCTACGGCCACCTGAGCCTCAATCATGGGAAGCCCCAGTGGGGCGTAAGACCCGAGAAGGGGGTCTGGGGGCCAGGCACGGCTACGGCCACCTGAGCCTCGATTGCGGGGAGCGCGGGAGACAGGCCCCAGTGTGGGCAGGGAGCGCGGGAGACAGGCCCCAGTGTGGGCGGGGAGCACGGGAGACAGGCCCCAGTGTGGGCGGGGAGCACAGGAGACAGGCCCCAGTGTGGGCGGGGAGCACGGGAGACAGGCCCCAGTGCGGGCGGGAGGCAGAGAGCCCATGAGGGCCTGGGTGACTGTAGGGCCCACACGTACCCCAGAGGTTAGAGTGCACCGTGTCACCGAAGGCAGGACACGGACTGGGACATCTCAGGGCACCGTGCCAAAGAGGGAAAGAAGGCAGCCTCCCTTTTACTACATTAACATCAAAGACGTGGCGGGCAAGATAGTGAGGGTGCATTTCCGATTTGGCACGGTAGGTAGGGGGCGCTAGGGGAGTTCACGGCACCCCTAGGTCCCGTCCTGCCACAGGCCCACTTTGCACACCCCTACTGTTAGCTCAAAAATACTGAAGAAGAGTTCTGGCCTGTAGCCTCCGATAGCAAGAGGGAAGGGTGGGAGGGTCAAAGTTGCTCTGCACTTTAATCACTCCAGCAAGAGCATGTGTATCTGCAGCAAGAGCCATAATAACCCATACTGAAGAACAGTATTTCTGTTGCCCTCTTTTAGGTCTGTTGTGTTTATATTATGAATTCTTCAAGATGGAGACTGTCTCGTTACAAATATGTAGAGAATCTGGCAGAAAGGAACCCAAACTTCAGTTGAAGCCTTAGTGCTAAATATATTTAAAAATAAATTACTTGTGGGTATACTTAATAAAATGACAAGAATGTTTCCTAAATTAACTATAGCAAACTTCCTATGCTTGGCAGCAGGGCCCTCAAACATGATATACTGCAGACTTCCTCCTGAACTGGAAGCAGTGTAGCTATGTCTACACAGTGCTGTACATGGGTTATTTAGCATGGGGGTGAGCTAACTGGCATTGTCATTAACTGTGGCAATTAACCTCTCTGTGGGCACATCTACACATGTGCTTTAATGCACAATAGCCTATTTTACTGCTCATTAAAGTGCTGTGTAAAAAACCATGCAAATATACTAATACTCAGTAAAATAAGCTACTGTGCATTAAGCATCATTTAAGAAGTGTTTGCTTTCACTACTGCACATTTATTTAGTACCTCACACTGGAGGTACTAAATGTAATGCACATAAGGAAAACTGCATTAAAGCGCATGTAGATGCACCCTGTAACACCTTACAGAAGCAGACATGCTGCTTCAGTACAGGAAGTAGCCTGTGTGGAGGAGCAGTGTATATTTGCCTTTGCTGGCAAGTTTGCAACTCAAGCATAGCTTCTGTCCCTCTGATTCATATTAGAATTAACTACTGTATTCCCTTAGGAAGAGGAAACACGCAGTTTTCATGAAAAAGGCTCCAAGTTGAAAACTTAAAACTGCTTTTCACAAAATGCCACTGATGCATCTTAATTGCACATTAATGCTTATCAATTTCTTAATGGTTCTACCAGTTATAAGTATTATGAGCTATGGAGGAAAACTAATTTTCAAATGATTAATCAGATTAATGAGTCTCCCTTTTAACCCTAATCAAAACATGTATTCATAGTTTCATAGTTTCTAGGGTTGGAAGGGATCTGAGAAGATCATCTAGTCCGACCCCCTGCCATGGCAGGAAAGAGTACTGGGGTCAAACAATGCCAGCAAGTTGTTCATCTAACCTCCTCTTAAAAACCCCCAGGGTAGGAGCCTGCACCACCTCTCTTGGAAGTTGGTTCCAGACCCTAGCCACCATGACTGTGAAGTAGCACCTCCTGATATCTAACCTAAACCTACCCTCTGCCAGCTTGTGACCATTATTCCTGGTCACTCCTGGCGGTGCTTGGGGGAACAGTATCTCCCCCAATGCCTGCTGATCCCCCGACTAGTTTATAACAGGCCACAAGATCCCCCCTCAGCCTTCTCTTTTGGAGGCTGAACAGGTTCAGGTCCTGTAGCCTCTCCTCATAGGGCCTGCCCTGCTGTCCCCTGATCATGCAAGTGGCCCTCCTCTGGACCCTCTCCATGCTGTCCACATCCCTCTTGAAGCATGGCGCCCAGAACTGGACACAGTACTCCAACTGCGGTCTGACCAGTGCCGCATAGAGGGGGAGGATCACCTCTTTGGACCTGCTCGAGATACATCTGTGGATGCATGACAAGGTGCAGTTGGCCTTCCTAACTGCCTCCCCACACTGCCAGCCCATGTTCATCTTGGAGTCGATGATGACTCCCAGATCCTTTTCCGCCTCCGTGCTGACAAGAGGGGAGTTCCCTAACCTGTAGGTATGGTGCCGGTTGTTCCTCCCCAGGTGCATCACTTTGCACTTGTCTGTGTTGAATCCCATCCTATTCTCATCCGCCCACCCTTGTAACCTGTCTAGGTCTGATTGTATTTTAAGTGTGCCTCAAATCTGAATCAGATGTGTGCCCAGCCATTTTCCCTCTCTATAGGTTCTGAGATCTGTTGCATTCAAAATCCAAATCCAGACTTTTCAAACTGGGTGCTTCTGTCAATTCTACCATCCCACCCTCAACATACACAGAGCATACTACTGTAGTTGCAAATAAAAAACCTGAAGCAGCTTTTCCTTTTGATATATTGCTTATATCTTAATCTACGGATACAATGAAACTGTTGTACTGCAGATTTCATGCTGACATGCATGTTCTTTCACATGAAATGGTAAAAGAATCAAGATCAGTCTTATCAAGAAAAATTGCACAGGTGCACAACAGAATGTGCTGATCCGATGGGTGATGAGGGAGGGGGCAGCATTCTTCAACTCAGACATCACAGTCTATTTTAACAGTAATTGCTTAGAAACACAAACAGTGGAACTAATTTTCTCATCCAAAGTCCACAAATAAAAACATTTTCTATTGTGAACAGAAATGATTTTGCAATTCAGATTGTCTTCTCACCTTGCCAAGATACTCTGATGGAACATTCCACTGCTGAGCAATTGATGTCAAGAAGAATTTATAACTGGATATAAATTCAAAGTGAATTTACATGTAAATTCAAGTGTACAAACAATGCAACAAATAAAAGGCTTTGAAGAAAGCCAGTGAGCTAAGAACTTACAGGTGGATCTCCCAAGTTGTCTTTACCACCAGGAACCATTTTTTCCTCATTTTGGCTGGGTCCATCTTGGGAAAGTGGCAAGGGAGAATAATCATTGTACATGGAAAGATTTTTTATAGGAGGGCAGGCTACACTGTAACCCAGGGAAAACCAGTGTTCAAATATATGGTCTACAGGCTGGATCCAGCCTGTGGATCTCTGGATCAACCCCATCTGTGTGCATGGGGTTGATCTGTGCATGAGAGCACAGGGTCATTTTGGAGTGTGCACTGCATGCAGCACCTGTGCCAGACCAGCTCTGTAGGATCTCTACAGCAGACAGGAGAAAAGTCAGGCAAAATGAAGTCCACTTGCTTGCTCAGAGGGAACTTGTACCCAGGATCCAAGAGCTGGTTGTTTGGTAGCACGGAAGCCGAAAAAGCAAGGTCCCTGAATAGATGCACATAAGGAGTAGGTCTGGACTTGTGTTAATTCTTTTTCATTTCCTCAGTAACAAGTACACCCAATGCTTCAACCGCCTATCTAAACTAGGTAAATAATCTCAACAACTATTGCCAACAACACTCCTTTCTCAATCCAGTGCTGCACACAGTTCAGCCCTGTCTGGATTATTAGTCAGAATAATTATGTTTACCACCCTATCCAAAAACATTTCACAGCCCTTGCAGAACATGATGTCCAGTGTGCTTTCTGCAAATATGTTGAAAACATCTGTATCAGCAGCCAAATGATTTCTGGTGCCATCCAGTGGGGGGCAGCGGGGAGGGGTCACAGAAGAAACACTGTCAGGCAGTGGCATCACTTAGATCTAATGTTCACGTTCATACCATTGTCTTATTTTTATACTTACATTTTCCTCTGAAAGTCTGTTTTATTTCTGCTTTTGCCTTCCCGCATTAACTGCAAGTGTGCATATTTTCCTCCACTGCCGACTGTCATCATTAGGGTCAAACAAACAAAAAGCCTCACTTGGGAATGCACAATCTCTGGACATCTACTGTAGGCTGCTGTTCAGATATCATCCACAGTAACCATCCATTAGGCACATCACCATCAAGTTGAATGCCAACTTTATCAACAAACAATTGGAATAATGTTGGTGACTGAATTTCAATTAGTGATAACAAAAAAACTGTCCAAATTCCCAGTGGTTTGTACACCCAGTTGGGAAAGAGATCCAGATACCAATCCAGCCTAATCCCAATTTAGCACAAGCACTTGAACCTGAGGTACCACATGAGGGATTGATAACCATTGGGATATAAAGCATTCTATTAAATTAGTTGGACTTTGTATATAAAATTCACTGGAGCACAGACTGGAATTCACCTTTCACAGGCGACTGCACACAGCTATGGAATTATTCTCTTTGTCTGTGAATATTTAAGTATTTCATGCAGTATATGACTATTTTGACAGTAGAGATTAAGAACCCCCCACTCCTCATATACTCAATTCCCATAGCCCAGTAATTAAGTCACACTCTTATGAGGTGCCAGATCAGTGTGTGCTTTTCATTCCAAAATGGAGAGAGAAGAATTTAAATCTGGGTCTCGCGGATCCAGGTTAGTACATAAGACACTGAACTATTGAGAAGAAAGGGGTTAAGGCTACAATCTGCTTGTCCTTCTGTTGTGTGTAGGGTCAGGCACAGTCTGAGAACGTTTGCTGGATCTAGCTCTGCAGGCAAGGTAGGTGAGGAAAGCTTTGTCTGTTTGGTGTTTATGAGCAAGATAAGAGGACTCAGGCAGTTTTGTGCACAGATTTGGGGGATTATGACCAGTTGAAAAGTCCCTTTTATGAACCTAGTCCTAAATGAGGGATGGAAACTGCCACCTCCTCTTCATCCAACTTGAGGCTTAGATATATGCCCTGATGGGGCAGGATGAGAAAGTGCACACTGTTCTGAATTCTGCAGGCAAACAGAAGGCTTATCTCCAGCATTGACAACCTGACACCACTCTTAAACACCAACAATTTAAAATTAAACTTGTGTAAAAAACACAAGAAATCAAGGAAGCTTTAACTGAAACAAACAAGCCCACGCACTTTTGTTGACTAGGACCCTTGGACTTGGAGCATAGAATTTTTACACAATCAGGAGTTGTTCAAGCAGAAAGATAGGTCACCAGGAATGAAAATGAGACCTTCACACCATTGGTATCCTTCCTTGAAGCTGTTCAAACAAGATCTCTCTCTCACAGAGAAGCTGCTAAGCATTCCAACTGCAAGTGAAGGTAGACTCTGTTTCAAATGGAATCTTATTATGAACTTTACTAAGCCAGTAATTTTTACCTGGAAAGTCACCGGCCACCTTAAGGTTGAGTTGAATTGACCTGGTTTTGTGCAACAGAATTGCCTCAGCAGTATGATTTACTGGCACACATTCAGTTCTTACTTTCTTCTTTCAATATTTCAGCTACAACTGAAAAATAATTTTTAGGGTTACACTTTAAGGTTTTTGAGTCTTCTGCCCTCATGCTGTAGCAGGCAGGAAAGCCTCCAGTGTTTTTCCATCCATTAGGGAGATGTTTTATGGAAGGGAAAATAGTTGTCAAAGCAGTATGATGAAGTGCCTTGAATTCAGGCAGCAAAAGATCAGGGTCTTGTGACTAACAGCCTTTTTTTAAAAAGGATTCTGTGAATAGACATGTAACTTCTTTCCCTAAGTTTAAGGGTTTGCAGAAAATAGTGAGTGGAAATCAGGATCAATACACAACGGTAGTTGATCCACCCAGGGCAGTAACACATAATAAAGGAATGGTCTAATTAAACACCAGCCTCTATGTCAAATCCCCACTAATCCTGAAAGTAGGCTGACGTTAGTTATTAGGTGACCATTTAGAGTAATGGTTCTCAATATTTTTAGCCTCAAGGCACCCCTCCATAGCTTTTCTGATTTTCATGGCACCCCAGTTGAGAATCTCTGAGCTTGACTAACTTTAGAAGAGAGCCGACCTCAGCTGTGTGCGAGGGAATAAAGTGAAACCAGCCCTGGTGACACTAGAAACAAGAGCTGAGTAATGTGAAGGGGGGGTACTAGATCCCTTATCTATTTAAGTGAAAATACTCCTGCTTAAATGGGAGAGTTATTAGGAGCTTCCCCCATAAAAAAAAGTATCTACAGTAGTAGCAATAGTGTTCAACAATCTGGCCCAGATGGCAGTGAAGTCCTCGGAAAGGCCTAGACTAGTAATTCTCAGCCAGGGTGCCATGAGGGACGATGAGATCCTTTTAAGGCGTCTCACAATATTAGCACTGTTAGGTGTGCAAAATACCTGAGATTCACAACAATAACCCAGACATTTCAAATAGGAATTCATTAGGAAAAACTATTCTGACCTGTTGTGGTCTTTCTGAACTCTTTGCAACAGATTAATTGCTCTATTTTTCCATTGTCAAAAAACAAGTGAAAGCTAAGAGCTAGTATTTTCTGAGTGGTGCCTTGAGTCTGATGGCTGAAAACTACTGGCCTAGACAGAACAGGCAAAAGAGTGAACAAGGAAGAGTCCAGAGATTAGAGCCTAAAGTAGGATTCAAGGAACCATGTTACATAAAGAAGGAAAATCTTACAAGATTTTGGTCAAAATTCTAATCTAGTTTTAAGTGTCCCAAGTAACAACACTTCTACTATTTCCCTTGGGAAGCTATTCCATGGTGAAATAGATGTCATGGTTCTGAGGGGCATTCAGTCTATCATTTCATTACTCCCTGTTCTATTTCACTTGTACCAATTCAAACAATTCATTTCCCTTCCTAGTATTTATACCATTAAAGCATTTGTAGCCAGTTGCATGTCTTGACTAAATGATTACTTTGGTGAGGATGTATAGTTCTCTTGCTATTCCTTCATAAATCACATTCTCCTCATCATTTTTGTTGCTCTGTCTTTGTCTAAATCTTCCTGTTATTCTGTATCTGAACAGAAAATTATGTGCTACCTCTCTAGGACTGTACAGAGCATACAGATCCCCCAAAGAAGGGGAATTTTTGTTTTGATTTTTGTTTTAATTCACTGCCATATCACATTGCAAAACAGAATTTGTCATCCACTACTAATCCTAAATCAGCTTAGTGGTGGTTTGGGAACCTACATCACTTTCAGATATGACATAAGTGGGATCACTCTCTATTTCCAAATATCCCTTTGGGTTGCATTTTCCTTAATCTCTTTGATTTGTGCATGTCTCAAAGCCTTTTAAAAGTAAAAGGAGTCAAGCATTATAAATGCTTAATTTTCCTTAAGAAAACATTATAGTATTTTATAGTAATTAATATCAGGCTCTTCTCTTCTCTTAGTTGATAAAGTAAAAAAATGCAACATTTTGGTTTCTTTCATTGATATAATCTATTTTTTTGCTACTCATTCTACATTTTCTCTCCTGCCACTTTTCTTCCTCCTCAGCTATCAGTAGCTAGAAACAAGGCTGTCATAACTACTTCTGTAGAAACAGTTAAGGTCTGTTAAAGTACAGTTACAAGCAAATACAGACTCATGGCAACTGAGAGGGACTTCTTAGATTTGTCTGTAATAGCATAACGTGCTATTTTGTGTGGTGCCTTTAAAATTAGGTCATCCTCTAAGAATAGGGCTATAGATTAAACACATCTGGAATTTAAGGCCAATGATTTGGCTTATGGTTCATAACCAATCTCCTAAGCCATGGCTACTAACATTCTTCACTTAACTGACACTTCTCACTGTCATAAAAGACATCCGTGCTATAGTTTAAGTGAATTGCCAACCATTCCACTGAGATATAAAAGTTAATGCTCATTTTGTCAAATGATTACAACAGAAGAACACTAAAGTTAGATTTAAAAAAATCAAAGCCCATGATGTAAAATGTTACAGTTCTTCTAGGGACGGTCACTGTCTTAGAATTCATATTACAGAGGTTCTTTTTTTTTTTTAACAAGACTCATTAGATCTCAAACATCTACATATAATATTTTCACCAAGATATTTCTATTCTTGAATTTGATGAGGCTTCTTTCAAGCTGCCTCAAACAACAGTAAGCCTGGTAAGATAAATACTCTTCTGGTAAGAAGGACCTTATTACCATGCACAAACCTTCAAGATGTCCTTAATAAATAGGACACAGGACTTCTAAAAATAATTGGGCACATTCCTAGGTAGTGAGAATGTTTTGATGTTTCTACTGAAGTAACCACAGAAATAACTGTGTTTTTCAACAAAGTAAAACCCACTACTTTTTAATGGCAGGATGAAAGGAAGATGTTCTTGTATATACTGCATACTGTTCTTGTGCATACTGCATATACTACAGTCAATAATACAATTTTTTCCTTCATAATGCAGTAATTTTGTGTTCCTGAACCTGTACTGGATTCTTTGTGCTTATGAAAATCAGGTTGCTTAAGATTCATTCACTGTTTTGTTATTAGGCTCTTGCTTGGGATGGCACAGTCACACAGCCCCCAGCGCAGCTGAGACAGTCAGTTCTCAGAACAACCCTCACGCTCCCCTTCAATTCAGGGTTTGGGTGCATGGCTCCTATGCTTTGAATAAAATTACCTCTCCAGAGGCATTCAAACCACTGGGTTCCACCCCAGTGCACATCTTGTCTACTCCATTACCAAAGGGGAGGGTGCAATTGCCCACAGTGGCTTCTCTCCATTATTTACTCATTGTAGCTTACCTACTGTATAGGGAATTTGTACTTCGGAATAAAGAGGTATTTTGGCCCATTTCCCCTTATAGACAGGATCAGCCACAATCTAACAACTAGTTAGGAACTAGTACCTGTTTCTAAAATCTTAACTCAGGTCCATTTAAACTTACTAAGATTCCATTTTCATGCTGCATTTCTAGTGGTAAAACTCAGTCTAGAAATAACTGATAAGACTCTTTATTGCCACTGTGTGGTGTCCTGTGAAAATAGTCAATATGGTTGCCAACCTCAGAAGTAGGTCCTGAAGAAGTAGAAACTGAAATCATATCCATTTGCACTGACTTCTGAACTGAGAAACAGTAAAAGTGCCATAATGACAATCCCTTTGTAAGATATTCTCAGTCACAGAACTCCTGTAACAGCTTGTTCCTTTTCCTTTTAAAGGTGATTAATCCTTCAGCCATACCAAAACATTTCTGAATTTTCAATCTAGTTACAATTTTCAAATAAAACTGATAATGACTTGAGCTCTCATAAATGTTATGCACTGAAATTTGATTTGACAACTGGGATAACCCTACCCTAATTTACTTTGGGTGCAGAGTCTCTTTCAAAATGGAAACTAACAGCCTATCAGACACTGTGAAAACTAATCACAACCAGAAACATTATGAAAGACCTGAGACTGCAAATTATCTGTGTAGGACTAGTGAAAAGTGGCATCTTGCTATCTTTTAGTTAATTCTTCAGTATTTTCACTATGCCAGTTCCCTACAGACTCAATCAGCATCTTTTTGCTGTTCAGATCCAGTCCTTGCCCCAGAGAGCTTATAGGGTAAGGTGACTAGCAAAATACAGAAGTGTGGGTAGAGGGAGATGCTCTGATTTATACAATATCATATAAACATGCAAAATTTAAAAAATGGCTCAACATCTTTTAAATGTGAGAAAGGTAAGCTGAAATACCTGAGAATCAACACTACAAACACTTTGAAAGCCCAGTGAGAAATCTAGGAAGGGAAGAGAAATCACATACTGTTTTGCCTATAGACTAGTCACACTTGCATTGCTCTGGATTCTTGACTCTAATCCTATCCCCTAGACATCACAGGGTACATCTACATGAGACGTTTACTGTGCAGTAAACTAATTAGCTGCACAGTAAATGTTGCATGTCTACACACGCATCCTATTAAGCTGGAATAAACTAATATCAGATGTGGACAGAAGTACAGCTCGCAGCAGTAACTCAGAACGTTTGCTGGAAAGCATTCTGAGTTATGTTACCCCAGACAAAACAGAAGGTCACTGTTGGTTCCAGGGGAGAGGGGAATCTAGCTGTGGGCTGGGAGCCTGCAGCCAGGCTCCCATACCAATGGTAATGGCTGTCTTCCAGTGCTTGCTGTTTTCAGAATGGGAGGTGGGAAGGAAGTGGAGGGAGCTCGTTCTTGGGGCTGCCCAGATGCTGTTGAAATGTGGAGCGGGTGAATTGGAGCCCCCTTCCCCCCGGGGGGGAGGTTCCAATACACCCACCCCATCCTCGGGGGAAGGGCTGAAATAACCCCAGATTGAACTCCCTCCACTCCCTTCCCCCCCTCCCATTCTGAAAACAGCAACAGACTGGGAGCTTTGCAGATACAAGTTACAGAAGACGCTACATTTTGAAACATCTTCATCTGATACCTCATGCAATAAGGGGTCAGATTTTCACCTGATCGGTCATTTTTGAAGCTGTCTGCAGCTGTGCACTTGTATTCAGTCATTGCTATAAACTGCTTTCTTTAGCCAGACTGGACAAAAGTTGTCACTTCTGTCTGTGCCCTTAATCTGTAGCAGGATAGTACTTGTAAATACAAGTATTAGCCTGCTGCAGAGTAAAAAACTGCAGCACCACATGTGTAGAGGTTGCCCCAGCCTACCAGTTAGCCCCATGCTGAAGCATCCTCATGACCCAGCCAGCTCCTCTGCAGCACGTTGAGCTGGGAGGAGCAACCCTGGGCTGTTCCAGCCTAGCTCAGCATACTGTGATCCTAGGTGCATGTGTAAATGTACACCTGGGAGCAATAAACTCCAGTGTGATAAGCTCTGGAGTTTATTACAATCACATTAATATGCATGTCTAGATGTGCCCACTGAGAGCAAACCCCTTAAAAAGGACTAATTGTTTATTCAGGCTTCATCCATGCAACATTAGTTCCCTAAGAAAAATCATAGCCCAAAAAACTTGCATTTCTAACTCTCATAAAATCCCCATTGTGCATCATATCCCAAAGGACATGTAGTTGAATGCAGAGTGGAGAATCAGAACCTATGAAATCAACTGTTTCTAGTTAATAAAGCAGGACATATCATAGCCAGCCAGAAAATAATATCATTGGGAAACTCAAAGATACTGTTTTGTTCTGTTTTGTTTTGTTTTCCACAAACACTTTGGCAAGAAGCAGTGTTTGTTATCCCTGCTGATTCCAACCACAGTAACAGAAATTACTGTAAATGAATAACTGGCTGCAAACAACTTTTATGGGAATAAAATCTTTGATAAAAAAAGATCAAGTGAACTTAGAAAGGGATATTCTGTGCTAAGAATTATTGACTTTATTCAATCATATCTCAAACAGGAAACACTAAAAGAAGCATTTTTAGATGATCTGACTGTAGTTACTACCCCTGTATGTGACTGAGGAAATGTGATGCTCTGGAGAAGTTTAACAAAACAGGAAAATATATAAACATACTGCTTAATGGAGATTGTACTTTTTAATAGCTTTTTTTTATTGGATTGCAGCTGTCCAAAATGTATATTTCTGGACCCAGACCTGTTGCTGAATACAGAATTTAGTATCTGCTGAATGAACTGATACCCAACAGTATAAAAAAGGTTTGCTGTTATATATATTTTTAGTACATAAGGTGGTTCTTAAATATGGAACTCTGGTATCAATAGAATAGAGATCTGATGTTTAACTGTATTCTCATATGAGCTACCATTTTGTTCTTTGCAGCACACAATTTCAAATTAGTTCTAGATGAATTTTGATCACCCACATAAGATGAATGTGATGTTATAATTCACATTAGATGATTTTCTTGTGGGTGGAATAAAATGCTGGATTTAGATACAGGCAATCTAGCCAATTGCCTGTATTTTTTTTTGTTGTGGGGAGGCTCCAGTTGTAAAGCATGGGACTTTTGCTGTTTACTCTGCATTACATATCCCAATTTTTGAGTAACATTCCTGGGAGGCAATACATTCTATTTACAGCAATTAGTGAAATGCTTCATTAATTCAGTAGCCAAGAACAATCAAAACTAGTGCTCGTGGGTTTTACACTATGTGAAATATGTCAGGCCACTGCTTTCTGGTCATGTTTTTCAGCATCACTCACGCAATACCATGTATACCTTTTATTATACTGGAGTTTTCTAGCTCAAAAAATAAAACTGGAATAGTAGCATCTCCCTCTGCAGTGACAATGCATTATCTAAATGGCCTTCCTTTCTCCTCCCTTTCTCTTATAGGCTGGCGGACCTCCTCCAGCGGGCTTTAAA
>NW_017729033.1:70245324-70246924 GCF_001723915.1 Gavialis gangeticus | reverse complement strand
TCTGCTCAGGTCTGTTCCGACCCTAGAAACTATGAAACTATGAAACTATATTCTGGGGAGTTTCTTCAAGACATCAGCTTGTGACAGATCTTCTTTTACTGTTCTTCCTTTAAGTTTTGTCTGCATTTTAAATACAACTAAATAACTTTATTCAAGGTGCATTTTTTTAACTAGGGGTACTAACAACACAACACTGCAAGAGCACTTTTACACCATAATTAAATCTTTCCACAAAATATACTGTATGAAGCCCATCTTGCAAAAACAAACAATATTACATCCATGATCAATCTGATTCTCAACATGATAATACAATGTGCTCTCTTTTGTTTGTGTGGGCATAACTTGTACACAAAAGTTCCATTCCAGAGAGAGAAAAAGGAATGACAATAAAGTTTTCCAAAATCTCTTTCCAACATATTCAAATAAATTATAGAAACAGGACAGTCTACAACAGCCCAATCTGACCACTCCCAATTATAATACCAAACACATGAACTAAGACTCACTAAAAGGCACTCATGCTGCTATTATGGAAAACATTCCATCTTACAGTGGAATGAAGCATATCTTTTTGCTTTGACTTTATGATTTAATACAATATTAAACCATTGACAATTCTGATGTGCCAATCCAACTACATCAGCCAAAATATTGACGATGGGCCCCCTCACAAGATGAAGGACTACCAATGACTTAGGATTCAGGAACCAAGGAAGGCAGGGGTGAATCCAGGATTTCTCAGTGGGGTGCAGGAGCAGCAACCCACACTCTAGGTGTGGCTGCAAATCCTACTCTCAGCCTTCTTTGCCCCAACTGATGCAGGCAGACCACCCTGGAGAGCCTTCAGGGACTTTAAGTCCCTAAAGAAGGTGAAAACCCCTCTCTCCCCTTTCCTCCCTCATGCCTTCCTCCTACCTGCAGCTGCTGCCTTCCTCACTGTCCCAGGGGCAAGGGAACAAGAATTGTTCCTGCCCACCTGTGGCTGCACCAGGTCTGAGATCACCTAGGGACAGGAACAGTTGAAAAAGCATGGTGGGACACCATCCACAGAAGATCATGGTGAGCAGCACCACTGACCAGAACATCTTCATTACTCATGACTCCAAGCTTCCCAAATTGGCAGCCAGATCTGAAGGAATCTGAAAAACTAGCGCAGTGAACTAGTCCCACTGTCATCAACTGGGCTGATGTTGACAGATTCAGAGATGAAGACCTCCTTGTCTCCAACTGGTATGCCAAGATTCTGTTAGTTAAAAGCCACAATGACTTGCTATTTCATCCCCTGGGAGCAGGTATGGATAAGAGGATACCCCCTGCCAGCTGGGGCAGACTGGAACAGCTCTAGCGCTGCTAAATGCTTTCAAAGTCCTGGGCAAGCATACTTTACTGATCATGTCTCCATCTTTTTTTATCTGCCTTTCAAAGTTTTCTTGAATAAAAATAAGATAAGTGGTAGGTAAAAAGACATTTTTTAATCAATGTGGCAAAAATGTCTTTTTACCTACTACTTAGGTTATTTTTCAGCAAGATATCACCTGTTCTATACTACTTAAAACAATGCAAAACTTTTTAAGCAGTCCAAGTGTACTCAAAACCT
>NW_017729033.1:70228557-70240324 GCF_001723915.1 Gavialis gangeticus | reverse complement strand
ACTTAGCTTATTTTTCAGCAAGATATCACCTGTTCTATACTACTTAAAACAATGCAAAACTTTTTAAGCAGTCCAAGTGTACTCAAAACCTGAGTTAATAAAAGCATGATAAACAATGTCAAGGTCTGACATAAATGCAACTTCACCATCACTTGTAACTGCTGGGGAAGAGGGAAAAGAGGGAAAGAGATTTCAGATACAAAATGCAAGCCACTCACTCACTCACTCACGGTAAGAAGATGACAAATATGGAATAATTAGTACAAAATGATTAGGAAAGAAGTGGAACTAATGTTATTATTTTGAATTAACACAACCCCCCAAGTGATCAGGTCAGAAGAAACTGTTCAATTCTGACAGGGAATTACTAAGGCAACACAGTAACAGAATAGAGATTAATATCAATGTAGAATAAAAATTACAGTCTATAAAGGGAAAAACAAGTTAGAACCTGTGAGACTGCCAAAATGGATCAGAAATGAATTAAGATTAACAGCTCTCTCTGAGCATGAAACGAGTGAGAGACTATAAATAACCCCACTTTATATAACCAGTGTGCCTTCAGAACGCTGAAGGATATATCAAGTGGCATTCTGCAGTGAAAAGAATTTTGAATTTCTTTTGCGAGCAGAGTCAAGTCACCCTGAACTCCAGTGTCCACAATCATAATAGTGCATAACATTGTTGCAAATACTAATCTAAGTACTGTGGTCAGGTTTGCAAGCACGTGATGGAAAGGTCAGATCCTGGGCTGCTCCAAGCCTGCAGTTTCATTGAACTCCAGTAAAAGCATGTCAGTTCAGACCAACTGAGGATCTGCCCATGAGTTGTTTTATTCTGCTTTTGAACTGTTTTCTTGATGTTTAGCACCTGGTGAATACGTGGTCCACAATATAATTGTGGGAGTCTTAAGTTACTGCTACATGATGTACCAGTAAGTTCTAACTGGAGGCCCTCAGAAACAAAAGAAAAAACTGAATTTCCTTCTTAAATTATGATTTGGGTGCAAAGAAACGAACACCTTGTTCATCCGATGAAGAATACAATGTAAAGTGGGCACTGTACTTCAGAAGATATGTGGACAAAGTAGAATTTAATGGAGGGAAACAAAAATGATTACAGGTCTGGGTAACATGACTTACAAGGAAAAAAGTGAAAGAACTGGGATTATTTTGAAGAACAGAAGATAGAAGGGGATTTGATAAGTCTTCAGATACCTGAAAGGTGTTTAGAAATATTATGATAAGCTTCTGTCGCCACAGGGACAGAACTAGGAGCAATTATTTTAAACTGCAGTTTGGGAAATTTAAATAAGGAAGAAATTTCTCACTATGAGGGTGGTTAAATATTAGAGTAGCCTACCCAGAAAGGTTGTGGAATTTCCATCCTTGAAAGTGTTTAAGGCTAGTTTAAACAAATACTTGGCTAGAAAGGTTTAGGGGTGATCCTTCCTTGAAGTTGGGGGTTGGACTACGTGACCACCTGCCCTACTTTCCTGATTGTTTGCAACAAGGTAAAAAACAAAACCTAAGCCCCTTGGCAAATGTTACACCTAAGATGCAATTACTCTGTTAATTGTGCCATAAATAATAACCTGCCACATTTACAAGCCACAAAAATATTCCACAAAATGTGTAGTATTTTTGTGGCTAGCTTCCATCACATCTTAAATTGAACGTGTGACAAATTGGAGCCAGTTCCAGACTTTGGTGCAGTCCTGGGCTTGGGAACAACAATCAGATAATTGTTGGTCCTGACCCTGGGACCACTCTGCAGTTCATGCCCAGCTGCAGGCACCCACTTTCAACTTGCTGGTACAGGGCAGGGGCAGGACCATGCAGGGCTCCCCCTGCACTGGTAAGCAGTAATGGCGCCATTGGAATCTGATCCCATGCACATGTGGCATGATGGGGGTGCAATTGTTAGGGTCAGGAATTAGGTCCGATTGAGCCATTAAATGCAGTGATAATGGCCTAAACAACAAAGTGATAGTGGTAGTGCCCTGTCCACATCTGTATAAAAACAGCGATTCTCAATCGGGGTGCTGGGGCACCCTATGGTGCCATCGGATCATTTGAAGGATGCCATGAGTTGTGAGGAGATAAGCAGAACAGACAAGCTTGTCCTCGTCTGGATGATCCCCCACCTGAACTGCCTGGCCTCTCTGCAAGGATATAAGCACCATAATATATAAATTAGTTTTTGAAACTGGGTGCCACTTAATTCACAAGTTATAGAGGAGTGCCTCAAGTCCAAAAATGTTGGAGAACCACCAATATAAAAGTGTAGATCTAAGGGCTGCATGTAAGCTTTTAATTGCTTATATGGTGCTACTGAATTGTAGATACTGGGAGTATTAAAGACATTGTATCACTCCTACTTTACCTGTTACTGTACCTACATGAATTTTATATCCAATGTATACCTACTAGGGAGAAATGGTAACTTCCTTATAATTAAATCTGCCACAGAACAGTAGTTTGTCTATAGTTTGCAAAGATTGCAAAGAATAACTTTCAACCCTATCACTCTGCAAGTAAAGCCACTCATGTCCTCAATACTCTATGGCAAATTCTCTGTAGACAGCTTTTACCCCCAGAAATCTACAGAAATTGAGCAGTTTGAAAAGCCTTACAAAATTTAGACAGTAAATTGAATACATTGTATAAACTAAGAGTTGCAAATTAATCACCGAACACTGACAACAGCAACAGTCTCTTTCTCTCTCTCTCCCCCTCCTTCCACTAAGACACATATTTTATTAGCAGTCCAAACAACCCTGCAGCAACATGGTAAAGTCAAATAGAAAAAAGAAGAAAAACTTTCTTCAGACTTCAGTGTCTCATGCCTGGGATCACAAAATACTAATATGTATTAATCAAAATTGCTGGAATTACTAGAAGGCAAAACAAAAAGTTTTGGAGTACCTTACCTATTTATTTCTATACCTTCACAGGTTTGGATTTCTTACATGTTTTGCCTTAGCTTTGAATTTCCTGGTTTTATAATTCTTGCTTTGGGGATATTTACAACATGCCTCTAATGTTTATTACCCTAAGATATTCATATTCCTAAAAAAATTCCAATAAATGCTGAGTGGGTAGGAAAAATGAGAAAACACTCAAGTGGAAAATAGGCTTTGCTTTTAAAGAGCAGAGAGGTATAAGGAGTATTTTTTTAATTATCCTGCTTTTATTACTTTAACATCACACCATGTAATTAAATGTTCACCACTATGTAAATGGGCTTTAAAAAAATTTAGTCAATAGAGTTTTACTCTGGGTCTACTCTGGGACTGTTAGAGCTAACCCTGTTATCTCTAATGCTCTGTATTTTGGGAGTTGGAGTCTGGACCTGAACTTGGTATCTTGGGTCCAGTTCTACTGGATAGAGGAACAAATTCTCCTCCCCCCAAAATGGATGGTATTTCCCTGGATAGTTTATTCTGCTGGAGAAATTATAGCGTATGCATTTTTATGTTTAAAAATCATAGAAAAATTAATAGCACAGGAAAATGAGGGAGTGTGATGTTAAAATCCTGAGATCAATAGGAACAATGTTTCTAAGTTGCTTCTTATGAAAGGTTTCCATAGAACAGCAGGTAGCTCTGGTTCTGCTTCACCTTTCAAATTGGATACAATTTAGTGTTGTTTATGGAGCTTTTATTTTTTGTTTTTATTTTTTTAACCCAGGCATAGGCCTTGCTGTATTTAATGTGTGCTGGGAGTGGGGGACAGGGGAGAAATCAGGACCTGCCCTCCCTGCCTTGCATCCAATAAGGGTCTGACAGGAAGGAAGAGTGAGAAGCAAGAAGCTGATCTTTGTACGATGGCTTATGTCATGGGACTACATCAAAGTAACAGAAAAAGCAGTCACAGCATAAAAGTCAATATCTGGAGACTATTTAAAAAAAAGAGTCACATAGGCAAAGTAATTAATTGCTTCTGGATCAGCATTTTTATTCTTAGCTTACTTGTGATCATTTACACATTCTCAGCCCTAAGGCAGAGACCAAAAGCTAATGCATTCCAGCTGTGGGGGAAAGAGGTGGGCAGGTCACTGTCATAGAGAACGTAGACAATAGACCAAAAGGAGTGGTGTCAAGGTAACCATTTGTTTCCACAGCACTTCAGCCAGCTGAGGGTCTCTGAGGTTGTGCAGTCGGCTTTCATTCTCAAAGGGCAACTCATCCCCAGACATGTAGTCTTGGAAGAAAGGCTGTTTCCCTGTTCTGACACACTGACTCGTGACTTCTGCTCTCTGATCATCACCAGACAGCTGTCACTATTAGAAGGAGGGGCACTATCATGACAAAGTGTGAGATGAAAAGAAACCCCACCAAAAAAACCCAACAAAAAACAAAAAGCCCAAAACAAATGTAATGCTTCTGCCGGACACGAGTTGGCAGCAAAGAGGGCCAGGTTCACATTTTGGGGTACCTTATAAATTATACCAGTGGCTCAAGCTCAGTGTTCAAGTGGGAACACTAAATTTGCTGGGGCGTCCCAAATAAACAACAAAACCCTCTCCCCACAAGCAGGGTAAACACAAAAATCCACATTACAGAGAACAAAACAAAAAGAAAATATTAAATATAATTTTAAAACACTATTAACTACAAAGCCTATAGGTGGCACCCTCTTGGGGGAGGACTTCACCCATACCCAGGCAGTCTGGGACTTGGGGCTCCCCAACAGGCACCCCTATACCTGCCCTTCACCAATGGACTGGGGTGGGGCACACACCAGAGTCCTCTGTGCTCTCCTTGGGTTCACTGCACTATGGGGAGCTGCTCAAGAGCATGGATCCTTCTGCTTTACAAGGGGCTCCATTTTTCCTGGCAAAGTGGTAGCATGCCGATCTTTGCTCTTGCAGAGAGGCTAAGTGTGTATGTGGGGAGTGACTGTGGCTCCAGCCAGCATGCACACACCCCAAAACTACTGGACTGGATTATATGGTCTGCTGAAACAAATCTGCAGGACAAACTACAAAAGAAAACAAGTTAATTAATGGCTACATCTGATCCAACCACACAGTTTGGCTGGAGCAGAGGACTATCAAAAGAAACAAAAGGGAAAAGCCAGGCCTAACCTCTAGGCCTGGGCTGCAGATAGTTTGAGTTCACTGTGGGCTGCGCCTGCCTCCCTGCTCCCGCTGGCCCCAGTCAGAGGTCATGTCTGCACACCCCCCAGTACATCCCCCATCCCTTCCAGCCTGCTGACCCTCCACTACCCCATCCTGACTTACCTGATACTGGGCAGACATTTTCAACTGACTTGAAGTTCCCTAATGCCCCCAAATGTCTGTGCTTAGCCTAAAAGATGGTTTGCTAAGGTAGAAGATTATAGGTATCTTCAGCAGCATCCTCCCTGTCATGTTCTCATATAACTCCTACAACTGGCTAAAGAGCTTGCAGCAGGCAAAACATATAAAAGATTTTACATATGAAGGTCATAGAAGATGATGGGGGCTAGTCATTTCTCTGAGGTCTTTATCATAATGCATGAAGAGATCTGACTTGTGTCACAGAGACAACCATATCCCCAAGCTCCCCACCTTTGAGAGGAGTCCGGAGCTCAAGATGAGTCATTCAGAGCCAGCTCTCAGCCTTAGCAGCAAATAAATTAAACCACCTGCTTCCCACATACTGCAAAAAAACTGCTGGAGTGAAGAGAAACTCTGTTGAGGGGGGGCAGGGTGAAATCTCACTCCAGTGAGACCTAACAGTGGGAAAAGCAAAAGGTAGTTAAGGGAAAAGGTAGTTAAAGCTTTTTCATGCAATGCATAATTACTGTAGGGAACTGATTACCATAAGATGCTATTGAGGAATTTAAGGTTAAAAAAGAATTAAACTTTTTTTAAATATCTATATTTGGTATCATTAATATTACTCACTTCTCTTTTGGATACATGTCACTATTTTGAGCTATAGGAGTAGACAGACAGGAGAGAAGTTATATTCTTGTTCATTGATCAATAGAGAAATGACAGCCCTAGCTGAAGCTGCTGGATTTGCTAAGTAGCTGGAAGAGGTCCATCTGCACCAAGTCAAGTGTTTTGCCAAGCAGTGCCTACAACAGTCCCTGAAACTGATCAGCTGCAATGTTCATAGAGGATTACCTTGCATCCAGAGAAAGGCCACCTGGATGAGCTTCAGATCTTGCTGTGCTTATCCAGTGAAGAATTAAGTCTTGAAGTTACTTTTCTAAGATGATGCCCTATTGGGCTTTTTGAATATTACAGATACTTTAAGGCCACTCCTAACGTGGGGTAAGAGGAGGTCTTCAGTCTGAATTGCCATTATCTTTCTGGGTACCTTAGATAGCAGAGTAAGAGATGACTTACGATTGCATCCATTACACCTGCTTTTTCACAGTAGAGGGTGAGCCAAGAAAATACTTATCTGCTTTTTCTTCCATGTCTGGCCTGTTTATGCTTCCATTCCATGGAATCTTCTTGGCATGGTAGCTTATTAAGTGAGCAGGGGCCACATAAGAGTTCAGACTGCAGTGCTGAACTGTCACAAGGACTGGGTAGGGACAACTTACATGGGATGAGCTGTCCGATCAGTATTCGTGAGTGCAGTGAGGCATTTGTATACCTTTTCCTAACGACTTACCTAATCCTCTTGTTGCCAGAAGCCTGCCTAGATGTGCTATGCTTGAAGCAGCTGCTCCTGTTTTAACCCAACTTGCTCTAGACCCCAAACTTGGACTTTTAGGAAGTAAAAAAAAAAAAAAAGTACTACTTTGAATTTGCTCAGATCTAGTGGCCAAAGTAAGACTGTCCTCCAACAACTGGAAGCAGATCAAATTGGTTAGGAATGCAAATGGCTGTGGCTTCATCCTGCTTGCAATGACTGGATGATCTGATTCAAAGGAAATACAGACTGAAATAGGTCCTGCAGTAATGATTCTGCTGACTTGCCTTGTGAAAGGTATCAATTACCCTCAAGTTACCAAGGTGTCCTTAATACAGATGTGGGATAGAGCTATTGTAATTTTCATTTACTACAGATTTGTGCATCTTAATCTGTATGAACGTCATCCAGTGGCACTTGTCTGAGGTCAGTAAAGATCTTGACAATATGAATCTTTAATAAGTTAAAATAACTGACACTTAAGTCATGAATTTAACCACAAGTTACAGCCAAATTTGCTTGTAAGATGCTACCAGATTAATTTGTGTTTACAAGCCCATTCTCAATTTGTAAGTAGCAAATCACTGTTTTCAGCCTGTACCAATTTTTCACATGACCATGTAATACTGAAGACATTAATACTTCTCATATTCAGTGTTTGTTGAATCACAGCAGAAGCACTTAAACATCAAGGCATGCAGAAGAGAAAGAATCACCTCTGATCTTTACATCAAAGGCCTCTAAACAGAAAAGCCTTCACAGCAGTATATTTCAGGGAATATCAGCCAGCCTCTAGCCTTTTGTCTATGCAAATAAAAAGTGAAGCAGTAACTTCTTTAAGCATCAAAAATAATAGCTATTTCAGAAGCAAGATGTAAAAACCTTATGCTCTAAGCATATTATAAATAGATTTATTAAGTGCACATATGAATATATGTTTACCTACCACAGAAACCACCTTTCTGCAAGTAATCTGGCATGGATCCATTGCATAAATCCATACGTGTGCTTAGAACATTTGCAGAACACCATGTAGCCCACTTTTGCCCAACCACCATTCTGCTCCCTCCACAAACTCAAGAGCCTTTGGTAAGGTTAAAGAAAAAAAAGGAAAGCATGACAGGTTGGAAGGTTCAGGCAATCAGCTGCCGATCAGTTAGCATGCTGCTGGCTAGCATGCCAGTGAGTGTTCCCACATGGCTAGCCGGCACTGTCCCTACTGAGTAGGGATGGCTCTCCCAGCCATGAGTGGATTGGGACCAGCTCCCATGCCCCCTGCCAACCACAGGGCTGGAACCGGGAGCTCTCCCTCACTGCTGCAGGGGGAGGAAAGTAGAGCTGAAGCAGCTCTGGACTGGCCTGTCCTGTAAGGCACAATTTGCTCCTGGCAGGGGGTGCACTTTAATAAGCCTGAATTACACATGTAGACATGGCCACTGGGTACCTACATTTCTGCTGCTGGGCATACAAGCAGTCAGTTAAGGCTTGAAGGTTGCAAGCTTTTAGTGCCTTAACACTGTAGGGATCCTAAGCAGTGTTTTTATTTGCCATGCCTGTATGACTGAATCTAGTAGGTGTTTTCAGAACATGCTTCCCAGATTAGGCTTCACATAAAACAGAAAGGAAATACACTAGTGGTTAAGACTGAACTTGGTTATGTGGGGAACCCACACTCTGCCTGATTTGTAGCAGAAAAATGAACCCAGTCTGCTGCCTCCACAGGTGTGTCCTAACCACTAGGTTCTAGGGTAGGGCTTATTTTCTCCTGATAAAGCATATAATTAAACATTCAGTGGAGTCTGGCCAGCTGTAATAGGCAGAAATTCTCACTAGCCTTGTCAAAATTCAATTGGAAACAGTTCGAACAAGATAGATTGAGAACTACCTCAAAATACTTCGTAGAACAGCATTTCCCAGAAATTGTGCCCCAGGAATCACAAATTTATCTAGATTGAAGTTGGTGGCACATTTAATTTATACCAAGATGTGTGTACAGCATGAGACCCACATGTATGCACATGTGCACACACATGCCCAACGTTTTGGGCTTGAGGGTTATGTGAGCAGTGCCAGGTTGGTTTAGAAGGCAGATGTAGGATTGGGCCCACATCCTACTGCACAAGGCTTGGAAATCTGGTGGCAGGGAGTGGTGGTAAGGCCAAATACTAATCAATTAAACAGAAAATTGGAGCAGCTAACTCTCGCACCAGAAATAACTGATGTAAGGCTATCAAACCAAAAACTCTGCCATAGTATGTATATGGAAAATTCTGACAGTGATGTCAAAAACTGCATACAGATTTAAAACCAATTACTCAGCTTCTTGCAAAGACACACTAAACATGTAACAAGGGCAGAGAACAAATTGATTCATAGGACAATCGTAATTTACTGAAAGGCAAGAAAAAAAAATCTTGAATACTAGTAACTCTTAGTATTTAGCAAGCTAAGATTTGTACCCAATTTTGATCCAATTATAAATTCTGCAGTAAACTGGATGTTTTCCATAAAATACAATATTGGAAACTGGAAATTTATTTTGTTTAGCTCTTACTGATGCTTTTCAGAATAAAAGCAAACCAGGGGTGGAAGAAAACTATGATGGGCTGAAAAGGACATACCACAGAGACAGCGAGTGTGTGGGGCAGGGTGGGTGGCAAAAAAAGGTGCATGCATATGATAGGCATGCCATATATTAGCCCCATACCCTCCTGAGTGCCACCTGGCCCTCCCTCCACTGCCAATACACTGCTGTGCTGCCTATGCCAGATTATCCATCCCTGCTCCAGGACTCAATTTCTATTGAGCAACAGCACTACCCATGGAAAGTTAAGGAATTGCAGTATAAAATAGGGATTTCTGAGCTAGCAACTCTGCAGGTGGTCTATTGGTCTTTAAATGTTCGGGGAGTTGAAGGAGGTTGCTTAAACTTAAGCCTTCATCCAATAGGTATTTTAGTAGGTTTCCAGATCTAAAATCTGAATTCTCTCCTAGTGCTTCTGTTATTAGAATGCTTTGATACTATTAAGAGTCTCAGGTCCATTTCTACTAGAACCTCTATATGCACATTTGTCATCTGTTATATGGAAAGAGAAGATGCATGAAGAAATGTGAAGAGAAACATTAATATAAAAATCCAACTAACCATATGTCTGAAAAGAAGCAGAACAGGGACACCGTTTTAAAGAATAAATTTATTCAAAAACAAGACTTCTGAAACATTGAGGACTACACAAAAAAAAAAAGTTAAAAGCAATACAGTTAGCCCAAGTCATCATTCAGGGGAAATGACATGCTCATATTCACATTACATACCCAGAAATTCATCATCTATGGACAGCAGTTTTCTCCTGTCAACCATCCTACAAACCCCGTGAAGCGCACTGCAGCATCTAATGAACGCAGACACTTTCTTGACAATTCTGAAATAAAGAGAAACTTAACGTGATCTTAAGTCACACACTAAAGCAAAAGACCAATAAATATGGTAACATTAACAGTTCAAGCCAGCAAGCCTTAAGATAATAAGCCCCCACAGCAAATTTCCCCATCTTCAATTACTAACATCTAGAACTGGAGTGTTTAATGGATTTCATATATTTGTCCCTCCAGACAGGATCCAGAGCAGAGTTTTAAAGCTCACCTCCGGGTTTCAGAGAGGATTACTATACCCCTCTGTGTTGGCCACTTAAGACACAGCCAGCCTTAAGAGGGCAAAGCTGAAGGGGATTTTTGTTACCCAACATAACCTCTTTCCACAAGGTATTCGTTCTTGCAAATTTAAAAAAAAAAAAAAGTGCTTTTATTAATGAAACATCAATTACTGCCAAGTCACAATCAAAGCAAATGGCCAATTCTCATTCCATCAGACTCCGTTACCTTCTGGCAGAGGAGCAGTCTTACATTTTGAATGAAGTGCCTTGGTAAATCTTCAGATGTGACCATTTCTCTGCAAAAAAAGAGAAACCCATAATCATGCTGCCTTAAAAGATTTAAAATACAAATTTCTAGAAGAAAACCAAAGCAACATAAAACTACCCGCTTACATTTTAAGAGGATATCTACCTAGTGAAAGCAAAGGCCTTATTTCAGCATTGTAGTTTATACTCCTTGTATAAACCTGAACCATGAACAGGCTAGCTTCTAAGCCACAATGTAGTTCAAGCTTATGAAGAATACTTGCTGCCAATCCCTGCTGTTCAAACAGGGAAGGACATCTTAATGCTAACTGGAAATGAACTTTAATCTTTGACCCAGTTCTTTCACACTGAAAAGGATTTCTTTACTGGACTGTGTAGTTGGGCTAAAGTGGAACAAGCTTTTGAACATGCAATTCTTCCTCAGAACCACTTCATGGGCACCCAAGGAAAAATCTTCCACTCAGGAGCTTTTCCAACTTTATCCGACATGCAGACCTGCTCCAACAAAAGCAGTCTTCATTCTGATAAGTTCTGCATTTTGCATAATTGCTGGACCATCACTGCTACACCTGACAGCACTGGCACCACAATAAAGGCAGCCATTCAGTTTCTTGTCAAGTGACCAGCTTACTGATGAGTAAAGCATCTCAAAGCACCTCACAACCTGTAACAAATCCCACGTGGGGAAGGGCAGCATCTCAGCATTAGAGAGAAATGCATTACTAAAAAAAACAAAACTTAAATACGTTTTTAAAGAGGGCTAAAGAAAAAACGTGAAAGCAGCTCTTCCACACCGTGAGAGATCCTGAACCTCGGGTCATCAAAGCTCCTACCCAGAACAAACCCAGCCGACGTAGCGCCTCCAGAAAGGTGCATCTCTCCCCCTGCCTCCCCCCCCTGGGGGCACAAGGCGGCCGGGTCCTCAGGCAGGCCCAGCTTTGGGCTTCCACCTCCGTGGGCAGGCCGGGGCCGGTGCTGGGGGCACGCGGATCCCGATGAAGCCTCCCAGCGCACCCCCGCGACACCTGGGGGGTGGGGCGCGACGTGACCCCCAGGGCGCGCTGCCAGGCTAGGCCGGAGATGCTACACCCAGCCCCGCACCACCTACCGCGTGCGCCCAGCGCGCCCACACGGAAAGGCTGAGGCCTAGCCTTCGCGGCGCTTAAAAAGCGGCTCGCCGTTCTCGCGAGACTGCGAGTCCGGTGGG
>NW_017729033.1:70222645-70228106 GCF_001723915.1 Gavialis gangeticus | reverse complement strand
GGCAGCGCAGCCCAGAGAAACCGGCGTGCTCGGACACCGCTGCGGACTTTGGGGCCCGCTGAGCCTTGGGCTGAGTGCACTGGACCCCTGCTCCAACCGGGGGTATTGTCCTGCGGGGGTCGCTGCCCCAAAGGCAGGTGGCGCTTGAGAGCATGGCAGCACCGTGTTGGGTTTTGGGAAAACCGGCTGCTGTTGCATTTTGTATGAAGCCTGATCGGGCAGAGGTGTTCAGAGCCTGCCCCCCACCCCCGGATCAAGCCTCCCCGGCAGGACAGGGAACGAGGAGCACAGCTGCAGATGAGGCAGGAAGCACAGGGCAGGGGGTAGAGAAGCAGATCTGGCAAGGAAGGGGTTCAAGTTAGGGAGGATGCAAGGCGCACCAGCCAAAAAGGCTGACCCCCACTGACTAGGTGATGGGCTTTAAATCCCATTTCAAAGAGAAATGGACGTCTTGCCTCTACTCACTGTGTGAGTGGTGTAACCCCCAGCAACTGGATAAAAAGAGTTGCCTTTTGCAAGAAAGGATGAGCCTGGCTCAGAGAGGGTTTGTGGCAGAACCCAAACCAACAGAGGTGTTTCCCTGTGGCCTGGAGGTGGGAGCCAAATCCCAGATTCACAAAAGGAATTTGTGAAATTTAAATGCCTACATCCAGAATTTGGATCCTGAAAACCTCCGTTCAACTGCTGCTTGAATCTGGATTTGCCCCTGAATAGAGAGGGAAGAGAACCTTCCTGGATCCATCAGCGGCACAGTGGCTGATGCACACCAGAGTTTTGTTTGCCCTTTTGGCAGCCTCATCAACTGTTGGCTCATATTCATTTTCCAGTCAGTCCTGACCCCCAGGTCTCATTCAGATGCTGTGCCAGCCAGTGTACCACCGCCCATTCTATATTTGTGGCTTCATTTCAAATATAGGCTCAATTCTGGAAGGTACTCCATATGAGTAGCTTCTGTGCCCATAGAGATGCAACCAGGGGTCTGTCCAGGTGGAATAATTTGGAGGGTGGAGTCTTAAAATAAAGGGATCCAGTGTTTGTTTAGGATCCATGGGGCTCCAGGTTTAATCAGAAATAATTTGGTGAATATACCACAATTTACATACACTCAAAAGTTATCTTAAGTTCACAGAATAGATCAGGTTCCATTTGTAGCCCACATAACTGTCACAATATCCTCTTTAATTCATTCCTAGAATTTATGTTCACTACAATTAGAGCATGTGGATTATAATAATAATAATATAACTTTGAAGGAAAGGAAAAGGGCAAACCAAATTGATATATCCTTTCTAGAGACAACTATAGCATTGGAATTCTGTTAGAAATTTAGTTATACAATTTAAAAACAAGAATAATTGAACACACATAACGTATAACTCAATTACTCTAAACATTTTGGTCATCTTTTCCATGATAGATACCTAATAATTAACAGTACATAGCATTTTTCCTATTTGAAATGCACTTTGTATATCTAAGAAACAAGTGGCAATAATTCACCAATTATTTTTCTGTGGTGATTATTAAACTATCCGGTGAAGACACCACTTCTGCAACTATATACAAGCTTCCAGCCCATAGGAGTCTGGGAATATTTGTAGTTGAGTTGTGTACCAGTAAAGATAAATTCTGTGTAAACAGATTAAACTGTAACTCCATATAGAAATCTGCCTCTTTGTTACTGTGTGTATAAAGCTACTAATTTACAAAGGGAATACAAGTTTATAGAGTGTAATTAAGCAGAAAGGTAGAAGGGGAGTAGTTATAAGATAATCACACCCCTAGGGCATTATAGAGAAACAAACTGATTGTAAAGCAGACTTCATGGAATAAATGCCATAAGTTCTGCTGCCTTAAGAATGTTAACTCATTTCATCTGCTGAGTCAGGCCTTGTTATATTTGACAGATGAAGACTTGAATCTATTTCATTTTAGCTTTACTTTTAAAATCTCATTATATTTTAATGACAAAAAGTTAGACACTATAATTTTGTTTTGTTTTCTTTATGAAGCTAGCAGGATCTGAGGCAAAGAAGAAAAAGCCCTTCAGTATTTCTTCACTACCATGAAATGTCATTTCTGTGACAATCAAGGTAGAATTCAGAGTTGAATCTGAAAAAATTTTCCACCACTGATGTGTAATTCTCTGTGAATCATATTCAACTACAGTAGATAGCAGCGGGCCTATAATACATGGCAATTTGCCTTGCTAATTTTAGCACTAGCTGGAAAGAAAGCATAAAGCTAGTAGATAAGTACTCTGTGAGTCATGGAAAATGGCTGTTTTTTTTAAGACTCTTTGAGAAAGACTGTTGAGATTACAGGCTGCTGTGAAGCTGGTCTGATCATCTAGTATTTCTTAGGATTTTTCATTTGTCTAGACCCTCTCCCTTAGGTTTTTTTTGCATCAGAGAGAACTACCCCTTTGTTTTTAATTTTGCTGTCACTGAGAAGAATTCTCACAACTTCAGTAGGCCTATGTACTAAATGCTGGGACCTAGTCTGTCCCACGGAAATGATGAATTATGAAATATACTTAAAACTGATGGTATGATATAACTCTACACAAGGTCTAAGGTAGGAGGTCACAGATACAGCCCAGAGGCTGGATCCAGCCCACATAAGCTCCTTGTCTAGGCTCCAGTGCTGCCCCAGGGTCCAGTAGCTAACCCATGTGGTGTGTACCAGACCAGCTTCATATGCAGGGCCTGGGATGCACTCCACATTTGGTGCCTATTTCAGTTGATCCGGGACTGTGTTGCATATGGCACCAACTCTGGCCAGTCCAGGATGTGAATCATGTGCAATGAGTCCCAAACTAGCCAGACCAGGGGTTGGATCCAACGTGGAGGGATGGGGAGAGGGTCTGGGGGTCCCCTGAATGCTAGATCCAGCACTTGCTCTAGCTAGTGTGGGACTATGGCACTCACACTGCACATGGTGCCCATTCCTGACCACCTGGAGTGGGCACCACATTCACTGGATCCAGCATGTGGTGGGAAGTGAGTGGGTGTTTCATGGGCTCAATCTGGCCAGCCCTGCATGGTTCATCCAGCCCATGGCCTAGTCCCATGCCACTCATCCAGCCTGTGGGGCCAGATGAGTTTGACACCCCTGGTGTAAAGGATTTGGGCTCATATTTATCTAAATACATAATTTCTCATTTTGATTTAACTTGGAATGTAGAACAATATCAGATGCCTGTTTCAAGGGGGAAAAAAATCTGCATTTGGGGAAAAAGGTGAATGGTTGCTGAAGTGTGCCTCTCCTGCTCAACTGATGCTTGAAATGGTCATTGTTGTTGTTGCTATTTCCTAGAAGATGAGAACAGTAGGGATGGATGAATCAAGCATGGTGGGTGTGCAGATGCAGATGGTTGTGAAGGCTTATGCGCAATAAATACCTTTGTGACAAAATTTTCAGTGTTGCTTGATATGCGAGTTGGCTTGCTGCTGCTGGTAATATACATTGCCCATTTTTACTCCCCAAGGTCATGCTGTTGCTATTCAAAAGTGTTGGCTTTCCCTCATGTTAGCACTCCATTACTGCCTATTTACAGCCAAGGGATTTCTGTGCTGTGTACCACAGGAAAAATCATTGAGAGAACCCTCCTGATCCATCTCCTTTGACTTGCTAGAGAGCTCCTGGAATCTCAGTGTGGATTGAGGGCATCAAGAGGCACAACTGACACGATTTTCACTGCTCACCAGCTGTAGGAGACATGCTGGGAACAACATAAGCCTCCTTACAGGGCCTTCATGGACCTCACAAAAGCTTTTGACTCCATCAGCTGAGAAGTGTTGAGTGGAGGATCCTTCTGAAGTACAGATGCCCACCAAAACTTGTCACCATTTTCTGCCTGCTCCATGACGATATGTGAGCAGTGGTTCTCAGTAATGGATCTATCACAGGTTCCTTTGAGGTTAAAATGGGAGTTAAGTGAGGCTGAGTCATTGCTCCAGCACTCCTCTCAGTATTTCTTGTCGCAATGCTACATCTGACCACCAACAAGCTTTCAGCCAGAATGGAGCTAAACTACTGAATGAGTGGTTTAACCTTGGGTGACTCCAAGTCAAAACCAAGGCCGCCCTGACCTCAATCGTTTAGTTCTAGTATGCTGATGAAGCTATAGTGTGCGCTTACTTGGAAGCAGGCCTTCAGGCAGTCTTCAACATCTTTACCGAAGCATACAAGAAAACGGGACGGTTGCTTAACATTCAGAAAACTAAGGTCTTTCACCAACAAGCTCCTAATGAACACTCCCCATCTCCAGTAATCCACATCCATAGTGAGACTCTGGAAAACACTGAGTAGTTCCCATACCTTGGAAGCCATCTCCCATAGAAGACTGACATCAACAAAGAAATCCAACATTGCCTCAAATGTGCAAGAGCAGCTTTTAGATGTCTGAAGAAATGGGTCTTCAAAAATTGGGACATCATATTCAAAAACAAGCTCATGGTTTATCAAGCAGTTGTGATCCCCACCTTGCTGTATGGATCTGAGACATGGACAACTTACAGGAGACATCTAGGGCACATCCGCACATGCAGGCATGTGCACTCTGTGGCAGGCCAGTAGGGGGTGCTCCTGCGTTGAGCCACCCACCTCACTGCACCCGACCACCTTCCAGGTTCTGAGTGCTTCCCTGGGGGTGCCTCACATCTGGCTGACTCCCTTCCTGGAGCACACCTGCTAGCCTGGGGTAAAAACTGCCACTACCCAGGGCTGGGCTTGATTCTGGCTCTGCGTCCCCTGGGTAACACAGGCCTAGTAGCCCTTGAGGGTACCGGACTCACTTCAAGCACTTGGAGGTGCTTCCCTCAGTCAGAAGCACAAGTTGTGGTCTCCCTTAGTCAGCCAAAACAAGGGACCCCAAGGCTTAATCTAGACCCACACCCAATAAGTCTTCCACACTAGGTACAGAGGAGAACTTTATTGGTTACAAGGGGTAGGGTTGGAATAGGGTACAGCAATATCAGAGAAATCCCATAAAGCAAACTGGCATGGCTGGGTAGCCTTTGATCACGCATCTGAGTTACTGCAAGTTATATATCTAATTAAAGCTCAGGTAGCTTACTCACAAGTATCATCCAAAGGCAGGTGGAGGTTCCCTCTGGAGGCAGGCAGTTCCTTGATCATGAGTTTTGAAAAAGAGAGCAAGTGTTAGATGGTCCAGCTCTTCTCTTTCTCCAAGTCTTCCTCATGGCTGCTACCCCTGCCTCCTGGGCAGTCGTTAACTTATATAACCCTTATGACCTCATTTACCTGGCCCATTGGAGGTCAGCACCTGTTGGCTGTCAGCCAACCCATTTGAAATGCATCACTAGTTGCTGGGCACACTGGCAGTTCCTAGCTCCCCAGGGAGCCCAAGCCCCTCACCCAGGTATGTGATGCCAGTCATGTAGGCAGAGGGAGCAGGTTTCCCCCCTTCCTCAGGAATGTATCCAGCTCAGGTTAC
>NW_017729033.1:70221979-70222593 GCF_001723915.1 Gavialis gangeticus | reverse complement strand
TTCCCCCCTCCCTCAGGAATGTATCCAGCTCAGGTTACCTAAAGAGAGAGGGTAAGGTGTGTACCCTATGCAGGGCCCATCTTAACCAAATTGTCACAGAGCAGAGTTTTTGGGTAGAAACAGAGGTGGCTTTTGCCACACACTCACAGCAGCTCAAATAGAAGCGGTATGAATTTGTGCCAGATATTTTTGCCTCAGCACATGTACCTGGACATGTACTTTGGTGTGAGGCAAGTTGTGCCACTTGGGGCAAAAAGACCCTGTCCAGCTCCTCCCAGATCTGCAGCCATGGGGAACTAGTAGCTGGGGCCACCACCTCTTCATGGTGGGGGGCTGGGCTGCACTGTGCTGTGCTTGGGCTGAGTGGTGGCAGCAGCGCTGGGAGGGGGGCCTATAGGAGGGCTACAGCAAATTTTCAGGTGCCTGCAGCTCCCCCATAGCCTCACTACCAGTGCTGCCACTACCCAGCCCAACTGCAGCCCAGTGCAGCCCAGCCCTAGCCACAGCGGCAGCCTGCCCAGCCAGTGTGCAGATGTGGGGGCACCCCCCCATGCCCTCCCAGGCAGTGTGTCCCCCCCCCCCCCCCCCCCCCCCACCGCCCCCCCCCCCCCCCC
>NW_017729033.1:70213080-70221489 GCF_001723915.1 Gavialis gangeticus | reverse complement strand
TCCAGACGAGCCACTCGTGGTTGTGTCCCATTCCCCAACTGTGCAGGGCCTGCCTCTGCTCCAGCCCCACTCCCTCCCTCATAGCTGGGGAGTGCACATGCCCACCCCATCTGTGTGCAGAGGAAGCAGCTGCCATTGTAGGCTGGGCTTTGCATCCCAAGCCCCACTGCAGCTGGCTTGGGAGTGGCCCCACACCATGTGTGTCCTGCCACTGGGCTGAACCTCGTGCCCTGCCCGCCCAGTTGCTGGACACGTGGCATCGGGCTGCTCCCAGGCAGGCTGCAGTGGGGCTCAGGGTGCAAAGCCCAGCCCACAATGGCAGTTGCCTCTGCCGTGCACAGATGGGGGGGCATGTGCCCCCTAGGGCCTCTGCCAGCAGGTGTGCACAGTGGCATGAGCCCCCCTCTCCCCACCGCATGCCTATGGATGAGCCTGGGCTCAATCCTCCCATCACCTACCCAGCCAAGGCCCCACTCATGTGTGGCATTCTGTCCCTTGTCGTGGGGGCCTTGATCTGGACCCTGCCTGTTCCCTCCCCCATGAACTGACCTGCTGGGCTGGGGGTGGGGTGCACATGTGCATGCATGCATGCGGTCAGTTGCCTCCCCTAGCCTCAGATCAACCCCAAGAGGCTCTGAGATTGACTGGTTGATTAAGATCGACCAGTTGGTGACCACTGTTCTAAACAGTCCATCCTATACTCTTGTCCAATGACCTACATGTTTTCCACCCATAGGCGGAGGAAGAAAATAATGTGGGGGGAGGGAGGGGCTAAGCGTGTGCTCATGCATGTGCATTCACTCCCCCCTTCCCAGGGGGGAAAGTCTGCGGAGGGAAGAGGTGGGAGGAGGTGAAAGGGCTGTGGGGGCAAGGGGTGTTACCCAGCAACACGCTGGCCCTGTCCCAGGCTCCAGCTGCTTCCCTGCCCCTGGCCCTGGCCCTGGCCCTGCACTGCCCAGGGGGGCCTGGAGCTGTGAGCCAGAGTGGGGCCACCCTCGGCTGTACCGGCAGGCTGGAGGGGATGGAGCCCCTGGGACCCCCGCACACGCCCTGCCAGGCCCTGCACAGTGTGGGCAGGTGGGGCAGGGCGTGGGACAGAGCCATGGCTCATCCAGGGGGGCACGGGGAGGGGCAGCAGCTCATGCTGCTGCGTGTGTCCCAGGAGGCATGGGGGGTGCGTGCTCCTGGATCTGCACAGGGCTGCCTTTTGGGCTAGGCTGGGCTGGGCTGGGCTGGGGCAGTTGCGGGCTCTTCCCAGTGGGCGGCAGTGTTGCTGGGAGGGGGGTCAGGTGGGCTATGCCAAATCTTGGGGTGGCTGCAGCCCCGCCTCAGCCCTCTTCCAATACTGTCACCACCTGCCCCAAGCATAATCTACCTCCCCCCTCCCCCCTGGGAAGAGCCAGGCCCCAGCCCACATCTGCAGTGTGCACTGCCCCACGCAGATCCAGGGGCACGTGCCCCCCATGCCTCCCGGGTTATGCATAGCAGCAGGAGCTGCACCCCCTTATGAGCTGCTCGGGTTTCAGTCCCGCACCCCTCCTCGAGCCCCTGCTCCTCCCCCAGCCCTAGCCCCACTCTCTCCCTCACCACTGGAAGCCCGCAGCCGGGCTGCCTTGTGGCCCTACCACTGCCCTACATTTGAGAGGGCTAAGCCCTACTAGCCTTCCCCATCTGCTGCCTGTGTTCCCACCTCTCCAAAAATACGGTTTAGCTGCTGAATAAAATGTTCTTGTAACTGTTTGGAACTGGATCCTTTAAGTATACTTATTTTGTTTCTTGTTTAGCTATATTTACTAAAGCTGGCTGACTGATGCTTGCTTATTTCTGAACAACGCTTTGTGTCAGCTAAAATGTAAAAAAATCCTCTTAAGTAGGATGCTTATGGGTAAGAAGAATTTTGTGAATGTAGTACATGAACTCTGGGATCTATTCCTGCTACTGCCACACACTTTACTGTGTGATTCTGGGCAAATGACTAACTTATCTGTTCCACATTTTCTCATTTTTTTAAATAAAAGAACTCTTTCCTTGCTGCATGTGAGGCTTAATCAGATTAGTTGTGTTTGTAAAGTATTTTGAAAATACCATATTGAAAATATATTGGAAATCCAGAGCCAAAAAGAGCCAGGTAGGATATTTGCAATTGGAACATATTTTATACAGTAAAATAAAAGGGCTCAAATATATAATCAGGTGAACAAGATTGATCTAAAAGGAAATTCAGAGGTTTCTTTTGACCTTTCAACAAAAATTATGTAAGCATTGTTGTATTATAAATTGTTCTTTGTTTTACTTCTCTTTATTTTACTCTGAAAGGAAACACTGGGTTAGTTGTTCATTATGGAAAGATAGGACAGGGCTTTGTATTTTAATACAGTGTAAACAATTGTTCACTGTTGTTTATTTGTATAGTTGCTATACTGCTTAGGAATTAGAGTTTGCTGGTCTCATCATTTCTTTGTAATTAAAAAGATATTATCACTAAAACCACAAGAATAAAATTCTATAGATGTGGAAAAGAAAAGAGAAAAGAGAAGAAAAGAACCTGTAATCCAGTTAAACAACTATCTTTACTTTGCTTCTTTCCTGCCTTAGGAGTAGCTGTAACTGAAGAACAATGAAATCAAAGTACACTTCAGTTAGAGGAGTATGAACATCAGAATTATTACCCTTTTTTCTGAATCCACCAAAACTTATAGCCTGAAATCAGCGTGGTGTGAAATGCCTTCCTACAATTTTACAAATGGAGTCATTGGAATCAAAATTCTCTCTGAACCATATTTCAGATCTTTCTATTGCATGTTCTTCTTGCAGTACTCCCACTGTTGTCAATGCAAGTTTGATTCAGGGAATGATTACAGAATATGCAGTAAAGATCTGCACTGCAGCCAGAAATATGTCTTGTGGATTGGAAAAGAAAATTTTAACCATTGATTGGAAGCCTTGAATTTAGCATTTCTGTAAGTGTTTACATATAATGAGACTATCTACAGTTACTTTAGATAGGACTTTTAAAAAATCTGGATCAAACCTAGGCCCATATCATATTCCACTTTGGGGGTCTCAAAGGGGGTGCATGACTGTGGCTGGGGGTGTTGTCACTTTTGTGCTTTCCCTTATTTCCTAAATACAAGTTCAATAAACTTCAGTAAACTGCAACAGACCAGAGTTTGAGGTATGCTTGCCTGACATGTTGGGAAATGTTTGAACCCATTCTTTTGAGTTCCTAGGGGCTGCAGTGGGGTAGGCAGGAGCATGATGAGGGGCTGTGCTAGAGTAGGGAGTGAGGGCACAGCTGGTTGTTAGGTAGCTTTTATTGATCAAGCTGTGCAAGGGAGCTCATGGATTAAAACGTGCCAACAGAAGAAAGCAAATGGGCAGTAGAGTTCTGGCTGTACACCAGAGTGGGCAGTTAAAAGGGTGCCTATACACATGCTCTGGCATGGGGGAGGGGGCATTTCAATTAGAGTGGCTCTTGGGAGCTGCTCTAATTAAAAGGCTGTAATGTCTTGTGTATTCCGTGTCCACGTTTCAAAATGGCAGTGGGGGCTTTAGTTAAAGCACCCCACTGTATTTTGAAACACAGGATGCTGAATACACAAGATGCTGCATCACGCTCCAGCAGATTTGATTAAGTCTGCTCCAACACGTTCTAATCAGAACGTGTTGGAACACATGTACAGACACCCTATGTGTTGGGGGAAGAAGTAAGGCAGTGTGGGGTGCCTGGAGGACAGACCAGACCCATGCTGTAGAATGCTTGGTGTCCACACAACACTGAACACAAGGAACCAGGTCAAAGTAGAATTTGATTTGTTAGGTATACTTTTGAAATGTTGCAGGCTGATTTAAACCAGGCTAGTGGGCATGTATGCCTGTCCACTTGAGGTTTAAACTTCATTTAAACCATTGTAAGTGTTGTGAGTCCATGCCCTTGTCCCTCCCCATCCTCTACCCCCCCAAAAAAACCAAAACCCAAAAACAACCCAATAAGGAGAAAGAGGACCCATGTACCCATTTTAGATACTTAGAAGCCTCAGTGCACTTAGATGTCCAAAAGATGGAATAGGATATGGCCCTTAATGTTGCAGCATATAAATCAATCTCTAAATGAGGGTAAGTCTGAAGAAACTTTCCATATGGCAAAATTGTCCACACTGGCGGTGAAATTCTGTTACTATTTGGTCATCTAGATTCTATTTCATCCAGGCTATTAGACCCAATGGCCACTTAGATGACTAAATGCTAATAAACTGTCACCTGAATGTTTTGGATGTTTTTGCTGAACTATTTGGTACTGTCCCAAGAAAAGGACTGGATGGACTATTCATCTGATCTAGTCTGGCAGCTCCTAGGTCCCAGAAATTATCCTTCCACCAATTAGAGTGAAATCTTATCAAAAGCATGTGTGTCTAAAAACATTCAACAGGCTGTTCCTCCATATAATTAAGAAAAGTTTAGCCTCAAACTCAAGTAGGTGGCCTTAAAATCTTACCCCAACATGAAATAATGGGGAAACCCAAAAAAGCTGCACCATGAAACATTCAAAATCTCCAGAAGGAAGAAAAATACTGCTTACCATTTTCCTTTTTACAGTCTGAGTTACTACTTTTGTTTTGTTGTAAAATAGGAATAATACACATAGTATTGGAATACAGTTGCAGTTAAAAGGCTTTTGCAAATATCAAACTTTTTTTCACTTTCATTTTTAATCAACTGCAAAATCCATTCATTCTTCTTACACTTCTTTACCAAGAGCATTATCTAGTCCATAATTACTTATTGTGATATCTTTCTTTCATTAAGACAAATGAGAATGAATGGACAGAATTTTGTGTATGGGGAAAAGACCCTTGCATTAGAAAATGGTACTAAAGCATTCTTATAGCCCAATTCAGTTTATTTTCAACTTATTTTTCAATAGATGCCAATCAAACCTTGTAAATTACCCAGTGCCAAACAAACTGTATTTTGGTATCCTTTCTTGATAAACTACAAGCATTTCACAGCATTCTTTCAGGCTGCAGACTATTACCTCAATCCACAATTCTGCTATTAAATAATGTTTTCTATGGCACTATTTGGCATTTGATAAAGTTGTTTCTACATTGTCTTATCCATTGTTTTATCTTTCCTCCCAGTTGTCTTTTCCCTACTCTCATTGTCACTTTTATATGAAACTAGCCAATTGCCCATCAAGAATGACAGTGGGGAGGGGGCGGGGATGGAGTGCCGCCACCCAATGCCCCATGCTGCCACTGTTCTGCCACTTGCAGGGAGCAGGGTGGGGGAGCTGAGGCCAGTGCTGTTGGCCTCAGCTCCTCCACTGCCTGTCCAGTCCTCGGTGCCGCTTGCAGGGAGCGCTGCTGGCCTCAGCTCCCCAATCCCTTGTCTGGTCCTCAGCACAGCTTTGGAATCATGGCAGTGCTCCCCCACGATTGGAGCACTCTGACTGGCTGTTTCCATCAGCCAATCAGAGTGCAGATAAAGTGTTATGGACAGACTTAGGCTTTTTTAATATTAGAATGTTTAAGATTTAAAGAAGTATTTTTTCATGTTTCTTGATTTACTTGCAAATAAAGTTGGTCTCATCCCAATACAATTACTTTTGAACTGTTTCAAATTCATTTCCTTCTTATTCCTATTCCTGAAATGCATCCCTAACATGAACCATGTTGATTGGGAGAAACATGAACTATTTCAGTGCCTCATGATTGGTACATTTGGTATTTATTTTGAATTTTAAAAGCTAAATGAGGAGTTTTGCAATGCTGCTAGTCACATATCAGTAGACAAATGAAAGAATAACTAAATGTTGTGTGCTGATTATTCCATGGTAGCTATTTTTTCAAGACTTTTAAAGATTGTTTTTAAAGTCTTACCATTCTGTCTTGACTTGATGCTTGCACTAATCAGTGTTGCATTTGCAATTATTGCATGCCTTCACATGTATACATTATGAACTAAAAAAGTGAGCTAAAATAATATTAGGGCCAGGTTTGAATATTAGCCTGGATTGAATCCTTGTGATGCTCCACTAATTGAAAGAGGTCTTGAAAGTGGCAGTGGGGCAGTCAATGTCGTAGGAATCCCTTTACAGTATAAAGCCAGCACTCAGGTCTTTGCCATCTGTTCCTTACCAAAGGAAAAGTAACATGTTTGGAGCAGGCTAGGGACAGCAAAAAGCATAGCATTCTAATGATCAGTGGCTGATGAAATGATACCAATGTGGCTTATCTGTATGATTTAGAGCTACTAGTTGGCTTCTCTCATGCACATTGGAGTCTATTCCAGGCCCTGACAGATCCAGCAGCCAAGTGGAGAGGTGTGTAATGCCACCTCTTGATTCCCACCAGCTTCCCCTTAGCTGGGTTAGGCATAGCTCTGGTGTAACTGAGAATCTAGGTCTAATGGAATTCAATTCACAGGATTTAATTAATCCATGTGTAATTCCATGAAGTCAATGGAGGGTGAAAGATGAATTTGCTTCTGTGTTTATTTGAGTTTTATATAAAGTAAATTTTGTACTTATTGGGGGAGCTGGCTTAATAGCTCTGGTAAACATACAAGTGGAACTTAATGTCTGGTTCCCCTGCGCCCCCCCCGCCATTAACATGTGTTTACCATGATTTGTAATGATGAAGTCAGGCTACTAGAGATAAGGCAGTAGTTCATCTCCACAGTATCTCAGTCCTTGGCTTCTCCACTGAAATTGCCAGCAAACCAAATTAGTGTCAATTTGGATGGTGACTTTTGTAATATTGGCATTTGTCCACTATGAAGTGGCCTGTGGCCAGCAACATATATTACTAAAGCCAAATAACAGCATTCTGCTGGTAAGGTTTCATTTTCAGTCCTCTTTAACAGGTATCAGATTTTTTATTAATGATCACAGACCTGACCTTTTGGCCCTTATTCTGGAAAAAAAAAAGGTTCCATTGATTTTAGGGCGTTTTGCCTATCTAAATGCTGTGGGTTCAGGCCCCAGCACAATGCTATTGTCTAGAATCCTACTGTGGTCAAAAGTATACCCAAATTAGCTTTCAGACTTTGGGGAGGGAGGAGGAAGAAATGAGGGAGAGGGAGATGAAGAGAAAAACATGTCTTTTACCCTGTATAGTTATTCTTGCAGTGTTTAATTCTCTGGGGGTAAAGTGGTTGCCTTAATGCAGAACTGGGTGTGTGCCAGCAAGGCAAGTACCTAGTACTAGGGGTGTGCAAAACAGGCCATATTCCATTCGGATTTGGCCTGAATCAGGGACAGTGATTCAATTCGTTGATTTGGATCACTGTCCCTGATTTGATTTGGCTGAATCCAAAGATTTTATCCTAATTTGGATAATCAGCAATTTGGCCATTTCTTATCAATAGAGGACAGAGCAGCAGAAAACCGGAATGTCCTTTATGACGGCCACCCTACCTGAGCAGCGGCTGGAGGGGAGGTGGTGGGAAAGCTAGACTGGGCACTTCTCCTCCTGCCAGGGCGGGGTGGGACAGGGGAAGTGCTGCTGTAAGCGCACCTACTGCTCACACGTGTATGTGTGTGTGGTACCCCATTGACCATGGTGCCCTGGGCCATCACCCACCATTTCTGGGGAGAAAGTGTGGGCACATTGTGTCTCAACACAAGTCTCTGTTGCGCCGTACAGGAGCAGCATAGTCATGTTCCCAGTATGTTGTGGGTCTCTGTTCACTGATGGTTGGCAAATGCCCTGATTAGGGTGGCCATCGTGGTATCTCAAGAATAGAGGACAGTTGCATTGAGGACCACCATGAACATTGCATGCCTCCCGAGGCAGGGGGGCACCGTGAGCTCCTGCAGGCAGCTGTGGCGGGGGCGTGGCGGCAGCGAGTGGGAAGCTCCCGCAGGGCACTGCGGGGGACAGGGGGTGCCAACGGGTGAAAAACAGAGGACATAAAGGCATCCAGTTTAATATCAATAGAGGACAGAGGACCAGAAAACTGGACCGTCCTCTGTGAAACGGGATGAGTGGCCACTTTAGCTCTGACCCCTGGGCAGGAGGTGCTATGGCAGCGCCAGCCCTTATTTCTTCGGCCCCACGCGCGGAGGCGCAGTCCCCAGGGACCTTCAGGTGTGTCTGGGAAGCAGGGGACAGCGCAGCGCAGTCCCTGGCGAGGTCAGGAACGCTCTCGACACCTCGCACCGCTTCACACACAACAAAACCCTGCGGCTTCACCAGGCCGCCGCCCCGGCCCCGGCCCAGCCACAGCTGCCCTGCACGAGCCGCCAGGGCGCTTAGCTGCGGCCAGGCCACGAGCCCGCCCAGCCGCCCGCACGGCTCAGGGGCGGCACCAGTCCGTCCTTCCCGCCTCGCCATTGGCTGCCGCGTGAGCAGCCCAGGCGGCGGGTTGGCGGGCGCGGATGCCAGTCGCGCCGCGCCGCGCCGC
>NW_017729033.1:70183964-70212819 GCF_001723915.1 Gavialis gangeticus | reverse complement strand
CGCGCCGCGATGGAGCTGGGGGCCCGGGCCGCCGGGCGGGGGCGGGGGCTGCTGCGCACGCCCGTGCAGCGCTGCTGAATCCGCTGCTCCGAGGAGCCGCCGCGGGGAAGGCAGAGGCAGAGGCAGGCCGGCAGCCCATGCCCCGCCGCCTGCCCGGGGGGCTCTGGTGCAGCCCCTGCTGCCCCCAGCCATGAGCCCTTCTGTTTTCCCTTGGTAAAGATGGCGGTGGGCGATCGCTGCAACCTTTAGACTCATGACTGTCAGAAACATCGCCTCCATCTGTAATATGGTGAGTACCCGCGGGGCGGGGGGGCGGCCGGCCGAGGGGTTCCCACTCCGCCCCCAATGCCCCCCGGGTGGGGGAGGGGTTGCCTCTCGCTGCCCCCTGCCCCTGGCGCCAGGACCTCCAAGAAAGGGAGGCCGGAGTCAGGATCCTAAATCCCTGGGCAGGCTCCTAGAATAAGCAGCTTCATTTCCCAAACAGCCGCCCCCAGCGCCACAGTCACCCACACTCACATGTTTTGCCAAATCCAGGTGCTTCTTTAAGTACCTCATTATGGACTTAGGCACTGACTTTAAAATCTCAGCTGTGGGTCCAGGTCCTCCTGCTTATTCTACCCCCTGTAAGGCATTTCCACCCCGCACCCAGCTGGGATTTCAGTGGATGCAAATGGTCATCGCTTTCAGCCCCATATGATCCTTGTAGTGCATTTTGAAACACATCATCTTTCCCATGGTCTTCTAAAAGATCCAAAAAGTGCATTTAAACAGGACCATTTTGTCTCCGTCCTGTTGGGTCCTTGCCCCCCGCAGCCCCACTGCTTGAGGACAGGGAGGCTTCTGCAGTGTACATTCAAGTATACTTTTCATTTTGACTCTGTGACTGTCAAAGGCTGGTTTATTAGGCCACGTTGCCTGTGGATTTTTAAGATGTTTTGTTATCTGGGGGCTCTAAGACTTTCTGGCAAGCAATTTATTCAGTAATTCTAGAATGAAAGCAGTCAAGAAAATAAATCCATGTCAGGAGGAAGTGTTAAATGTCCAAAACAAATAGGGCAAGTGCACATTCCAGCACTTTGTTGTTTTAGTTTATACTTTTCCCCCTTGTTTTCAGGTTCTTCAAGAGCAGTTACTTGCAGTCGCCAGCTTCCCTCCATGTGGTGCCCCAGCATACCCTTTGCTGGTGATGTCACACCCACCATTCATCAGCACTGGAGAATGGAGCCTACCTATAGGGTAAGGCAGTGGTTCTCAACCTCTGAGTTGTGACCTCCATGGGGGCCACCAGCAGTTGTTCAAGGGGGATGAGGGTTGTGAGCCTGCTCTCATTCTGGGTCCAGTCTTCCACTGAAGTGGGTTTGCTTGCAACCAGTCATTCTTGGATGCCAGGAACACCCCACCCACAGTTCTACCAGGTCCTCACTACCTCCTTTGAAGTACCTGTGCTGAGGTGCATTACTGGAGGACTGGACTTGGATCATATTATGAAAAAGGTTGAGAATCCCTGGGGTAAGATAATCTGGGTTCTTACCTTTCCTCTCCAATATTATGTGATTTTTCTAAAGTTTTAATTGCACTTATTTTTTTTAACCATGTGGGACAGGAGGCAAGCATATTGCAAAGAAATATTTAGGAAACCATGTGGTATTGGGGGGGAAAAACCTGGATTTACTTACTTTACCCTATAGGCAGGGTTCAGTTTATATTGTTGATGAATGGTGGATGTGATCACCATAAAAATGCATAACAAAGCATCACATGAAGGGAAGCTGGAGATTGATAGCTGGTTACAAAAATTCAACATTGGCATGCAGCCTTAAGAAACCTCTGTTTTCATAACGTGTGCCCAGATTTTTCCATATAGACAAGCTTTTGCATAATATTTCTCCCTCGGGGTCTAGGAGGGCATCACACAAAACTGAACTAGGCCTGCATTAATTCAGGCCTGCTCCTATTACTATCAATAGACACCTGCAAAAGCAGCATTGTAATATAATGGAGGGATTAAAGAGGGCAATGAAGCAGTCAAACAGAAAAGGGGGCACAAGAACAGAACAGAAGGAGTGAGAACAACTCATACTTCAGAACCAAGTTTGGTTCCTTACTCTCTTCCTGGTGTCCTGGGTGACAAGAATGTGGAAGGAGCAGACTCAGCCTTTGAGGAAAGGATGCATTTGTATTCAGCATGGGTAACACAAAGTGTAAAAATACCACAATTCAGATATCTACATGTCATAAGCTTAATGTAAAAATAATGTTTTTAAAAGGAAATGTATGTTGGCATTGTTGTATTCTGCTTTTTGCATCTTTGGGTGATTCTAGTTCTGTTTACAAGTTTTTACCACCATAGCCACAGAGGTTAGAACCTCTTTTGGAAAAAAAAAAAGCTGAGATTCTTGCAGCATTCCAGGAAGCAAAGAGAATTTAAGAAAGACATAAAATACTATAAGAGTTGGTGACAATGTAGTTACTGGACCTCTGAAAATGAGCTCAGCTGCTTGAAGGAGCTATATCAGTGGACCCTAGAGGAACCTAGGTCATCCCTAAATAAGATGACTTCTGTGGTCTGTTGCAGGGGGAGCCAACAGATCTAAAAGACTCCCAAAAAGAAGAAAACAAAATAGTAAGATGGGGAAAGAGTAATACAAATAAGGATGTCATTAGCAGAGACGCTACCAGTACAAAGGAGAAAGCATTAGTGCCATTGTTCAAGGGACTGGTAAGATCTCATCTAGAATAATTTGTACAATTCTGGTCACCCATGTTCAAGAAGGAGGAATTCAGACTGCAACAGGTGCAGAGAAGGGCTACTATGTTGATCACTGGAATGGAGAACCTATTTAGTGAGAGGAAACTAAAAGATCTTTGCTTGCTTAGCCTTGTAAGACAAAGGCTGTGTGTGGATACAACTATGTGCTACACTCACTAGCACCACAACTGAAAGAGACTTGGGGATCATGACTGACCCCAAGATGAACATGAGCCACCAATGCAATGCCATAGCTGGCAAAGCAAACAAAACTCTGGCTTGCATCTACCAGTGCATCTCGAGCAAGACTTAGGAAGTCATCCTCCCACTTTACTTGACCTTCATGAGGCTACAGCTGGAGAACTGCATCCATTTCTGGGTTCTGCACTTTAGAAAGGATGTGGAGAAGCTTGAGAGAGTCCAGAGGAGAGCCATGCACATGATTAGAGAAGAGGGTAGGCCTTATGAGAAGAGGCTGAGAGGCATGGGACTTTTCAGCCTGGAGGAGTGAAGGCTTAGGTGTGACTTGGTAGTAGCCTATAAGCAGGTCCGGCCTGTCCTACCCTGTGGAACCTGTGGCGTCAGGGGGCCCCACAGCCAAGTGACCCCCTGTGGCCATGAACACTCCAAATCGGTGCTGTAGCAGGGGAGGTAGGCGGTTGCCACCACTCCACATTGCCACAACCACTGGCTTCACATCTGCCTGCTCCTCCCTACCCTGTCTGCTGCTGGCTTCTTCACATTGGGGTCCCAAAACTATATCTTGCAGGGGGCCCCAAAAATTGTGGGCTGGCCCTCCCTATAAGTATATAAGGGGTATGCATCAGGAACTGGGAGAAAATCTGTTCACCAGGGCACATCAAGGGAAGGCAAGGTCTAATGCTCACAAACTGCTAGAAGACCGTTTTAGGCTGGACGTAAGGAAAAACTTCTTTACCATCCAAGTCCCCAGAGCCTGGAATAGACTCCCCCCAGAAGTGGTGCAAGGACCTGCTCTGGACACTTTTAAGAAATGTTTGGATGATTATTGTGCTGGGATCATTTGACTCCAGCTGACTTCCTGCCCCTTGGGCAGGGGGCTGGACCCGATGATCACACAAGGTCCCTTCCAGCGTAATGTGTATAAAATCTATTTTCTATAAATACACAGGGGAAATAAACAAGGAGGGAGAAGAGCTCGTTCAGCTATAGGACAATGTTGGCAGCACAAATGGGTTTATTCTGGCCATGAATAAAGTTAGGCTGCAAATTAGAAGGTTCACAACCATTAGAACAAGTAGGTTATGGAACAACCTTCTTATTGATGCAAGGGGGAAGGAAAATACCAACTGCTTTTAAGACTGGGCTTAATACATTTGTAGTCACCTACCCTGGAAATCTTCGAGAGGAGACTGGATGGTCACCTTGCTGGGGTCACCCAACTCCAGTTGTCTTTCCTTCCTAGTTGAGTGGGGCTGGACCAATGATCTTGCCAAGGTCCCTTCTAGCCCCTCACAATCTATTAATATATGAAAGGGATTGTGTGACAGGGTTGCCTGGGATAGCAAAGGACTGTACTTGATGACCAGCAGGTTTCTTTCAGGTCTTATTTCTTTGTTGCTATGTATAGTGAATGAAGAAACAAGAAAGGCAAGAAATGAATGCATTAAAACAAAAGGCATTAAAAATGGAATTGCTGCATTGTGGAGGAAGACAAGGAAGTCTGGCACTACTAGTTTGATTTAGGACATCCCTAAAGATCTGCTAGTATGACTTACAGCCAGAATTATTTTTTCCTAGGTCATGATCCCAGACCATAACTCAGTGCTTGAAAGGCTTGACGGAAGTCTTTGGTCTAAGACAATGGTGCTCAGCCTTCTATGTCTGCAGGCCAAATGAATGGCGTGAGCCAGTCCACAAACTGGATCTGGCTGCCTGCCAGCCCAACCCCATGTGCTGTATACGGCCAAGTGTCAGATCAGGCCACGTGCTGGTCCAGCCCTACATGCCAGATCTGGCCGTGCACGGGCCCAACCTCTCAAAATGAATTTAGCTATGAGCCCACTTAACCACACATGCTGCATCTGGCTGTATGCTAGTCCAGCTCCACACACTGTATCACCTGGAGAGTGATCCCACTGTGGACTGGTGTGATGTAGCAGGCAGGGCCAAGTTGTTCAACCTGCAGGGCTTCCCACAGGTCTAGAAATTTGGCAGCAGGGGAGCAGCAATTAATGCTACCACTATCCCTACACTGCCAAATTTCCAGACCCATGGGAGCCCCACAGGCCAGAGGCTGAGTACCACTGGTCTAAGAATTAACTAACTAAAGTATCTTGGCATTGATTTTCTATTTAAAAGAAACCTAAAATATCTGCCCTCCTCTCCTTCCTATCCTTCTCATTTCTCCTTTCATCTAAGATATGAAGGCATGCATCTATCTCCCAAGCACTAGCAGACACAAAATATCACCTTGCTTATTTTTATATTTATATCACCTGAAATGAAAAAAGTACTAGTTCTTCAAAAGCAGGCATTGCTTGTCACAATGCTTACATATTTTGGATGGTAGTCTTTTATTAATTACAGATATTTTTCTTTGGTAGATACTGTGTTCTGAAAAAAGCAAATAAGATGAGGATTAGCAGGGTGAAACTGGCTGGATCTAACAGGGTTAGTCAAGCAAAGAATGCCTGTTGTTTAATTGACTGTCTGAGGATCTAGTATCTCAAATTGTAATTCTGCTCTCCTGATGCAAGGGTAAGGCTGTGACCTCTTCGAGAGGAGGCCAGAACAGGAAACAATGATGTGAGGGAAAATACTTTACATTTGTTTGAAAAATACAGTACCAGTCCAGTACATTTAATAGGCAAAAGAGAATAACTGAGGAGTAGCTGCCTTCCTATTAAAATGCAAACCCACAACTTCCAGACCAAAAAAGGACCTTTGTTTTCCTGGTTCCCAGTTCTCTCCACACAATTACAAAAAATTATTATGGGAAGGTGTAGTGCAAGACCCTTCTACTATACCTGGTTTTGTATAGTTTAATGTCCTAGTGGAATACCTGTGAAATAACCTTAGAGTACATGTAGGATGAGGATCCAAGCCTGTCTTAAAAGTTTTACAGTTACTGAGATTTCATAAATAGATGTCTGCATAGGTTTTTGACCCATGTCAGGTGGTATAAATCAGTAATTAAAACGTTTTTCTAGATGATACTCAGTCCTGAAAGGTGCCCTTAGGAGGAAGCCCAGGCAAAATTAGGGACTTTCAGCATTTGATCTTATTCATATTTTATCAGTATTAAATACACATTGCGATCTTCATTGGGAAGTAAGACTGCTAGAATGAAATGGTAACTTACTGAAATTCTTGGCAGTTTATTTCTTTGATGATCTTCTGATTTAGGCTAGGGCTTGGAGCTAAATGCATGTTGCAGTTTGAGCGTAAAGAATATTACTGTTGAGTGTATGAACACTTTCTGATCTTTTTAAAAATTATTTTATATTACTGTATATAGAGAACAAATAAGGAATTTTAGGACCAGTTGTCCTCTGAACAAGGGGAAAAAAAAACACCTTTTAGTGTTTTACTGATACAAACACGTTAATATCCCCTTTCAATGAAGTTTGAAATAGTTTGATCACTGTTGCAAGATAATCTGTGCCAGTTTAATCAACATCACAGTGTTAACATAATTAAATGTTATGATCTTTGATTCAATGCATCACATCTCATATATTGTAGTGGAAGCAGTTATTTGATAATCCTGTAAGATGTATAGATATCATTTGAATAAAAATTACACTATTAAAGAACAAGTTAATTTGGTTGTGTTTCACAGTTATACTGTTGCCAACTTCTCTTCCGATTTTACCATAAGGCTCATAATTATTGGTGTTTTTCTTGTAACCTCAGGTCCAGGAATTTTGTGAATACATGAAAATCTTAGCTTTCACTCTTCATAAAAAGTGCTTAGCCTTCCTATTTGTGGAGGAGAGCTGGAAAATACAAAAGGCTCCAAATCCACAAGTCAAATAAAAAAGAACCCAACATTTATTTTGAGGGCCCAACTACAGATTCTTTTAAATGAAGGGCCACAGAAGCAGATTTAAAGCCTGTCAGAATCTGGAAATGTAGATTTCTATTTCTATAAAGATTAGGGCACTTTTACAGGTGTTCCAAGAGTGGGTGGGGCCTGCTCTGAGAGCCGTTCTAATTAAAGCACCGCAGCATCTCATGTATCAGCATCCCCATGGTTCAAGATGAAGGTGGGAGCACTTGAACTAAAGCTCATTTGATGAGTTTTAGTTCAAGTGCCCCCACTTCCATTTTGAAGTGCAGGGATGGTGATACATGAGACGCAGGAGGCTGCTGGAGCATGGTAATTGCCATGCTCCGGCAGACTCAATTAATTAGTGCATCCGAGCAGCCTCCACGCTTGTGTACAGGCACCCTATGTGCCCAATTTTTCTTCTTGCAGCACTACTGTACTTGAATTTAGTACTATAAGCTTAAGCTGGTATGGGAACATACCGGTATGTATGGTCTGTTAATATTATAGAACAAAGTATATCTTAATATTATAGAATATGTTAATATTCTTAACAACACTTGATTTTTGGAAATTTCTACTTACAAGGAAAACTGCCAGGCAGCATATCACATGTCCAGGCAATAAACTAACTGTAGGTGCATCTACATGTGCAACTAGCATGCAGTAATAAACTCCGGTACAGTTTGTGCTATAGTTTATTGCTCCCAGGCGCTGCATTTACATGTGTGCCCAGGACCATAGCGCACTGAACTGGGGCAGGACAGCCCCAGTTGGCAGGAGCTCCAGGGGGTCAGCCTCCCAGTTCAGCATGCTGCAGAGGGCCTGGCTGAGGCACAAAGGTGCTACAGTGTGGGGCTAGCTGGCAGGCAGTCCCCACCCTGTAGCACCCTCATGCCCCAGCCAGCCCTGGTCACTGTCTACGCATGCATTTCGATGCACTAAATAAATCTGCCATAGGACTGTACTATCTTACGAAGTGGAGTTAATTAATGTACTGTGCCCTAATAAGAGCACACATGTAGATAGTGACATATTATTACCGAGTTAATTACTCAGCTCTATAGTAAAGTGCACATGTAGATGCACCTTGTTTGGAGTTATTGATCAGTAGATTTTTTAAAAATATTGTTAACTTTTAAATATAAAAATATAGTTGCAAGCACAGTGTTGGTTCCCATCTTAAAACTGTGGTATCAAGAATGCTTCATTTCTATACTTGTCATTTTTGCATGACTTGTTTCATCTGAGGAACTTTACTTAGCCAGAAGAAATAAAATTATCTTTGATTGTTTTACTACTAATATTATTATTATATGTACATTTAAGGCACTTACCACTATAGTATCTGGATGCTGCTGGAAAAGAAGTGCGACTGTCTTCTGCTTTCAAAGCTTAAATTATAAAATGTTTCTGGGCATACTCTTTCTATGATGAGGAGGCTGCTGTTCTGATGATGTATGCTGTAGTGTTGGATAGATCCTTAAAAGAAAGGAACTATAATGACTATATAATAACTATAATAACCAACATAGTAATTTTAAATCTTGTAACCAACCTCCAGTCTCTTTTGTGCTACCCGCACTTGGGCTAAATAGGCATATCCGATGACGGAATTTAGCCAGGTGAAAATATTGCATATGGTTTCAAATAAGATTTGGGCGTCACCAGTCCAAGAAGAAAAAGAATGCATCTGGGGGCATAGAAAAAATGTTTGTGTGAAATACTAAGTTGTAGTTTGGCAAATATTCTGAAGCCATTGATGGTATAAAGGACCAAGAGCAACTGAACTAGTACTTTTAAAAGCAGCTAGTAGCTTTGAGTATCCAACTTGTCACATTTTACAAGGGCCTTATTTTTAGGAGATGATCACTTGATTATTTTGAGAAAATCATGCTTCTTAAGGTATATCAGGTTGAGTACTAAGGCACTGCAAATCACTATCCACTTTAAAATGGCTAAAACATCTGTTTCTTGGCAAATATGCAATAAAGGATTTTTACTCACTTTACATGACTGCCTTTGTGCTTATGGCATGCATTCAATAAATGAATTGGTTAGAAAACTGGTGGTTTTATAGGTTCCTTTTCATTAAAATATTTAGCTATTAAAGGGATTGATCTAATGATCTGAATACTTTTAGAGATTAAATTAAACATAATTTAATTATCATTTAAATTAAATGGATTGTCTATTTTGATACATTGTTTGAAATCCCTTTAAGAGCATTATATCATCCTGCTTTTTTAAAAGTTAATATCGTTTCAATATTTGTGATGACCCTTTTGGATTGCGGATAATATTTCTGGTTATGAATTATGGCTCTGAGATGGACAAATTCCTTGTATCTAGCATTCTAAATTCTTCCTCTATAAATGAGAATACAAATAATGAAGCGTCTTGCTTTCTCATTCCTTTTCAAGACCTATAAATAAAACTTTGAAATGAAATAAGTAGATATTATTTTAATGATAAACTAAAAATATGTATTAATTCCAATGAGAGCTCCATTTCTCATTTATTTGTGAGAAATCAAATCACCCTTAGTAAGTGCTTAATTTTAGGCAATTGCATTTTAAATTTTTGGCCTTGTCTTTGACACAGATTTTTTTTTAAAATTATTGTTGCCTCTACTTCCTTCATTTGAACTAGGGAGATAGTTTGGAGGTTGTGAAATAAAAAAGGCTGGTAAGGTTAGAGAATGCTACTGAGGGAAAACAATCCAAGCAACCTATGTTTTAGACTGATTCTAGTCAACTGTCTCCTTTTCAGCATTACTATTTTGTGACTGATACATCATTCTAGAAGAGGAGTGTCAACCTCATTTAATAAACACATGGAATAATTTCAGTCAGTGCCTTCCATAACTTTCTTCTCTATGCCTTTCTACTACAACCAATTTTCCTTCCCTGCTCTGCCTATTGTGATTTTTTTCCCCCCTCTCTCTCTCTTAGGGACACTTACAAGCCTTCCTTTTTCTCCTTCAGTTTCTGTTCCATTATAAGCTGCATATACACATTCAAATAATCTGGGAGAATTCTCCCATATTTGTTCTCCTAGTAGAGATACTTATCCAGAGTTAGGTGTACAGACGTTCAAATGCTGAGGCACTGAAGAGTTCAGAACTTGTGGTGCTGAGACTGTGTACACAGGCTCCTTCTGGCTGTGCATCTCAGCATACACATCTCAGCATGTACATTTCAGACTGCTCCCTTAGTCTGCTTGCTGATGGATGGCAGCAGTGCATAGGGCAGCTCTGGTTGGCTGAACCAGACTGCCCACGATTAACCTGTGTTTTCCTGCAGCTCAGTGTGGGGATAGTGAAGGGGAGTAGAAGAGTCCAGCAAGTGATACAATGTCTCCTGGGGTGGAGATGGAGGGGGTGAAAGGGAATGCTGGAGAATTATGTTTACATATATTAGCACTCTCGCAAGAAACTTTCCTGGGAGTGATTTAACCCTAGTTGTTTCCCAGGTTATTTTTCTCTTGGAGTGGCTACTTTTACTCTGTGATAAATAATGTGAACACTTCTACACTTGTGGTTTCTCCTGGGAGAGCAGCAACTCTTCTAGGAGAAACTGAATTTTGTATGAGGTCTGTAGACAGCAAAACATCTTTTTTTTTTTTTTTCCAGCCTGTGACCCTTCCTCACCCTTTAGGCATTGATGCTAAAAGTTCCATTGCTTGTTAATGGTAAGTGTCCCCTATGAATATACTACATCAAGAAGCAGGAAGGCAGGAAAGGGGAAATGGAATCAGGGAGAGGAAACCACTGAATCCATTTCTGTGGGGCTCAGAGGCAACAAGGTTTTATGGAAAGAACTGGGAAGCCTCTTGAAACATATGGGGCCAAGCCAGAGGTAGTTGCTTAGGAGATAGCTTTGCTGCATATGGTAGTGGACCAGGGAGATTTCTGGTCTCATTTCTTATTCCTCATTCTCTTATTTCCTCCTCTTCAGTTTTCCAAAAGGGTTAATCTCAATTAAACAGGTCAGCTGTAGAGATGGTCAACAGTTTTCCACTGGAACATGTTTTGATCAGACAAGCTGATTCAATGAACTTTATTTTGTTCAAATATTTAATAGGACATAATTGAAACATTTCAGCTTGGTCATTTTGACTTTTTATTTTATAATATATACAATAAAAGTTAAAATGAAACACTTTGACTATCTAAACAAAGCTTTTTTTATGAGATTGACAGGACATTTCTTTGCAGCATCTCACTAAAAAAAATCCAGAGTTTTAAATTTTCATCCAAATTTCGGGTGCAAAAATTTTAAAATATTGAAATTTCTCCTGGGACAAGAATTCTGTTATCAGTTTACTCAGCTGATTTAAGGCTCAATTTGCCTCTGCCTATGCTCAGACAACTATAACAGTTGCTGGCTGTGACAAAAGGAGCCTACTCATGGCTGGTCGCCATACCGGCCTCCCCTCTGTCTAGGGCAGTCTGCCCCGTCTCGCTTGCCACAACTTGTTGGACTAAACCTGATGCAATAAAGCAGGAGGCTGCCCATTTAATAGCCCAATGCCAAGGGGTTTGCATATGGCTCCAGCCTTCCCTTACTGTGTCCCATGCCTCACAGATGGCATCCATATGTTACAGCACCGGTCCAGGGCCAGGCTAAACTCTGCCCCTTGTTGGGCCTCTAGCATTCTACTCTTGCACTCCCCCCCCTCTCACAGAGCCTCTTTCATATTGCCCCTCCCCGGGCCACTCTCAACCCACCCTACTCCGTGACTCTATGATCTTCAGGCTTCCCTGCTTACTCTCTGGCTGGTCCACACACAGCCCTTCAGGCGCCACCATGCACTCTACTCTACATGGCCACCAGCCTTATGCCTCATGCTGGGCTGAACTCAGCGACTAGCATCTCTCTGAGCCACTTCTATCCGTTTCACTGGGGCCTTGGGGTCTTACACCCCATGGACTGAGGTGCCTCTCTCTAGGTATGCCTGGTCCCAGTCTGCTGTACTATAAGGTGCCCTTACCCCACTTCATTGGAGTGGCAAATGGCCTGGCATTTCTGGGAAACTGCCCCACTGCAGGCAGTCCCACCAGGCCATCTTTCCGCAGCAGGGTATAGTTTTCAGTCATACCCAGGCCCAGGAGCATCCCCATAGCTCCTTCCCTTACCTCCAAGGTGTTCCTGAGCAGCTGGTCAGTCAGGTGGTGTCTTTCCAGCTGCCAGCAGCAGACTGCTGCCTCAGCCCTGAGGACCTGGATCTAAAGTGGAGGCTGCTCATCCCCCTCTTCCAATCCCGAGACCCTCCTGCAGTCATGTGACCAGCTCGTCACTCCAGCTCACACCTGCTGGCTGTCCTGATGCCTGCTCTGGCCCTTAAAGTGACAGGCACCCAAAGGTGCTTTGTCACACTGGCCAGTAACTGATGAAAGTAGTTTCTTGCTGAGTAGAGGCAAGAGCTAAGTTTGGAGACAGTGCTATTTTGTGTGTCTGTCAAAAGGAACCGCTTATGTTTGATGCCAAGTGGTTTTCTTCTCTTCATGACCCTTCTTATATACCATTGTGCCCTCTCCCCCTAATTACATTGCATTGTCCTTTGCTGGCCTGGCTGATCTGCCTCACAGAGAGCTAGGTCAGTCTTTCTTTTTTCTTCCACCCCATATGCTACCTCTTACAAAATTCTGGGACACAGGCTTTCTGGCCTGAAGCCATTTCTATTTTTACTCTAATTTCTCTTTTAGTGGCTCTAGTGTCGCTCTGACTTTGCTTTAAGTTTTCAGTTTCTTCCCCCAGGAAATGTCTCTATTTCTAGCATGTTTCTTTTGCTTTCCCTGAGTACTAAAACAAAAATATTGTTTAATTTCCAGCCACAGCTGATCTTTAGTTCTGAGCGGACCCATGGTTTTCTTTCACTGACCTCTGGTCTTTATATATTTGTTAAATTTTTGTTTTCATAGTTCATTTTTATATATGCCTTTCTAATCATTTTTTAAAATTTTCCTTTTCCCATCTTATGCCCTGCAGTCCTGTTTTTACTCCTCATTTTCTCTTATATTGGTGCCTGGTCATTCATACTTTGATAACAGTTCTACTGTATTAATTTCTCAGAAGAATGTCTATTTTGGGGGTCCTCTGTAGTTAGCTTTGGGATACTTTTAGTTTTTTGCTTGGATTGGCTTCAGTGGAACTGCATATATACTTACAACTAAGCATGTACATGTTTGTAGCATTAGGGCCTAAAGAGGCATTGGTCTTTCTGATAGTTCTGTCTCACAGTAAAATCATGTCTTATATGCAGTATGAGAGAACAGACATTTTTCTAGCTTTTATTGAATATAGGCAGTCCTTGGACTTAAGACACAATTGGTTCCTGAAAACCACGTCTTTAGTTGAAACATTGTAACTTGGAGACAGTTTTATCATAAGAAACAATGTTATAAATGGGGGATTGGTTCCTGAACCAAGGCCTGATACCCTATTTTCATCAACAGTACTCACAGATGAGTGATATAGCTACGTTAATGTATTTATATTGTAAATAGTAATCATGTTTATTTGGAAGGACTTCTTTGAGGTGACTTTGCTGGACTTATTGAAGGGCTCTTGGTTGGACTTTTTGAAGGGTCCTTGGCTGGAGTCTTCTCAAGAGTCTTGGATGCAGGTATTTCTGGAATCTTGTCTGCTTTCTTAAAGAAAGTGTCCAAGGAAGTTTGGACAGATGGTCTCCAGTGAGATGGGTGACATAACGAACTTGTTCGCTGGCATGGTGTCACATTGCATCAAGTGCTATAAAGTCAAAACTGATGTCAGAAAGTTGAAACAGGGTGTCAATTTATAAACGTGTAAGTGCAAAACTAAGTCGAGGACTGCCTGTATCCATGTTCTGTTTAACTAAAGTGCATTGGCTTAGATTTTCCAAACAGCTACTTTGTAATTATATTCTTTAATAGAATTTTTTTTGTCGTGACTGGTCAATTATATCTTTTCTTGATCATTAATCAGACATGAATCTTGCAAAGTCTTCTAATCTATCCTTTGTCATTTAAGTTAAGGGAACCTTTGAATATATTTCTTTCAGTGGAATTCAGTTCTTAATATTGTTTTTGAGAGTCCTGATTAATTATATAGTTCTCACCTAGACTGCACCATCCAATGGCAGCAGACAAGCCTTGAAGGTAGCAGACACATTGTTCTATCAAAGGGCATACACGTAATTTTATAATTAGACAGTATTACACAAAAGACTGGAGGGTAGGATCTCCTTACTATGCAGTCTCTGGGTAGTTTACCCATAGACTGTCCTCTTGGCAATAATGCTCAACTGTCCTGTCTGTTGAACATTCCCATGTGGTTAGCACTGCTAACATGGTCACTTCCTTTTCAGGTTCTACTTGTTAACAATATCAAGATTCCTTTTGTTAGATGCGAATGAAATAGAAGAAACTTGAGCCAACCCCTTCCACCAGGTCCTAGTTCAGGAGCCTAAATAGCTATGAGGATTGCCCAGTAGGCCATACTTCTCTCACAGCTCTACAGAATCCCCTGGATCACTTCCTATCTCAGTCCTCTGCATTCCTTAGACCAGTGGTTCTAAACCTTCACTGGGACCTGTTAGCATAACTATCAGCTTGCTGTGACCCACGCTCTCAGTCCCCAACCCACAGAGTCTCTCTCTCTCTCTCTCTCTCTACCTCCCTTTCTCCCCCCACCCTTCTCTCCATCTGCTGCATCTGGCCCCCTCCCTCCCTCCTTTTCCTGCTGCTTTAGCTACCCTGCTGCATGCTCATCACAACCCCCTCGCTATGTGCCAGCCCTATGCAGCCCTGCAGCATTTCCCTTAGCCCTCCCCACAACCCTTTAAAACCTTTTTGCAACCCACTTTTGGGATGTGAGCCACAGATTGAGAAACACTGCTTTAGACCACTCAGTCCCAGTTATTCCTCTGTTCCCACTGGGAGCTATCTAGTACTGCTTCCTGTGCTAGGAGCTCCTGCATCCACAACCAGAATTGACTCTTGTGGCCTGGCTGTCTCACTCTTATAGTCCTTAGGGGACTGAGCTGGAAGAGGTGTAGATTAAAGAACCCTCTGTCAAAGCTGCAGTGGTGCTTCTCTGTGCACCTTCATAATGGGGATAGCCAACTGCATTATAGGGCTATAATAGATAAAGTGAAGACTATGATTAAATAAGATGAAGCAAAACAACTTCAGCAAACAGGGACAGCAAACGGCAGTTTGCAAGCAGTTCACAAGGCAGTTCTCAGATTAGTTGGCTACTCTGCTCTTAGAAGGGGAACCTTTAAGGTAAACTCTTTCTTTTAATTAAAAATAGCTAACCCACATATATTTAATGTAAGTAGCTAAAATTCAGGAGTTAGACCAATACTTAAGTACCTTGCTTAACCAGAGTCCTGAGCAAGGGGAAGTTTGCTAGGGAGTTTGCCTGAAAATTCTCACCTTTCTTCACTGTAAACTTGATGAGAGGAAGCAGGGAAAAAGGAACCTTTCAGGACCAAGGAGCAGCGAACAGACCAGCTTACAGGGGATTTTGCTAGGGAGGATCTGCTTGGAAGAGGGACAGGAAGAGGGATGCAGTGTATGAAGAGACCCAGAGAAATGGCTGGATGATGTTGTAATGCAAGAGCCACTGTCACTGTCAACTCTTCCTGTGCTTGCACCTGTGAGGTGTCTTTCCAGTCAGGATCACTAACCATCAAGGCTTCCACCAAGGTCCTGGTTAGGCACTGTGGAGAACTGCGGCTTTCAGATTCCTTCCAGTGATGGCCAGATGGTGGAGTGCTGCAGTGCTTCCTGGTAATATCCCTCAGGGAGCAGGCAAGAAACCTACAGGAGGAGATGGCAAGGCTTCAAAGTATCCTGTGCCATCCTTCATAGATTGGATGCCGAAACAGACCTCTAGGACTGTGGAGGAAGGATTGCCAAAGGCAGTGCTAGAGAAGGAAGAGGACATGGACTCCCAGGAAGGTGGAAGCTGGAAGCTTGTGACCTCTGGCAGCAAGCAGAAGTATTTCTCTCCATGTGTAGTAGTTTGCTTGGAGAACAGATATGGAGCCCTAACAACAAAGGAAGAGAAGCAGGTTGGAAGGATCAAGAGCACTGCTACCAAGGGGAAGTGTTAGGTGGTGGTGGTTGGAGACTGTCTTCTGTGGGGGATGGAGGCATCCATCTGCCGGCCTGACCTGTTGTCTTGGGAGGTCTGCTGCTTGCCTGGAACCCAGATCGGAGATGTCACAGAGGGATTACAGAAACTTATCCAGCCCTCTGACTGTTACCTCATGCTTCTCATCCATGTGGGCACTAATGATACTGCCAAGGGAGACCTTGAGAAGATTAGAAATGACTACAGGGCTGTGGGTGAAAGAGTGAAGGGGACTGGGGCTCAGGTGATGTTCTTGATCCTTCCAGTCAGGAGAAGGGCCCAGGCACAAGCAGACACATCCTGCAGATCAATGCATGTAGTACAGATGTTGTCACCAGCAGGGCTTTGGCTTCTTCAACTCTGGGATATTGTTCCAAGAAGAAGGATTGCTTGGAAGAGACAAGATCCATCTGATGAAGAGAGGGAAGAGCATCTTTGCAGACAGGCTTGCTAACCTAGTGAGGAGGACTTGAAACTGGTTCACCAGGGGATGGAAACCAAAGCCCTAAGGTAAATGGAGAAGCGGGTGACCTGAAGGAAGCACAAACAGGAGGGGGCAATAAGGGAGGCATTTTCTTTTTTCCTGAGACAGTAGGGCAATTGGCTAGTTCCCTCAAGTGTTTCCACATGAATGCATGGAGCCTGGAAAACAAGTGGGAAGAATTGGGAGTCTTTGCACAGTCCTGAACTATGACATGAGTGGAATAACAGAGAGTTGGTGGGATAGTTTGCATGACTAGAGTACTGTCATGGATGGGTACAAACTGTTTGGGAATGACAGACAGGGGAAAAGAGGGGGAGGAGTTGCTCTTTATATAAAAGAGCTGTATGGTTGCTCAGAGCTCCAGTATGAAACTGGACAGTATGAAACCCTGCTGAAAGTCTCTGGGCTAGGATCAAAAGGGAGAGCAACAATGGTGATGTTGTGATAGGTGTTGGCTGAATTTTGGGTTTAGACCTATTTACTCTTCAGTATACATATATGTAGGTAATGTGTTGTTATTTACTACTGAAATATCACTATATGCTACCTGACAGAACATATATGCATGTATAAGTAATATATATTGCTTGACATAAGTATGTCAAGTACTTGTTAAAGGATAGTATTTAGGAAGGCCCAGAAGAATGAGATCACTGACAATGGAAAGTTTCCTCATGAAAACCTGACAGGAGTGATTCCAAAGATAAGGAGGATGCAGATGGAGGGAGTATCTTTCCCAGACAGTAATGGGCCCCAGATGGAACTTCTCATGCATTCCAGCTGAGATAAAGGTGCAGCTAGACATGACAATGTTGTTTTGCTGGCACTTTGTCTGAATAACAAGTTCAGCACGTTTGAACAGTGCCCTTATTGGCTGACAAGGTGCATCAGACTTAACACATCAATGATCGAACACCAGTGCGAGACAAATGGCATGAATTAAGGGTATAAACTTGGAGTGGAAAACAAAGGGTGTGTGCTCTCTCTCCTTCTGGCATTAGCCTGCATTTGAGATCATCAAAGACAGCAGATCTGTAGATTGGCAATCAGCATACTGGCCAGGCATCTGCCTCCTGCAAGCATTCCTAGAAGCCCAGTGTGTGGTGAGAGCCTTGCTTGTTAATCATCACATGCTGCTACTATGAATCAATAAAACCCCCCTGCAATTGAATGGATGAGTCATGTTTGGTCTTTGGTTGCGCCTGATCCTGAACAGAGGCTGGTGATTTTTAAAATATGAGCCAACAGCAGGGGTCTGCTATAGACCACCAGACTAGGAGGATGAGAGTTCTCATGGGGGACTTCAATCACCTTGACATCTGCTGGGAGGGCAATACAGTAGTGCACAGGCAATCCAGGAAGTTTTTGGAAAGTGTTGGGGACAACTTCCTGGTGCAGGTGTTGGAGAAGCTAGCTAGGGGCCATGTTCTTCTTGACCTGCTGCTCAAAAACAGGGGGATGTAGTAGCGGATCGCAACTTGGGTAGCAGCAACCACAAGTTGATTTGAGTTCAGGATCCTGAGGAAAGGAAGGATGGAGAAAAACAGAGTAAGGACCCTGGATTCTGGAAAAGCAGACTTTGACTCACTCGGGGAACTGATGGGCAGGGTGCTCTGGGAGGCCAGTCTGAGGGGGAAAGGAGCCCAGGAAAGCTGGTTGTATTTTATAGAAACCTTACTGAGGGCACAGGAATGAACCATCCCAACACGCAGGAAAACTAGCAAGTATGGCAGAAGACCAGCTTGGCTTAGCAGGGAACTCTCCATTGAGCTAAAACATAAAGAGGAAACTTACAAGAAGTAGAAACTTGGACATATGACTAGGGAGAAATATAAAAGGATTGCTCAGGCATGCAGGAATAAAATCAGGAAAGCCAAAGCACAATTGGATTTGCAGTTAGCAACGAATGTAAAGGGAAAAGAAGGACAAGGAAGGTTTCTACAAGTATGTCAGGAACAAAAGGAAGATCAGGGAAAGTGTAGGTCCTTTGCTAAATGTGGGAGACAACCTAGTGACAGATGATGCAGAAAAGGCAGAAGTACTTAATGCCTTTTTCACCTCAGTCTTCACAAGAAAGGTCAGATCTCAGACTACTGCACCTGGCAGCACAGTTTGGAGAGGAGGTGAATAGCCAACAGTGGTGAAAAAGCAGGTTAGGAACTATTTAGAAAGCTGGACATACGCAAGTCCATGGGGTTGGACGTGATGCACCTGAGAGCGTTGAGGGAGTTGGCCACTGTGATTGCAGAGCCATTGGCCATCATCCTTGAAAATTCATGGTAATTGGGAGAGGTCCTGGATGACTGGAAAAAGGCAAGTCTAGTGTCCTTCTTTAAGAAAGGGGAAGAGCAGGATCCATGGAACTACAGACCGGTCGGCCTCACCATAGTCCCTGGAAAATCATGGAGCAAGTATTCCATATTTAAGCACTTGGAGGAGAAGATGGTTAGGAATAGTCAGCATGGATTCACCAAGGGCAAGTCATACCTGACCAACCTGATTTCCTTCTGTGATTAAATGACTGGCTTTGTGGATGCAGGGAGAACAGTGAACATGACTTTTGCAAGGCTTTTGATACAGTCTCCTACAACATTCTTGCAGGCAAGCTAAGGAAGTATGGGTTAGATAAATGTAAGGTGGATAGAAACCTGGGTGGATCATGGGGCTCTGAGGGTGGTATCAATGGCTCAATGTCTAGCTGGCAGCCAGTATCAAGTGGAAAGCTCCAGGGTTTGGTCCTGGGGCTGGTTTTGTTCAATATCTTCATCAATGACCTGGATGATGGAATGGAGTGAACTCTCAGCATATTTGCTGACACCAAGCTGGGGGCAGTAGTCGATATGCTGGAGGGTAGGGTTAGGATTCAGAGACCTCAACAAATTGGAGGACTGGAACAAAAGAAATCTCATGAGGTTCAATAAGGACAAGTGCAGAGTCCTGCAATTAGGACAGAACAGTGCCATGCCAGTACTGCTACAAACTGGCTAAGCAGCAGCTCTGCAGAAAAGGACCCGTTACAGTGGACAATAAGCTAGATATGATTTAAAAGTGTTCCCGTGTTGCGAAGAAAGCTAACGGCATACCGGGAAGCATTAGTAGGAGCATTGCCAGCAGATTGAAGGAAATGATTATTCCCTTTTATTCAGCACTGGTGAGAACACATCTGGAATACTGTGTTCAGTTTTGGACCCTCCCCACTGCAGAAAGGATGTGGAAGAATTGGAGAAAGTCCAGCAGAGGGCACCAAAAATGGTTAGGGGGCCGGGGCACATAACTTCTGAAGACAGGCTCATGGAACTGAGAAGACTGAGGGGGGATTTAATAGTAGCCTTCAACTACTTAAAGGGTGGTTCCAAAGAGGATGGAGCTAGACTGTTCTCAGTGGTGGCAGATGGCAGAACAAGGAGCAACAGTCTCAAGTTGCAGCAAGAGAAGTTTAGGTTAGATATTAGGAGGAACTGGCTCACTAGGAGGATAGTAAAGCACTGGAGCAGGTTACCCAGAGTGGTGGTGGAATCTCCATCCTTGGAGGTTTTTAAGATCTAGCTAGACAAAGTCTTGGCTGGGATAATCTAGTTGGGGATGGTTCTGCTTTGAGCAGGAGGTTGAACTAGATGACCTCCTGAGGTTCCTTCCAATCCTCATTTTCTATGATTCTATTAAAAGTTTATATAGCCCTTAAAAGTATTCTAGGTATTTGCAGACAAAGAAAATATTCTCTAAACCCCAAAGTTTATAATCTAATCTTATTTAATCACAGTAATGTATTATGAAATTTTATCAGGGTAGTTTGTGCATACACAAAACCAAATTAGGGGTTTAATTTCATTATTTCAATAATAGATTTAAGAATGCATAGTAGTCAGTCTGCTGTTATTTTGTTTTACATGGTCGGCAAGTACAAAAATCAAGTAAAACTTTTAACTATGTTATCAGAATTTGTAGTTGAAATTAACTTCAGCAAACTCAATCATATCAGAGCCATAGGCAAAACAGGAGAAAAAGTTCCTCATTGGGTAAGTTTGAATCAAAAGCACCCTCAGCAGGAACGATTGCATTGCAGAAGTCCTGGCTTAACTGAGACTGACACAAACTTGGCAAAAGGCCCAAGCTATGTCTTTTCTTTGCCTTTTAATAATCAGCACATTTTAAAAATATTTAAGGTGAAACCGGTACTCTATTGAAGCCAGTGGCAAAACTTATGTTAACTTCAATGGGACTAGGCTTAATCTAGAGTGCAAACTATATGGACAGTTGCTACGCTTGACCAATTCTTTCTGTCAAGAGTTCTGACTACTGTAACACCTTTATCATACTTCCTCCTTTTTTTGTCTTCTTTTTCTTCTTTTTTTAAAGTCTTGAACCTAGCTAACCTCAGCCATAAGGGAATTACCATTGCAAAAGCCTGGACTTCTGTCAGGCCATGTAGGGTCTCCTTACAGCATGAGCTTTCCATTGCTGCTTTGACTGGAACTGAATTGCTATTAACATTAGCAGGACTTTTCTCCAAAACTCCTAGTAAAGACACAACACAGACCATTTTAATTACATAAAAATGTTAAACACCATATTAACCAATTTATTAATAATGACATACCCACCCTCCATGTAGGGTGAGTTATACAAATGAAATGCTACTCTTTAAGACCACAGCTGAGGCCTTTTGACATTTTTAGTTCTAAGAAACTTACTGCAAAAACTAAAAAAAATTATCTGACTCATCTTGTGACAGGAAGGCTGATTTTCATGGCAGTCACATGCAGGAGAATGTTACATCTTCTGTTGGTCAATCAGATGAATGTAAATTGCTAACTTTCTTTCTTTGAACCTTTATAGCTGTGATTAGATCTGAATACTATAGAAGTAATTTACCAAGATGAATACAGTTTGGTTCAGAACATTAAACTCCCATACAGAATCATAGAAAATGAGGGTTGGAAGGGACCTCAGGAGGTCATCTAGTCCACCCCCCTGCTCAAAGCAGGGCCATCCCCAACTAGATCATCTCAGCCAGAGCTTTGTCTAGTTGGGTCTTAAAAACCTCGAAAGATGGAGAGAGAACAGTCTAGTTCCATTCTCTTTGGAACTACCCTTTAAGTAGTTGATGACCTAAAACTGCACCCTGCCAGGAGTGGGTGGTCTGGTGGGGCTCTCAGTGGTGCGGGAGCCTCCAAGAAATGCCAGGCCAGTTACCTCCCCAGTGAAAGGTGGGTCGGGGCACCTTAGCCCCTAGCCCCCACGGCTGGGTGGGTTACCCCTTTGTTTGGAGGGTCCAGAGGGTGAACCCACGGAGAATAAGAAAAGGGTCATAGACTCAGGCCTGTCTGAGTTTCCCCTGACTGGCCCATGCTGGGGCTAGGACCAGAAGGGTCGAAGGGCCAGGGGCACACCACGAGGGACGCCCAAGAACTGAGGGCCTGGGGTCCCGACTGGCTTGGAGATGGGCCAGGGCTAGTAGCCGAAGGTCCCGGTGGGGGGATCACACCCGAAGGGGAACCAGTTCAGGGAGCTATGCACGCCCGGTATGATGGTGGAAAAGGCGGCCTGAAAGGGATGAATCCAGGTGGGGTCCAATAGTAGGATTCTGGGGCCCATAGTGGGGGCCAGTGATTATGTGAACATCGAGATGCCGTCTGCGAGGCTTGAGCTGTGGTGTAGGGGAGGAATGGAGCCGCAGATAGTGCCCCCTGGCATCGGGGCAGAAAATGGGCAGCCTCCTGCTTAATTACATTTAACTAATTAACATCAAGGTGTGGTGGGAGAGAACGTGGGCAGCTAGTTCAGGAACAGGTGGGTGGGCCATGGCTGGATCAGCCCTGAGTAGGCCCCCTGTTACAGTCCACAGTCTGGTTATGTGAACTGGAGAACTGAGCCTTGTGTGGCTTGCAGAAAATGAAGGATCTTGTTTTCAGATGGCATGTCCAGGAATTAGCAACAGTATTTAAACACATACTTGTAGTTCGGAAATTATGTGCATGTGTAATGAGGAGGGGTGATCTAATAAGAGGTATGAGATGTTAAGTACATGAAGCTTTATGGAAGCTACTGACTCCAAATAAGTTGTCTTTTAAAGCCTGAAAAGTCTCCAATAGCAGTTGTGCCAGTTTTCATTTAGCTGATTCAACTCACTTAGATACAACTTTCAGTGTGTGACAGCAGATGATAATCCAGTAGGGCAAAACTGATGATAATCCAGTATGGCAAAAATGTGATGCCTATCTTCAAGAAAGGTGCAAAACTGGTGGCAGAAGAAGTAAGAAAAATTAGATTAGATTTATGGGGGTGGGGGGAATAGCCTCAAAACCACTGAATCCTATAACCAACAGGCTTGAAGGTTTTGGCTCGGGTGCTCCTATTGCCAAGGATGTTTGTTTTAAACAAATCTTGGAACACCATAGAGCACTGGAAGAGAAGTAATATTGTGCAAATATTTTTAAAGGATAAGAGGAAAGCCTGAGTACATATAGCCAGGTTAGCCTGACATTGACCCTTTGCAAAAGTATGGAAAACCTTCTTTGGAATGCAGTCAGTAAGGAATTAAAGAATGATCACATAATTAATGCCAATCAACTTAATTTCATGACAAACAGATCTGTCAACCAATCTTAATATACAGCTTGTTTGATAGAAGTAACGGATATACTGTGTCTTAACACACTATAAGAATTTGGCTAATAACAGCATATGAAACTGATAAAGCTAATTGATAGATCCAAAACAGGGCTGGGCAATTCTTTTGGAAGGAGGGCCGCTTACTGAGTTTTGGCAAGCTATTGAGGGCCAGGTGACAGGCAGCCAAGGGCACATAAATATTAATTTTCTAAATTTTTTAGGGGCTCCATGGGCTGGATAGAATGGCCTGATCCAAAAAGTAATTGTGAAGGAAAAGTTATCATCCAGTGAGGGCAGGCTTAGTGGGCACCCACAGAAATCTATTCTTGGCTCAGGGCTTTTGCAAATCATTTCAGTTATCTAAAATCATTTCAGTTATCTAGTAAAAATTTTCAGGTGAAAGAAATTGGTAGATTGGTAACTAATGCTAAGATTGGTAACTAATGCTAACTAATGCTAAGATTGGTAACTAATGCTAAGAACAGTTAAGCATTACAGAACAATACCATTATATGTGGCATAGTGAGACCAGAGTTGGAAAACTGCATCCAGTACTGATGCCCACAATTTACTAAGGATGCTGACAAATTGGAAAGGCTTCAGAAAAGCACTACAATAATTATTAGAAAATGTGCTTCACACCTACAGAATAAGGTTGAAAGATAAGGTTGAAAAGACTGGATCACAGCCTGTATCTGCACATGGGTAGAACACTTCTTATAAGGATGCTGAATGTAGAAGGCAAATCATAAACAGATCCAGTGACTGGAATCTGCAGCCAGACAAATTCAACTTTGAAATAAGTTCCAGATTTTTAAAACTGAAAGCAGTTAACAACTAGAACAACTTACCTAGGGATTTGGTGGATTCTCCAGCCTCTGATCTTTTCAGATCAAGACCATCTGTTTTTTGTAAAGATATGCTGCAGTTCAGCCAGAAGTAATGGGTTTGATGCAGGGTTCATGGGATGGAATGTGATGATCTGTGTTATGCAGAAGGTCGGATGACATAATTTAATGGTCCCTTCTGTTCTTAAATATTGGAATTTTTGTTTTATTTTTCTTATTTAATACAGCTAAGAAAGAAGCTGGGCTTTTTTATGGTAGATTAATTGGTAAGGATAGCAGGGAACCTCTTGTTCATCAGTTGCAACTCCCTACATCAGAGAGGAGGGGTGATGCACTCTGCTTCTTATTTACTTACTTTACTCAACTTGAAAATAACTAAAGGAAATTGCTTCTTCTGCATCTCCCTGAGTTCTGTGAATTTCTGTATGCATGGCAGTTCTGATGGTGGACCACTATCCAATTCACCTCACATCAACCGTTGCTGAGTTATCTAGCTCAGTTAAGCCAGACCTAAGATTTTCAGATATTCTTGTTAACCTAAGCCCCTGTTCATCCTTAAGACCTCTTTTAGCTTGATTAATCACTTTCATGGGAAGAGATGATGTTTCTTTTTTATTAGTCTATACTTTTATTTTGAAAATTTCAATTTGAAATGGAGAATAATTGTCTTTTTTCTCTCTCTTTTAGGGCACCAATGCCTCTGCTCTGGAAAAAGACATTGGCCCAGAGCAGTTCCCAATCAATGAACATTACTTTGGATTGGTCAATGTAAGTACCATTTCAGTAAGGTGAACCACGTACTGTTTTACAGTGAACGATAGTTTTGAGGACCATAGAGACTTTTGTTGTTTTGATGCAGTTTTAATTTCATATACTTCCTTTTTAACACTGCTGTGGGGTTCAGTTTGTTCCAGGGAGGATTTTGGCTAGCATACTTAAAGTGAGTTGTAGCTGTGTCAAATACTTAAGACCAGTTACAATTCTGAAGACCAGACCATTCCAAAAGTTGTTTTTTAACAGCCTAACGAATACATAAATGAGACTCAAGCAAGTACTGTTTGCATCAGTATCAGTGGGAATTTATTATTGATTTGGGGCCCCTTGAGAACATACTAGTTTATGGGAATGACTACCAAAGAGATTTCTAGTGCACTTAATACTTTAAAATATTCTTTACATTTTAAGCTTTCATTTTCAGTCCTAGTCAGATAAATAAGTCACATTTATACTTTGTTTTTCCTGAGTAGCTGTCAGTACAGGGTGTGGGACCCATATCGATAGCTGTGTGGTCATTAGGGTGGTCTGCTACAAGGGACACAATCAAGTAACTAACTAGATTATGTTCCACTGCACAAGGATTAAGGTTTTTTTTGCTTTTACTTTGGCAGTTTGGGAACACCTGCTACTGTAACTCCGTGCTGCAGGCATTGTATTTTTGCCGGCCATTTCGGGAGAATGTGCTGGCATACAAAGCCCAACAGAAAAAGAAGGAAAATCTCTTGACTTGCCTGGCAGACCTTTTCCACAGTATTGCCACTCAGAAGAAGAAAGTTGGAGTGATTCCACCAAAAAAGTTCATTTCAAGGTTACGAAAGGAGAATGGTGAGTGAAACTTTTTAGTTTCATGTAATAGGTGAAATTGGTGAAAAGAATCACCAGTGTGGCTAAATTAATCAAATATTCAGTTAGATGTCTAATAAGCTTTTAGTACTTTCTGCTTCTTAGATATGAATTATTTTGTGTGAATGTGTGTGTATCTACATACTCACAGCATGTATATATGTGCATGTAATATAATATTTGATGACAAATATACCCGGATTTGTAATCTTCCATGGACACATAGTTTGTCTAAGAAGTTTTCAGTACAGTAAGGGCAAGACTGTAGCAATCTAGCATAAGCCATGAGTGGGGAGATAGAGGGACCTGTATCAAGCACCTCTGTGCAGGGGTTTTCTGTCAGGGATCACAGAAAGGGATACTGTGGGGAGGTGGGAAAAGTGTGAAAATTAGGTCTGTGAACACTATTAGTTCAAAACACCACAGGCGTTGGTGGTGTGTGTGTGTGCATCGAGAGAGCTACATCTGCTGCTTCCCCTCATTCCCAGAGTAGTGGCAGTAATCTAGTTTCACTGAGCACTGGGCCTTTTTTGTTGATAAGAGGCAACAGGGTGTACTCCATTTTAAGCAACTGCTCTGTTCAGTGTGTAAGGGCATGTGAGGTTAAGAGTTCTTGATAACACAGTTTAATTCTGCTTAGGAGCCGTATCAGTGTGGGTGGCAGCCCCACAGACAATACAAAGGAAAACTGTCTGTATATCTATAGCTCCATGCCTGATGGACATCCACATGTGCCTTGGTAAGAATGGCATTAAAGGGATAAAAATACAACTATTTGGGGAACTGAAATACCTGCTTCATCAGGAAGAGGAGATGAGGGATATCCAAGCCCCCAGTAGGAAAAAAAGTATTGGTGGACATTCTGCAACTGGATCTTCTTAGACTTTTCTTCAGGGATGCCTCCCACATGTTTCTTGCAAGTGGGGGCAAAGTGGCTTATTGTGTATTGAGTTTTACTGGCGGACAAGAAGATTCAGAAAGTGTCTTCAGGAGCAGTGTACCTCCAAGATTGCAATATGAAAGCAGTACATAAAATAAAAATAGCTGTATTAAATGTTGGTCTCAATCCAGTAACATACTTCATACATACCTAATTTTAAGTGTCTGACTAGTTCTGTTGAAATTGGTAGGGCTACTTATCTGCTTTAGTTCCGTATGTTTTATGTGCCTTGTTGAATTGGTAAGCATATTTGGGAAGAAAATCTGAATTTAGGCATATTCATTTCTGCATGGAAAAAACTATATTTGGAGATGGGCACAATCATACGACTTTGTCTTTTGCAGATCTCTTTGACAACTACATGCAGCAAGATGCACACGAATTTTTAAATTACTTGCTAAACACCATTGCAGACATCCTACAGGAGGAGAAGAAGCAGGAAAAGCAAAACGGAAAATTAAAGAATGGCAACATGAATGAAACTGAAGAGAACAATAAACAAGAACTCACCTGGGTGCATGAGATTTTTCAGGGAACACTGACTAACGAAACTAGATGTTTGAACTGTGAAACCGTAAGCATTGGGGTGGTTGTTCTTACACATTGTTTTTACTCATATAGATAAATATATGTATAAAATACGTGAATCTATTCAGCCACCTGAGAAATGTGAATATTCCTGTATTATCTTTACTTCTTGAAGTGAGTATATTCTTTTCTAAAAGTATATTTTTATAAGCATAACTTGGCTACCCTGTCCCAAACCTTGCAATCATAAATATATATCTATATAGTTAGATACCTCATTAGCTGATCTGGTGTCTCCAGTTATCACCTACCATATTTATAAATAAAACAGATAAGAATGCTGCAGCCGTGGGCAATGAATTTGCCTTGTTATTCCATGAGTTAGGGATAACTGCGTAACTCACAAGTGGCGAAGTGGAGATTAAGTTGTGTTAATTCATCCTAGGAATGTCATTAGCACAGATGAATTGTATTGGGTTATTTTTTTCAGTATTTTAAAGGACGCTTTCAACTTGAAGTCTCATCTGTTTGAAAAATGAGTACAAGGCAGTTTCAGTACCACACCTGATTGTACACCCCTTGCCAGTTTTTTGTGGTTTTTTTAGTCACATTTTCCTATTTTAATAAATTTTGCTCTCTCAGCTACAGTTGTATGTCAGATCCACATAAACAACAGGGGAAAATGAATGCAAGGGGGAACAATGAAAATTGACTATTCATTGGTGCTGTCAAATGTACACAGCACCAAATCTGATCCCTCCCAATCACGAGATAGCACAGTTCTCCACCAAAATCCCACAAAAAGTGGAGAGTAAGTTGCTACTCAGCATGCTCACGGGTTTGTTTAAATTGCTATCTGATGCTCCCAGGGTGCCGTTGCCAGTCACACCACTCCCATCTGTTTTGGCTCTGCACGAAACAAACGTGAAAATGAAATGGTGATGAATGGTGGTCCTCCATCCCCTTCTGCTGCTCTCAACATCTCTGTGTTCAGTTGCCGTCACCACAGCTTTATTTCCAGGTTTGGCATGTACAGAGTAAAAGTAGGTGGGAAGATCATGCTTAAAAACAGCTATCCGGAAGCACTGGGGAAGTAGTGTGGAGATAAGTGGATCAGAATCTGGAAACCAGATTGGAAACATTAGGAAATAATCGGGAAATTAGACTGGAAACATCTGGAAAAAAGCTTATTCTGCTCTAATCTGTTTCACTTATAATAATATAAGTGAGAATCACAAGTTAAAATCCCCCAAAAATAAAAGGTGATTTTTTAAAAAAGTTGACAGTCTCCTTTTAGACTAGTATGGCCAAATCCTACAAGAGCGGAGGGAGGTACTTAGTTGTGTTAATCTGAAGTCAGGTAGAAAGCAAAGTAAATTTGCACCTTAAACTAACTAAATCAAAGCTTTGGTGAACATGAGCTCACTTCATTAGATACTGCAGAACATGTAAATTCATTGCTTACTCAGGCAAGCTCCCACTGGCTGTGCCCAGACAAGTGCAGATGTGCAGTATGTGGCGCGCACAGACGGGTCTGTGGTGACACATGCCACACATGCAGGCATTCCCTGTGTTGCTACCTTGAGCATGAGGGGGTTGGCCCTGGGAGATCCCAGGGTCAAAAAACCCCATGCCTTAAAAAAGCAGGGTGGCGCATGTGGCGGAAGCGCATGCTGCCCAAAACTGGAGCCTGGTCTGCTGGAGCCATGCTCTGGCTGCCAGCCAGGCTCCCAGCTGCAAGAGTGCCAAGGCTGCAGCTCCCCAAGGTAAGTAGCCCAGGTAAGGCCGCTTGGGTCAGCACAGTTGCTGGCCCCAGCTTCTCCTACCCCATCCAAGGTAACCTGCTATGCAGTAGGCCACACATGGCACAGGTATTCCCTGGGGACAGTAGCAATGGCACTTGTCCCTGATGT
>NW_017729033.1:70177052-70178964 GCF_001723915.1 Gavialis gangeticus | reverse complement strand
CACAGTTGCTGGCCCCAGCTTCTCCTACCCCATCCAAGGTAACCTGCTATGCAGTAGGCCACACATGGCACAGGTATTCCCTGGGGACAGTAGCAATGGCACTTGTCCCTGATGTAATGAATGGCCGTGCTCATCTGGACATGGCCACTAAAGCCAACTTTTGCAGAGCTGCAAAATGCCCTATGTGTAATGTCCTAGTGGTTCAGCAGTGGTAAAAATTGCTCATTAGGACTGCTGTGGTAGGAAGATTGATTCTGTAGCTTCTCAAGGCTGCAGGAAAAATGTATCATTTGCTTTTCTAGCTTGTACGATGGAATCTTTATGTATTTTTGGTCTCAATCTTTGGAAAGTAGTAGAACAGATTAATAGATGTACATTTATCTCTGCTGTAGTATAAATATTCAGATACCAGCTGTCATATTATCACTTGTTAACAATGTGATAGAACGCAGTCTTCCAGTTCACTTTAGTACAATATACTCTCTTCCCTGGATCCAGACTGGAAGTCTCCCCTACACTTTCTCTGAATGTTTGGTACTGCACCTATTGAAACAATTGGCAAAATTCCTACTTTCATGCCAACAAGACCAGGCACTAAACCCTGTGAATGGTTTGATGCCTACTCTTGTTCTTAACGTTTGGTAAGCCAAGCAGGACTTGGTTTACTCTTCATTCCAGCTGCAGAGACACAATGTTCTCTGAAGTTTTGCTGTTCTATCTTTTGAATTCTAGCTCAATGTTTATACTGCCCTAAGATGTTGCCAGTTTTGTGGTTTCCTATGTATGTATTCAGGATGCAGTTGCATCTTGGACAGGACTTTTGTTTGAAGAGCTGCAGTTCATTGTATTTGGATATATTTCATAACTCTGTGCATCTTCAGTTAGATCAAAAGTCCTCACAATAAGTGTGCAGTCCTGGGCTGGGATGGGGTAGGTTCACCATGTCAGTAGGGTTGAGGGTGCAAAGATGGGTCCAAAGTAGAACATCGATTCAGTAACTCCTTGAATTTTGGGGATCTGAATCAGAGTTCTGTGGCTCAGAACCAACTCTGGCATTTATTCTAGAATATTGAATTCTGTTCCTCTCCAACTTTGGAGAAGTTTGGATCCAAGTCTGGCTTTGAATTTTGCTTTTCAGTCCCATCTCTAGTTATTCCAGATGCCACTCCCAGCAGTTCAGAATGTTCTGTCTGTGTGCGCTGTTTGTATAAACAAGACTGTTTTTTTACAAAACAGCTTGTGGGGTAATCCTCCTGCAAACTCAGTTTCTTTCAGAGCTGCCTAGTATATGACAAGAATTCTTGTGTGTGGTATCTTTTATTGGACCACTGCATGGCCTATTCCAACCATACAGTTGGTCCAATAAAAGATGTTAATTCTTGCCTCACAAATTTCCTGGACCTTCACAGTAACAAAATCACCTCAACACTACCTAGTACATGACCACCTTTCTATATTTTGGAGATCTCCCTCAAAAATAGTTTTTTTTCCTGAAAATATCAAAACATTTAAATTTATAGTAAGAATCACTTTCTCCATCTTTTTCTCCTGAACAACATTCATTGAAATAAGCATGACTTTATAGTTTACATCTTGACAGGTTTCCTCCAATAGAAAACTCCTCCACCAAAGATTTTCTGACCAGCTGTAGACAAATGATTAAATACTAGGTACAAGAATGCTTACTTCCTCACTTGTCAATAAAGATGAGAAAAGGCTAAATTACACAGGCTTTGCCTTACTGAATACTTTTTTCATTCATGTTTATTCTCACTTTACACAAACCTACATAGTATTATTGCATTGTTATCCACAACTGTGTAATGCCTATGCAGGATTATAATTTATGCATATAATGCAGCATATTTTACATATTTTCATAGATTCATAGATTAAGGGTCGGAAGGGACCT
>NW_017729033.1:70164046-70177041 GCF_001723915.1 Gavialis gangeticus | reverse complement strand
GAAGATGTGTAGTGCTCCTTGACATAGATTGCCACCCCCCATAATTTTAAGAAAGTTATGATGCAATCTGAGCCTCAGTCAAAACTGACAAAATTATTTTTGTGGGTTTTTTAAAACTAATCCTAGACCAATACAAAAGAAGTTTAGGAGCATGTAGAAGCAACAACTTGTATTTTAAATTTAAATCTTTTATTTTTCATTTTGCTGCTTTTTAGATGAGCATCTAAAGGTCATAAATTAACTGAAAATTGGCTGCTACAGAAATATGGTGCTGAGAAGCCATGTGAGCAGATGTAGTGGTCAAATGAACAGATGTAGTGGTCACTTGATTATGATCAGCAGTATGGAAAAGGTGCCAGACACAGAACTGGTTGGTATAACAACCAGGTGAATGGGTTTACCGATACAGTGAATATACATATATAAACCCAGACATCTTTTTCAGAAGAGATTACGATGAGTTAGTTTTTTACTATTTACATCTGTAATAATTGTTCCAAGTGTAAACTATGTACTTAGTTTTCTGATACATTTAGAATGTGTCTTCTTACTGTGTATATTTTACATATATAGTTTTTGTTACAGGTTAGTAGCAAAGATGAAGATTTTCTTGACCTTTCTGTTGATGTGGAGCAAAACACATCAATTACTCACTGTCTAAGGTAAATGAATGGAAGTTTCATAAATACATTTGATATTTCTACCCAACTCTGCTAAATTCTGCTAGTCTAGGAGGCAAAATAAAAGCTATGTAAACATCAGTTATTTAGCATTTTTAACAAGGTATTTCTGAGCAGCAGCAGAAGAGACTAAATAGGATATTTACATAACAGTGGAATACTGAATAAGAATATGCTTTACTGTTTGGTATCTTACCATGAGTGCAGGAGAGAGAAGAAAAAGATCCTTCAGAATAAGAGTTGGATTCTTTGGGACTTTTGCTTAACTTTAGTGCTCAAGCACTTTGCTGGTTAAAACTTATGTGTGTACCAAAATTGAAGCATGTGCTGCGTTGAACAGGTAGCCTAGGTCCTAGACGCAAGAGATTTAAAAAAAACTGTTGCTTTGTGTATTATTCTGCAATTAAAAGCAAAAAGTAATCCTGTTTATTTGCAAGTTCCCATTCTGTAGCAAAGCTGTAGTAAAACAGAATCTGACAACTTTTTAACTATTATCCCTGAAAGTTGCATTTTAAATGCCATGTTTAGAAGGGCTGGTTGTACTGGGTGGATTTTAAATATCTTGAGTCTTGGCACTGAGTAGTATAAATAAATATCTGTATTTAAACATTGTTTTGCTTAACTCTATGATATCAACAAACCAAAATTTACTTTTAGGCTCTAGAGTTACTTTTGAAATTTTAAAAATACATTTTAAAAAAATCTTCAGAGTTTAAGGGAGACCTCCCTAAGATTGCACACAAACTAAAATTGAGCAGAAAGAGAGCAGTGAGGAGTGAACAGCTTCCTGAACCAAACAGAAGTGAACCATTCCACAGAGAATGACTGCCAACATCTTGGCAGTTAATACTTCATTTTAAAAACCTTTAGAGTTAGGGTTGTCCTCTCAGTATCATCCTATCATTGGATTTTGTAGTAATCCACACCTTCAGAACATCTCAGCATCAGTGTAATAAGTTTGATTGCTAAGCTAAGAAAAAATGTCTTGGTTAAAAAGGCCTCTCTTTTCCAAGGGAGCATGCTAGCAGTTCTTTTTTAAAAAAGGATACATTTTGGACCTGAGATTGCAAGATCATCTGACCATGGCAAAGTAGGTTGGGGGGAACCTCATTAGATCATGTAGTGCAGCTGCCTGCTCAAGGCAGGATTGTCCTTAGCTTGTTAATGAAGAAGTTGTGGGAGAAAGTGTCCAAAGCCTTGCTGAAGTAAAAAAATACATCATATCTACTGTTCTCCCCACATCCACATAGCCTATCACCTTATCATAGAAAGAAATTAAGTTAGGCATGACTTACTCTTGATTAATCCTTGCTGGCTGTTCTGGATCACCTTGTTCCCCTTACATGCATCATAATAGATTCCTTGAGGACCTGCTTCATGATCTTTTCAGGTACTGAAGTCAGGTTGACTGGTCTGTATTTCCCAAAATTCTTCTTTTTCTGTTTCTTAAAGATCTTTGCCCTTTTCAGTCATTTGGGACCTCAGCTGACCTCCACGAGTTCTCTTTCAGCATTCAGTATTTTTTCAGAGATCCTTCCTAATAGCCAGTCCCATACATACACTACTTCATAGTACAAAGCCATCTACAGGTAACAACCACAATTTAAGAATCCTCTTCATCTTCCATTGCAGGAATAAGACAGGATCAAAATCATACAAATCTTTTTTGGAAGGTAGCTACAGATTGCTACTTACAAAATGTTTAAGGCAGAGAATAAGCAACAACTGTCTTTTGAGATGGCCTTTTAAACAAAGAAAAATCTCTGTTTAATAAGTATAAATAAAGCTGGAATCTGGATTTTTCCTGCCCTTTTTATACAGTACCCTTCATTAGAAAATGGACATAAATGACTGCAGTTTTTGTCTATAGAGAACATGAAATCCTATTATTTTACTATGCTTACCTGGCTATCTTTTATGAAAATAATCACTTTGGTGCATCTTTACAATATGAATACAGTGCTGAAAAACAGACTAAAATAGAAATATTGCTGGGGCAATATTTCAATAAAATGTATTTTTCACTATTCTTCAGATTTAAACATTTTCACTACAAGCATTCCAAAGAATACAAGTCTGCAACATAATTCTCTTCCACTGGGTAAAAGATCTGGCAAACTGCAAGAGAAAAATTCCTCTAACAACAAAATAAATTATGCATCAATTATTTTTATTTCCACAAGGAGTTGTAAAGACCATTTGACTTGCTGCTTTTGATCCTGACTTTCAACTACAGTCTTTTTAAACAAAATTTTTTTTCCCGCTAAATATGTTCCTATTTTTATTGGGCACTTAAATAAATAACATCTGCAGGCTTGTTTTAAGAAGGCAGCTTTCTGACTGCTATATAGAGCTCACAAAAAGAACTATGGGATAGGTTTTTTTTAAATTCTAAATAAGACTAGTACTGAAAATAATATAAATATAATTCAATCAAATCTTTCTCCATTTAATGAAAAGATAAAAAGAAAGTGTTAAAAGTGTCTTGAAAATAGTATAGCAGTGGTTGGAAAGACCTTTCCCCACTCTTGCAGTTCTTATGCATACAAATCTTGCTGGAATCCCAGAAGGAGATATTTGCATTTAAGTGCTGAATTTCCATAAAATGCTACTATTCCATAAAAAGCTATTCCTCATTTGGTAAAATAATAGCGAAAGTGAGGATAATGGCAACAAAAACCTCTTAATACTCTCACAGTTCCCTGACTTGAGATACTACCCATTTGCTCCCAGTCCAGCAAATACTTTAGAACATCCTGATGTTTAAACACAGGTAGTCAAAGGGTATACTCATATAATTTAAGTACACATTTAGGGTGTCTATACACATGCTTTGGGGTAGAGGGGTGGGCGCTTTAATTAGAGCAGTTCTGAGAGCTGCTGTAGTTAAAGCACCCACAGCGTCACATGTATTCAGTGTCCCATGCTTCAGAATGGTGGCAGGGGCACTTGAACTAAAGCATATTTGATAAACTTTAGTTCAAGTGCCACCACAGCCATTTTGAAGTGCTGGGACGCTGAGTAGAAGTAACACAGAAGCTGCTGGAGCACATTAATTAACATGCTCCAGTAGACTCGAGTCTGCTTCGACGAGTGCTAATTAGCTCACGTCAGAGCAGACATTCAGCATGTGTATAGGTGCCCTTAAGGCCTAGATCCATGAAAGGGCTTTTAAGTAGTACTTGGGTGGCTAATTCTACAACTGCAATCCTCAAAACTCCTTTTGAGATGCAGCCTGATCCTATAAGTGCCTAAAATCCATTGGTGTGCACTTCAGTTTTTTACAATAAGGTTTCCCAGGTATTGAGAGCTGTGCTTTTGGACATGGATTGATGTTAGCTCAAAAGCTGTCTCTCACATTAAAACTCATTTCCATTAAAAAACTGGGTATGTTTCTGCATATATCACCTGATTAATCAAGGAAGTATTCTTGGATCATGCCTACCAGATTGCGTTCAGCAAACATGTAGTGGCAGGAAGTGAAGGTGCACAAAAGGGGAGCAACGGCACTGGGTCCTCCTGTCTTTAAAAGTAAGGAGGGACCCCTGGGACTTCGGAGCCCAATTCAAGGAGAAGGTTCAGGACTGTGCATCCTGAGTGACAGGAGGCACCTCCTGGGAGGGCTAGAGTAAAAAATCAAAGCCCAAGAGAGAGGTAGAATTTAATATACCCCCTGTCCTTGCCATTTCATATTTGGTAGTTTGGGTGGCTCCCTACCCAGTGTGCCTTTTTTTATGGATCCCATTCTGAAATGCCTAATTCTCCCCACTCATGGGGAGCTTAGGCAGCTAATGAAAGGTTGTAGATTCTGTCACAGGGACCAGGAAGATTCTTTGGAAATCAGGGCCTGAATGCTTTGCTGCATCACAATATGTTATAATGTATATGACAAAAGTTTATAATATACGTGTTTTATAAATTGGATAAAACTCCCATTGACTTCAGCAAAAGCAGAATTTCATGCAGTGTCTAATTTGTTTTTAATTTGATCAGTTTAATCATGCCATTAAAGGAAGAATGTTAAGAAATCTTAAGATCTAAGCATTCTCTTTGTTTACAGGGATTTCAGCAACACAGAAACTTTATGTAGTGAACAGAAATACTACTGTGAAACTTGCTGCAGTAAACAAGAGGCCCAGAAAAGGTGGGTAAAGATCAGTGCAATTTAACCCCTGTTCAAGTAAACCGCCTCTGATATGAAATACCACTTTTCCCTTTGGATCGTTTTTGCCACCTCTTTGATACAACTGGCACTTGAGGCTCTTGTAACTTTCTGCCCACGCTTTCATAGAGTCCAATGTGATTCTGATGTGAGACAACACAGCTCCAATTTATTCCCGCTTATTTGTGATTATCTCAAGCCTGAGTTTGGCATCCTGAATACAGGCCTCCTTGTGCTCAGGTGTCTTTAATTCTCCCCATACCTCTCCTAGGTAATGGACTTTGAAACTTAAGAGGTGGAGCCAAATGTCTTAGACCTAAAGACCATTCCACAGAAAATTCATTTAGAATGTGTATGTTTAATTGTAAGACTCTGAGGTAGGAATAGCACTGAAATTATTAGTTTCATGATATACACTCTAAGACCATTACTAATAATTTCATAGGATGAGAGTAAAAAAGCTGCCAATGATCCTTGCATTGCACCTCAAGAGGTTCAAATACATGGAACAGCTACACAGATATACTAAGTTGTCTTACCGTGTGGTATTTCCTCTGGAGCTGCGTCTCTTCAACACATCTGGAGACGCTATCAACTTGGATCGCATGTATGACTTGGTGGCTGTTGTTGTTCACTGTGGCAGGGAAAGTGCATTTGAGTATACTCTAAATTATTATTATATCAAAAGTGATGTCCATGAGAAGCTTTCAGAAGAAATTTCCAAAAAGTCACAAGATTGACTTAAATACAATGGGTGCATCTACACATTCATTAATGTGCTTTTTCTACTGCACATTAAATTTAGTACCTCTAATGTAAGGTACTAAATAAATGCGCATTAGGATGCCCTAATGTGCAGTAGTGAAAGTGCTTGCTTTTTTTAGTGATGCTACTGTGCATTAAAGCACATGTGTAGATGTGTCCAATAAGGCTTTTAAAAACTTCCAGATTCCAGCTTTTTCTACAAAAGAATCTGAAATGAAAAATGTTTCCCAGGACTAAAATTCTGTTTCCAAGGCAGGTTTTTTTAAACTAGTACCTGTGGTCTATAGAAATGAGACAGGAGAAATTATGTATTAAGGCATCACCTAATTTCTTTGCCAATACTGTACAGGCATATCCAGAATTTTGGCTTTGGGTTTGATCTGTGCTGAGTCACTATGATATCAGTGAGAAAACATACGGGAATAAGAATCTGCCTGGTAAATCTGTTTGCATGTTTGTGGTCTATTTTAGGTTATGTAAAAGTGAATTATTATGAAACACGCTGGATGTAAAATACAAATATATAATTACAAGCCAGCCCAAAACCATAGGGAATAATGTTCTGGCTTCACTCAGATTTTTGTTAGTTAAGCTGGGACAAATCCAGTCTAATTTAAATAGGTTTATGTGAGCATACCTAAAATTAGAATCTGGCTCTGTTTCTTCATTCCCAAGGCCACCAAGGTTAGAAACACATATAGACAGTATAGTCAGACTTTAGCAGGAGAGATTGTATATATACTTTTTTTTTACTAAGTTGCTTAGAAGTGGTTTAGAAATCTGGCTAATTTTAAGGATTGGTTAGAACTGAAAGAAGAATGGTTTGATTGAAGAATGGTAGCTATAACTGGGGACTACAAGAGTTTGAGATTGCCAAGCATGGAGAATATGGAAGCAGCTTAGTGAACCAATTGAAATGTGAGCTATTGCCTTTGGCATCCAGTAGGAGATAATTATTTTTATTTTTATATATAATATCAACCAGCTTTTTTTTTTTTTTTAATTTTATTGAGGGTTTTTGAAAATATTTGCAATAGTTTCTGCCTGGCACCAACAAACTGCCAAATACTTTTGAAGTAGATATGTAAACTACTATAATGTCAATAGTAAGAAGACACTTGATTTTCAGTTAACTGATTCACTTTAGACATTTCAATAAAAAGGAAAGGAGGATGGCACGATTGCTTAGGAATATGGGTTATCTCATAAGAAACTTCAATCAAAATATGTATTTTTCAACATATCACAATATAACCTGATGCTTTAATTTTTTTTCTAGTGGACCTAATCGTGGGCATTATATTACCATTGTAAAAAGTCATGGCTTTTGGCTTTTGTTTGATGATGACATTGTAGAGGTCAGTATGCTAATGTTGATTATGACTATTATCAATGCGCTTGTTCACTTACCCATTTTCTGGTCACATTGCACTGACTGCTCACACTCAGTGTGCTATTGACTAAAATCCCCATGTCTTTGTTTCTCTACTTCTGTTTTCAACTGATAAGCCTCCAAGAGTATAGTAGCAATTCTTGTTATTCATTCCTGTGTGCTTGACTTCACACTATTAAATTTCATCCATTAAATTCTGACCTTGATCTGGGTTTAGATTGTAATTCTGTAAAAAGGCAGAGTGTTTTGTGATGTAGTTTTGGTTCGGGTTCATCTCTCTTAAAAAGTAAGGTTATGAACAAACAGATTAAGCCTGAAATGGTTACTTGAGAACAACTCCCATTGATGTTAACAGTGTTTATTTTCTCTCAGATAAACATAAAATGTTTTTAGACCAGATATTTATTTTATTTTGAATGGCTTTCTAAATCTAATCAAGTCAAGTTAAAATACTTTAAAACCTATGGCTAAGTGCAGACATTCAGGGAGGTTAGGGGGGCAGGTTAGATCATGTTAAAAATGGCCACTTGATCTAAGGTAAGTCAGGATGGAGTGGTACTGGGGGGAGTGGTTGGAGGGCAAACAAGTTTGGGGGAGATTGGGGGTATGTGGAAGGGATGTGGGGGAACAGGCAGGATCCATGGAAGCAATCAGGGGGTTGTGGGAAGCAGGCAGGATCTATGGGAGCAATCGGGGAGGGGGGGAACAGGCAGGATCCACAGGAGCGATTGTGGATGTGGGTGGCAGGTGGCATATATGGGAGTGATCAGAGGGTGAGGGGCATCTGTTATCTGTGGGAGTGATTGGGGGGGGCAGGTGGCATCTGCAGGAGCAAGGGCGGGAAGTGGGGAGGGCAGGCAGGATCTTTAGGAGTGATTGGTGTGGAACAAATGATGTCCACAGGAACAATTGGAGGGTGGAGAGGGCAGGCAGGATCCATGGGAGCGATTGTTGGGGTGGAGGGAGGCAGGCCATGTCCATAGGAGTGATTGAAGGGGTGGGCAGACAGGCAGTATCTGCAGAAGAATCAGGGCACAAGCAGGATCCACAGGAAGGACTGGGGGCAGGTGGGATCAGCGGGGGTAAATGGGGTCCATGGGGTTGTTGGTGGAGTCCAGGAGGTTTAGCAGGATCACGGGGGCTCACAGGGTCTGTGAGGGAGCTTGAGGGGAACCATGGGCTATTTTTAGCTCCCTAACATCCTCCCCAGGGAACCTACAACTCGGTACTTCCCACCCCTCTCCCCAATGATACTTTGGTCAGCTCCTGGCAGCAGCATTGATAAATCTGTCACGGGGAATGACCTCTGGGGTGGAGGGGCTGGCTGGTCTGTGTGGGAGCATGGCAAGGGGCTGGGGGGCTAAAAATAGCCTGGTGCCAGGGCGACAGGTATGAAAAGCACAGCCCTGGGACTAGGGCCAGCAGCTGGACTTTCCCAGTCCTGGGGCTGCACAGGTAACTATACTGAAGTTCCATGAACTGGTCTAACCTAGATCAATTAAATTTGTGTGTACATCAATCTATCTGAGACCATGTTCTATCATTTTCAGACTCGTCTATTAGGGGTGTGCAAAGCTTTGGTTGCTGATTCAATTCAGAGAAGATTTGGCCCTATTTGGAAGCCGAATCACCGAATCCGAATTGAATTGGGAGACAATCCCCCACCCCCCTCCAAATCGATTTGGAGCCTCCAAATCGATTCAGAAAAAGATTCAGAGATTTGGCAATTCAGAAGGCAGTCTTGCAGGGAGGGGAGGCGGGGGGAGAGGGGGAAAGACTGATATCTGTTGCTGGCCAGTGACTGTGATCTTTCCCTGAGTCCCCCTCCAATCACAGTGCTCTGGGGAAGGGACATAGAAACAGCACATAAGCTTCTGTCTGCAGCTTTTCTGTTCCTTTTGTGAGCTGTTACTACCTGAGCACTGGGCAGGCCCCCTGTTACAGGCTACCATCCCTGCTGTTTTCATCCTGCTGTGCCTTAACACACACATTGTCACCCATGTCATGAGTTTTGCTTGTCAGCACCTTGAGGTGCAGTTTCCCAGAAACGCCTGCACTTATATCCTTGAAACTTGACATGCATCATGCCCTCAGAAGGGGCTACCATCCCTGCTGTTTTCATCCAAATCTGCCTTAACATACACACGACACGAGTTTTGCTTTCAGCATCTTGAGGTGCAGTTTCCCAGAAACCCCTCCACTTATATCCTTGAAACTTGACAGGCATCATGCCCTCAGAAGGGGCTACCATCCCTACTGTTTTCATCTAAATCTGCCCCAAAATGACAAAGTTATAGGTATTTCAGTGATTCCCCATTATAGTCTATGGCTGAATCACTGAATCTCTCTGAATCAGTGCTGAATTGATTCAGGATAGTGATCCGAATCTCCGAATCGAATCACTGTCCTGCGAATCAGCCAGATCTGAATCTGAATTGAATACTTCTCTATTCACGTACGCCTACTGTCTGTGTGTGCAGAACTTCTGTACTATTACAGGTTTAGATTGATTTCCAATCACTGAGATCAAGTGTAAGTGTAAGGTCTACACCTGCGCAAACTATGTTAGTTTGGGTGGCCCTTTTTAACCCAATCTAACCCCCACCTCTTCCTCCCCCACCCAATGTCTGCGCTTAGCTGTGAGGGCTAGAAACAAATGTTGCAGTGCTTGGCTGTTTTAAATTGCCATGGACTGCGACATTGGTGTAAGTTTTCAGATTTCAAAGTTATGGAATTTTAAATTGAGGGGGAAAAATTATTACATCACTGAAGTAAGGCTGGCTTCTTCATTCACTTTGGATTTACTTGGGGGTAAATTAGAACAGAATGTGGCCCATACTTAGTGCAGTGCAGTACAGTGCTAAGCAAACACTACAAAATCACTTCAGTGTGCTCCCAGGGGTAGGGGCCTCATTCTGATGTCACACCAATATAAGTCAGGAATAAATCCATTAGAATCAATGGAGTATTGTGAGATCAGTATCGCACACATTGTCTGGAAGGAGGGAGCACATCCTGACACTGTATAGTGATCTCTCTGGCTGACTAACAAACTCTGCAAGGAATAGTGTCCAAATCTGCTCTGAGCCAATTTCTGCCTCATCTCTACTGACAGCCGGTATTTAACTTCTTTAATAGTCCATTGATTTCAGTGGTAAAACTTGTAGGCCTAAATGTCAGTAAAGATGGCAAATTTTGGATTTCAGTAACTTGAAAAAACTGAAGAAAAGGAAGAATTAGAGTACCTCTGGAGAAAACCAAAGTTCAATGTGTTTAGGATTATTCTCCCCTTTTATAGAAACCTTAAATCATATTTACTCTTTGTACCTATGTTTGCTATTGTCTAACGAGGAAAGAATCTCTCCATTTATGTAAAGGATGCTTCTCTACCTAGAGGCACACCCCACTCAGTTTACTCAAACAAGCAGTGCCATTGACTTCAGTGATTGAAGCTAGAAGAATTTGGCTTCTAAGCCATTAAAAAAAAGTTTGTACTTCGTGAATTGCTAACAAAGCTTGCTATTCATCACCCTAAGGCATATAATTACACAATTGTTTTTGCATTTTGAGATCAATTTAATCCATGCTTAGTATTGTGTTCCCAGCAAGTATTTAAAAAAACCTCTGTCTATTTTTGCAGAAAATAGATGCTCAAGCTATTGAAGAATTCTATGGTCTGACCTCTGATATATCAAAAAATTCAGAATCTGGTTATATTTTATTCTATCAGTCACGAGAATGACTTGGAGAACTGTGAAAATACTGCAAGTGGAGAAACTGATCAGCACTGTTAACTGACCACATCTTAATAGACCACATCTTGTATGGTTGAACAATTACCTACCATGTCTCCTACTAAACAGTTGATGTGTTTTTTACTATAACCATTCAATTTGACATGCAGTGCTTTGGGTTTCTTTAATCTGACTCGAGTTAATTGTAGTCAGATCTTAGTAGAATTTATATGGACTAATATTTACAGGTAACAGGATTTGAGGTCATCTGTTAAATACAACTGAGCTGGAATCACTTTTTCTATGGCTGTGTGAATTATATGTAGGACAAATTGTTTGAACTTTCTAAATGGCTTTGAAGTGTCAAATTAAAAAGCATTCCTTTGAACACATACTAAAATGTAGTTACCACTGTTCAGTGTAGAAGGGATTTTGTCACATTACCTTCCACTGCTAGAAAGTTATTCTTCCCAAATCTTTTAAACTTGGGTTATTAAAACTTTAAATAGGTATCCTCAAGACTAAAATCCATATAAAGAGATTTAAACCACAGTGGAACAAAATAATACTATGCACCTGGTCTTCTTTTTTCATGAAATAGTACAGATGAGGTGATTGACAGTTTTTGATTCCAAGACCTAGATAGGCACTGAGTGTTTTGTGGGGAAAAGTGAGAGAGATGTTCTGTATGACACAGCTGAGGTACTTGTATAAAAAATGATCTTATCTTTCTGCTAAAAGGAACAATATGATGCTTTGTTTGCATAGCTGAATTTGCAGATCTTCCAGTATTGTTTGCACAAAACATGTTTCATAAATCAGGGCTACAATTACACAACCTAGTTAAGTGATGCTGCTGGCATGCTCTATAACATTGATCCCATAACATGCTGAGTACCAACAGCTTCAATTGGCATCAGTGGGAACTGTAGATGCTTGACACCTGCTAGGATGGGGACCATGCTTTTATAATTTAAAGCACCTTTAAAATAATATAATTAATATTCATACTTGCAGTGATAGGTTAACTACATGCAGCATCAATAGTTATGTTTGTCAACATCTTGATCACCAGGATATCTTAGACAGGTTCAGGTGAAAACATGATTTCAGAGCTATCAGGAGGTATTGTGTGACTGTTCATTGTTTTGCATTTTCAAAGCTGGCTGGAAGTCGTCATGTTCTAGCTATTAAATCACTCTACAAGTAATACTAGAAATATCTAGCTAGGAAGGAGGAAAGAAGGACATTTCAGTAGGGTCTGAGAAGGGACTGATGATGTGTCAACCTTTTATGTCAGATAGCTGACCCAAATCAAAGAATGTCTCTGCTGCTTCTGAGGCACTCTCAAGAGTGCTGCCAAAAGCCATATCCTACCCACCTGCTTTTGTCTCATTTCTGGGTTTGGCACCTGCACAGCAGGAGTAGGTGTGTGGGTCATGCTTCTCACTGGTGTTCCTGAGAGTGCTGAGGAAACAATGGAGACTTACCCTAAGGGTCAAATCCTGCTCCCAGTGAAGTCAATGGTAAAGCTCCGAGTATCTTTAGAAGAAGGATTTGGCCCTACAGGAGAGTTCAGTACCTGTGGGAACTGTCATCATTTCACAGTATTTACTTTGACTTATTTTCACTTTGTATGTATGTATGTAAATATGTACGTAGTAGAAATTCTTGTTCTTAGTAGTCTCTTTTGAGATGGCTGACTGCAATTTTATGGCTGAATCTTTTCTCTTTTTTTAAACATATTGTTTAAAATACTGTTGAATCTTGAATCTCCATTTCTCTTATGAGAGTGAAAAACCTTCCTGGCATTACACGACTACTGTGAATGTGAAATTATTTTTTATTACTTTATAGTGAACATGCAATATTAGCCTTTGATATAACATGGTTTGAAGCTTATTTGGAATGATCAGTGGCTATTTTGTAACATAATGAAACAGCACTTTACAGTGGAGGGGAAAAAACAAATGTGGATTTTTCATCTGTAAACATTTGTAAACTATTTCTCATGCTGCTAGAGAGAGCAGACCCACAATACGACCTCACAGCCTTTATTTATATGGTAATCCCAGTGTTCTAATAGGAGCTCTCATACAAGTAAAGATTGGGGAATTAGGTTAAAAAAGGTATAGACACTTTTTTCTTTTATTCACAAAGGGTGTATCCACATAAGACATTTACTGCAGTTGCCTAATTAGCTCCACAGTAAAATGTCAGCAGCTACATGTGTGTTGCTATTAGGGCAGAGTAAATAATTA
>NW_017729033.1:70148967-70159046 GCF_001723915.1 Gavialis gangeticus | reverse complement strand
TAGGTTAAAAAAGGTATAGACACTTTTTTCTTTTATTCACAAAGGGTGTATCCACATAAGACATTTACTGCAGTTGCCTAATTAGCTCCACAGTAAAATGTCAGCAGCTACATGTGTGTTGCTATTAGGGCAGAGTAAATAATTAACTCTGCCATAGGATAGTACTGCCTGATACAAGTATTATCCTATAATGGAGTTATTTACTCCTCCACAATGCATGTGTAGACACTGACAGGACTGGCTGAGACATGAGGGTGCTTCAGCATTGGGCCTGCCTGTCAGTTAGCCCCACAGTGAATCGCGCTCCTACTCCAGCCAGCCCCTCCACAACAGGTTGAGTTGGGCCAGAGCAGCCCCAGGCTGGCAGGCTGACCCCTGGGATCCCCTGCCAGCTGGGGCTCCGCTACTCTAGCACAGCGTGCTGCAGTCCCAGGCACATGTGCAAATGGTGCGTCCAGGAGCAATAAATTCTGACATGAACTGTGCTGGAGTTTATTCAGGCACACTAATTGCATGTATAGATGTGCCCAGTGAGATACAAATGTCTATCTTTCAACAAAGAAGACAAATACTAGTTTTGGTTTGGCCTAATAAAGATTGTTAATTGTCTTTGAAGTAAATGAGATCCTTCTCCATTGATGTCAGTGGAGCTGCATTAGTCCCTGAAGTGTGTAAAACTGTCTTCTCTAATGGAATTTTAATGAACATTCATATCTTTCTGTATAATTAATATATCTACAACTTGCCTGGTGATTAAGACTGTACTCTAGTTGTGAATAAATGCACTTTCTAGATCAAAGTTAACTAGTAAGACAAATGTTCTGTACTTTACAATTTTCTCACAAACATGTTCTAGCAGCTTTGCTAAACTTTAAAATATATCACCACCACCAATGTATAACTTGATTATTTCTGGTTCATGTATGTATGAAAAACAGTTTTGCATTTAGAGATGATTTAAAGTGGAGCTAAATTTTGGGAAATGCTTTAGATATTTGGATTTAGTTTACTGAAAAATATTTGTATTTAGTTAATAAGGTCTGAATACCGAAGCAATATTTACAAAATAAAATCTAGGATTCTACATCTGCTAATTTTTTATTTTCTCTGGATACAAGACAAGACTAATGGTGGATAATAAATATAGATAGTTACAGTATGCTAGTTGACAGTAACATTATTATGGTAGGATTTTTCACATTTTATGAAAAATGAATAAAACAAAGTGTCCATCAACATTTTTGTGATACATTAGTAGAGACCCAAAGGATTTTTATGAACATGCTGCAGGGATGTTAAATCAGAAAGTTTACTTTAGCTCAAGAAAAGATTTAAAACTTTGATACAAGTCCAAAAATCAATAGCCTGACATCAGCCTTGTAAAGACTGTAAAGTACAGGATGCTGATACTAATTTTGTTTTAGCACCAGTTAAAACAGGGAATCCTTGTTTTGACTGGTGATTGTAAAATCATAACTTCTTTTTTTTTTTTATTATCCTTGGTTCAAAACCAGTCCTACAAGACGCCAAAACACCTTGAACCTGGCTTGCTTAATCATGGGCTATTTTAGGCAGATGTCAGTGGAAACATTGCTTGGTTTAAGTGAAGCACATTCTTAAGTGTTTTGCTGGATGGAAGCCAAGATACTCAGCTGCTATGATGTAAATGAATTTACATGGATAATTAATAAATGCATAATGCCTTTTCCACATGTTTTTATATATATAATTCCAACCCATCAGGAAAGATTTGAAAAAAATCTGGGACAATCAAAGCTTTACTAGCCAACAAGTGAGGGGAGTAGGGATAAAAGAGAGATTGTAGCACAGAAGTTTAACAACATTTTGTGCTCCTATGCAGTGTCTGTTCATAGTGTATTGAGCTCTGCCTGGATTAAGTCAAGATAACTGAAGTTCATTATTTGTGTCACATGCCATTGCATGAGATCCATTTTTTGTGTAACACTTTTCTTGTTAGTTGTATATTAGTATGTGTTATTGCAATGTTCTTATTTATAGGAAAGAATATTTTTGGTTCTATTCCACTAAGCTTAAGGAAGCTTTTTAGTACACTGTGTAATCAGTTATCATAGAGGGTAAGCTCAAAACTGAACTTTTATATGTCATGGAATAAACTGTCAGTATTTTGTATATTTTTTTATTTCTGGAGAATAGTAGATGGCAATAGAAGAAGGGCTTAGAGAAGAAGGAGGTTAATGAAAGCAGGCTATTTAGCTGAAAATAAAACACCCACAACCATCTCAACCATCCATGCCATTTCAGTGGATTTCAATGGATTCCAATAGACTAACATTTTCAAGTCTGATTCCTTTAGCAGCTGCAGCAAGAAAAAGCAGCAGGTGTCTCTTATGCACTGAATTCAATGAAGACAGTAACATGTCTACATAGTGCTGGAGTGTGTTTGGGAGCGCTGTTCTGAAAATGCCCCACCAACTTGCTTTTGTTCTGTATGTACCACATGCTGAAAAAAAATTGAATAGCTGCTACTAGAATAGAGCACGCCTAAAATTCAAAGTGGCTCTAGGTTAACCCTAAGCATGTGTCAAAGCAGCTACATGCTAGTTTTTAGCTGTATGTATGCATGGAGTAGAACTGAGTGGGTGGGGCATGTTTTCATGGCAATATTCCCTAGCACCTTCTTACCTGGTGCAGGCATACCTGAACTAAGATGTAACTGGAATTTCTGTTATATATTATAATAGGTTCTAGCATTTGACTACATGTGGCTTTTGTCCTCAGAGACTGCATTGCATTGCATTGCATTCTCATTTGTACTCATGTTACAGTATTGTGTACGTGGGGCCTGATCCTGAGAGCTGCTGAAAACTTGCATCTCCCAATTATTCAGCACTTCTCAGCAACAGGCTGTTAATGCCTGGTGTCTTGTTTGCTGTTTTGTGGCCAAGGAGTTTGGGCACTATCTTTTATAATTTATGCTTTAGAAGTTTTAAGGAATTTTGTCTTTATACCTGCTATATTCTAGTACCTTTTGTCACTTATTTTTTAATTTATTTGCTTTTTTATTTTATATATAGCAGTAACCATGCTATTTACTGTATTTCTATAATAATTTGTGTAGCTAATATTATTTAGCCTTATGTTTTAATTGATATGTACTTTGATTTTTAATGTAATCAACCCAAGCACTTTAAGCAATAATGTCAATCTTGTGAAATTTCAGTCAGTTTAACACTTTGCCTTTGCCGCTGAAATAAAGTTTGTAAAAAAAATTCTCTATCTAGAGAATTGTCTGTGAACTATAGCACACAGTAACATTTGAGTTGTAGGTCTATGGCTCTCCTAGTGAGTCAAAAAATTGTTTCAAGTCTAGAATCAAAATGTGAATAATACACAATATGAATTTATGTATTAAATAAGTATTGATTATGCTTAATACACACAAATTAGAAATATTACTCACATTTAGCTTTTAAACTTAAAGTTAGTCTTTAGACTGATATGTTCAGTGGTAGAATCAGACAAATTATATTTCCCCCACACGTTCCAGTCCGTAAGGGACTGAATAATCCAAATGGCTACAAATAGCTACCATTTAAAAAAATCAACTCCACAGTAATGTTTTACTTATTTTTTCCCACGTACATTAATACCTTTCCTCCCAAGTTACACTGGCCACTCTTCTCCCCCTACCTACCTAACAATTACTTGATCATATGTATAATGGCTTGGGTTGCCATTGTATCTGAGCACCTGCCAGTTTTTAATGTTTTAAGCTAAGGAGCTACAACTGTCATTGTCCCTTGTACTTGGCAGTAGTTCTGTCCTCTGCACATTCCTCCCCAAGTCGTCTGTCCACACAGAGGCAAGAGATAACTGGGTAAGAGAAGTCTTGTGGTAAAAGATTGTCAAAGACACATGACTTTTTTTTTAGGTCAGTGTCCATGCTGTCTTTGGATTAGTATAACATGCCCTACATACCATGCCAATAAAGCTCTTTCTTCTTGTCTGAGCATATGTCCATTGTTTATAATATTGCTTACAACAATCTTAGTACCATTTTGGATACTGTCCTTTGTTTTTGGGCAGTGAAAAGACTATGATGTCTCTCATTTATAACAGCTTTAACTACATACTGGTATTTTTCTTCATGATTTAACATAGCACCTAACTTCTAAATGTTGCTGAAGGAGCTCTGACAGCCTTTTAAATTTTCTTCCTAATACACAGTACTTCAAAGAAATCATTTGAATCTGGATACAGGAACTTATTAGATTAACATACCACCTTTGCATACAAGGTCAGGATACTTATCAGAAGGCATTCACCCTCCTGGTGTGGCCATCTGGGCTAATCCTAAGTCTTTTTTTTACATATTAATGATTCTTTTCCCCCAGGAGGTTTGCTTGCTGGATTCATCTGAGCAATTAGATCTGAGACCAAACATATTTCCCTTTATTCACAGTCTTAAGGTTACTATCATTCTTTGGGGTTTTTGGTTGTAGCCATGTTGGTCTAAGGACATAGACTGACAAGATTCTTTGGGTAGATGTGATATCTTTTATTAGACCAACTAAATAGTTGGAAAAATTGTCCTTTGCAAGTTTTCGGGCACAAACACAGTTCTTCAGGCACAGGGTGAGTCTGTTGGTGTCTGTGTGCTCGCCTGAGTAGAACAGAAACCAAATTGCAAAATGCAGGTCTGTGAAAATGCAAATACGTGGCAGTGATGATGTGAGGGATCCACTATAACCAGTCTGCCATTCAGTAACCCCAAGTAACCTGTCTGCATTTTACTAGCTATATTCTGTCACCAGTTCTACAGTCCTCCTTCCCTCCCCCCAACCTGTCTCACACCTATTGTCTCCCATTGCCTCAGATCCTCACTGTCACACATTTGCATTTTCACAGACCTGCATTTTGAAATTTGGCTTCTATTCTACCCTGTGGCAAAACTCACCAACCGGGAAGCGGCCTCACTGCTCCCAGAAGTGGCCACGGTGCTTCTGGAAGTGGCCGCGGCGCTACATCTAGCGCTCCCACTCACCGGCCAGTGCTTGCAGGATGGGCACCAGCGCTCCCACCTGCCCCCCCTGCCCATCACCTAAGCAGGGAGCATGGCTGGTCAGCGGGTGTGCCAGCACTGTCAGGGAGTGCACGTGCACCCCCTACTCATTGCCACTGCCCTCTGCGCTACAGAGCTATGTAAAACCAGGGGCTACAGCCAGAGCTTGAGCCAACCAGCTGGTGAGCTCAGAGCTCAAGGATCTGCCCCTGTGGATATCTGGATATAAAGCCCGTTTTCCTCCACAACACCATTCAGATTGTGGGGGGAGGAAACTTTAGTCTGATTTTGAAGTAGTGAATATAAGAATTATTTATTGTAGCACTATGAGTGCAACAAATAATATAAAAAATTTTAAAAAGGGCAACTTGCCAAGCTGCTGCTGAAAATTGAGGTAATATTTGGGACATCTGCATGAGGACACACATTTAAGTATTCTGTCTCATGATTCATTATAAAATTCAGCAGCTCAAACTCAAAGAAAACCATTTTTCAGCATTAAACATTTCTAGAGGGTAGGAAGTCCTTTTTTATAACCAGGAGGGGTCTTTACAGGATATGTTTAATAATGGACATTTTTTCCTTTATCTGTTTCACCCATGTAAATTTTTCATACTGATTCAAGACTGATCATGCTTTCTTTTGTTATGCTTTGTGATTGCCTTCATGTCATTAATTCCAGTATTAGTTGTGGAATGGTCAGTTTGACCAAAGACAAGAAAACAGAAGGTTTTTAACTGAGTGTTCCTTGTTTGTGGTGCTTTTCTTTCCTAAGGGATACAGTCATAATAAGCTATTTCAATAATTTCCATGTACGATATCCACTTTGGTATCTAAATTATGAATGGAGCCAGAAATGTTAACATTATTAAAATTGATTTATGATCCAGCTTTAAAATACTGAGCAAGGTGAAATATTACATATGTGTATGTTATCTACTGAACATACAGTATACAAAAATACAGTTATGATCTGTGTTTATGTGTAACAGTCATGTTTTGTAGTTGTTTTTACATGTATTTAAAACCTACAATATCCACAGATATTGATACTGTAATGCATGTTTGATATCAAGGGAGTAACCAAGAAAATCTTTTTTCCTGTGTTAACATGTTTACATTGTAAATAAAATTAATTCCCTCAACCAATTCTTTTGGGTTGTTTTGCAGAGGCTTTTGCATGTATATTTAAATAAAAAAAATCTGACCCTATTTCTCTCTAAGGAGGTTTGACAGCTTGCTCTCATTTCAATATGAGCAGACTGGTTATGGAAGTAGACTTATTTAGTATATGACATGTTTCTGAATGCAGAATTATGAAAGCATCTGACATGTGGGGGCTTTTCCTCTTCAGTAGAACTGTTTGTTGCCTTTTACATGATGCGCTTGAGAGAGAATATTTCATCATTTGAGTTTGCTGCGTTTGAAATGTTTTAGGAAACGATCTTTGTATACAGCACTTCAGTCTTTTTGATGAAATATGCACATTGTTTCATAACCTAACAGTACCTATTCAAATCACACAGTTGACCTTCCCAAAGTTAATGAGAAGAGCTAAAACTGAACAGAAGGAAAAACAGTAAGAATTGTCTTCACATTTCATCAGCAGAACAACTAGAATCCAATCTTAGGTATGGGATTTATATGGGACTGGTAGTGCAGGGAAATGTTTGTGCATGAAGTCTGAAACCATGTCAGAGTGGAAGATCCCCTCAGCCTTCTCTGTTTCTCAAAATTATACATTAGCAAACACTTTACTTTCTATGCTGTCAGGCAAAGCCAAATCTGGAGTTTCTAGCCTTGTCTAAATGAATTCCTGTTCTGCCAGGATTCCAAAGAGAAGGAAAATCAAAATAAGTGTCAGGCTATATGTTAAATGTATAGCTAACATGCTATCAGATTAATGGCGCAACAAAACATCAAAGAATTGCACATCTAAGACGTCATTCTTTTGAAGACAAAAATCTTGAATTACAATCATTTTTTTTCTTAGAAAGCAAGCTTTTAAATGTACAAGCATATTTAGATATTTAAATATGGAAGATGAGTAAAATCAAATTCCTTTTAGTTATTTTTAGCAAGTAAAATGCATAGACTGTAACGCAGAAGAACCAAGTGGTCCACACAAGATAATCTGTGGACAAGATCACTTCTGCTTTTTGTGGACACATCTCTGTTGAGGTTGGTAGAATTGTTCTCACAAGAGAAAAGAATTTATCCAAAGGTAATATCCAATGTGACATTCAGCCAAAATGGTCTTCTTATCTTTGGGTATAATATTATATATCAGGTTGTTTTTTGCCTATGCACTTGGGAAAAAAATAATCTGCTGGAAATATCTGATTTTGACAAAAATAAAACGGAGTTAAGAAAAATGTTAGTATCATCAGCTAAATGTGTCACTCTGACTTAAGACATCATACATTAGACATAAAAAGGCACACCAAACTTTGAGGAACATGTTTGTTAAGAGCCTTGTGGTCACATCTAATTTCTTCGCAAAACTGGATGGTATTGAAAATATAATATACCATAATAAATACTGTCAGGCAATAGGACCATGAGGACACTTACTAAATGCAAATTACAGTACACACCCTTAGCAACTAAAACTATTAACTAAACACCATCCAGTCAAACCGTAGCTGGGGGTATGTGAAGGAACTACCATTATTTTAAGCAGCAATCCCTAGTTTTCTTTAGAGTCCTCAACCTTGGAACATAAACATAAGGTAAAATGTGTAGTTCATTGTGCTGTTTGCACAGATGGCAATGCCACGGTGTCTGTTGCTGCATTTTCACATTTGTTCTTTTTTCAGTGTGGGGAGTGGTTTTATCATTCAAGTGATCTTTTTGGAGGTGGTCATGTAAAATAGTTGTTTGAGAAAACCATAATTGTCAGAGGTTGATCTAAATAGAAGATATCTCTGTGAACTATTTTTACTGCCTTTATATTTTCAGCTGAAGGTATATTTTTGTGGAAATAGTGCAACATGACTAACTGTTGAAGAATATCTAGTCAACCTAATAGAGCTAGTCAGAAATTTTCTGATGGAACATTTTTTTGTTTGGAAAATGCTTATTCATCCAAAGCAAAACATTTGGCAGAAAGTACTGGTTTTGGCTAAATTTTGTATAGTGAAAATGGAATAAGTATTCTACTAATTTTTTATTCTGACCTTTCTGGAACAGAACGTTTCAACAGTCTGTTACAACATGAACTTCTGTTGTTGTAAATGGTATATTTCATAACATAGTCTTGTCACACCGCCCTGGTAGAGCTCGCTCCCCCCTCTGCACACTCCTTTTCTTGGGCTGCTATATTTGAGTCCAGGCAGTTTAAACTTCTCTTGGACTGTGTAGGTGGCAACTGAATCACTTCCCTTAGCCTCTCCGGTGCACTACTTTGGTTAGTCTACAAGGTGCAAATCTACCCCACAATTCCAGGACAGAAATCGAACCTCTTAGCCCAGGGGTGGCCAACCCACAGCACAGGTGCCACGAGTGGCACAGGCTGCTGCTACGTGAGTAGCCCTGGGTGCTCAGTCCAGGGAGGTGTTGCACAGAGGCAGGGAGTGGACGGCTCTGTGGAGCTAAGCAGGGGCAAGACACTGCTGGAGAGGTGTCAAGTGTCAACACCAAGAGCCAGGTTCTTCCTGGCTCTGCTAATTCAGGGTTTTGAATCCTTGCTTGCCATAACACTGTGGCAGTTGTGGGGCCAGGGAAGAGTTAACCTGGCAGTTGGCAATGACACCTCCTTTTGCAGCAGCACCAGTCCATGTGATCATAGCGGAAGGCCTCCTGCCTCCATGCCAGTGCCCCGGGGTGCAAAGTCTATCAGGGATCAGAGCAGCACTGGGGGAGGGACAAGGGCTTAACTTGTGGCACAGCTGCCAGAAGGGTTGGCCAGTGGCCACCACTATTTAAACCCAGCTGCCTTAGCTCCCCAGACTATTGCTGATTCCCATATTTCCCAGTGACACCTTTTGGGTACTGGGTGTGTATGGTTCATTTCTTCAGGGGCACACTACAGAAAACAAACCAACATACAGGCTTTCTGATGGTTTCAAAACCCCAGCATTTTGCTCTAGTTAGCATAAGTAGTGTGCAGATCTGGACAAAACAAAGAACACCTGCACGCATTTCCCTGTCTCACTTTCCCGGCCTCTTTAGAGCCCTTTAAAGTCGTCTGAGGAATCCCAAATCCCCTCTCCTGTGCTTGGCTTCTTCTCTGAATCATGGTAACTCTCTTTTTCTCTTTCCACCCCTCACTCCCCATTCCCCAAAACTTTTCCCTTCTTTCTCTCAAAGGGTCAGCAAGATATTCTCTCTCTCATTCTCTCTCTCTCTCTCTCTCTCTTTTTTAACTTCTAGTCCCCTTTGACAGGGGACTCTCAGATCAGCCTTGTCAGGTGATAAAAATCTCTCAGCTGGTGATTTGTTGCTTAGCTACCACCACCAGGGTTTGGACTTGAAAACTGGTTTGCCCTCAATAGCAGTCATTTCTGTTGTAGGTGTTAATTTAAATGGAAAATTATTCTAGTTAAACAAGGCTACCTTGTTAACCTTGTGCCACATGCAGAATTTTGTCTGTGTACCTCTTGTGGTTTAAGATGGAGACAAAAGGCAGCAATCAAGCCTCCCATTTGAATCTGAATTTACAATCTGACCCAGATATACAAACTGGTAAGCCATACCATAGAGTGGAGTACCCAAATCACCATCAATTTCAAACGAAGTTAAAATTGGAGTAGAACATTTCAAGTTTAGAAAAATGAAAAGCTTTGATCAACCCAACAATTTTGTTAAGAATTTTGTTTGGCAGAAATTTCAAATGTTTCTTTTTTTTTTGTTTCTTTTCAGAATAGCAGAGCCTGAGATGGCAGCTTCCTTCAAAACAGAAAATCCAGTTCCCACTCTGCTCTAGAATACAGATATTAAACCAGCACACGATATATTTGATAAAAACTAAACTCAGTTACATCTATGTAAATCTGGAGTAACTATGTATATATTTACAGTTTCAGATGAGGAT
>NW_017729033.1:70130350-70143967 GCF_001723915.1 Gavialis gangeticus | reverse complement strand
AAAAGGAATAATGAATGAAAAAAAAAAAAAACCACTTACTTGTCAAGCCAAAGAAAAGCTGCATAAACTCAGTTACATCTATGTAAATCTGGAGTAACTATGTATATATTTACAGTTTCAGATGAGGATAAATGAGAATAGAAAGCTGGCACAATATTGCTTACAAGGACAATACAAGGTTTTAAGTATAGAGAATTGTAGGCCTTATGTGGTTGCATATTACACTACTATGTGCAACACTAAGCATTGAAATAGATTTCAAATTGTAATTAGATGAAAATGAAATGAAAGTTAGCCCTGCTGCTTGAAAATTCAACTCAAGAGCTTATATGTAATCTTACTTTTAATCACTAGTTAATTTAATGATCATGTGGCATTTTTCATCTTCAAAGTTGAAGATGAAATTAATTTTAATTTTTTTCCACACTTTAAGCTGGTCAATATCATAGAAACCTAATCAGCTGTATAAATAGTAATCAAAGCCTTAATATATCTCATGGCTTGCACAGAATGTGGTTGGCTTTCAGTTAAGTAGGGTTAGCCAGGAGGAACATGTTTCACCAGTTTCTCATCAGCTGCATTGATGCCCTTATTCCCTTCTGGATGCCATTCAAGGTGTTGATTTTGTGCAATATAACCCTATATAACTTGATCCCTGGCTATCTAAGAAACAGCCTCTCTCTCCCCAGATCAGCCAAGGCAGTGAGTTTGCACTAAGATGACTTACTTTCCAAGATCTGAGTATGGGAGTCTGTCTATTCTTTGAAATAGCTGATGACCTTACAGGCACCCAAAGGAAATTCTAGGTGGAACTCATGCGGTTAATCCCAGTTCTGGGTGTTTCTATTTATATTTTGAAACCAGCAAAAGTATTATGTGATCCTGTAAAGTTATCATAATATTGACTCTTTAAATTCCTGCTCAGGAATGAATGGCTTGGGCAGAGGGTTAGATCAACGGCTACAAAACCATGCTGGATTTCGAGCTGCCTCTAAATTGGCTTTGCTGACAAATCAAACCCTAAAGGTAAGCAGGACTCCCACTACTGTAGTTTATGTCAATAGTTTATGTACTCGAGCACTGATTCCATTGTTAACGTAAGGGAGGATAAGGGAAATGAAGAAATGTGTACACTATAGCAATTAGTACAGAACTTCAATCAGCATATCAATTCAGCGTGTGCACTCTTCTTCAATACTTAACTTCTGCATAACCTGAAAGTATACTTTTCCACAGTACACTGCACATCACTTCTTTAGTCTGTTACCATTCAAAGACATAGCTAGGTCCAATTAATCCTTGTGGCATACAGTCCTTGAATCCTCCTTGAACTACCTCCAAAAGGGGTCAAAATTTGTCTCAGTTCTGAAGGAAAAAGACTTGTTCTTTTAGACAGCTGGAAGGAGAGACCTTATCCCCCATCATTTCCAACCCTCCCTTTTTAGCCTTTCTCTCTCAAAGATTATTGTATCACCCTTTTCTCCACAAACAAAATCTTAACATTGCATCACAAGAATAGGCAGTATTCCCTAATTCTTATTTCAGCAGGAGTATAAGTAAGTATGTATGTAGTAACAGAATAATCAAGCTTGGTTTACTGTATTAATCATGTTATGGCTATATACAGGTAGGAGAGACCCATTCAGGGATTATATTCCCCTATTATATTTAATCAGTTGTTCTGACTTTCATGAGTTAGCAGCCATCCCCCACTCAACAGAGACAGGGAACTCTGTTTATCCAAAGCAAATATTATCCAAAAACACCACCTGAAAGTGAACTATATTTGCAGACATGCATTCAGTTGTTGTTTATTTATCTTGAAATTCCATCTACATGTTTTACCTGGATAAATGAGTTCTAGTTGTATATAGTAGCTTAAAAATGATTTTGGGATTCTTCAGTTTTGACAACTCTTACACACACGAGAGTTTCATTCATATATAATGTGATTTAAGCTGTTAGCTTTGGTGCTGAGGGTTGTTTCCTCTAGGTGGAAAGCCTAAAGATGGAGTCAGGTATCTCTTTAATGAAATCACAATTGCTTGAAAAGAATGACACAATGTCCTGTTTTCCTGAGCACAATAGGAAGCAAATTGTTTTCGTGTTCACAATCCCAACACATTGCCCATAAAAGCTATATTTTAGCTTCTTTTTATTTAAATGCCATGTTACAACATAGCTGTTGCCTTGACTTTCTCTAGCCTCCTCATCCTCCTTTGTGCTGTGTCTGAGTGTTTTGTGATTCTTACACAAACACAGCTCTTCCAACACCAACCAGCCCTCTGAGTTCACATTCAGATGCCAAAAGGAACCCTCTCAGACCATCTGGCTCAGCACTTACTTCCAGGCTTGCCATATAGGTTTGTGATTTGGATAATGGCTTCTGCCATTTCAGCCCTCAATCAACAAAGCAGTATTTAATTGATTCTGGTATTTAGGGGCAACTTCAATGAGTTTTGTAAGTGCTCAGAGATCATAGGCACACTGCCTGGAAGCCACCCAAATTCCAATTTAACAACTAATGGATTCACAAGGCCTTAACCTAAACGTCATGCTCAGAACTGAGAACCTGTCATCTCTAATTTCAGTTCTGCCTATGTGCCATTTCTTTGCCACATTGGGCTAATAATGCAACCTCTCCTTGTCTTGATTGTTTTCATCTATGAAATAAAAATAATTATTTTCCTCGGGGAACTATTCTGTGGTTTAGCTACAGTAGAATGTAGAGCTGGGCTGAGATCTCAGGTTGTGTGCCCATGTAAAGCCTCCTACATTGCCAGGGATGGGTGTTGTTGTTATAGTATCATACCTTCCTTTATTTATACAAGAAACCCAAAACTTGACATCGTTACATAAAGCAGTTGTTGCTAGCTGAATGTTTTTTGTTAAGCAACGAGCTCAGTGCTGTTACAAAACACAAAAAGACCTTTCTTTGTCCTAAGAAACAGATGCAAACTAGAAATCTGACAAATTGGTAACACAAGGGCAGGAAAACAGGGATTTTATGATTTATTTTTTTTAGGTGCCTTACTTTCATAAATGCAAGACTTCTTCCATCAATGAAGATTCACAGACTGAAAAGGTAGTTGACAAGCACTTGAGGGGAACAGAACTTTACAAAGAGATGAGAAAGCTTTATGGACCTGCGGGAATACAGTCTATGAGGCAAATGTACTCTGAGCAGTTACTGAAGGGTGAGTGGTAGGAGATTTCCTTCCAAGCAATATGGCCCAATCCTGACCCCAGTCAAAGTCATGGGAAAGAGCAAAGAATAACAGGAAACCCAACATAGAAGTTGTCATATCAGATCAGCCAATCATCTCTTCCTTCCACCGTGTGGCTTCCTACACTGGCCAGCCCTAGAAGTATCAGGAGAAGAAAGAAACAAACCCCAGAATAACTGGCTCATGGGGGAAGTTCCTTCTTGAACTTAAGCAGCTAATTATTGCTTTTTATAAAGGTACCAGTTCAGATTCGATGGTTATTTTCACAGAAATATCCAGTCCATTATATTCCCTGCTTAGATTTTTTTTCATAATTTGCTTATGGAATTTCATTTAAATAATACTCATTAGGGGGTCACCCTTGAAAATGTTCCAGTTTTTCCTGAAATGACGAGCTGTTACCTCATTATCTACTCTATTGCCTACAATATAGTTTCTTAGTAGCTAGGGTCAGGAGGGACCTGATCAGATCATCTAGCATGACCCCCAAATATGATCTTTGACAACTGGAAAGATTTTAAGAATAACCTTTTAGCAACAACAAAGACAACCCAGTAAGAACAGGGTAATGCAATAGAAAATTTGGGGCAAGGCCTTTTGGAAACAGTTTAGAGAGGGGTACAAGAATGGAGCTGCCACTGGTGCCCATGCTGCCACTGCTATCTAGGGTGGAAAACCCTCTTGTTACACTTCTGGAATAAATGGTTAATTTTAATATAAGGTTCTGAGCATGAGGCATGTTACATTCTTTTGTTCTGTATTTATTCAGCATAGCAGTATAGGACTTGAAAGCAATCCATTTGTGCTGATCCACTGACTTTCCACAGTTATTCCCAATTTACATGTGTGAAAGTGAGATGAAAATTAAGGTTGGATTATATTTTTCATATAGACTTGTAAACAAATTACATTAAGAGTCACATCCTGCATTCTCTGTGCACTCAACTTTCTCAGTAAAGTCAACAGGAGTTTTGAGGTTCATAAGGAATATATGATCAGGCCTACACTATTAAAAAGGGTACTACCTGCAAAATTACTCACTCTTTTCTCACCCCTTTAGGAAGCCAGTTAAATGCTGTACTGTCATTCCCAAGACAAAGAATGATTGATAACATCTTGGCCAGGAGAAGTGTACAACAACATGAGATGAAAAAACAAATGGATGAAGTGAAAAAGTAATAACACCGATCATTTATTCAAACTTTCTGTAAGGTTACTTCTGGGAGTATTTACTAATATATGTTGAAATCCCCAGAAGTTTATTCTTTACCATCCCTACCCACAAGTTATGTGACTTCTATATAGAAAATTGTATCAGCTTAATTTTTTTTCAAGAAAAGACTAAATTCTTTTTGTGAGAAAGCATATTTGCCCAGGCCAGAAGAGAAAAGTTTAAGCTTTCTTCCCACCATTAGTAAGTGCAGAAACAGGTCACATACTAATCCAGGAAAATAGTTTGATCCTTTAAGAAGTCTGAGTAGTCTGTTACTGGCATGCTGATAGAGGAAATCATTTGAGCCAAAGATCTGGTGCTCTTAATCTTGCTTTTACCCTTTGAAACAGACTCTAAAGGGGTTAGAAGTCTGACAATAGCAGACACCTACACAGTAAAAACCTATAAAAATTGGAAAAAAAATGTTACCCTCTTCACCCAGAACTGGTAGGTGATCAGTTATGGTAAATACCCAATCTGTGTCAATCTAGAAATGGTAAGGGAAAAAGCACCAATATTTTATCCACACAACAGAGTAAAAGCATTCATAAAATGCAACTTCTTAAGAATGGTAGAAATTGTAATTTGCCTTGGCTTTTCAGAAAGCTGAATGAAGAAAAAGTTCAGCTGGAGAAAGTACTTAAGAAATTACAGTTAGAAAAGAAAATGTTTGGCAAAGGTATGGTATCACTCACATTGCATTGCATTATATCTTCCTATGTACAGCCTGTAACACCAAATATGTTGAGTCCAACTGAGATTTCTGGATTAATATTTTTCTTCTGCTGTTTATTCTGCATATAAATGTTGTAAATAATACCTGTTTAGGCCCACATCCTGCAAACAAATGTGCATGTGCTTCAAACATGTGAAGTATCTTACTCATGTGAAGTGTCCTGCTGAAGCTATCATATGCCTACTTACCTGCAGGACCAGAGCCTTAGCTGCCCTTAGCTATCATAAAATCCATTGCCATGAGGTTGCAACTAAGGGCAGAACCTGGCTCAATGTTATTCAGTTGAGACAAGTGAATGTTAAAAGTAAAGGTAAAGACTCAGATTGCACACCTGCACAAGGGAGTAAGGATACTGCATCTCCCCTCCTCTTTAACCCATTGTACCACTACATACCTCAAGGGCTACAACCCAGCTGCAGGCAGTAAGAAAGTAAATGCAGGCCTGATTAGAAAGACTGGGCCAGCTGATGAGGATAATTGGCTGGCCCAGGGAAAGTTAAAAGCTCCCAGGGAGCTGCTAGGGAAATGCAGTTTAATGCTTTGTGGAACTGATTTGAAAAAAAAAATGTAGGTCAGTTACAAAACAAAAGGAAATATTCCAATTTAGGTCAAACCAACCTCAAACAAAATAATTCATTCTATTTTATCAAAGGAAAAAATACATTTTTAAAAAACAATATTAAATTTCCCAGCAGAAAACTTCTAAAAAACTAAAACTGCATTTTCCAACAGAAACGTATTTTAACAGAAGACTCCTGATCGGCTCTTTCTAGCCTTTGACTGACATAGTTGTTTCCCTTTTTGTAACGCTTTTAGTGAACAAAACCAGCACGCTGGAGTCAAAGTCACTCCAGAGACTGCCCCAGGAGCAGAAGTAGGAAACTGGGTGAGAGGAGCAGCCAAAAACCCCTGCTGTCTCCCACACAGGCTCCAGGAATACAAAGAGAGTAGTGATATGCTTCATACTCCCTTGCATGGTAGAATAGGGCTCAGACTGAACAACTTTGTAATCACCTTTGAATATATGCATAAGTCACTATCAAGTTGTTAGGATATGGGGTCTGGATGGCTCCAGGAATTTGTAATGGATTAAAGAATCTTCACCTCTACACTGCCTGGTAAAATGCAGCACAGGCCACAGGTTTGCACAAGCTATCCCATGGTTATATTTTTACCTTAGATGAAATACTGTATCAGTCAGTCCAGTTTCGCAACAGATGAGATTAAAACTTTCAAAAATCCTGCCACGATGGGTCCTGATTGGTGGTTCTGCTGAGGATGTAAATAAACATGCCAATCTTAGTTTAGAGAGAGTCTCTTCCCCTCCAGAATTGGTCCCTCTGTGTCACAGCTGCTATACCTTTATAATATGATGAAACTTCAGTAGATGAATGTCTATGAGTAAAGGCTGTAAGTCTTAAGAGCTACTAAACTGGTATCTTTAACAAACATTGAATTCAGATGATTTTTTAAAAGAATCTCATGGCTGAACTTCTGAGAAACCTTTGTGTGCACATTTTTATGACAGTGCAGAAGGTTAAAGTCCTTCTAGTAGTTTATTTTGTGCTTTTGATGTTTAAAGTGTCTTATCAAGACAGGGAAAATAAAGGTACTCTCCAGAGTCGAATTCACTCCACAATGGAAAGTCTGCCTGAACTAGAGGCCAGAGTCCAGAACCTCAGGTAGATAGACACTTGATTTTTTCCTTTTTGAAATAAAAATTGTGGTGTTTACATTTATTGAAGGCTTTCCTAAAACCTAATGGTTTTTGATAGGTCTTGACTGAATAACAATGGCACAATCCCACAGCCACACTCTGTGCATAGATCTTATAAAATTATCATGGTAACAAGATAATTTTGGCCTCAGTGGGCATGTCTACATGTGCAATTAATACACCTGAATTTTCTGCACAGAAAATTCAGATGCATTAAATGATACCTCTACATGCATCTGAATGTGAACCTGTCGGGAACAAATTTGATCCCAACAGGAGCAATTCAGTCTAGGGCTGCTTCTGCTTTGCTCTGCCCCGACTGCAGCAGCCAGGGGGTGCTCTGGGCTAGCAGGAGGCATGGGGGCTGGTCCTGACCTCTGCAGGGTTGGGGAGAGCTCTCCCAGCTGCTGCTGGGCTCAGATCTCCACATGGCTGGGAGGCAGCTGCCTGGCAGCCAGGGCAGCTCTCCCTGACCCATGGAGATCAGGACAGGTCCCGATCTCCATGTGGCTGGCAGCCAGCATCCCACTGAACCGAAATAGCTCTCCTTGCTCCCTGTGGCCCCCCACTGCCTAAGATGACTGGGAGCAATCCAGTCCATGTCTACACATGAACTTTTGTGCATCAGTTTAATGTAGCAATTTCTAGTACCTGTATCTACAGGTACTATAAAATGGCACATCAGACTAATCTACTGTGCAGTAATTGCTGTACACATGCAGATGGTAATCATGGGTGCTGAGTACGTGGGGACCTGAGGGCCCTGGCCCTCCTCAAGAGAGGGCTGTCACTTGAAATGTGTAAAACTTTCCATATACCCATCATTTTAGGCCCCGCTACAGCAAAAATAAACGTTGGCCCCTATGATGGTAATTCTTTACTGCACCTTAGATTAGTCTAATGCGCAGTAAAGTATCTTGTGTAGATGTGCCCTGTGTGATAATACAATGAAATATATCAGCTAGTTACGCAATAATCTCACAAAAAATCCACTGCTTGGTACTGAACAAAATTCTAGAAGGCGTATTAAAGCGCGATGTCCTAGAATGGCAGGAGAATGGATTGAATGATCTAATAACTAATTTTCCTTCTTTGACTTTCATGATTATATGATATATTTCCATTTGGCACTGGCAATGGTTTCTATTCTTTTCCAAAAATATTGAACAACTTTTGAAAAAGAACAACTATTCCAAAAGCTGGTAATAGATATTTTAGCAGGAACAATGTTTGGATTTAGATGAATTTATTATTTTGTTTACCCTATAAATACAACGACACCTAGGGTAATTCAGTACAGCACAGTTCACTGCCTTGTAGAGCTAGACAAGCTAGCTCTGACTGAGGTAACTCTGGTTCTGGAAACAGTCTAGCTTTGTTAGTGAAGTGCTCTGCCCAGACTAATTATGCCTGCTAAGAAGGGTAAATATACTCTGAGGGTAAATTAGCCTCATTGGAGTGCTGTGCTAATGCAGGTAAACCACTTCTAGTACCAGAGCTAGCTATAGACAGAATTGGTTCTTTATTAAAATGGAAAGAAAAGACCCATTTAAGATAAACAACAGGAAGACCTATTTTGATACTTTTGATAAAGTGAAGCAAACCTGTATAATTAATTTTATACTGTTGTACAGGGGGGAGCTTTATATGGAAAGGGAGAAGAAGCTAAGGCCTTATTTTGGAGAGTCCTTGACGGTTGGTGCTGAGCCCTATCAACTACGAGACATGAAAATGGTTTGTGCTTTGAGTTTCTAATGCCATTTTTATTTTGTGCAATATTAGCAACCCCTGCCTTTGATTCTATTTGAGAGGCTACAGATTAGAGATGGCTTTGAATCAAAACAGTTATCTGAATACTTTGAGAGAGCTCAGATTCAGATTTGCATCCACTGGTAAATTTTGGAATTTGGGTTCATCATTAGTAAGGTGCATTGTTTCAGGAGAAATGGTAGATGGAAGCTAAGGCTAGGCAAAAAGCCCAAGGCAGATTTACACTAACTTTTTCAGCTTTCTCTAAGCCCCCTAAATTAGTTCAGGAGTGAAGAGAACTCATGTTCATCACTAGGGCACAGCAGCAGCTTGCACTGGAGGAGGCCAGCAGGCTTGGGTCGCTCTCACCTGCCTCCCAGCAGCCTGCTGGCTGAGGAGCCAGTCACCACTGATTGGGCTGCACAACCCCCCCCACCCCCCAACCAACTGTTGGCTTCCAGAAGCAGGCTGGGGAGAGGAACAGGGGCCCCCACTGTGCAGCCCCACCCCAGCTATGCTGATTTGGGTCTGGGGTGCCAGCGCTGGAGCCATACAGCTGTCCCCCACACTGGAAACCAGGGGGGTGGTGCTAGCTCAGGGCTGGGCCTGTGTGGTGGTGGGGCTCCATTCTTCTCCCTCACCCCACCCTATCCTCCTGACAGCTGCAGCCAGAAGCCATGGCTTGGAGCTGTGTGCTGGGAACCAGGGATGGGGTTGGGGGGAGCAGAGCCCCCCCCACATTGCACAGACCAGGACCAACACCTCCCATCCCTGACCCAGAAAGCTGTGGGGGCAAAGGCTCTGATTCCCCCCTGCCTACCCCCAATTCCTAGTGCTGCAGACAGTGTGTGGCTTTGAGCCATGGCTCCTGCCTGCAGCTGTCAAGAGGGTTGGGGAGGAGTGGGGGAATGGAGTCCTCCACTGCACTATGTGGGCCCCCCTCTGCTGTGCTGGTGTGTAGCCAGATCCATGTGGCAGAGGGGCTCTGTCCCTTCCCATCCCTGCACCTTGCCGTGCAGGCAGGAGACAGACTTTTCTGGCTCTTGTCTATGACAGCCTGGGGGTAGGGCTGGCCCAGTGCTCACCGAGCAGGTGAGCACTAGCTGGGGCTAGCACGCCACCCTGAGAGAGGTGCCTAGGATGCTGGAGGACAGCAAATTTAGGAGCTTTGCTATGGGATCTGGGACAGAAGTTCAATATACCTCTCTAATCTAAACTAATTAAGTCTAATACTACATCTATCCAGGTCTTTCTTGAACCAGGTTCTGCCATTTTCAAACCAATCTAAGTGTGCTGAACTTCTGTTCTGTTACAGAAGTAGACAGGTTTCCAATCATTTATACTAGCTTATGTGCACTGTCTGTACCTAGTCTAAATGAATAAAGTTAGGATAAATATGATATTTGTTAACTTTTGAGGTCAACTTGCCTAAAACTGAAGGAAGAATGGCAGACAAATATAAGGTGAAGGATGATATACTCACAAGAGTCTCTGAACATAAAAGATTTCTTCTTTATCACTGCAAAATAATCATCTGCTTCTATTTGTTAGTCAGAGTTTCACAACTAAATATTCTGTCTTCAAGGTTCAAGACATACTTGATGAAGTAGTGGAAGAACTAATGGATGACTACTTAAGGAATGTGCCTCATGGCATGTATCCTTGCACTTCAGAATATTCTTCAGGGCTAATTAGAATTATACTTGATGCTCTGTTGTCAGTTCATGATTTCCACAGGTTATTCTTGAAACCTTTGTACATCCAATTGCATTAACAATAGCTTCTTTCAATCTGCATTGCACAAATGAGTAATTATCAAAACAGAACCACTATAGTTACAGGGAAACCCAATGTCTTATATATACAGTACATTTTATCGCTGGCAAAAAGATTTTGATATCAGCCTAGTTCATGTTGAAAATACCTTTTTCATCCTCTTTCAAGGTGTTCTCAATGCATCTTTCCTACCTCTCAGATACAACTAGGGCTGTGCGAAGCTTTGGTCCCCGATTCAATTCAGTGGCTGAATCTCTGAATCTGAATCAAATCGGAGGACCCTATAATTTCTCTGAATCGAATCGGAACCCTCTAAGTCAATTCGGAGAGATTCGGAAAGAATCGGCGATTCAGACATAGATGCAGCTTTAAATGTTTTTTCTACATACCTTTAGGTAGCAGGCAGCTCATGAACCTTGGGATGCTGGGGTGCATGGAGTATCCCACAGAAGCATGTGGGGGGTCCCCAGTGTGCTCAGCAGCAGACCCAGAAGTGGACCAGAAGCACTTCTGGTCCACTTCTGTGTCTGCCAGGGAGCATGCAGGGGGCCCCCGCACATCCCCCCCAGCTAGGCAACTAGTGCCTCCTGGGTCGGGGGGGGCACCCAGGGTCCCCCCAAGGCTGATCGCTGAGCCAGGGGGCATGGGGGGGCCCCTGCATGCTCCCCAATGGACCCAGCAGTGGACCCGAATTACTTCCGGTGCACTTCCGGGTTCGCCACCGAGCACATGGAGCACCCTTGCACTCCTGTAGAACGCTCCATGCGCCCCAGTGTCACAGCATTCACAAACCATGCTGGTACCTCAAGGTATGTAGAAAAAACATTTCAAGCTGTGTCTATGGCTAAATCGCTGATTCTCTGAATCAGCATCGAATCTTCAAATTCGGATTTGGCTGAATTGAATCAGGGACAGTGATCCAAATCAACAAATTGAATCACTATCCCTGATTCGGGCTGAATCTAAATCGAATAGGGCCTGCTTCGTACACCCCTAGATACAACCTGCTGTACCTTCCTAAGATGCATTTCACAACATCAATAGGCAAAATATATCTAGCAGTCTTGAAAGTGTTTTTATTAAAGATTAGCCTAAAACAAACCTCACATCCCAAACCTCCAAATGATGCTGTTTAGTTAATGACCCCTGTGCTCATTCAAAGTTTATTTGATCCAAGCAAATAGGCTGCTTTCTGTTCTCTTATGCAGTGCAACCTCCCCTGACTTCAGTGGGTTTTCACCGGTGTAAATGTGAGCAGGGTATATCCCACTGCTTTGCCAGAACTGGCTATGGGATCTCATAACTGGCTGAATATTTTTGCACTGAAAATACAATCAGTGTGAGCCAAGATAACCTGAACCCTGGTAGAATATGATGTTTGGCAGGTCATAAACATTTTTGGCCAGGTACAGACATTACATTTTTAACAGTATAAGTGACTGGAACAGAAGTTTGGAGCACACAGACTTATTTAAAAATGGCAGAACCTGGTCTAATATTTTCCCCTCCCACCCCCTCCATGTCAAGGGCGAATGTGTGTTCTGTTCACTACTGATCTAAACTACGCTACTTACAGAAAATCATATCACTTCAGTGATGTAACGTGGGTCTCCGGCACCCAGGGGCCAATGCTTGCATTTGTGCCGCCACCCCCCGTCCTTCTCATAGGAATACATAAAGTCTCCCACCCTGGCCCTGTTTGGTTTTCTGCTTCGGCGAGGAAGGAAATGAAAGTCCTGGCACACATGGGGGAGGGGTGGTAGTCAAAATTTCCTCCTGAAACAGGTAAGTAAACATCCAACCCACAGAGCAGGCAGGCAGGTTACACAACAAATGCAGCCGCCACTGCCGGCTCTGTGGGCCCCCCCACAGCCACAGGTTTCACAGATAGGATGGGCCAGCCCTGGTCACATAGGCCAGCACATGGGGACCAGGCCCCTCCCCTCCCCTCCTCCCCATTGGTCTGCCACTGCATAACTTAGAATGATTCTGCCTTGGGCTTTTTGAATGTCTGCACCTAGCCTATATCATTTCTGCCTCATATTTCATAACAAACAACTTCCAGACAACCTGAGTGTGAAAAGGATAAAAGAACTAAGATTAATCAAGAAACATCACTTGAAAGAGGAGTTCAGCTTATCATGGAGCAATTGGTTTTGGAGGTCAGTGGGGTTTTTGTTTGTTTACCTCTTCCCCACATTCATTTTTGCTTAGCTCTAACCTCTCATTCAAGTCAAGCTGCTAAATCTAAAAAAGAACATACTTGGTGACAGAATCTCTTTTGGCTTTTGGGACAGGGAAAGCTGAGGAGACTTCAGTATAAATACATTAAAACTTCACAAAACACACAAAAATCTTCTCCTGTTCTGATGAAATATTTTTGCTTTTCTAACATAATGGCACATGCAAATTACTTCCAACTTTGGGTGCTACATTTTGCTGGCCACTTTCTTGTCTCCATTGCTGAAAAATTTCCAGCATTCACTATTGAAAAATTGGAAAGCTGAATAGTTAAACTGAAATTGATCTCTGGTTATTTTATAAGTCTTTCTTCATTATCACATAAATCATCAACCTTTAAACTAACTACTAAAAATGTCTTCTGCAAGAGTCTTTTGTATGCATCTCCATAGCAACATACAAAGGAGCAAAACTTTCTGTTTTGACTGTATATGCTGTGTTTTATAGATGCCAGCAAATTATGTAGTCAGTATTTCATTTGTTAAATTTGAAAAAGACAGTGGCTGTTGTTGCTTTTGGAGCAGCAAAAAAGTATTGAGCGCCAAAGCCTGATCTCCATGTTAAAACTAAGAAATTGGAATTAAAGAAGTAGATTTCCATGGCAGCATGGTTGGACACAGTTCTCCCCCTTTACGCCACTGAGGGGCTTTATGGGTACCTCCAGAGGCACACTGAATTTGTACCACGCACTGTATTTCTTTACAAAGCCTCAAAACACTTTACAGCTATTAATTAATCACACCTTACATCCATGAAGTGAATAAATATTTTATCAGTGGTGAAACTGAAGGAGTCGGAATAAATTACTTGCCCTGGGTCATATGCTGAGCCAATGACAGAGGTTGCATTAGAACCTAATTGACAGAATTAGGATGCTAATTCCCAAAACCAGGCTCTAATCACTAAACAATACCATCACACTTGAACCTGCAGGCCATTACTGTTATAAACCATGGCA
>NW_017729033.1:70102209-70125350 GCF_001723915.1 Gavialis gangeticus | reverse complement strand
GAGCCAATGACAGAGGTTGCATTAGAACCTAATTGACAGAATTAGGATGCTAATTCCCAAAACCAGGCTCTAATCACTAAACAATACCATCACACTTGAACCTGCAGGCCATTACTGTTATAAACCATGGCAATGTAAATAAAAATAGCTATCCAAGTAGGCTAAAGCAGCAGCGTTCAACCAGCTTGAACCAGCTGAAGGTTTACAGGCATAATGCCACAGATAAAGGTACTATATTTAAAGTGCTAGTCTCATAGCTCAGCTGAGTATGCAGTACAAACAGAACTATTATTGTTATAAATGTAAATGCTTTTAAGACAGATATTTTAGTTTAGATAGAATAAAGATTTTATTCTAAATACCCCATTAGGTTTGTGATGCCAAAAGCCTGTTTTGGAACGTACAGGTCATAGAGCCAAATAACACTTATTAAATGGTTCCTTCAGTATAGGGATACAAATAGGAAGAAAATAAATTCCAGCATATGGTAAACATTGCAGATTTCCAACATTTCACTAGGAAATTATGCTTCCTTCAGGAGCATGTCTTTTCAGAAATGCAATATTAATTTCACTGTAGAACAAAACTAGATAATATCTTTCAATATATTTTAATTATTTTGAATGTTTTTGCTTTTTATTAACTTATTTCGATAAGAATGATGTAATTCAAGTGAAAGATGCAATCTTAGGTTCCATTTTTCTAACAGAAAAGTATGTTTTAGGCTATATTTCCAAAAGGCTCACTCCTACTTGGTGAATTTCAAAGCTTGGATCAGGCCTATAGGAAGAGGGGGGTGGTAGTGGACTCACTGCTGTGAGGCCAGTGAAACAATTCCTACGTACTTAAGCAAGAGAAGGATTGAATTCAAGACTGACACAAATGTGGCTTTACTCAGTTGTTATATGGTTTTCTATCAAAATATTGCAGTTGGTTAGAATGTAATTATGGTTTAGAAAATTGTCATTTGGATTCCATAGTTTTTCTCTCTCAATCATTTTTCTTTCAACTTTGCACAGTTTAAAAAACAAAACTCTAAGTTTGAGCTCAACCTGGAATCGTTATATTTTACAAATGAAACTTCATTGCAGACAACTCCAGTTGTAGATATCTTTTTAGATTCTGATTGTATCTTGGCTGACAATGCAGTCAAATGAAATTATTTTTTTTCCCCCAAGATGACTGATCAAAGCAAATAAAAGATTAACTTAATAGTCTACTCTACAAGGAGTACTAAACCTTGCAATTAAGTAAGAAGGTTGAAAGCCCATAAAAAGATATAAAATTTTGTGCCAATATTTCCATTGTACATTCCTAAATTCAGAAGTTTATAACTTAAGCAACAGCAAGACCTCAGTCTGGCTGAAATTTATTATAGGAGGTAACATTTTTAACACCAGCATTGTCATCTACTGTTTAGAACAAGGAGTAATGAGTATGTCAGGAAACTTGAGTACTATTCCCAGGAATACCACTAGGTCACTTTGTCATTTAAGACTAACTATTTAAGTGCTCTGTATATCCATCTTCCATCTGTAGAACAATAATAAAGGTGATTAAGGGCTTTTCTAAAGTGTTTTGAGATCACTATATGCAAGTGTGAACTATTAAAATGTGGTTTGTTCATCTAGCACAAGGGCACTCAATCTCCAAACCGTAGGCCAAATATAACCCACAGAAACTTGGAATCTGGCCTGTGGGGCTCCCCAAGAGTCAGGATATTTGATGGCGGAGAAGCAGTTGCTGTTAATACTGCCACTCCTCCCTGGGGTCAAGATCCCAAGCCCCACAAGGTGTGTCAGAGCCAAATCACAACCCTTCCCCCACACAGCTGATTGGGACTGGGCCACTTCCCTCTGCACAACTGGTTTGGGACCAATCCATACCCCCTTTGTCCCTCCCCTATGCGTCCAGGCTATGCCCCCTTCAGCCTGCAGGGTCACGTCACACTCCCTTCTCCCCATGGGGCTGGTTTAGGTCCAGGCCAAGCCCCCTTTCCCCACATGGCTAGATTGGGGCTGGGCTGCACCCCATCCCCTCAGCAAAGCCATATGGGGCCTTGTCATGCCTGCTCTGGGTACTAGATTGGGTCTACCAGCTGTATTTGGCCTACAGAGGGACTGGGCAATGCCCATCTGGCCCAGTGTACTAAAAGGTTGAGCATGAGCACCACTGATCTAGCAGAACACCCCTGGTTTTTCCATACTTGCATGGGCTGTTCAGGATTAAGAGTTTGTTTTGCTCTATGACACAGGGAACAATATATAGTTGTTGGGCGCACGGTTCTTAAACAGTTGTTTTTCAGACCATAACTATACATAGAAGAAAACAAGCTATTATAAAATGTGTACTTTATTGAGAGGCCTTTGAAATTTTTTTAAATGAGAACTTGGCTTAAACCTTTCTGTGTATAAACTAGGAGGGATACTAAAAATAATGAATGAATGATAAAAAAACAGCTAAAGAATAAAAGCAGTATTTCTTTAGCTGCTTTATCAGGAAGACGGCTATTTACTGGTGGCTGATGTGGTATCAGTGTATATACAGTGAGTGTTCTCATTCTTCATCCTGTGCACAAAATAAGTATCTGCAATTTTTGTTTAAATCAGGCTAAAGATCATTTCTTAGAAAAAAAATCCTGGATTAGAAATGGTTTTAAAAAGAGTAATTCTGTAATTCCATATTCTGCAATTGGGTTTGCACTGTGCATCTTTGTGGTTTCTCCTGTGGAAGCCATGATTTCCCCATTTTATTTATAACCCAATTTATGTTATAAATTTTGCAGTCCTCCACAAATCCACATCTTCATATGTGCCCATGTATATGGTAGATTTTCAAAAAGGGAGTAAATTCAGACCTTAACTGGGTTGCTTTAACAGCCATTAAGGAATAAATTTGTCAACCTGAATGATTTGAACTCTCTCCAATGAAGTCAGTGTGACATTGCCAATTTGCACCAAATGTAAAAAATACAGTCCCACATTCTTCCATTGATGATTTCTCTCTTAAATAAATATGGTTCCAATTTCAGACATAAAAGTTACAACAATTTTGGGGGTTTTTTGGGTGTAGCCGTGTTGGTCTAAGGACATAGGCAGGCAAGGTTCTTTGAGTAGATGTGATATCTTTTATTAGACCACATGAGTGGCCAAGAACTTTTATCCAACTAATCAGCTGGTCTAATAAAAGATATCACATCTACACAAAAAAAAATGGGAGCATTCATTTATGTAAAGAAACTCTTCAGAAGTTTATCCATAAAACTTTTTGGCAATCAATAACATGGTAAAAAAACATCCAATTCCCCTTTCCTGTTTGCTGTAAAATGGCTTGTAGAATTTCTTCTATGAGAAGACAGATTCAGATACCTACTTATCTCCTTAACTAGTGCAGCCATGCAAAATTTATAAATACCTTTTGGTAAACAACTAAAAATCTCTTTCAAGTAAAAAATTAGAGATTCTATCTTAGCTATCTGAGAGCTGCTGCTAAGAAAGCAGTATCTGCATTACTTGCCCTCTGTGTACAACTGTTTGTTGAATTTGTTAGTAGCTCATAAATGCCTTTGAAAATTCTATCCCAGTGAATAGGGAGATGATTCCCACTGACTCCAATTTAAGCACATTTTAAAATTTCAGTACAATGTGCTTTCCTGGACCGGTCTTTTCTGTTCACCATGGAGATTCATATCAATAATATTTCAAAAGATAGAAATGAAGAGGACATCTATTCAGAAATAAGGGAGCAAGTGCTTACTTTTGTAGATAGTGAAGTTACAGGGAAATTAACTTATAATATTCCATTTTTTCAACTCGAGAAACACATTTTACAAACATCTAAAGCTGAAGAACATAGCATGCAATAGAAATGGTATCAAGACAGTATGCTAACAACCAAGATATCAGATTATGTAGTACATTTGGTTTTAAAGAAAATTATATCAAATACATATCAAAACAGATACAGATTTGCTAACCTTGTAAGAAGGGCTTTAAACTAATTTCAGTAGGGAAGAAAGAAGGATGGAGACAGCCCATGGTAAGTAAAGAGCAAGTGACCCAAACGAGGGCCTAGCAAGAAGAAGAAATATGTGGAATCTTAAGGAAACATAAGAAGGAAATTAATAGAGTACAATCAGCAAGTCATCTAACAGTCTTACATACTAATGTAAGAATAATGGGGAATAAGAAAGAAGAAAGTATGGGTTAATTGGCATGACTTGGCACACATGACTGAAACAGTTACATAGAGAGGTATATCTTGTTCAGGAAAGATAGGTGTTGCTTTATAGATTAAAGATATATTCATTTGTTCTGAGGTCCAGAATAAAGTGGGTGGTAGACCTTTTTCTCTCCTTAAGGTAAAATGGGAAAATAGCAAAAATGACATTATGATGCACGTCTATTACAGACTATAAAACTAGAAAGGGGAGGTAGATGACATTTCTTTATACAGCTAACTAAAGCAAGCAAATCACTGGTGTGGATAGAGGACTTTAACTACCAAGGTATCTGCAGCATTGGTAACATAACAGTGCAGAAAGATGTCAAGAAGTTCTTCAATTATATTGGGAACAATTTTTTGATACAGATGATGAAGAAGCCAACTGGAGGGAGGCCTTTTCTGATTTGCTGTCCCAACTCCTGCTCTGCATGTGCCAACTCCCTAAAATGAGGAATTAATTGGGCACCCACTGTCAGTCATTGGCTTTCTGCCTCAGGCATGCTCAGGGGTGGAGCCAGGATTTGGTGAAGTGGGGTGGAGGAGCAGCTACCCATGCTGTAGGGGTGGCTACACCACCACTCCCAGTCTTATGCTCTCCGTCCCATGCCCTGGATGTGGGCAGAACATGCCTGGAGCCTCTAGGAACTTGTTCGAAGTCTTCAAACCAGGTAACACCTGCCCTTTGTGCTCAGAGGCACATCCTTTTCCCTTCCCTTCCCTGTTTGCTGCCACTGCTTTCCAAGCTGTCCCCAAGGTGGAGGAAGTTTCAATGATTCTCCTACTCACTCCAGCTGGGCTAGAAGGTAGCTGTCTAAGCTGAGACGGAGACCATTGTAGCACCAGAGACGGGTTGGGGGAAGGTTCCACCACCCTGCCCAGTCTCCGCAGGAGCAGGGTACGGAAAATCTCCCCTTCCCATTGCCTCTACTGCTGTCAGTGGTCCCAGTTAAGCCCACCCCTGAGCAGCCTGGCTGGAGCACAGGACCAGCTTTTAAGCTTTTCTGGCCCCAGGACAGTGGGGAAAGCAGTAGCAGCAGGTGGGAGATGGGGGGAAAAGAGGAAAGTAGGGGATGTGCCTCTGAGCTGGCAGGGATGGGGAAATGGGAGGGAAGAGGATGTGTCTTTAGAGAAGGAAGGGGAAGGAAGGGGATTTTTATGTGCTTTGGGGACTTTAAAAAAGTCTTCAGAGGCTCCTGGCGTTGAGATCCAATCCAAAAAGTGGGGTGCAAATGCTCATTGAGATGTGCTCAGTACTGCTCTAAGATGTTCGTTTCTGGGATCTGGCGTACACAGAGTGCACGGATGATTCTTCACAGCTTTGCATCCAGGGGGTGCTGTAAACATGCCCCAAGGGTTAAAAAGTTGTTAGGTGCCTAGCTCTTGTTTAATTCAAATCATCAGGAATTGGAATAAATGGGAGTGTAAGTACATAAATAGGATTTAGGTGTCTAATAACCTTTTTGGTTCTGTCTTTAACTTTTGGATAACCTGAATTCAGATTAAGGGAAATTGCTCCTAATTTTTTATAGAATTAATCATGAGACTATATACAAGATGAATTATATACAAGATGAATCACTACTTGCCATCTGATTGGGAAGTAACTGCACTTTAGTAGAGTTTTACTCAGGTGGATTTGGTTTTGGATGGTATTTTACCAAATAATTTGTGAGTACATTATCAGTAAACAGTGTTTTGTAGAATTTTTTTTTCCAAACAGCATAACTTCGGTCATGTTGAGACTGATATTTAAACAGAATAATGAGTACTTTTTGGAAAATGCTATTTAGCATTTATCAGAGGTCTAAGAACTCTTCTGTGTCTGAAATTGAGGACAAAACCATGGAAATTAAAAAAATGAACCAATATCCAAAAAAGGACTTTTGGGGTTTTTGCCTTCCCCTCTAATGTGGGCACTTCCTGGGATAGTAAGAGTATAATTTATCTAACAAATTGTCTTCTATTGCAGCAACCAGTATAATGATAGTGTCCCTTTCTTGATCTCTTCCCATGGTGCAATACAGGGCTTGTTTATTTGTTTTTAACTCGTGCTTTGGGCCTGTAGTATGTTAGAGGGATCGGAGGAGAGTTTGGACCAATCTGGAAAAATGTTTCTTACATGGTTTCCCACAATTCTAGAGGACCTGACTCAATGGCCCAGGAGGTCTCTTCCAGTTTTATATTCCATGTAAGATCCAAACTAGGGGGTCAAACATGAATGCCTTTGATCTCACTATGTGCTCAAATTACATAGAACACTAATCAACATGGGTCTTAAGAAAAGTAGGGATGACATGCCAAGTGATTCCTGAGGCCAGATGCCACAGATCATTGCATTACTTGGCCATGGCTTGGTTCTAGCCATTGTAATTTTTAATCAGTATCTACTATAGAAATTAATTCCCTTAATCTGAATTTAATAACTTAATAACCTTTTGGGACCTGGTTCTTGAGGCATGTTTACAGCCCCTTCGTGCTATGCTTAGAAGCCCTTAGTCTGACAAAGTGTTGTAAATGGGTGAGTTCATGCCAGTCTCAAAGGGACAGGAGCAACAGGCTTTTGCCAAAACAGTTAACAGTATTTTCTAGGAACACTGAAAAATGATGTATATTTTACACAAGTTGTATAAAGCCACTATATACAATTTTAAAATTTGGTGAGATTATATTTGGAGAAAAAGACTGCATTTCATTACATGAATATAAAAATGAAATGAAAAATTGCTTAAAAATAAAATGCACTAGACAGGCAAAAAGATCAGAAAAATATGAACCGTTAATAGTTTTTAAATTTTGGAACAGCTTACTTTATGGTGCTTTTCTTTTCTTACTGTCTTTTCTGTTGGAACTGCAGAAGTAGGTCAGAAGCTACATCAGTTACAGAGGATAGCAATCATAGTCCCTTTTTAAGGGCCTGATCCAAATCCCATTGAGATCAATTGAGTCTTTAGTGGTTTCAACAGGATGTGTGTGGAGCCCTGCAAGACACAGTGCTGTGGAAGACGGTCCTGCTTCTGCATTGCTGATCAAATGAGTTATGAGAGTTGACCTCTTGTGAGCTAGGGAGCTGGCTGGAAGTCTCACTTATACTTCCTGATGCAAGCTTTTTGGATGATGGGAATGCATTACAAAAGCAGTGTATGGACAGAGAAGGTGCATCTTGCTGCAGGAAGATAGCATGCTGAGACTGAGATTCGTGGTGTGGAATGGGCAGTTGGAGTGACCTGTTGTCCTTGGCTGTCCTTGAGCCTGAATCTCATCCAAGAATAAGCCAGAACCCAGGGGAAAGATGATCCCAGATGGAGGGCTGATGCATGCACCACTGGAATGTTTATTTAATGGCAAGGTTGATTGATGTGATTTTGTGGGGTAAATTTCTGCTTCACTGAAGGTTGAATGAGATTTCTCCACCCTAATGCAAGAAGCAGGAGTTTGAAACTCACTATCAGCAAGGAGAGACCATTTGCCACAGTAGGATTAGACTCTAGGAACCAAATTCTGATCTTTTGCCTCACGAAAAATGCTAATTCCTGCCATGGTTTCACTCATGGAGTCGGATACTGCTCAACATAAGCAAAGATATCCACTCTTGACCTACATCTGTGCTTCAGTAGAACATTTAAGTATATACATGTTAGTCAGAAATTGCACACAACTGGAAAGCTCAGGGGAAAATAACTAGGAGACCCATGAGCAGTGTAGGCTAAATAGAAAGTGATGAAAAAGCCATATATAATGGAAAAGTTTATTCTGATTCACATAAACAAACTGGGAGCATCTATACAAGATGCTAACTACGCAGTAGCCTGATACTACTATGAAGTAGCATTGCATGGCAAAAACTATGATGCAAAACTACTGCACAGTAGCATCACACCACTGCACAGTAACTCTGGATACTGCACATTTATTTAGTATTTCTTTATATAAGTACTAAATAAATGCACAGTAGCATCTTATCTTGATGCAGCCACTGTGTTACCTAGGTCTTAGTACTATAACATTTCACACGTTTAATCAGTGTACCAATGCTAACTAGGAAATCTTCAAATACCAGTATGAATTATGGAAGTTACAGAAAAAGTCTGAAGTAGACACAATGTTTGAAGTAGATGTATGAGGAGTGATTTGCCCAAGGCCACAAAAGTAGTCAATGGTAAAGGGAACAAAACTAACAAGTGCCTGTCTCCATATAATTCCTGACTCCCTCTCTGCTATCTGTTTGGGTGTTTACACCATGTAGACATCCACGAACCAGAGTCATGAAAACATACCATCCTCAATTGCTTTTGCTGAAAAAAATGCAATATGTCCTTTTTTTGTCATTCACCCAGGGAGTACTAAGTGCTGCTCTCAGGCTCTGAATCTGCATTTTGCTCAGAGATGGATTATGATGTTCTGGGGCCCTAGACATAAAGAGGATTGGGGGGCTCCAACCAATTTCCCTCCTGGTGCTATTGCTGCAGAGGTGTGTGACCAGGTTCTCACTCACTACTAGCAAGTTAGTGAGCAATATAAAGTAAATAAGATGACTTATTTGCACATGTATTTGCATATTTTCTATATACAAATAAGTCATCTTTTTTGCTTTATATTGCTCACTGTGACCGCCCAGTGAGTGAATGAGAAGTAGGTCAAAATTGAGGCCTACATATCACGTACCTGGTAAGACAGAACTTAGGCATGAGGGGGTCCCCCTAGGTACCCAGGGGGAAGCCTAAGGTTCTGGGGCCCCCTAGGTGCCCAGCACTGCTTTAAAGGCTGGCCTTTTTTTCCCTAGCACTTGACATGTTGTTGAATGGGATGTGTCTGTATGGCAGTACTCTCCAGCAGTCTAACATAGTGTAGACATAGCCTTCCTTTTCTAGTCCTGTTTTCCATCCCACCAACCTGAATACAATAACATTGAACCATTTCTACAAGAGTCAGATCAAAATATGATATAGCTTGCTTCGGACATAATGACATTGTTTTAATAGATGGGTGTAACGTATTTTCTATTTATAATCCACTGAACATTTGTTTCACTTTAAGCTTTCTGACTAGTTCTGTCCCTTTCATTTTACTAAGATGGTCATACCAACCTGCTTACCCCTCACACATGCTGTGCAGCTTTCTTGTTTATTGGCATTTCTATGTATCCACGTTCTTTTGTTATACCCATTTCTATGGAATGCAATAGCTCATTTTTAAAAAAACCTTTGTTTGGTTCTGGTGCAGATGTGCTGTATTTGCATACCATAGGTATTACTAGGTACTCATGTTTGGCTTTTCACAAACTGTCTCTATATCTGTCATCCCACTCGGTGGTTTGTAATTCGTCTGGATCAACATGTTTCAGATTTGCCATAGTATCCCTGGAGATTGTTGCTATAGTGCTTCCCTGGATTTTATTTCTGCTCATTCTTCAAAAGCAAGTCTTTAGAAATCTCTGTGGGAGGCTCAGAATTGCACTCAGCTCAGGTTTTACTGTCTTTACTGTTCTGCACCCACTAGGGAATAATCTGCCTACATATGTCACTATCATCTCTTTCACCCTTCCTATCCAGAATGCTGCTGTCAAAACATTCTCCCTCTTTCTCCCCTGCTCCAGGACCACATGCTTGTTTGAATTTCTTGACTAGTTTCTGTCTTCTTTCCCTCTCATTTTCAGGCAACTTTCCCTTAGAAACACCATAGTGCCTTTCCAATCACAACCCACCAAATATTATATTTACTTGCATGTCAGATGCACCCTTTCCCAAAAATCACCTCTCTCACTCACCCCCACCAAAACTGGGATGTGTCTCTTAAGCGGAAAAGCTGATTTCTGCACTGGAATAGAAACAAAGGGACTCTGAAATGACTGCAGGGGCTCTCCTTCTTTCCATGGCTGCAAAGAGGAAGGGGCAGAGTGGACTTTGTAGCATTACAATTAGTTTTGACCCTTTTGCAGCTGCTGCCAACTCAGTAGCAGCTGTGAAACAGTTAAAACTAACTGTGATGCTGCGGAGTGCATTCTTCATTCCAGTATGTCAGTGGCTGTGAGGGGGTTAGAACTAGCTTTTGACTGAGCAGCAAAGATCAGGATCCCCTTCATTCAGGATTCAGCCCTGAATCTGGCAATTTTTTTTCTTCACGCTGTCTTCCCAAATAACAGGTACATAATTTATTGGGGGCATGTGATATGTGAGACAATACAGTACAGTACTAAATCTTTAAATATTAGGCATATCTTAAAACACCAATACAAATACAAAATGGCTAACAAAAAAGTGCTGCAAATTGCCTCTTATATTATGCTTTACATGGGGGCACATGACACCATGCTTCTTGTCTGTGGATGTCTCTTTCAATCCCCTTTATTTATTTCTACTCACCAAGGAATCAAACAATTATTTGTTGTGCTCTTGATTTAATTTAGCACCCAATCCTTCCACCAGGTGCCCAGATCAATGGGATCCTAGGTAAATCCCAGATCAATAGGAATAGTGCCTACATAGCTTTGAAGATCTGGATCAGACTAAAATTCTTCCAGGCTCCTCCTGCTGTGAGGATCCTTAAGCCATGTCATGTCCAACGTAATGGGTTAACAGTGGCAAAATCTGGCCCTTAAGAATGATGAAATCCAGTGTTTAGATTAGAAGATAAGGAGCATATCTTTATTTATATAATATGCCTATCAATGTGTCCTTCTAGGGCCATAATAGGATGACCTGCTTGCAATGGATTCACTTCCTTCGAGGGTCAATGCACACATGTAGCTGTCTAGAAACTCTAAGTTGTAATGGTCTCTTTGCCCACTGCAGGATTTGACTTTCTGGAGCAATTGAGAAACAAGCAGATAAAAATGAGTTGCATAACATCATCTGGTAGTTCAAATTTCTGAAGCTGTTTAACCAAAGGGAAAATTTAGAATGAAAAAAGGTGATGAAAGAATGTTATGAGTGGGATAAAAGGCTTATGAAGATGAGGAAATTCCCAATTTTGTTTTGGCACAGTGGGGTAACTCCTGGAACCATTTGTTTTAATGTCTGTTCTGCCGTGTTGGAAAATCTGTGCTATAACCACTTACAACAATGCCAGAGCTATTTTGTGACTTTAGGCACAGCCTTGAGCAAAGGGAACGCACAAGTTGTACTCACTAAGGGTGTTACCAGGTTGTGCCTCAGAAAAATGCAACCTGGCATCTGTATAATTCCCCTGTGTCCTATTTCTTATGCAGGGAGAGGAAAAACAAGATGGAGAAATGAAGGGCATAATGGTTTACTGCTTCTTGGAGCCAAGTGGCAAATAGCTGTCCCACCCCACAAAAGTTTGATATTTAAAAAATATTTTCATTCTGCATCAGGGTATGTCCAAGACCTTTGAGGTTGTCATATTTGTCTGGGGTGAAGTCTGAAAAAGAAAGTAACTGACTCACCGACCTCTGAATAACCAGTATCCCAGTGGTTAAAGCACTCACCTGGGATGCAGAAAACCCAGATTCAAATCCCTGTTCAACCCATCCTAGATTAGCCAGCAGTCTAGCTTCAGGGCATTTATTTGTGATGTGTAAGACTGAGGTGTGAGTCCCTTAGCCAAATAAAGCAAAACAGGAATTTAAACCAGGGCCACCTGAATCCCCAACAAGTGCTTTTACCGCCAGGCAATTGGTGGTTCACTATTCTGACATGTCTCAGTTCCTCTCTCTCTCTCATATTGACCAAAAATTCTATTCCTGTCAAAACTGTCGCATATTTTCCCTGTAAACAATTTTGGTTTTAGGGAATCAATGTTTTTCATTTAAAAAACCTGTTTCATTGGAAAAAATCCTGATCTATTCTGCTACTGCTGTCCACATGGCAGTACATTTACACATGCCCCTGCACTTGCTCAGGGATGAAGGTCAGCAGTAACAGGTATCATCCTCATCCTTGCCTTCACCTTGCCTATTCACTCTTGTGGTAGAAGGTGCTGGCTGTTTGAACTGACTGCTTCTGTACTTTAAATTTAGACCGTTTGTCACCCACTGCATTAAACAACTCTTCAGAACATTGATCAAAACCTGTATCTATAGATGAGCAAAAGGAAATTAGATAAAACTGTTTGGAGCCCCTTAAAACTTTACGTCAGTATCCATATGTGAATTTTAATGGCATTTGCTTATCTTTGGGTAGCGGGGGGGGGCGGGGGCAGGTATGTAGCTGAGAGGGAAACAAGTGATAAAAGATGCAAACAAGTGATAAAAGATATGATATTTGTCAATAAACTTCTATTCGGGACATAGCTTGAACCTAAAGGAAAGCACTGTGTTAAGAATCCTTTCCTAATTATACCACTCAGTGTTTACTTTACTTCTGAAGTTTTACTTCAGGCAAGAATAGAACTTCTTGCATGAGACTGTTCTTTAATTTTGTATATCTATCTTAATATAAACTTATGTCATTCAAAAGGAAATTCTAAACTTTTCAGTGAGGCTAAAACCTACATTTATAAACATATCTTGGTGGAGTTATTTCAAGACTGGTTATATAATATGTGTCTCTTAGAAACACCCAATGAAGGTTTATAAATATGTGAGAGAGGTTTTAAGAGCTAGTGAAATAAATGGACCCAGGGCACTGGGGAGAGTCAGACATGGTAGAAACAGGCGCCATGGAAACTACTTTACATAGTTTTACCAATGTTCCTAAATCCTGACCTATAATATTTCCCCTTTTTCTACTGACAAGTGTCTGTGATCCAAAACTGGAGAGAGACTGTTTACAACTTACACAATAGCTTTGAAATATCTAGAATCAAGGAGGACTGTGTTCTGGTTCAGGAAGCTAAAAAGATAACATTACAGCTGCAGTGTTTCTGGTAGATTAGAGGGAAGCAAGGTGAGTAGAGCAAGTACAGAAAGAAGTAAGAACTAAGAAATAAGAACAAGATGAGCAGCTTTCTGCAAAGCGTTATGAGTTACAGTGATCCCCAAACCAAACAGAATTTCATTGTTAGGTCCCGGTGGGAGGCAGAGGGGGGGAGGGTTGGGGAATCCAGCCGCTCTGAGCCTGCAGCCAGTTTTCCCCTAGTAATAGCCCCTCCTCCCTCCCAACCCGGGTGCTGTTTTCAGAATGGGAGGGGGGAAAGGGAGCGAAGGAAGCTCATTTTAGGGGTTCCCCAGCTGATGCTAGAGGGTGAGTTGGGTGGCATGGAGCCCCCCAATCTGAGGGAGGGACTCCAATCCAGCTTCCCTACTCTCCAGCACCACCTGAAAAAACCCCAGATTAAACTCCCTTCTCTCCCTTTCCCCCCTCCTGTTGTGCAAATAGCACCGAGGTTGGGAGGCAGCACAGACGCAAGTTACAGAAGATGCTATGTTTTTAAACATCTTTGGATTTTTGTGGGATTGGGGCCTTTTAAAGTGCTTTGCAGCCATACACTTCTGTTTGGTCACAGCTGTAGACCACTTTCATATGGAGAAAATTGTCACTTCTATCTGAGCCCCCTGGTGTGATGACAGACTGTAAAAGGCTAGCAGGTGAGTAAAAAGAAAGAGGCAGTGCATGGCATAATTAAAGATGACAGGCAAAGATAAAAATGATTAAGTAGCAATAAAAGTAGCAATACAAGGAATAAAATAATAAAAGCAATAAAATGGTAAACAATCCCCCCAAAAAGACAAATGACCACACATTAATATGAAGTAGGACCAGTTATAGCACAAACAACTTAGCAGAATTAATAATACAGTAAGAAATAAATGCTAGGAAGAGTGGGTCAGATGGTTAGATGGACGTTAAGGTCAGTCAAGCTAACAAAAAAAAGAACAATTATTTCTCTAAATCAGGGGAATAGAAAAATGCAAGGACAGAATTATTTAAGTACCTATAAAAATCCACAGAGAGCACCCACAAGAATTCTTTATTGGAAGACCCCGCTTCTTGGTACCCTGTTTCTTTTGTTGTTAATGCAACTGTACATTCTTTGAAGCTGAAATCATTTCTTTCATCCTGTTGTTCTAACCCTCTGTTTGAATTAAGTGTGTAAATTAATTAAAAGCATATTTGCATAGGTAAAAGGTCTTCTATGTAATGTGTTAAGGAGAAACATACTTTATTGCCTAAACAGCTTCAAGTTTGACATATCCAGAGCTGTGTGTTTACCTTTCCATTGTGCTTCAGAGAAACAGCCTGAAGTCAGTATAATTCCCCTGGGTCATCCTTGGTATGGAGGGAGAGGGAGAACGAGATGGAGGAGAAAGGATGGGTATAGTGGTTTACTGCTGTTTCGAGCTGAGTGGCAAATGGCTTTCCCATCCCACCAAATGTTGATATTTAAAACATGCTTGCATTCCACATTGGGGTAAATCCAAGAACTTTGTGGGTGTCGTGTGTATGGGGTGCAGCCTGAAGGCAAAAAAGAGCAGCTGATTCACCCATCCCCGAATGGCCAATAGCTTAGTAGTTAAAGCACTGATCTTGGATACAGGAGAATTTCACCACTGAGGGTGACAGTTTTCATTTCTGAGGTGTCTGGTTTTAAATGGCTGCCAGGGTCTCTTCAACTAACTTCTTTCATTCCTTCTTTCAGAAAGAGCTGTTTTTCTTCCTGCCTGTACTCCCATTTAGATTGGTATTTGGATTCACAATTCCACCAATGAGACAGCATCCAGTTGCTTTTCTGGACAATGAGGGGTGTTTTAACGGGAGCCGGGGGGGGGGGGCAGGGAAGAGGCAGCCAAGGTAGCAGCCACCTTGTTGACTTCCCCTCTTACACTAACTGATAATTTTCTCTTACAAAAAAATTCAGTTTTTGTCAAATGGGTTTTCTATATTTTCAGTATGCTCAGAATGTTTTCCCCTGCTGTGATATAATCTGAATTGTTTCTTCTGAAAATCTGTGACCCCCCTCCCATTGTTCTATCAGTGCTGAAAGTGGTTATACTTGTAGGTCTTATCGTATGTCACTTAACTTTTTCATATATTTCTATTAGACCCTTCTTCAAGCCCAACCTTTAAACATTCCTTCTTTTGATTGTATAAATAACACGTCAAATCTCTCTTTCCTCTTCTCCTCTAATCCACAGTCATTCTCAGTATGTTTTCCACTGCCATGTTCTGGTTTTTGTTAAACAATATTAGCAATATTTTTTGTTGCTGTTGCTTTTTGTTTAATAGGGCTTTGCAAAAACAACAAAGAAACATTTACCTTTTCACAGAGGTTAGAAAGTTTTAACTTCACTGGTATGGCAGAAAGAAAAATTGTGGTTCTGATGCCTTATTTATCTGTTGTCTAGGAAAAGTCAAATAGTTTCTGCTTCAAAGCTCCAAAATATGCATTGCCGGACTAGAGGGGTTGGTGCTTCATAAGAGCTATGCTGCAGGTCAAAACTTTTAGAGAAGTACATGGAATAGTAGAATCAGAAATTTAAATCAGAAAATTTATACAGGGAAACACAATTTATAACAGAGAGTTGTATTTCATTGAGAGATGGACTCAAGCCACAGAATTTTGATTTAGGTCCAGTTCTGGATTTTCAGGACCCCACGAATTGAGAGGTTTGGATCGACGTGATGGTGCAACCCTATGTAAACAGAAGGGGAGGTAATTTAAAATTCAGACCTGGCCTGCAATAGAGATGTGCCAGTTAACACCAGCTGAAGAACTGGCCCAAAGAAGCGAATCTAACCTACTTTATACAAGATGAAGATCTGGGCAAACAAAAATGTGAAGGGAGCTGCACTGATACAGGGTGGCCGAGGAAGTCGTCCATTTTGTCTCAGATAAGGAAAGCAAAACAAAACAGGAAATTATAGATAAACAAGAGCCTCATGCCAAGTTGCTACTCTGTGTGTAACTCCCGGTTACAGGAATTTGAGGCCTGGACTGTAACAATATCAGGAGCAGACCCACAGAAAATTAAATATTTTGCTTTGGGTAATGGAAAGGGAAACGTTATACTAGCACTATGTCTGTGCTGGGATATGACAATACCTATTTTCTCATTGTTTCTTTCATATTTAAACTTAGTTTAGATTTATTCTTAAAATTGTCTCTAGTGGGTTATGAAATAGAGAAAGATCCCACACAATCTACTGATTCATTTGATATGTCTGGCTGGAGGAGTATTTGGTTGATTGCACAATTTCACAATGATTGCACACTTAATTCATACAACACAATTTTATTTTAAAATTCCTTGCTACGCATATAACGCTGCTTAGCTTTAAGAAAAACCACAAACATTAAAAACACAATAACTACATGTATTAGAAACAGTGCTCCAAACACACTTCCTTCCCAAACAATGCTATAAGAATTAGTATTACAAAAACAACTACAATTACAAGTAAAGGTTAAATTGGAATCAGTACTATTATTTCTCTACAATCCTAGAATTCCAAGAAACCAAATCCCCAGGTATACTTTCATTCTTTAGTTATGGTTTTAGGGTTGGTCTCAGCAGTGTTAGGAACAAGTCCCCTTCCTTTGGTCCCATTTGGGTGCTCCTAGGCTTCAGCGTGAATGGGAGTTCTTGTTCACGGAGAGGGTGGTTCAGGAGATCAGTCTGATCTGGCCTACACTTGTGATTCTTCCTTCGGTGTTCTGCAAGTGAGGTTACCTCCAAACTGGGACTGTAGGTTACAGTTTTTATTGGATGAGTTGCCGTCTTGGGCCCCTCCTACCCAAACCTGTCACTACTCCCAAATTTGGACTCGGATCTTTTACCCAACAGATTCCTTTCCTGGGTCTTCTTTGGGAAATTTTCCATACCACTGCAGTGACCTCTCTTGCCAACCCCCTTTCAAAAGCCTCTAGGTTTCGATCTCTTGGAACATTTACTCCAGGGTTGCTTTTAGGTTAACTTTGTTAAAGGCTTCTAGAGATAAAATTCAAGAACTAAGACATTCAGCACGTTCGCTGCAAGGCCTCTAAAGATAAAATTCAGAATCAAGACATTCAGCATGTAGGCAAAAACAAGCAATGGCTTAGATAAGAAGATGAACCTTGCCTTTTGTTTAAACTAGCGAATGGGTATTTATTACAAAAATTCAAACTATTACATTCAATATAACAAAAATAGCATTGAAAAACTGTGGATATGAGCCCACAAACAAGGACCTGCAGAGCAAAAGTGAGTAGGGTTTTGAGCCCTATCAGCTGCTCTGGTACCTGTTCATGTCCCTGTGGTAAACGAAAGCTCTCATATGGTAACTTAGCCCTCAAAGAAAAAGTGCATTACACTTTTTCTGATTTTTGTCCTTTTCTGTCAACACTGCTACCAGAATGATATTTTTAAAAACAATACTTAAAGGTTCACTTTGAATTAGAAACAAAAAATATCTGAGGTCAAAGTTCAAGGATGGGAAGAGGGAGGTAAAGGCAAAGTGACTGTCCCTTTCTCAGGTAGATTCTTTCCTTCCTGACAAAGCCACTATAGCAGGAGTTGGCAAAATGGCCAATATGGCAGGTGGCTAAACTCCATTTCCCAGCAGCCCTGCCTGCATTGCTGTGGCTGGTTTCCATGAAGACCCCAGGAGTTGCAGGAATGTGACAGTGGAGTGCCACAGTTTCCATGAAGACTGGCCCCAGCAGCACTGGCAGGGTACATGGCTGAATGGGGAGCTGCTCCAGGTCTGGGATCTTGCATCTGTGACAGAGCGGGCTGGAGCTAAGTTAAAGTGCTATTTCCAGACCATGCTGTCACTGCTGCAAGGTCTGGGCCTTGGCCCCAGAGCAGCTCCCCACTCAGCCACACACCCTGCCAGCATTGCTGGGGCAGTCGTCATAGTAACCCTGGCCCTGCACTGTCATAGCCCCACCACTCCTGGGGTCTAAATGGAAACCAGCTGCAGCAATGCAGACAGGAGCTACTGAGAAATGAAGTCCACTGTGGGCCCCATCCAGCCCATGGGCTGGACTTTGTCCACTCCTTCACTGTAGGGTCTAATGAGAGTAGAGCTTACAAGAATGTTATGCAATCCTGTCTGTAGGAGATAGATGGTGGAGCACTGTGAATGCTACTTTCTGGGTGGCATAGTTAAAATTCTTGTTGTAAAGATGGAACTTTTTACTGAGGAGCAAGTTTCATAGATAAATTGTAACTGGCACTTGCTAATAGGAGGCCAACAGCCTAAACAGGTTATTTCTAGATGTGTACCAATACATCGGTCCCATATCAGATCAGCACTGATATAAGGAAAATTGACAGTATCGGCAATTTTTTTTTGGCTGATGTGGCAAATAATGTGGCTGACAAATTCCCTGTGCATGCGCGCAGATGCAGAAGAGCATGTCCAGGAGCACAGCCCGACAGCGTGGAGAGCAGCCGTGTCTGGCTGGTAAGGGGGGGGCAGATCGAGGCCCCCATGGTGAGGGAGGGAGTGGGGCTAGGGCTGGGGCAGTAGGGCACAGGATGGAGCTGTGAGCGTCTTGTCCACAGGGTGTTGGGGGGGTAATGGCTCCCACCACTGCATGCACCCCATGAGGGCATGGGGGGTATGTGCCCTTCGATCTGTGCACAGGGTGAGGGCAGGCTGCTGCTGTCTGCTGGGGCCAGGGACGGTGCTGGGTTCTTCCAGGTGGTGGGGTTGGGATGGGGCTGCACTTGGGGAGGGTGACAGCAGCGCTGGGAGGAAGGGTTGGGGGTCTATGGCAAATTTTGGGGTGCCTGCAACCCCCCCCCATAGCCCTTTTCCCAGCACTGCCATCAGGGGGATCTAGTGGCCTGTTACAAACTAGTTAGGGGGGACCAGCAGGCATTGGGGAAGTCCCTGTTCCCCCGAGCACTACCAGGAGTGACAAAAAACAATGGTCACAAGCTGGCAGAGGGTAGATTTAGGCTAGATATCAGGGGGTGCTACTTCACTGCCAGGGTGGCCAGGATCTGGTACCAACTTCCAAGCGAAGTGGTGCTGGCTCCTACCCTGGGGGTCTTTAAGACAAAGCTAGACAATCACCTTGCTGGGGTCATTTGACCCCAGTACTCTTTCCTGCCATGGCAGGGGGTCGGACTTGATCTGCTCAGGTCCCTTCCAACCCTACTAACTATGAAACTATCACCCATCCCTAGTGCAGCCCAGCCCAGTGAGAGCTCGGCACTGCCCCAACCCCTGCCTGCAGCGGCAGCTCACCTTCACCATGCATGCAGATCTGGGGGCATATGCCCCCCATACCCTCCTGGGGTGTGTGCAGCAGCGGGAGCACCCCCTCCTCGCACACCCAGGTGAGCTGCTCTCGGCTTCATACCGCGCCCCGCCTCGGCTGTGCAGTGCCTGCCCCGGCCCCTGCCCCTGCCCCAGCTCCAACCCCAATCCCTCCCTCACTGGGGGGGCCTCAATCTGCACCCCCCACCCCTTCCCCCACAACAGACTTACCAGCAGACGCTGCTCTCCAAGCTGCCTGGCTACATATCTGAATCAGATCAGTATCGGCTGATATGGCTTGTTAAAAATCAGCCATCGGTATCGGCCCAAAAAATCTCCATCGGTGCACCCCTAGTTATTTCTAACTATTAGTTCACTTGCTGGAATCCCAGATTCTGGCCAAGGATTCTTTATCTGTTCCAGCATATTTCACATCTCCAAATAAGTTATAGGGATTTCCATATTGTCTATAGACTTTCCTTTTTAATCTCCCCACTCTCGTGCCTGGAAATTTACTGCATCCTCTTCGTTGCTATTTCAGATTTTAAATGCTTTTTGAGTCACCTCTGCACATTCACAGTTGTAGGAGTTGCCACTTAGTATTGACTCCCTCAAGTGGGAATGTACACAGGGCCTTGAAGAACACAAGTTTCTGGATTTTAGATCACTGTATCCTTCCTTATACTGTCCTCCTCTCATTGTGACATCCCACAGAAATTTCAGAACAATAAATCAGACACTAACCCAAGAATAGAATTGACTGAAACCCAGGATTTCTATTCCACAGAACTTTGAGGTTTCGCATTTGGTTTTGTTTTAAATCAGAACGAAATTTAACTTGAATGAATATGTGGAAACACATTTGTTTCCAAGCGAAATGTTTAATTCAGATAAAAAGAGATGTTCTGAGTTTTCCTAATTTTTTTAATTAAACCCTTGAGGTGAAAGTCATTTCTAAGTGAAAAATCAAAGTATTAATTTGGACTATGTCAAAATGGAACATTTTACCATAATAATAATAATAATAATAATAATAATAACAACAATAATGAGCTTCAGTCTGATTTTTTTTCAGAATAAGATGTCATCAAAATTGGCTGATTTTCACAACACATTTCAATTAAAATTAAACAGATATTTATTTATTAAACAGATATTTTCACCAATTACAATATAAACACATCACTGGAAAAGTTCTGACAGATTCTAAGAGTGATACTGATTATTCTGTTTCACAAATGCATGCCTATTCTGTTTGTTCATTCAGGAGACAAGGAAGGTGCTATACTCTGCTTTTTAGAGAGGCTTCTAGCAGATCTAAGCTTACTACTCTATGTTGTGATTTTTCTTTTTCTGAATGTTTTTGTTTTGTAAGTAGCTCTTGCTTATGTGTACTAACAATGGAGACTATTTCAAGGATCTGGAATGAAACCATATAGGGCAAAACACATGCTTCCTATCTTATTCCTACCTTCCTACCATGCAGAGTTGAAGAGCAGCAGTATGGGTCATAAGAATTAAAAAAAAAAGAAATTACATACCATGCCTCACTGGGTAACAGGTTTAATTCATGCTGGGTGATTAATGCTGTCTGGGGATTAGACCATACACATACAACTTGACAATTTTGTTTTGTTTTGTGCCTGCACATTTTTAGAATGAATGACATTCTACTTCACCCTTTGCTTTCCTTTCAGCCCTAGCTGCTTTCTAGTGCTTTATTTTCTACTCCTAGGAATATTTGTAGAACACTGTAATAAATAAAAAATCTAAAATATTCACAAGGTGTTATAGTTTAATGATTTTCATTACAGTTTCTATTGATCAGTATTATTAAAAATATATTTTAGATTGCGGAGTAGATAGAGAATGGTTAGATAAAGCAGTAAATATGTAAGGACAAATTAGTGACCCAACCCAGCAAAGTACTTCAAGCATGTGCTTAACTTTTAAATTTTAATGTTCTATTGAAGTCATGCTAATGGTAGTTTTTTGCCTGAGTAAAAACTTTTTAGTTTACAGACATATTTGTCAAAACTTAAATTTTAATCAAAAGTCCAATGAGCAGTTTAGTGGTTCAAAAAATAAATATTTATAATGTTTTTAATTTCCTCTTGAGGAGACAGTGAAACCTATACATATCACCACTGTTATTAGGCACTCTTCTGTCTTAATTGACCAATTAATTTTAATTATTTAATTATTATTTTTAAATCAATGTATACTCAATATTTCGATGTACAGTTCTGTTCTGTGTCTATCAGAAGGACATTTCAGTTCATGGGAGTTGTTTAAAACAAGTTTGATCGTGATGATAAACAGATGGTCCACAGAGCCTTCATCAGGATTTACAGAAGTGATGATTAAATTTTGTGCAGTATAAAGCACAAGGGCTAGAAACTGTTTTCTAAAATTATTAGATTTCAACTTCTGCCAAAGACTGTGCAGTGCAACTTGGGAGGTTGGTAGGGGGCTATGCCAACAGAAGTGTCATTTACAGAGACTACGAGATTGTTGTTTTCCAGGTTACCACTGAAATGGCAAAGCATCTGGGGCAGGAGATATTTACTGAGAAGAACCCAAACTGGGCTTTAAGTTTTGATGTAATCCTCAGTGCCACCAAGGTAAGCAATGAAGAACCAGTAACTAACACCACAGAAGAGAGCATATACTACATTTTGTTTTATAGTACATATACAGTATATTAATAATAATAATGCCAATCTGTTTGCAGTACCTTAGCTATTTCCAGATTATCTTGTGGTTGGGATTCACTAAAGTGGTTCTTTACATTTTTTTCCCAGTGGCTGGAGAAACTTTAAATCAACATCAGTTTTTAGACAGCAAGGGAGTATATGTTTTATTGCAAATATACAATTGTGTATCTGACTAACAATAGGATGGAGTCAGATAAAGACCATTGTCGCAGAGCACTTAGGTGCCCTGCGCCTGAGAACAGGGATGGCTCCAGAGAGCCCCTAGCGGCAAGAAGGGGGAGGCGCAGCCGCCAGGGCAACACAGGTGCTGGTTGCCGGGGCAACCGGCGAAACCCCCCTGACAGGAAGGAGCAGGGCTTAGCTCTTCTTAAACCCAGGCAGGAGGCTAGGGTGGCAGGTCCTCCTCTGACAGCCAAGGAGTGAGGAGCTCAGCCAGTGTGGAGAGAAGGCCAAGGTTTGGCTGCATGAGTATCCGCGGGTTGCTGCCATGAGCTGGAGTATTTTTGCCTGGTAGGGATTAACTGTTGTCTGACCAGACGGTTTAGCTTTATGTTATAGTCCAGGGGCTTTGTGTTTTGTGTTTACTGTTTTAACCGGAGGCTATTAGGGGTGAAGGAGGCCTCATAGGGACTCCCCAGTAGCGTGGGGGTTCCTGGTGCTGGAGAAGGCACAGTATGTTGCGGGGTGCATTGGCCTAGCCCCAAGAGTGGCAGAGGGGCGGTGAGGGGCCCCGAGAGTGGCAGAGGGGCGGCGAGGGGCCCCGAGGGCAAAAAGAGGGCCGAGACATAAGGCCCCAGTGCGGGCAAGGGAGTGGCGAGGCAAGGCCCCAGTGCGGGCTAAGAGGGGCAGGGCAAGGCCCCAGTGCGGGCGTGAGTGTGAGCAAGGCCCCAGTGGGGGGCGAGCATGGGGAAAAGGCCCCGGTGTGGGCAGCAGCTGCGAGGAGCCCCAGGGAGGGTGCACGGACAACGGTAAGGAAAGAGAGGCCAGAGAGTGTCCACGAGGGCGCGGGCAACAGTACTTGACTAGACAACGTCCGGGACATCTGAGAGGCTTGGGGCGTGGTATTAGGGGTGGTAGGAGCCACACATAGCTCTTGAGGCAGGAGTGC
>NW_017729033.1:70090323-70097209 GCF_001723915.1 Gavialis gangeticus | reverse complement strand
ACATCTGAGAGGCTTGGGGCATGGTATTAGGGGTGGTAGGAGCCATGCATAGCCTTTGAGGTGGGAGTGCCCAGGATCACCGTAGACGGGGCACAGGCTGGAGTACATCAGGGGGTACCGTGCCAAGGAGGAGAAAAGGCAGCGTCCCTTAAATACTCATACCATCAAAGACGTGGCAGGCGAGAACGAGGGTGCATTTATACCAACTTGGCACGGAAAGGGGGCACTGGGAGAGATCACGGCTGCTCATAGGCCCCGCCCTGTGACAGTGGTGCATTGGCCGGGAAAGGCCAGCCGTGCACGGGGAAGGAACCCGTGTCCCTGAAAAGGGAAAATGAACCTAGAGGCTACAATTAAGAGATGGACGATTGTAGAAAGACAGTTTTATCACAGCTCGCTAGGTGGAGCTGAGTAAGGATACCCATTGCCTGGAATTCTGTAGCAAGACTGAGGCCCTGAACCAGGAAGACAAGGTCAGGGTAGCCATGGCTCAGGAAGGGTTTTTTGGAAGGCCAGGGACAGGAAAACTTTGCCTGGCAACTTGGAATGGAACAGTTATGGGAAAAGATGGCCCAATTAGAGTAGGAGCTAGAGCTAGCCAAGGTCCAAAAGACAGGGCTGAGGCAAAAGTGGCAGTATTAGAACAACAGATACCATCGGGTAAGAAGGAGGGAGAGAAATCAGGCAACTAGCGGCGGTAGAGGCTGAGAAAACTCGAAGAGTAGAACAGCTGATTTCCCAAGAGGCTCAGAAGAGTCAGGAGAGAGAGAGAGCAGCCCGCAAGAGCCCCTTTAGTCCCAATGCCTCTGGTAGAGGTTCCCTTTGAGAGGGTGGCAGTGGACATTGTTGGGCCACTCCCTCGAAGTAGCACAGGAAAACAGTACATATTGGTCTTACTGGATTATGCGACGCGGTACCCGCAAGCTGTGCCAATGCGGACAGTGTCCACGCCAAAGGTGGCCAATGAACTCTTGAAAATATTCTCCTGGGTAGGACTCCCTAGAGAACTTCTAACCAATCAAGGAACGAATTTTACATCACGTGTGTTTGAGGCCGTGAGTAAAGCCTTGGGGATTAAGCATCTGAAGACAGCCATGTATCATCCCCAAACAGACGGGCTGGTGGAACGGTTTAATCAGACGCTGAAACAGATGCTGAAAAAGTTCGTGGTAGAGAGCCCTCAAAATTGGGACAGAATGATACCTCCTCTTTTGTTTGCAGTACGAGAGGCACCCCAGGCCTCCACTGGATTTTCACCTTTTGAATTATTGTACCGTCGGCAACCGAGGGGAATCCTGGATCTAATTAAAGAGAGGTGGGAAGAACAACAGGGTAACGACCAGAACATCATTCAATATGTGATCCAACTGCGGAAATGCCTTAAAGCGGCTTGAACCCTGGTTTTAGGAAACCTCAGGGAAGCCCAGCAACGGCAAGTAAGGCATTACAACCGAGGCGCCTGGGAAAGGGAGTCTGACGTGGGGGACCACATGTTGGTCCTATTGCCAGACAGCGAAAGTAAGTTGCTTGCCCGGTGGCAGGGACACTATGAAATCATACGCCGAGTGGGACCCGTGGACTATGAGGTACACCAGATAGATAAGAAAAAAAAGAAGCAAGTGTACCATGTCAACATGTTAAAGAAGTGGGAGACCTGGGAGTGTATGTACCTAGCCCCTCATCCTGAGGAATTAGAGTTGGGACCCACGTTAATGAAGGAAAACGGACCGGACGACGTAGAGCTGGCCCTGCGCTTGTCAAAAGAACAGAGGAGACAGGCTGCTGAGCTAGTCAAGGAATTTGAAGATGTATTCCAGGGAACCCCGGGGGAAGCTCAGGGCGTGGTACACCGGATAAAAACTCCTCCGGGCCAGGTGATACATGAGAGTTGGAGACGGATTCCCCAGTGGCTCCAGGGCCAGATAAAAGCCGAACTGGCAATGATGCTGGAGCAAGGTATAATCTGCGAATCCCACAGTGACTGGCAAAGCTCCATTGTAGCGGTACCTAAGCCCGATGGAAAGATCTGCCTCTGCATTGATTATCAGAAGGTAAACGCAGTGGCCAAGTTCGATGCTTATCCGATGCTCCAAGTGGACGAGCTGGTAGAAAACATCGGGCAGGCATGTTACATTTCCACTTTAGACCTGACAAAGGGTTACTGGCAGATCCCAGTGGCACCTGAGAATCAAGAAAAAACAGCGTTCGCCACCCCGTGGGGGCTCTTCCAGTTCCAGCACATGCCGTTTGGGCTGCATGGAGCTGCGGCTACGTTCCAGCAGCTAATGGACAGAATGTTGTCTCCCCATGGGGGTTACGCCGCAGCATATATTGACAATCTTATTATATATATGGAGGGCTGGGATGAACATCCCTGAGAGCGCAGGGGAGCCCCGAGGGCAAAAAGAGGGCTGAGACATAAGGCCCCAGTGTGGGCAAGGGAGTCACGAGGCAAGGCCCAGTGTGGGCAAGAGTGCGAGGCTAGGCCCCAGTGCGGGCTAAGAGGGGCAGAGCAAGGCCCCAGTGCAGGTGTGAGCGTGAGCAAGGCCCCAGTGGGGGGCAAGCGTGGGGAAAAGGCCCCAGTACGGGCAGCAGCTGCAAGGAGCCCCAGGGAAGGCGTACGGGTGACGGTAAGGAAAGAGAGGCCAGAGTATCCGCAAGGGCACGGTCAATAGTACTTGACTAGACAACGTCCGGGACATCTGAGAGGCTTGGGGCATGGTATTAGGGGTGGTAGGAGCCATGCATAGCCTTTGAGGTGGGAGTGCCCAGGATCACCGTAGACGGGGCACAGGCTGGAGTACATCAGGGGGTACCGTGCCAAGGAGGAGAAAAGGCAGCGTCCCTTAAATACTCATACCATCAAAGACGTGGCAGGCGAGAACGAGGGTGCATTTATACCCACTTGGCATGGAAATGGGGCGCTGGGAGAGATCACGGCCACTCTTAGGCCCCGCCCTATGACAACCATCAAAACATGTTATTCATAAAATGCCTTCTTGTGTTTTAAGAGACTTCGGGTATCTATCTGATTCTTATCATGAGAGACAATTTCAACTGACTTGACGTAATGGACAGTACGCTGCAGGAGGCAGTAACTAGAGTCACTAGACAGCTCTTAATGAGTCCTGTCTGTTCTTTTAATTTTATGTTCTATCCCAATTATTTTCCTCATCCTTTGGCCCATCCCTACTGCAGGCAGGAAAGTAAGTTGCACATGCAGACAGCCTGTGTAATCACCTGCAGTCACATTCTTCTAGGGTCTTCAGACTACATGCACCTGATTCAGAGCCACAAACAGCTCCCCAGCTGATTCCAGATAGATTGGGCAGAAAAAAAACTATTATTCCTCGACTTCTCATTCCCTGCTCCTCCCTTGGAAAAATGCATTTTATCTCTACATCTGGCTTCCTGATTCATGTAGGGAGGGTAAACTGAAGCAGAGAATCTTATAGGAGCTCAAAGGGGTTACCATTATCTAAAAGAGATTGTGAACAAGGAGGTATGTTTAAAGGTGTGGGAGACTTTAGATGCATTTGGTTATCATGTGCAACTAGGGAGATGGATGGACCTTCACAAAACCTACAGCTGGCCTTGTTTGTTTTCTTTCTGGCCCTGATAGGATAATGCATCCCAGAGTTTATATACCCATTTGATATTTTCCGAGGGGGCTTTTTAAAAGTTCCTCATCACATGGTCATGGTGTCTAGAATTGCAATCCAAGTCTTACCATCAAGAATATAATGATGGTTCACAGTATAAATTGCTTGATTTAATTTCTCAGACACAAAGGATTGCATTCCCAGGTTGACTGTATAGACACAGACTGAAGTTTAAAAAAACACAAAAAACCCAAACTGCTGACACCTTTAAGTATCAGTTCACTCCTTGCTTCTATTTCATCCCATTTGAACACACAGCAAGACAGAAACTTGAAATAACCCTCCTCTGTGCACAGTGAATTCTCCACTCTACCATTTCTTTTACTCTTTACACATGGTTTCCAGATGTATGGTAGTGATTATATACTACTCTGAACAGTACAATGAAGCTTTATGACACCAGACTGGTAGGGTCACAAGACTAGCTGTTAAAAACTACTGATTTCACATAAACCTTGTCCAAAAGAGCTGGTAATTTGGGAGACTGGAGTTATCATTTAAGCCTTATTTTTTTTTTTAACATTCACAGCTGCAAACAATTAGACAGATTTTCCCCCATTATCCTGTGCCAAAATAAAAAGCATATATTTCAATATGTTGTCCCTGTCTAGCTCCCCACCAGTTTTTAGATAACTTCACACTCTGGGATATCTGTACCATTTTTTGGATTTTTAACCTAAAATGTCCATTTTGCGAGACTTTTGTCTATGTCATGTTCCATGTGCACTTTAGGTAGATATGCCATCCAGCTACTCATTAAAGTCTGTTTCCTTTTGCATCTTTCCTGTACTGAGTCATGAAATATAGAATAAAATGTCCCAGGCACAGGAAGTGTTAGTCTGATAACTAACAGATGACAGAGAGCATCTGCTGGAAACCATCCCAAATCAACGCTGCGTTTTTCATGTTGCTCCCTCAATTCATGCAGAATTGAGTTGTTGAAGCCTGACTTTGAATTAGCCACATGCAGTTTTTTTGTTCTACTTGGAAAGCCATGATAGACATTACATTTTACAACCCGATAATGTGTTACGACCCATAACATGATACACATGCATGGGATTAAATCTCGTTTAGGGGCCTAATCCTCGTGTGATATCTAAAGGTTGATGGATGCAGTTTAGCTGAATCAGATGTAGTTGAACCAGGTTTTGTGACTTGTTTTGTAATGTCTGTTATGCAACTGTGATTTAGGGTCTGTCTGCATTGAGAGTTATATGGTTTGTCTACCAGGTGTAGGTCCAGAGCCTGTAATTTCTTATCTCCACACTTCCTTGTTGCAGGTGGGTTTGAGTGAGGTTAAATAGATAAAGCAGGTTCTGTTGCCGGAATTGCAAAGTATACAATTACCATCTTGGTATTTGCCAACTTTAAAATTCAAGTAGCCACTTGGAGCTAACAGATTTACCTCTCATCCTCCATGGGTGGCATATTTTATAGCCCAAGCATAAGCATGTACTGAAGCTGCTAGTTCTCTGCCAGAAAGGTCTGCAAACTCAGATCTTCCAAAAAAAGAAATGCCATTTGTTCTGCAGACCAAGGGCTGTCTCTGTCTAGGCCAGGTTGTGAGGAAACAGAGATGGAGTGTGGGGGGACTAATCAGTCTTTTTTTAAATGAAATGACAATATGGTGAAAGCTGGTGTCTTTCCATTCCTCTGAAGGACATGGAGGAGTTTGGTATAGCTGCTAAAACCATGTGAATTGGGATCTGATGGCTCTGTTTGCTTGCATCTTGACCCCAATGTGCTGGGAAAGTCCCTTTCCCTCTCAGTGCCTTGAGTTAGCACCAGACGGGGAGACCTTCTCCCATTCTATTAAGCACTGAGCTGGAAAGTATTGTAGAAGAATGAGATAGTCACTGCTGCTTTGTGAACTGAATTCATTCCTGCCCATGACTATGCCAAAAGTTCTAATGGCCTCCTACTCTGCTAACCTAATGGTCTATAATCTACCCTTTGCTCTGCCCTTCTTTATCGTTCTTCATCTGAGGATCACTAAAGCCCTGTACCAAATCCTCAGGAGATCAAGAAGTGTCTCTGAAGGCACAAGTTTAATGCCTAGCACCATGGAACCTGACCAGGATTGTCATCTTCAGGCTTTCCACTTCTACGTGACATTTCTGAGATGCAGGACCTATCCTACTGAGAGGTTTTTCTTTCATGAACTGGTGTATCCCAGGGAAGAGACTTGCTGGAAGGCACACCTTGAGCCTGTGGCACAGATGGTAATAGAGCCCGGGAGCTTGTGGGGTGTGTGTTTGTGTGCATGTGCACATGAGTGTGCATATTTGCATGTTTCTAGGCAACACAATTGCTTCCATTAACTTTGATTTGAACAGTGTGAGCAAGTCAAATAATGGCAGAACTACAAGTCCTTCACTTCATACAGTGTACTCAGGGGCTCAGAGGAAGGTGCTTCTAAAAACGGAGAATGATTTTTAATTCCAGTGCCTCAATGTAAACATACAGGTATGGGTGTTAGAGCTCTATTAGTGCTTTATATAGCAAAGAGTATGTCTTCAGGTTGGGGTGGGGGTCACTGGTCCAGACTGATCTGGGTCACTTGGTAAAGCGGGGCACAGTGAAACACAACATGCTTTTCAGCATGGCATAGCACAAGGCATGAATGCTTGGAAGAGGAGGGCATTCTAAGCTAGGAAAGCTGTGGTGTGGCAGCTTCTCACAGATAATTCACAAACATAAGCTCATGCTATGATGCTGTGTCCAATAGGGCTCCTCAGAAGCACAAGCAGGGACATGTTGAATAGCAGTAAGGGGACATGTATAATGAAATTCCTAGTCCTCTGCCTACAATCATGGCATGTGATAGGAAATTTGAGGGGGGGGGGAACCTGCAGCTCTGGCATTAGGGGCGGTATACGCCTGCCAATTTTAACACTATGGAGTAACCAGCCAGAAAATTTTGGTGGCTCCTAAACTTAGTGATACCAGAGCCCAAGGGTCCATTAACTTGAGTAACTCCAGTTCTGCCTCTTCAGCTTCCATCTCCCTCTCTTCCAACTTGATCTCTGCACCGGTGCCTGAGGTAGCCATGGCTTGATATAAAGTTAGCTTGATACTGGGTACAGCAGTGTCCTGCCTACTAGCTCTTTTGCTGTTCATATAAACTGCTCAGCTATCACCTCAGTTAGGTTTATCATATTTCCAGTATCAAAAAAGAGGGCACCTGTGGTGGGGGAGAGAGGAGAGCATGGGGAAGGGGG
>NW_017729033.1:70084968-70085323 GCF_001723915.1 Gavialis gangeticus | reverse complement strand
GGACCTGAACCTGTTCAGCCTCCACAAGAGAAGGCTGAGGGGGGAACAGGGGGCAGAGGGGACAGTGGGGAGGGGTATATGATGGAAGGGTAGCGATATGCCCATGTGCTACCCCTGCCCCTCACTTCTAAGCCACAGCCTCCCCAGCCCTCCTGCTGCCTCTCACTCCTGACCCACTCTACCCCACCCCCCAGCCCTGGTGGTGTCCCTTGCTCCTGACCCGCAGGCGCCTGTGTCCCCAGCCCTGCCAGTGCCCCTCACTCTGACCCACAGCCCCCTGCCTCCCCAGCCCTGCTGCCCACACAGCTCCCAAGTACATGCGCTCAGAGTGTGTGTGTGTGTGTGTGTGTGTGTG
>NW_017729033.1:70082379-70084892 GCF_001723915.1 Gavialis gangeticus | reverse complement strand
TGTGTGTGTGTGTGTGTGTGTGTGTGTGTGTGTGTGTGTGTGTGTGTGTGGCTCTCTTACCTCCAAACAGCTTGAAGGGGCCTATGTGCAGAGCGTGATCCCCTGACAGCCAATCACCTTGCCCCGCTGCTCCTAGCCCCAAGCAGCCAAGCTGGAAGTACCTAGGAAAAGCCAGAGGCAGAGCCAAAACCCAGACACTTGCTTGCATTTTAAAAACCCACCTGGACAGGAGGATAGGGGGCAAAAAAGAGGACACGTCTGGGAAAACCCAGACATATGGTAACCCTAACCTTGGTATTTGCCAACAGTGAAAGTAGCCGCTTGACATCTACAATAGTGGGATGGGCAATGCATTATTCTAGGAGCTTTCCTACTCATCCTCCAAGCAATCACTCTTGGGGTGTGGTGGGGGTGGTGGGGGTTGCTATGTTTAAAGACCAAGCTTAAGCTGGAGTGTGACATGTATTGAAACTGCTAGTTCTCTGCCAGGAATCATAAGTTCTGCAAACTCGGGTCCTCCAAACAGAGACAGTTCTGTTGCTACCAGCACTGTACCAATGCTGAAAATTCAAGTATGCATACAGATATAATTCAAGATTATTATGGTGTCAGCAACGGAAGGGGAAAAACTTCCATTTATTATACTAATAAAAAAGTCAGAGTCCATGTTACATGCAGTGAAAGAAATGTTAAAGTAAGAAAAAACAAAAGCTTTTAGCTCTGTAAAGAAACCTAGCATGAGCTCCCTTTATATTGTAGCAAAAGACTGTTTGCCGGGGGGGGGATTGTTTTTTTTGGTTTTTTAGGGGTAAAAATGATGTAGGTTGCTGGAAGCATAAGCACTCCTAATGAAGGAATTTCATCTTAATATCTTTTTTGTGTAGTGTGCAGTGTGAGGAATTAATATTTTGAAAGGAAGAAGAGTATACAGACTGCCTGCATAATTCACCTGTATTGTTTTCTAGTCTGATTCAGTGAATAGTGGCGACGTGCACTCCAGAAGTGTAAAATACAAGGGATTTCAAAGCATTTTGTAGACAGAATTAAGCCTTGAAATGAGCTTCTGAGTAACATAGAGCTTTATTCAGTACAGCTGTATTTTCCTGTACAACACAGCAATACCACAGAGTTAATTAGGATGGGAAACTGAGGAAGAAAATTTGCACTTGAAATTGAAAGAGAATTCATGTTGGCAGAATGTAATTAAGCAAGTTATGGTAATGTTAGATTGATGTTATAGATGTGGTATTCCAGGAATCATGCAAGAGGCAATATATTTTATTGGCCAGGGCCACTGCCTAAGGCTGAGAACTGGTAGACTCGCTTCACATGTGAGACAAAGCACCCCGAGAGGGGTTAGAGCCATGTGGGCTGGGCAGGCCCTTCTGGGAAGGGGCAAAGCCTGAGCAGTTTTCATTTTTGCTCCTAGGGGAAAGTTCACTTATCTAGGGCCAGCTCTGAGACAGGTGCTGGGCAGACTGGTGGCACGAAGGAGCTGAATGCAAGGGCCTCTGGGATTTCGGAGCTGGGTCCAAGAACAAACCTCCCAAGCCACCTGGGACAACTTTAAAAATCTCACCCCGACCCCTGGGGAAGCTCTCTCAGGCCCTGGGCCCCATCCCTGCCCCTCCTCCTCCAGTTTGGCTGGGCCTGAGGGAAAGCACTCCCTGCTCAGCAGGTGGTTTTCTAATTAATATCCCTGTTCATGTAGCTCATTTCCATATGCCTTTCATGGTTTGAGGAATGTGGCGTATGAGGTGTGTGACTAACAACCAGGGCAGGAGCCAGGCACCGAGCTGCTGGGGACCTGTGGGGGCAGCATGGGTGTTAGGGTCCAGGAGGGGGGCTGGGAGCTTACCCTGGAGCCCTAGGGCCCCCCAGCCTTGCTCAGGCCCTTCAGTCTGTGCAGTGCAGCCCCCTGAAGCCCTAAAGCATTTTTTCAGCTAAGCTACAGTGAAGAGGTGGCTGAGATTTTATGGTCCTATGCATTATGCCCTGTTAAATTTACCCACGTTAACCCACTATAATTTTACCCTTATGATAACTAGAAATACAGTTGTTATAGCCAAAATAAGAATATCCACACAGCCTTTAAGTTTCACAAGCAAATGGATAGAACCTGGAAGTCTAGCGCAGTGGTTCCTGACCTTTTTTGTACTGCAGACTGGCAAACTGACTCAACGAATTTTGGCAGATTGGGTATCTAATTTACATATTTAAATTTAGTTTATATGTGTGTGGTGTGGGGCAGAGTTACGAGGATTGGATCAGGTTGGAGCACCGCAGCCATGGGCACTGGGGGACCCTGCAGGGAGCGGGCTGTGCAGGAGATAGCTCAGCAGGACCCAGGTGGGGGCTGCCTGAGAAGAAGGGGCTCCACTGCCTTCCCTAGAAGAAAGCAGCAAGCCTCCTCCCCACCCTCTGCCCCAGGCATTTCCCTGCCTGCATCCACCTGCTCCCAGCCACAGGTAGGGCTGGGGGTCTTGCTCAGCCCGGTGCGGGCCTTGTTGCGT
>NW_017729033.1:70070999-70077379 GCF_001723915.1 Gavialis gangeticus | reverse complement strand
TGCTCCCAGCCACAGGTAGGGCTGGGGGTCTTGCTCAGCCCGGTGCGGGTCTTGTTGCGTGGGCAGTGTCTTGCTGGACATGGCCTTGGTGGTGGGAACAGGATGGGGTGCACAGAGCTGGCTGCCTCCTTTCTGGGACTGGCCCACTGTGCCATGACCCAGCAGCCAACCCTTCACAGGCCAGTACTGGACCACAGCCCAGTGGTTGGGAACCTCTGGTCTAGCACATAGGAACAATTAGTGAGCAATCAACTTGGTAATTGGTACCATTGTAAAGTCAAGTAGCCCCTTGACCACAAACAGTGGTGGGATTTAACTCCTTAACTGCCCCTCCCCCAAGAAGAAACCAGGCTCAGAATAGCAAGCAAATCAATGTTATTCTTTACAGAGAGGAAAGCTTTAATCTACTTTCTATACATACAGACAGACAGACATATATATTATTAATTACAGCTAAATTAAAGCTAAGCTATTAAAGTGAACTTTTTATATCTTAAATATTTAAGCATTTAATATTCATTTACTAATTTAAGGTATTTAAAGATTTAAGCTTTTGGAGTATTTAAATTACAGCTAAATAATTACAGCTAAATTAAAATTAAATAGATATATTTTCTGTCTAGAACAGCGCCACTTAAAGCATGAGAATTCGAAGTACATGAAGCTACTCTGTAACAAACATCATGGCATGTAAGCGCCATCCAGTGGTGCTATGAGATACATAACTTAACACACATAACCAAATGAACATATATCACCCCCCTAGACATGGGAATGCATCTAAATCAGATGCAGTTGAATCCACATTTGGATAAATCACTTGCACGTGTATCAAGGCCTACAGATGCCCACTATATTCTGTTTTTCCTTTGCCCTCTGAAAACATGTCTTTGGCAACTAGTGACAGACAGTCCATGTGTTACAGAAATTCATCAGTTATGGCTGCTGTGTAGCTCAGTAGATGTTCTAAATTGTTACATAATTTTTGGACAACCAACAATACATGAACAATACAGCACCACTCAACAAAGTGGTACTCAAGTCTGTTGGGAACAGGAAACTGATTTGAGACAAGTGGTGGACACCTGTCAAAATTCACACAGTTACAATTACAAAGATCATAACTTTAGAATTTCTTTCAGAGAATGAGGTCTTTCTATTTGACTGCTAACTAGTGAATGCTAAGATGCATAGCTGCGTTCAAAATTGAGTAAATACTCAGGTGATACGATCACAGCTACATTGTACACAGTACCAGAGATACCTGGTTTAAAAGTAGCTCAGGTATTTCTGCTTGTACTTGATAGCCGTGTCCAGACATGCAGGGGCACAGACTTAAAGCAGCAAAAATACTAGTGTCAGAAATTTGTGCCACTACTTTGTGCCTCAGTACATGCCCCTGCACATGTGCTTTGTTGTGGAATAAACTGGCCAGTTTTCGGCAAACTGCCCTTGCCCAGCTCCTCCCTGCCCCCAGCATGCTGGAGCAGCAGGAGCACAAATGAAGCAGTAGAGTTTCTCTGGGTAGCAGCCAGAGCATCTCACTGGTGAACCAAGCCTCTGTTTGTTCCAGCACACACTATTTTCATGTGCTCTGTGTGGCTTTTTATCCCTGGTGCTTTTTTCTGCTACCAGGAAATCATGGTACCAAATTTTGTCCCCAGGCTGCAAATCTGCTGTGTGGGGCACGTTTTAATGCTCCACATGTGCAGTTTGTGGCACCACAAACTGCATGTGCCTGCATGTCTGGATGTGGCCCATGTCTGCAAAGCAACAGTATAGCATTGGAGTGGATAGATAAAACAGGTCCAGGTACTTTGCTTGAGTGTTTATGTCTATGTGTACTGGGAAAAGTTGCATTATGTATGCCATGGTCTGATTTTCCTTTTCATGATTAAATCCATGTTAAACTGTATCCTATCTTTCCTCTGTTACTGGATTAGGTACCTTCAACACGGTCTTTGACACTCCTGGTTACTGGACAGTGCTTTGGTCCCTGCCTTCATCCTGATCTGAACTTATACTGATTTTATCACTGAAGATCATTCACTCATTCATTTTAATAACACATTTTTTGAACCAATTCTTAAATTAATGCTTATCATATGATGAGGTCAAGCAAGCAAGGCCTGATTTTTAAATACCCTCTTTTATTAATTGAAGATTCAAAATTCCAACTCAATAGAATAACTATTCAAATACATATTTTTCTTAATTCTATGAAAAACAAGCCTAGGAAGAAATCAAGTAGACAATGGGCGTGACTACATGTGCATATTAATGGGACACAGTAGGCTCTGGTGCATACCATGCTGGAATGTGTTGCTCCCTCGTGCCCCAGCCAGTCATGTCAGCCTCTACATCTGGTCCTATGAAGTAAAAAACTCTGCAACAGTATAGTACTTGTATTTACAAGTACTACCCTGCTGCAGAGTTTATTAGTTTACTCCAGCTTAATAGCCCTGCATGTGTAGACACTGAGATGTTTACTGTGGAGCTAATTAAGCAACTGCAGTAAATGTCTCATATAGATATGCCCAGTTAGTGGAATTCTTATAATAAAGCTTAGTAATGCACAGGAAACAAATATAGTCATATCTGAAGTGTAAGTAATTGTCCTCAGAATAGTTTTGGAACCATAGGAGGATTAACCCTTATAGTAGAAGATGGGAATAATGGGTAATAAGCTATGCATGTTTCTTACTAGGAAGAAAGTAATGCCAAGGAAAGGAGACAGAAAAAGAATAATGATGATCAAATCTATTTTGTCCTACAACACATCAAAGTTCAAGATCATTACAGGTAAATTACAGTGTAAGTTAAGAAAAAAAAATGAATACTGGGTATTATTGGGTAATGACTAGAAATTAACTGGGTGAATTACTGATGTCATTTGTGGTGTTAAAAGAATCAACTATCTTTCTTATATTGCTTTTCTCTTTAATTAGCAAGAAAGAAGTATGGAAATGTGTGTTGGAAGAACATGTTGAAGATGAGAGTATGAAGAGAGGTGGATATGTGGATGATGGATTCAACATTTTAGGATCTTTTTAGCATCATTTAGCTCTCACTGAAGTCAGGAGTTTCTTCCACTGACCTTACCAGAATCAGCCCACAAGTTAGTTCCCTAGATACTATTTTAAAATTCTATTTTTCTATTTTTGAAATTATTTTTAACTTGAAATACATATACACATTCATACACCTGATAAGAATGACAAATACCTAAACAAATGTATGGGTCACTGTCACAGGGCGGGGACCCAGGAGCAGCCGTGATCTCTCCTGGCGCCCCCTACTGTGCCAAGTTGATGATTAAGCACCCTCATTCTCACCCGCCACGTCTTTGATGATATTTGTTTTATAAGGGAGGCTGCCTTCTGTCCCCTTGGACACGGTGCTGTTATTTATCCTGGCCCTTGCTTCCCCTAGATTGATTTGGTGCACTCAGCCTTATGGGCTATATGTGGCTCCTACCACCCCTAATACCATGCTCCAAGCCTCTCAGATGTGCCGGATGCTGTTAAGTCAAACTACCATTGCCCGCGCCCTTGCGGACATCCTCTGGGCCCGCCTCTGTGCACTCGCCCTCTCTGGGGGCTTTTCTCTGTTTGCGCCCTTTTGCTCACGATCACGACGCCCACACTGGGGCCTGTCTCCGCGATCACGATGCCCACACTGGGGCCTTGCCTCGTGACTGCCGCAATTGGGGCTCAGGTGGCCGTAGCCGTGCCTGGCCCCCGGACCTCTTTCCGGGTCCTATGCCCCACTGGGGCTTTGCTCAATAGGGCTCAGGCGACCTCAGCCTTACCTGGCCCTCAGACCCCCTTTCTGGGTCCTACGCCTCACTGGGGCTTTGCTCAGCAGGGCTCAGGCAGCCTCAGCCTTACCTGGCCCTCACTGCACTGAACCCCCTTGTCAGGGTTGGGGTCAGTGCACCTCCTAACTACTGTGCCCTCTCTGGCACCTGACTGCTGTGCCCTCTCTGGCACCAGGAACCCCCACGCTACTGGGGCGCTCCTATGAGGCCTCCTCCAACCCCTTATAGCCTCACCCGGTCCTCCGGTGTAACACAACAATGAACCAGAAAACTCCCACTCCTGGGTTCCAACATAAATTCCAAGCCAAACTGGCTAACCTTCCTTCATATCCCTCCTAGGGCTTCCTCCACCCCAGTATCCTCATGCAGAAACTGTTCAGATCACCAGTCTTCTCTGCTCTACATGCTCTGCACACACCAACAGAGCTCCACCTTCCTCCACTGCCAGAGGGGAACTGACCTACAGCCTCAGCCTGGCTGTTTATATAGGCCAGGCCCTGCCCCCTTCCAGTCAGCTGACCAGACTGGTTGTCTCGGCAACCCACACCTGTGCTGCCCTGGTGACTGGCAGCTGAGCCCATATTATTGTTTGTCAGTAGCAGTCACCTTAGTGCCCTGCTACAGTCACATACATAAATCTGTTCTATTGTTACTTTTCCTTCACAAGTGGGAGGTTGATAGGAATGTGATTTCACTTGAAAATACTGGTTTGCCAGAACTGAAACGTTTCTTGAAAAGGCAGCAGCTTGGAAGTCCAGGTTTCTGGGGTCTGTGGCTCTAGGGCAGCCCTATGAGGCTGACTGTCCTAGGACTTTTAAGTTCTTGGGATAGCTGGTTCTTCATGCAGTGGGAATCAGATGAACAGAGCAGCTTACAGGCTAAGGAGTCTGGGAGCTATGGAGTTCAACAGTTGTGTAGTGGAGCCTGAAAGACCACTTCAACACTTCCAGGCTCTTGGCTCTGTAACAGGAGTTCTCAGGGCTTCTAGGTTCCCTGCTGCAGAGCTGGAAAGCACTGTGAACTCACGATTGACTCGCCCATGCAAGCAAACTATCCGAGATCTCCATAATGAGCAGAGAGTATTGTTGGTGTTAATTGTTTTTACGTATTGGCCCAGATCCTGCAAACACTTCTACCATGCTTAAATTGTAATCACAAGTGGTTTGAGTAATTTCAGTGGGACTGATCACATGCATAAAGTTACTTACAAGCTTAAGGCTTTGCAGAAATGGACTGGGCCTCTCTCCTCCTTCCTAATAAAGACAAAATGGATGGTTGTAGTAAAGAGAGCATAGAGGTATTAGGATATTTTATTACTAATAGGGGGGAAACTGGGGGGAAGGGTGGGGGAACCTGTACAATGCCACAGTCACTTTAAGCTACTGTAAAATATTTAGTTTTTTAGGCATCGAAACATTGCCTTTGCTCCAGGTGAAAACATTTTTAGCCTGAGAAAAGAAAAAAGGTCTTCATGTGAATATTTAGTGTAGAAATAAACTTATGTTCAGTTCAGCAGGTACAAAATACAACAGAAAACTCTCATATCTAAGATAACTACTTTAGTAAAGGAGTGAATTTTCTGAGTGCTAAATTGAAAAACAAAGCTAGCAGAGTCTTCTTAGGAAAACAGAAATTAATGTATTAAAAAAAAAACTTGTGGTACAGCCAAGTCATTCTTTTAAATTTGTATGACTTACGTTAGTTAAATGAAAAGCTGCACCTGGCATTTTTTTCTAACTGGAGTACTCCAAAGCAGAAAATCCTGCTATCAGTTCACAGGGTCAGCATACAATGGTATGTCTGTCAGGGTACCTCTTCCCAGGGACAACAACTCAGACTAGCAATTTGAACAGAACCAATTTGAGCTGATCAAGGTTTGAAGGAGAGAAATACAGGCAATCAAATGTTGAAGCCAGGCAACTGGATGACATCTGAGTAGTGGCTTCCTGTTCTAATGGGCAGGATTTTAATTTTTTAAATCAGTATTGGACTAGGGGCACTACCCCATGTTCACATTTGTCTTCAGCGAGATGGGCCTTATGACTTGTTGAGGCTGCAGCCAGACGAGTGCAGCCATGTGGTATGTGGCCGCAGACCTGTCTGCGGCACAATACACCGCACATTCAGGTGTTTCCTGCGCTGCTACCTTACAGTGTGCATGTGTGGAGGGGGCCTGACTCCAGGAGATCCTGCAGTCAAAAATCCCATGAAAAAAAAAAGCAGGGTGGTGCACATGGAGGCAGCATGCGCCACCCAAAACCAGAGCCTAGCTGGCCAGAGCCATGCTGTGGCTGCCAGCCAGTATACCAGCTGCAGGAGTGACATAGCTGCACCTTTCCCTGCTCCCAGGACCCCAGGTAAGGCTGCTGAGGCCAGCACAGTTGGCCCCAGCCTCCTCTGTCCCACCCAGAGTAACCTGCCACATGCCAGGGGGCGCATGGCATGCATGTTCCCTGGGGATAACTAGTAGAGGCACAAGGTGTGCCACTGTTAGTTGTCCCCAGGGAATCAAATGTCCACGCTTTTCTGGCCATGGCCTGAGTCATGGCATTGAAATTAG
>NW_017729033.1:70064473-70065999 GCF_001723915.1 Gavialis gangeticus | reverse complement strand
CTGGGGATAACTAGTAGAGGCACAAGGTGTGCCACTGTTAGTTGTCCCCAGGGAATCAAATGTCCACGCTTTTCTGGCCATGGCCTGAGTCATGGCATTGAAATCAGTTTGAGCAGGGCTGACCCATTGTAGTAGTAATAGTTTCATAGTTGTTAGGGGCTGGAAGGAACCTTACAGATCATCATGTCCAGCCCCCCTTCACTTGGACAGAAAAGACTGCTGGGACCAGATGACCCTAGCATGATGGGCATCAAGATGTTTTTTGAAGATTGCCAGGGTGGATGACTGTACCACTTCTGGGGGCAGACTGTTCCAAACCTTCAGCACTCAACTTGTAAAGAAGTTTTGCCTTATGTCTAACCTGAAGTGATCTTCAATCAAATTGTGCCCATTATTTCTTGTTCTCCCCTGGGTTTTTGTAAAGTCCATTTTTTTTCTGATGGTTATTAGCTAGTAAGCTCCAAGGGACAGCCTAGGACAACTGTGCAAGACAATGGCACCCTTCCACTGCAAAACTAATATCTATATCAGAAAATGATATATGTATCTTGAGCTACATTTTTGAGTGATAATGAACTAATGTTGCTCTGTATCCCTCTACTTATGCCTTTTAGTTCAAGTAAAACGCTTGATCATAAATTATTGATGAAGCCCCTGTTCTTTGTTCTATATAATAGAAAAGGCTAGAAGGTAATTTGTTCTCATATCTTCCTTTAGCAGGAAAGATGCACAAGTTGTTATGGAGGCAGATGATTTGCCTTTCTGCTCTGGGGGCTCCTTGCACTAGCTAATCTGATGAGGCCACTAATAATTTTACAATGAGAAGTTTAAAAGCTAAAGGAAAATGCATTCCAGTTCTATTGTAGAGGACATTTTTATAGGCAGTCAGACAGCCAGGCAGACTCATGTTAGCTCCCTTTCTGACATTGCTGAGTGGCAAAATCTGATGTTAGCAGTAATATTACCAACTGTTAGGATCAGAAGAGAACCTATTTAAGTTCACCAGTGTTGCAAATAAATTAATTTTAAAATATCTTAGGTAAAGATCTCTTTGGATGGACCAAACACAAAAAGAATTAGTTAGTTCTTCAGCTGTGAACCCCTATGCAAGTACATCATTTCAGAGAAAGTCTTTCAGCTTTAATCTAAAACAGATGGTCCTCTGACAGGGGCCAGGACAGCCCACCCTAAGATGAATAAAGTAGACTTATTTCTCTCTGTGCATTTTACAATTTAAGTTTATTCAAAACTTCTACTGCATTTTCTGGTTATCTCCCTTTCCTATCTAATACAGGACCCTTCACCAATGGACAAGGTCTTAACATTTCTTTCATTTGCAACATCTACCATGTGGTTCAAAGAAGAGCTAAGGGCTGGCTCAAAGTCTGAGGAAGTAACCCCACAGCAGGACAGAGCAGGGGCCACAGAGCCAGACAGGGGCCAGGTTCCCAGCACCTGATAGGGATGCAAACAGGAGCCAAGGGCCCAGTTGTAGCGAAAATAGATACTTTTCTCTATGTTTCTTT
>NW_017729033.1:70062677-70064462 GCF_001723915.1 Gavialis gangeticus | reverse complement strand
TAAAATCAGCAATTTATGCAACACAGTGGACAGGGACAGGGGCCTGCTGCCCAAAAAAACAAGATTAGAGTTTTTGCACTAATCTTGCCTCAAAGCCAGGTCCAATGCAGTGGGCCCAGGCTGGAAGGCCCAGCTAGAGAAAAGGGGCAAAGACTGAGGAGGCCAAAGCCCCAACAGAGAGCTTGATGAAACAGTGGCACCCCCATGGGTTGGGGCATAGTGTAGGGGAGGAACAGAGACACCCAATTAAATTAGCCCTTAAGGCTGCAGGTGCCCTGTAGAGGCACAGTGAGGCTGAGTGGGCCCACTGAGCCTGAGGACGTAGTCAAGACCGGTGGGGTGCAATGGCACCCCAGTGAGGATTTGACTGGCCTGGGGCTCATGCTAAGGCCTGTGGGCAGCCTCCCCTTTAATTGCACAATTACATCAAGGCATGGTAGACAAGACAGAAGGGAGGACACCCTAGAGGCAGAGTGGAGCACAGTTATAGAGGCACCAGGGGCCATCATGGCTCCCCTGAGACCCCCATGTGCTACACTCATATGAACAAAGAAACAACCTCCCCAACAAACAAACAAGCCAATGGATCCTTAGTATGAACTGTCCATAGTAATTCAACTTAACTAAATGCTGTGAAATCTCTCCTGATAAATAGATCTGCTGGGTTATGGAACAGTCTATGGAAGTAATTAAGTGAGATATCTAAAACCAGTAAAAACATTCAAAGATATAATTGTGGACTAGTAAGGTTGGGCCACATATTCTGACCCCGTCTTTTTCATCTCTAACATCTTTGGATAAAGCCAAATCAGACTATAATTCAACTGAGGAAGTTTGGTGATATTTATAATGCAGATAACTCTTATGTCCTCCGATACCCTTTCAGAAACAGTTTTTTTAATTTGGTACAATATAGTCCTCAACATTACCCAGAGGATAAGGGTAGAGTTTACTGAAGAGAAAGAGCAATGGGTCAAAGTCAGAGGAGAGAGAGTATGGGGGAGTCAGTGCGGTGATTAGTCACAGAAGGAGAGAAGAGAACCATGTTTGATGAAGTGGTGTACTAGCAAGAGAAAACAAATGAGAACAGACTGCAAGTGACATAGAGCATTCAAAGAGAAGCCACTGTGATAGAGAACAGCTCAAAGGCAATGCAAGAGAAGAGAACTGTGTGTCAGCAAGTCCTGAGTTATGGAAGGAGCAAGAGATGAAGAGGACATGGATGGTGGTTATCTTTATAGAGCTGGGTGGCCTTTTCAGAGGGATTGGGAGTGAGGGAATGGAAAGATAGGGCAGGAGTAAGATTGGTCAAAGAAAGGAAGGGCCTGCCAGCAAGGGTTGTGGGGGTGGCAAGGGGATGGAGAGAGCAGAGTGAGGAAGGCTGAAGATTTGTAAGATGAAAGAAGTATTGGAGTTGACAGGAGGCACAGAAAAAACAATGGGTGCTAAAGCTCATGGAAGCAGTGGAGAGCAAAAATGAAAAAATAATGGGAGATGGAAACAGTAGGAGCCACAAACTCAAAGAGCTTTTATGTAAGAATCAAGGGTGAGAATTAGCAGGTCCCTTTTAATAACTGCAAATCAAACAAGCATAGGTTATAAGAGCTCTGGGACAAGGAGCATGTCTTTCTACAAGATTATACAGTGTCCAGAAAAACTGTACAAACAACAAATCAAGGAGTTTTGTGAAAAATAAAATTATAGATTCAGATATGTTAGCGGCTGGAAGGGATCTCTCAAGATCATCAGGTCCAGCCCCGCTTCACTTGGGCAGGAAAGACTGCT
>NW_017729033.1:70056433-70057677 GCF_001723915.1 Gavialis gangeticus | reverse complement strand
CTGGGACAAGGAGCATGTCTTTCTACAAGATTATACAGTGTCCAGAAAAACTGTACAAACAACAAATCAAGGAGTTTTGTGAAAAATAAAATTATAGATTCAGATATGTTAGCGGCTGGAAGGGATCTCTCAAGATCATCAGGTCCAGCCCCGCTTCACTTGGGCAGGAAAGACTGCTGAGGTCAGATGACCCCAGCAAGATGAGCACCCAGACATTTTTTTAAGATATCCAGAGTAGGTAATTGTACTAAGGGTGTGTGAAATGGGCTGTATTCAATTCGGATTTGGCCTGAAATTGGGGACAATGATTCGATTTGTTGATTTGGATCACTGTCCTGATTAGATTTGGCCAAATCCAAATCTGAAGATTTGATGCCGATTCAGAGAATCAGCAATTTAGCCATAGACATAGCTTTAAATGTTTTTTCTACATACCTTGAGGTACCAGGCATGGCTTGTGAACACTGTGATGGTGGGGTGGATGAAGCGTCCCACAGGAATGCAGGGGGTCCCTGCGTGCTTGGTGGTGAACCCTGAAATGGACCAGAAGTACTTCCAGTCTACTTCCAGGTCCACCACTGAGCGCACGAGGTCCCCCCACATGCTCTCCCAGCTCGGCAATCAGCCGTGCACCCCCAGACCCAGGAGGCACCAGTCACTGAGCTGAGGGGCAGGGCGGCCCCCTGCACACTCCTCAGTGAACCCAGAAGTGGACCGGAAGTGCTTCTGGTCCACCTCTGTGTCTGCTGCCAAGTGTGCTGGGGACACCCTGCACTCCAGTGGGACACTCCATACACCGCACCATCTCAGCATTCATGAGCTGCCTGGTACCTAGAGGTATGTAGAAAAAACATTTAAAGCTGTGTCTATGTCCAAATCACCGAATCTTTCCAAATCTCTCCAAATCAATTCAGAGGGTTCCGATTCAATTTGGAGAGATTAAAGGGTCTCCTAATTTGATTTGGATTCAGAGATTTGGCCACCGAATCAAGCCGAATCTCCACCAAATCGAATCAGCGACTGAAGCTTCGTACAGTCCTAGGGTGTACCACCTCTGGGGGGAGTCTATTCCAGACCCTGGACACTTGAGTTGTAAAGAAGTTTTTCCTTATGTCTAATTTAAAGTGGTCTTCTAGCAATTTATGATCATTCTCCTGGGGAGCTCTGGTGAACAAATGTTCTCCCGGTCCCTGATATGCATCCCTTATATACTTATAAGGTACCACCAAGTCCCTTCTGAGTCT
>NW_017729033.1:70049266-70051433 GCF_001723915.1 Gavialis gangeticus | reverse complement strand
CCCTGATATGCATCCCTTATATACTTATAAGGTACCACCAAGTCACTTCTGAGTCTTCTCTTTCCCAGGCTGAACAGACTCATGTCTCTCAGCCTCTCATCATATGGCCTGCTCTTCATACATCTAAATGTGTGTAGCTGTCCTTTGGACTCTCTCAATACTCTCCACATCCTTCCTGAAAAGTAGTGCTCAGAAATGGATGCAGTACTCCAGCTGCAGCCTCACCAAGGCTGAGTAAAGAAGGATGACATCCTTAGTTTTGTTTGAGATACATCAGTAGATGCATGCCAGTGTTTTGTTTGCTTTTCTCCCTACGGTATTGCATTGGTGGCTCATGTTCATTCTATGGTCTGTCAAGACCCCTCAGGTTTCTTTCGGTTTTGGTGCTGGTAAGTGTAGCACTGCTGGGTCTGGAAGCTTGTTGAGGGTTGTTTTGTCCCCAGATGGAGCACCTTACACTTCTCAGTGTTGAACATCATCAGGTTTTGATCCGCCCACCTTGCAAGCCTATCCAAGTCAGCCTGTAGGATATACATGTGTTCAAAGACAAATCCAACTGTCAAGTTCCTTCTGCTCTTAGAATTAATTTTGGATCAATGTAAATATTTTGCTTGAGAAAAGTTTCCAGGTGGTGGGCATGATACATTGCAGATTTTCTAGAGCACAAGTTATTGTTTGCAATGTTGGGATATCTGAAAAAAGAAATGAAAACATTGTTCAATGCCAAACTCCAATACCCGTTTTGAATCAAAGGAGGAAATCCTAAGCATTAAACATGAATATAAGTGTTGTCATACTGTAACAAGTAGGATAATATTTCTGTAGTCTGGCATACCTGTCATTGCAATCTTACTTGACACTATAGTGGAAAGTGGACTCCTGCATAACTTAAGTGATCAGTTAGGCAGTGGAAAAGGCCAGTGAGGGGAGGTCTCCTCTCTGACTTCAGTCATCTAAAATGTTATAACATCAAGATTAAAATAAAGCCATTTCCCAAGAAACCAACCGGAACCCATTCCATATTTAATTCTTTATACTGCTATTTATCCATTAAACCTTAATATACATAACATGTAGAGCATGGTTCAACAAAAAATTAGATGTAACACTACAAGGCATACAAGAGACAGAATGGTGTGCAGAGGCATGGTGGTTTAATTCTAGTGGAGATTGTCAGGGAATTTTTATACTTTCCAAAGTTTTTAAAAACTTTAATATCAATATAGTGTTTTTGGGTTCCATATAACTATTACATTTAAAAAAAAAGTTTTATTGAGAAAGAACAGTAAGTCAGTATCAAGAGGTATCTCTTGATCTTAATATAATTATATCAAAGATACATAAGAAGTTTTTACAAAATTGCTCCCTTAATTCCAGCCTAAATGTCAAGAAAGAAATTTCCTTGTAATTATCCTTCAGTGAAAAATATCAATTTTGAAAAGCCACAAAATTGATCTTTTTCGCCTTTTTTGTAACATCTGTTTGCAATTGCAAACTCATTGTAATTTTTATGCTTTGTCTTTCTTCAAAACAAATGCGTCAGTGCTATTTTTCATGCTGTTTAGTGCCTACAGCTTTGCAGTTGTGACAAACCACAAAAAATATTCCTTGTGGGTGGGAAATCCACCCAAACCTATGTCAGCTAAAGGAAAAAACCAGCACCACAGCAACTGTCAAGAAAGTTTTGAATCTATTTATGGAGGTCAGTTGAGGTCCTGGATGACTGGAAAAGGTTAAATATAGTGCCTACCTTTAAGAAAGAAAGGGAAGACAGAGAATCCAGAGAACAGTCAGCCTGACCTCAATATCTGGAGAGATCATGGAGCAGGTCCTCCAGGAATCTACTGTGAGGCACATAGGAGAGAACAAAGTGGTTAGGAACAGCCAGCGTGTATTCACCAGGAGCAAGTCATGTCTGGCCAACCTAATTTCTTTCTTTGATGAGGTGATAGGCACTGTGGATGATGGGAGAACAGTCATTTTAGTATATCTTTTTGGAGTGGTGCCGGAGGACTGGAAGAGGGCCAACGTGGTTCCCATCTTCAAAAAAGGAAGGAAGGAGGACCCGGGAAACTATAGGCCAGTTAGTCTTACCTCGATCCTAGGCAAGCTGTTGGAGAAAATTATTCTGGCACACATCCAGGAGGGGCCAGCAGGGGACTGCATG
>NW_017729033.1:70045984-70048911 GCF_001723915.1 Gavialis gangeticus | reverse complement strand
TTATAAACTAGTCGGGGGGATCAACAGGCATTGGGGGAGTCACTGTTCCCCTGAGCACCGCCAGGAGTGACCAGGAATAACAGTCACAAGCTGGCAGAGGGTAGGTTTAGGTTAGATATCAGGAGGCGCTACTTCACGGTCAGGGCGGCTAGGGTCTGGAACCAACTTCCAAGAGAAGTGGTGCAGGCTCCTACCCTGGGGGTTTTTAAGAGGAGGTTAGATGAACACCTTGCTGGGGTTGTTTGACCCCAGTACTCTTTCCTGCCATGGCAGGGGGTTGGACTAGATGATCTGCTCAGGTCCCTTCCGACCCTAGAAACTATGAAACTATCTTGACTTTATTAAGGCTTTAGACACTATCTACCACAACGTTCTCATTAACAAGCTATGGAAATATGGATTAAACAAAAGTACCGCAAGGTTGATACATCATTGGTTGGATCATCATGCTTGATGAATAGTTATCAATGGTTCAGTGTCTAACTGTGAGGAGAGGTCTTTCCTGGGTCCAGTATTGTTTAACATCTTTGGGCATTTATACATGTGCTCCAGGAATGACGGGGATGTTTTAATTAGAGTGGCTCTTGAGGACAGGATGAAGGACAATGGCCTCATGCTGCAGCAGGGGAAATTTAGGCTGAAGATCAGAAGGAATTTTCTAACTACAAGGGTGATCAAAGCATTGGAACAGACTACCTAGACAATATGTGGAATCTCCATCCCTGGAAATTTTCAAAATCAGGTTGACAGATAGTTGCCTGGTATGTTTTAGTCAGGGATGATCTTGCCTTGAGCGGGGAGCTAAACTAGATGACCTTGTAAGGTTCCTTCCAGCCCTACTTTCCTATGATTCTATTCTAAAGGTAGAACGTTTACATATAGGCTATCCTCCAACCTGTTCTCTTCTCCTTCAAAGATCATCTGACAGTAGTATAGTATTGAAAATCCACTGATATCTACAATAAGTTTACTGATCATGTGCTTTTTGCTTCTACTGTCACCACTTTCCATATGCTTGTGGTCACAGCACAAGTCATGCTATACTTGTTCCTAGATGGTAAAGCTGTGATGTTAACTCCCATTACTGGATTTCTTAAAAGGCATGGAATCCTAACACTATGAAATCATTACACATTTATTTGCCTGAAATTGAGCCTAAAACTATTTGCTTTCAGATACTATATAAAACATTTTCTTAAAATGCAACGTATTTACATTTATAACCCAAAAATCTCTTTTTTACAGATAAGCATGCAGGCATTCTATATGAGAATCAGCTGCCCACAGTATCTTTTAACCTCTGTTTGCAATTGCAAACTCATTGTAATTTTTATGCTTTGTCTTTCTTCAAAACAAATGCGTCAGTGCTATTTTTCATGCTGTTTAGTGCCCACAGCTTTGCAGGGATTTGTTTCACCCTGGTCTTCAGCACTTCCCTGTTGTCTATGCTGAGGGTGCTGACTATTTTGGATTTCATTTAAAGGTAACTAACTCTCCCCCATGCACTGGATAGGGATGCCTCATTCCAAGGGTCACAAATTTAATCATTTAGGGCTAAAGTCCTTAACTTCTCTGCATCACTGTTTAACCATGTCTAGGGACCGTAATGTAAGATTTGCTTATATGACAGGTGTTGGGCATGAAGGGCTCTGAGCTGTTGCTAAGGGCAGAAAGTTATTGCTATGTTAAGGGCTTTTGGCTATTATTTTATTATTTACAATAAAAAACTGTATTTCTTGTCTACCATTGTTTTATATGCTGTAGGTTTCTGTTCATTACATGCTCTATTTCACTGCTATAAAATTATTTCTCTAAAAATATATATTTTTCTCTGCTATATTTCTCTAAAACAGAATTAAAGTAATTTAACTGCAATTGTCAGAGGCAGAATCAAGTTTGTCACAGAAACTATTGTAGAGGCTTAACTACACAAGGTATATACAAAAAAAAGCCATAAATTGACTCATAAAATTTGTAAGCCATAGTGAAGTTAGTTCTGGCGATGAAAATTGTGGTATCTTTAACAGTCTGTTCGTTGTAGATCAGGATGTCAAATTCTTTATTTAAATATCCTCTTTTACAAGATTCAACTACCAAAAATATTATATTGCAGGATTTTGTAGCTCTTGAGATGCATTGTTAATGTAACATCACATTTCATATGACACTTCACAGCATGGCACAAATGTCAGTCTTTCTGAGAGGCAACCAATCCTGGAATAGCAGGAGACATTGCTATGGAATAACTTAGCGAAATAAGTAAGTGAAGAAACAGTAAATGAAACAATATTTTTGTTTAAGATTTTCCAGCACACCCAGAAATATACTTTATGCAGGGGTCAGCAACCTACAGCCCCTGAGATTTTATCTTGCCTGCCAAACGTGCTTGCGTCATCTAGTGGCTGCTTCCACCATCTGCCAGCTGCATGGCACCTGAGATGGACTGAGCTGCATTGATTCAGCCCAATGTCAGTGAAAGGTTGCTGACCTATGCTCTAATGCAGTTTGAACACTGTGGTCAGTCTGAACACCAAAACAGAGGCTTTGCTCAGCTTCTGCTCCATTTTGACTGCTACTTTGGATTCCTCCTGGAAAGAGTGAGTTCCTCAAATTGCTTGAGAATATTTCAAAAGCTTTATAGTATGTTTGTAGCTTAGGGGACAAATCTGCAGATGGTATAAATTGTTAAAAGTCCCACTGACTACAGTAGCATTAGGGCCGCTGATACAGTCTGAGGATCTACTTCTAGAGATTTACATTACAATCCAGAAGACTTCCAGATCAGATTTTGACATTTCAGGGTAGTTCAACAGCTGTAAACTCTTGATAATGTTCCTTTAAACAAAACCAGTCTCATGCTTCAGAAATTCTGTTTTCCATAATTCTCTAAGAACATCATAACCATTCAGCAAACTGAATACGTGGAA
>NW_017729033.1:70040316-70040984 GCF_001723915.1 Gavialis gangeticus | reverse complement strand
AGGGTAGTTCAACAGCTGTAAACTCTTGATAATGTTCCTTTAAACAAAACCAGTCTCATGCTTCAGAAATTCTGTTTTCCATAATTCTCTAAGAACATCATAACCATTCAGCAAACTGAATATGTGGAAGTATAATCTGAAAATTGTATGCGTATAAGCATAATCTCTTCTGCCAGTGACAACAATGAGCCTTTTTATCCCTACAACAAGGACAGAACAGGCACGCATCTGGGAACAGCCAAAGACCAAATTAGTTGTTACCAAAATAATAAAACATTCACAAAAATCACTAATATTTTTATGTTACCTGTTCTACTCACTAGACAAAACAAACAAACGAACCCCACCAATGACTATCTCAATCATCTGGATAGTTTAATGTAAATTAAAACCATCAATTAGTTCAGTCGTCACCAGTCTTTGCAGCATTACTAAAACAGACAAATTCATAGATTCATAGATTCATAGATTAAGGGTCGGAAGGGACCTAGTAGATCTTCTAGCCCGACCCCCCGCCAGGGCGGGAGAACAACAAAAAACCCAAAAAAGAGAAACGGGACTCAAATGAGTCCAGCCAGGTAGGCATCCAGCCTCTTCTTAAAGACCCCCAGGGTAGGGGCCAGCACCACTTCCATTGGAAGTTGGTTCCAGCTCCTAGCCGCCCTAAC
>NW_017729033.1:70031952-70039920 GCF_001723915.1 Gavialis gangeticus | reverse complement strand
TCACAAATGTGCTCCTTGATGATCTTCTCAAAGAGTTTCCCCAGGATTGAGGTAAGACTGACGGGCCTATAGTTACCCGGGTCCTCCCTCTTCCCCTTCTTGAAGATGGGGACCACATTTGCTACCTTCCAATCATCTGGCACCTGGCCCAAGCACCACGATCGCTCATAGAGCTGTGCCAGGGGCCCCGCAATAACCCCAGCTAGCTCCCTCAACACCCTGGCACGGTACTTGAAAAATAAAGTACTTCAGTTTCTTAATAAGATATTTTTTCATAAATTAGTGATCACAAAGACTGTAGGTTCCTTGAATCCATTTTTTTCCTATACTGAAAAGATTTTCTATATTTACTTAAGGAGTATTGTCTCACTTGCACAAGGTGCTGGGAGCACCATACGCTCATTTGAAAAACTGGCATCAGATTAAAAGCATCTGGCCCAGTTCTCAATTACAATAATTTCCCTTTATGCCACTCTGGCAACGTGAAGAGACCTGTGTGTAAATAAGAATGAAATCTCATTGTTTTGACAAAATTCAGCAACATTCCCAAAATGATCTGAATTTAAATTTGAAAAAAGCCAAGCATCACCACTTTAAGGATAAGAACAGATAGTCAAAAATCCTGAGGCTGAATTGATTCAATCTTTGCAGGTTTCTGTAAACTGCCCAGATTGAACCAATTAGAAAGTGAACTGACATTCACTTTTCAAACCTGAAAAGCAGCTAGACCCCTGCAGTGGCCCATACCAGGTGCCAGGGGGCACTAGAGCTAGGGTGGTCATTGAGGTACCTCAAGAATAGAGGACAGTTGCATTTGGTGTATAGTGATCTTTTTTTAAACTAAATTTAGTGCTAATTCATAATAACCACATCTATAAAGACTACTAAAAAGTTAAATGCTCGAGTGTTCAGTTTGTGCTTTTCTGACAAAATGTGCTGATGTAGAGCTCCCTTTCCTTGGCTGCTGACATAGATATCACAGCGGCACAGGGTGTAGAAGGCGTGATGTTCGCCCTTTCTGCTTTTCACTATGTAATCATGTTCTTTTGACCATTCTGAGTTGAAGGACAACGTCATTTGCTTGGGCATTTTGAATGAAGGATGATGTCAAACTGATTTTGAAGACAAACGTTTAATGGCGGCAAGCAACAGCCATAACATAAGGATGTCATAAGGAAGCATGACAAATAGGATCTTTGTTGGCATTTGCAAGACTAATACAAACACAAGATTAATTAAATGACAAATATATTAACCGATGAAGACAAACAATCTAAAGTTCAATTGTGGCTTGAAAGGTTGGGTGTCTCAAGAGAAAAAACAGATGACATAAAGGCATCCGGTTTCATATCAGTAGAGGACAGAGATCAAAGTAGCAGAAAACCAGACTGTCCTCTATAACAGTGGTCTCCAAACTTTTTTGACCGTGCACCCCATCAGTAAAAATTTTTTGAGCACACACCCCCAATATACGTATATTTATATTCGCACACCCAATCAGTAAAAAATTTGAGCACGCACCCCCAATATATGAATATTTATATAAATATACATCTAAATAGAAGTTCTAATATTTTCTTCCTGCACCCCAATGGATCGTCTTGCGCACCCCCTGGGGTGTATGCACCCCACTTTGGAGACCACTGCTCTATAAAACCAGATGAATTGCCACCCTAATTAGAGCACACCTCCCAGCCTGCCAGCTGCTACAGAGAGCCGGGAAATGGGCGATTCCCCCAACCATGCCCCTTCTTCAGCCTCTGTCTAGCTGAGAAGGGGGCGTGGGGGGAACCCCCCCACCAGACGCCCAGCCGTGATCTCCCAAGTGGTGAGGAACAAGGGAGGAGAGAAGCCCCCAGCTGGGCATTTCTCTCAGTCTTCCCTCTCTCTGCTCCCCCTTGGAGCTGGGCTGATCACCCAGCTATGCCCCCCTTCTTAGCAGGCAGGCTGGCTGAGGGAGGTGGGGAGCAGGGAGCCTGCAGTGGGGACCATTTCCCCCCCCCCCCCAAACACACACACACACACTCTCCCTCTACAGCTTGTCTGCTGGTCAGGGAGGTAGCACGGTCAGGTGATGGCCCTGGCTCCCTGCTCAGGCAGAGATGAGTAAAGCACCCACTGCAGGCTTTTTTGGTGCTTTTATCTTAAAGTTGATTGAAGCAGATTTAGCTAAAAGCACCCAAAAGCCCCCCTGAAGCATCTGATCTTTACAGATGCTGCAGAGCCAGGTTTAAGCAATGCCTTGCTTCTTCCCGTAAGCCCCCCCCCCTTTTTTTTTAAACTTCTGCAAGCAGACACAGAGTTCTAACATGTAAAAGCAAAACAACCATAGCTAATTTTTTCTGGTGGATGCTTGAGCCCTGGAGTACCCATGAAGTAGGTGCCTACGGCTGGGGTGATCACCCAGCCATGCTCCTCCCCAGCTGGCAGGTTGGCTGAGGAGGAGTACAGGGGACAAACAGTGCTCCCGCACCCAGCTCTGGACTCCCAGCTGGGCTGTACCTGCACTGGGGTCTTTATTCCCTCCACCCCAACTGGGAGCTGGGTTGATTCCCCCTCTGAGAAGGGGGTGGGGCAGGAGAAATCTGCCTGGCTCCTGGGGATGGAAAAGCCTCCACTGACAGCTAGGGGCTGGGCCAGTCCTGCTTTGCTGGAGCAGACAGCACAGCCCAAGGCTGCACAATATCCTAGGATGCTGGGGGACTGAGAGGCAAGTTGAACAGAACTGTTGACCTGGCACAGAACAGTCAAGTTGACCTGGCACAGAATTTCTATAAACCGGTTAGGCCTAAATCTGTTAAATCTAATACTATATTCATCCAGGTTTATCTTAAATCAGTTTCAGCCATCTTGAAAGCAGTTTAAATGCACTGTACTTCTGTTCTGTTACAGGTTTAAACTGGTTCCTGATCACTTAAACTGGTTTATGTGTAACTTCTGTCACTAGCCTAAAGGTGCCTGGGGCACCCCTTGTGGCTGGAAGCCCTATCAGCTGTGAGCTGCAAGGCTCTGAGGTGCACATGAGCTCCCTGGCTGGGAGCTCCAAGCAGCTGATTGGGCTCCCAGCCAGAGGGGCCTCTGGCCACACATTCAGTTAAGGCATGATAGTAAGGAGCCACAAAGTTATTACACATGTTATGGAATAACTTTGTGGCTTATTCCTTCTTTTATCACACTATTAATTGGCTGAACATGTGGCTGGGTGACAAAACATGATAAACTGGCTAATCATGTCTTAAATGTAACATGTAGATGGGGCCTCTGATTTCTCCAAGGTAGCTTTCTGCACAAAATGCCTAGCTGCTAGTTAATGGAAGAGTAGGTTTGAATGACTTCTTATTCATGTTGTTCTTATCCTTGTTATTCATGCAGGAGGAACCCTACATTTGTATAGTGTCCCATTTAAGTTAATAAGTGCAGCATTCTTCCTTTGTGAATCCAGTTGCATGGTTAGGAAGTTAGAGTTCTGCAGATATTTAACCACGGTACTCCTCAAATGTGCAAAGTTAAGCCAGTGCACATATGCTTGCAAGATCAATATGTAATTAGGAGTGAAATCCTGGATTCACTGAAGTAAAAATACCAGATCTTTTCTTCCTTCTATTATGCTTTAGAAATGTAGAAGGGTTGGGGGGCTTTGAGTAGCATATTCCCTAAACTGCAGCTCTTTCCAATCCTCTGTTTGATTATGGGAGGGAGAGATGTGGCTCGGGTCTTTCAAATAGCTTAAAAGGTCCTCAAGCAAATGCAGAAGAAAGGAACAGATACTTCAAATATAAAAAAAGATAAGTAGAGCATTTCCAAAAAATGCATTTGAAACAATCAAAGTGGCAATTCTTTGAAGCAATAAAAAGACAGAAACAGCTGTGTGAGTTTGCTCTGCTGTTTGCTTTTATCATTCTATGCACTGAGTTACAACAGTCACAATGTTAGCCAATAATGAAAGCTGCATAAGATCAAAATCTCAAGGATAAAAATTATGCTTGGAGATTCTTACAATATTTTGTTTGAAGTGGTCATAAAAATATAGCAATATAAAACATGAGTTGTTATTGTGGAGACAGTAAGGGAACAAGGGCATGTCATTAAACTTGCCTCTGCTATTTATAATTGTGCATTGGTGTATTTCCAAGGAAAGTCTAATTCAAGGAAACTGTGGTACATATTGTATTATGTAAACAAGCTAACAGCACTTTGTTTCTGTGCTCAATTAAAAGAGTTCCTGTGTAATTTTAAATTAATTACAAAGCGCTGGTTATTAAATATGCCAAGTTTTTACAGCTACAGTTACTATGACCTCCTTACGGCAATCCTTTCCCTCTGCAACAAGGATGAAAGAATCACAGTGGAAATTATGGAATTTTAGCTAAAAAAAAAAAAAGAAAAAAACGGTAGAAATGTAGGACAGGAAGGAGCCTCCTAAGCCCCTGTGTTTGCAGGCAATCCTGAACCCAAGGCATCCCTAAACTCACCACTTCAAACCCTCACACACTTCTGCAAGGCACAGTAGTCAAAACACCAAGAACCACCATATAACATGCCAAAGCTAAACAGAGGGGAAATGAGGCCCCTCCCAATGCCATGTCACTGTAATGGCAAAGTAGTGATTGGTTAATATATGCTCGAAGACTCTAGGAAAAGGAAGAGATATGCTACATTGTACTGGAACCCAACCAACTGTCACAGCTACCTTCACATGACCAGTTTTCACCATAAGCACACTGCTAGATCCCTTGTCTAAAGCTAGGCTGTAAGTTACATCTGTCCGCTCTGATCGGGATGCACACCTTAAGGATCCAGAGCAGGAATTCCTACAATTACAATACAACCCCAAAATTGTAGCTACTCAAATCAACAAAGTCTGCGACAAGGCTAGGACAAGGACAAGGGCAACTGAGTCCCTCTGGTTGTCACCTACAGCTTCAGCTTGCACACCTTAGACACATCATTAATAACCTCCTCTTGGAAAAGGATGGCAGTCTCAAAGTAGTCACAGTGGATAAGCCTGCAGCCCCCCCAAGCTCAAGCAGCATCTCTCAAGCAACGGGCTACATAACTCCCAGTCTCACTGAGGTACCAAGCCTTGCAACAGACCCACATGAGTTCTGGGTCTGTTGCAACTTCAATACAGACCACACCATCACTAGACCAAATAGCATGAATTATAACATCTGAGGTTCATTCACTTGCAACTTCACATCTGCTTACAGTGCCCCTCTGCTGTCTACATCAGACAGATGGGGTGATCCCTATGTGACAGAATGACTGAACACCGCTCTGACATCAGCTGCAGAAAGACACAAGCCTCTGGCAGAACCTCCCTGGACACTCCATTGCTGACCAGAAGGTGGCTGTTCTTAGCAAACTTATAAAAAACAGATTTGAACAGGAAATCGCAGAACAAGAAATCATCCACAGACTATATTGTGTTAAGTATGGTTAAAATAGGGAACTATGGATTTTTATCCCATTACCAGGATGATCTTTTGTGACAATTTTGGGTGTTTATACACATGCTCTGGGAGGGAAGTGGGGAGGGAGGCCAGCACTTTAATAAGAGCACCTCTGAAAGCTGCTCTAATTAAAATCCCTGGAGCATCCCATGTATCAGTATCCCTGTGCTGAAAAATGGCAGTGGGGGTGCTTTAACAAAAACTTGTTTAGTGAACTTTAGTGCAGGGACACTGATACACGTGACTGGAGTCTGCTGGCGTGTGGTAATTACCATACTCCAGCAGACTCAGTTAATTGAGTCTGCACTGATGCTCTGTAATTACAGTATGTTGGAGCAGCCTTGCTGCATGTGTATAGGCACCCTTTCTTCTTGTGGCTTTACTGCTTGTTTGTTTGCCTTTCCAACACTGCCCCCTTTCCCCTCTCTCTCTCTCTCCCCCTTGTCTTTTAAATTCTATTTTTCTCTTCTTCTTGTACATTGCTTGTTGCACATCCTTTCACAGCATCTGAAAGCACTACAGTAAGTTCCAGCTTATATATATATATATATATATATATGAGAGCGAGAGAGAAATATATACAACCTACTTTGGTTAGTTGATAAAGTGCAAATTTACCTTCCAGCTAACTGCATCTCTAGGAAAAGGGTCATAACGCATATTACACAGAAAGGCAAAAACCACCACAGCCTGTGCCAATCTTACCTAGGAAACATTCCTGCCTGACCCCAAATTTGTGGATAGGTTAGACCCTAAGAAGCAGCAGCACTGCTATAGAACCCTATAGCAGTGGTTTTCAACTTGTTTTCATTTGTGGACCCATAAAAAAATTTCAAATGGAGGTGCAGACTCTTCTGAAAATTTTGAATGAATATGAAGACCCGTTTGAATTGTAAATGTGGGTATTCACATGCTTTTGACTGATCATAGTCATCTTCCACAGCCTCTTAGACATAGTCTTCAGACCCCTGGGAGTCCACAGACCATAGGTTGAAAATGACTGTCCTATAGCAAATAACCCTTGGGTTTTCTAGGTACTGACTGGGTGTGTCTACATGAGATGCTTTACTGCATAGTAGAGTAGTTTACTGCACAATAAGCACACACATCTACACATGCATATGCTTACTGTGTAGTAAATGATGTTACTCACGAGTAAATTTGGTACCTGCAAATGCAAGTAGCAAATTTACTTGAAAGTAGTTACTGTGCAATAATGCACATGTAGGCACCAGCCAGGAGTAGGTTTGCTCCCAGTCAGCTCTGCCATTGGGGGCCAGCCTGAGGCTAGCCCCAGGGCTCTGGGGCTGGGAGCTTCTCCTGCCCCAGGGCTGGACCAGTTCTATGGCAGCCCCAGCCTCAAGACCCTTAAAAGCCTGCAGGCATTTTGAGCCTTCTATACTACATGTGCTACCTTTATTTATACCCCATTCTGCAGACCACGTACACATTACTCTACATCACATTGAATAATTGCTGAGCCAGATCCCCTGGTCTTATCAGGCATTCCTTGTGTGTGAATATATTATATATATGCATTACTGAATATTGCTTATTGGCTTAGGAAAAAACATGAGACCAAGAGTTTGGTCTAAAGCGAGGAAAGTTGAGAATGTACATCAAAACTGGATCTGCTTTGTTGCTATCCTACCACAGCAAGACATTCCTGCTGCCTCACCCAGAATTTCTACTGGGATGCCACACTTACAGGACTCTCTGTGTTTCCAAAAGGACTTACTCTATGCCACACAGTCAGCCATGATTCTAGAAAAATATTTTTCAACCTTCTGCTTGCCAAAGGCAAGATACATGCCTTATACCATATACCCTCAAATATGAGAAAATACTGTCAAATTGAATATTGGATAGACACAACACTGAACAGTCTTTTGGTCAATCAAACTAGAGCAAAGACTCCAAAGAATGGTTTCATAAGCACATATTAAGTGTCTTGTTTTGTTTAAAGAAAAAATAATTTTAAAACTCATAAAATATTTCTCTGGCTGCTCAGAACTTCCCTACTCAGCCAACTATTAAAAGCACTGGCTCCCATGCTTGGCCTCACAAGTCTTCTGATCCACAAAGCTTCACAGCTGGATGAAGCTTCAAGAACTGGAGAGAGTCCAAAGACTGCTCCTTTTGTCTTCAAAAGTCCCTTGAAGTAATGTTGCTACTGCAATTAGAATTTTGGATATGAATATACCCTACCCCTGCAATGGTGAGTGAGAAGTACAACATCCCAAAGGAACCAGCAAAGAGGAACTGGGACACTTCAACCAATCAGCAGATCTATCTGACCATGAAAAGAAATGCAGTCTTTACTTTCTTAAGGGCTGCCCACCAAATAGATTTATTTAGTGTGTTTTCTCACATATGACATGCATCCTGCCTCCTGCCACACATGCTCTCCCAAAATGGGTTTGTGTGTATTAAGCAGGGAAGCTGATTTTCTGCGCAGCATAGAAGCATCCTGCTTTGATTCCTGCTCTGCACTGCAACAGTGGTGACATTACTC
>NW_017729033.1:70017958-70026952 GCF_001723915.1 Gavialis gangeticus | reverse complement strand
GATCTATCTGACCATGAAAAGAAATGCAGTCTTTACTTTCTTAAGGGCTGCCCACCAAATAGATTTATTTAGTGTGTTTTCTCACATATGACATGCATCCTGCCTCCTGCCACACATGCTCTCCCAAAATGGGTTTGTGTGTATTAAGCAGGGAAGCTGATTTTCTGCGCAGCATAGAAGCATCCTGCTTTGATTCCTGCTCTACACTGCAACAGTGGTGACATTATTCTTCTTGTTCTTCACTCTAAAGGAGTTAATGATCGTTTCTCCTTTTAATGGTCTCTATAGCACTTATTAAGCCAACCGTTTTTAGGGAATTTTTCTGTCTGCTAGCTGCTCCTGATCTCTCTCCTCCTATTTCACAGCCCTAGGGACTTTTTAGCTCTTCAAAATCAATGCCTACCCACGGAGACCAGTCATTATCAGCAGCTAGGGTTTCAGCTTTAGTTAAGCAGAAAAGGGGGGGGGGTCAACTGAAGATTAGGTTTTGTCCCTTCTCTATGTAGCCATAACTCCAAAATATATATACATTTTTCATTCTGCTTTTCAAAAACAAGATGTATATGCAAGAAAAAGTGGTATTTACTATGCAAAATAGCACTTTACTAAAGCAAAGCTGATTTGGGCAAATCTTGCAGCACCTTGTATAGGTATGTAATAGTTCTGCTATCAAGATCGAGTATGCAATGAACTTGTTGACTTAACTCTTTTTAATATGCATTAAGCCCAACAGGACTAATTTGACATAACTTAATTTGTTTATTTGATTAGGGCTATTAAGATTACAACTAGTTAGATATGTAAAGTGTATGTTACCAATTTTCAGTTTTTTGAAGTGCTACAGTTGACAAGTAGACAGTTAGGATTGAGAATTTAACACACTGTTCACAGTTGCAAAGAAGGAATGTATAAAGAACCATATATAGATATAGATATAGATATAGATAGATATATAAATAATACCACATATATAATCCCTATATATATAATACCCATCAGCTTACTAATTGCCATCAGCTTATTTTAAAAGCAGAAGTACAAAAATGCTGAAGTACCAGACACACAAATCATTAGTACTGGCATCCATTTACTAATCTAGAAAGTGGAAATATAAAAATGCAAAACCAAACAAATCCATGACTGGTACAAGAGAACGACCCTTTATTGAGCACTTTGTAAATGGAGTTTGCAAACCTCAAAGTTAGACAAAATTTAGCTAAACCCTGTAATACAAGTGCTGGAGCATTATGGGAGTCTGGCTTACAACTTAACACAACACAGAAAAAGACCTTTCATCCTGATAAACATGTGAATTGACATGCATAATACATACATACATGGGAGGATCTAGGATTCTGAAAAGGGGAGAGTGCAGATGATGTGATGCATTGTCACATATAACACAATGCACATTTTTCTCCAGGTAAAAAGAACCTATAAGTTTCACTAATATGCTAAATGCCTAAATATATTTGCAATTCAAGATTGAAGCAAAAACAAATATAAATTTATTGCAATGTTCATTAATTTACTATGTCACCTATTATATTTAACAACACAACCACCTTTGGATGGACCAGGAATCAAAGGGAGGTAATATGACTGCACCACTACAATCCCCTGCATCCCACCCCTGCAACGCCCTGAATCCCACCCCTGCATATATATAATGAGAACATGATATAGTAGTCAAATGTTATTTTCTCTCCCTCCCCCACAGGGTGCATCTACACAAAATGTTTACTGTGGAGTTGCCTAATTAGCTCCTTCCCAGCCAGCTGTGACTCCATGACAGCTCAGCCTGGCCTGGATGCAGGGAACTAGGAGCAATCCAGGAGCACAGTGCTCTCAGTCCCAGCCCTAGCCACAGCCAGCTGGGAAGGGCTTTGCTCCTATGGTACAGCCCAGGCAAGCACCTCCATGCCTGCAGGCCTGCCTGGCTCATCCCCGCAGCCCCAGCTCCAGGTGAGGCAGGTGGATGGCAGGGCAGGGCCATGCTAGCTGGCTCTGGCCATGTCCCCACCCCTGCTACTGGAGTAGTGGGGGTGGGCCCTGGCAGGGGCTGCTTCACCCTGGCCAGGCAGACCTTGGCTGTGGTCCCCTGGGGAAAGAAGGGAGGGAAGAGGAATGAACCCCTCCCTGCCCCTGTGCCTTAGGGTGCCATGCCAGCTGGTGTCTGGCTACAGCCCCACCCTTGCTCCAGCTAGAGAGCGGAGGGGTGGGGCCAGCCTGCTCTCTGGAGCAGACTGCACAGCTCAGCCCGGGGCTGAAAGGCATGCCAGGATGCCGGGAGGTCCAATTTAACTTGAATCAGGAAGGGGTCTCGGACACAAGTTCCATAAACTGGTTTGACCCAAATCAGTTAAGTCTGCTACTACATTCAACCAAGTTCATCTTAAACCCATTTCAGCCACCTTCAAACTGGTTTATGTACACTGAACTTCTGTTCTGTTACAGATTTAAACCAGTTTCTGATCACTTAAACCAATGTATGTGTAACTTCTGTCCCTAGCCACTATGTTCCTTTACATAAAGCCTGAATAAACTGAGCATTGACCAAGGGGTCAGTACAAGCACCAAACTAGGTTGAAACAAAATAAAACAAAAGCTTCCTATCTACACAGGAGCCCCTGCACTCTCCCTGAGGGATGACTCAAAGAGGCCGTGACTAGATTATCTTCAGCCCTTCCTTCATGCTAACAGGTACTGAACTATCACAGAGCACTAAGCAGCACAGCATTTTCCCACAGCCTCTTCGTAGCAGCTGCAGTTTATATATCATACAAGGTGAAGCAAAATTTTGTCCTTCATTTCTATTGGAAAGTGCCTGCTATTTTTTTTTCTCTAAAAAAGAAAAAGGCACCCGGGAGTGTTTTTTAATTCAAACTACAATCTCCTCAGCCCTATTTTGTGGCTATCCGAAGTACACAGGTAATTATTCAAAAAAACCGGCAGGCATCTCCCAGTTACAGCAGGAAAATGGTGTAGGAGCAATCTGTAAGAGGAATAGCAATAGAGAGGGGTCTAGCACAGAAGTTTGCCTCTAACACCCACTGCCTCAGAGCCAGAGTCCATAAACAAAGATCAGTTTTACACATGCTCATGCTAAGCGCTTTTCTTGGAGTAGAGCTGTGGAAAGACTTCCTATCTGTAGCATTTTGACTTCACAACTGAAGAACAACTTAAAAATTATGTTGGGCCCATTTTTAATTTAGCGGTGTTTCAGACTGAAGACTGAAAACCTTGGATAAATCCTGAGCATCAAGTGTCTGGTTTTGCAGGATAGCAAGTCAGTCAAAAATGCAAGCTGTGAGCAACTTAGAAGGATCAAAACCCCAGATCCCCTACTTTTAAGTCAGACCCGTGACTCACAGCAATAATGCAACCTAGTTTTTGACACACCAGGAACAGCTGTAGCAAGTACAACATGTTGGCTTCTGATATGGCGAGAAAGATAAACTTTACTAATGGTATCCCAGCTTTACCAATAGAGACTACTACCTTAGGAAAGCATTTAGCCTGTGCAATCAAGCACATTCATTGAAGCAAATGAGATCATTTACATTTAAACTTAAGCTCATGCTAAAGTGCTGTATAGGCTGTAAGAGGCAAGCTTGATGAGAACCTGTTTAAATACCCAATGGTGATACACTGAAAGGTTTTTATCATGCACTGAACTGTGAATTGCTGTAACAGATGTAGTAAGTTCTAGGAGCCTCAAAATCCAGGCTCCAGAATTGCAGCATGTCACTGAGGCAGTCCTCATCTTTATTATACTATACAAGTATGGAATGAGTAGAAACATTATTACCTAAAGCCATTTATTACTGATGAACTCAAAGCTGCATTTTCCATTCATTTTTAGGAAGACTTATGTACAAGTGAACTGCATGGTTGTGAGCACTGTTTTTCCCCCCTTTAACAGTGTATGAAAACATATGACACATGGTTGCCTGGGAAACTCCTTCACTGTCTTGAAGTTTATGTGCTTCTTCATAAAATTCTGAATCTTGTTATAATATGAGGCCAAAATACATTCTGGAAGGCAACTCAAGTAAAAATTTGTGGCTTCACTGTAGATTACATGTGTAACCCAGGTGGTACTCCAAGAGGTATCCCCTCTGCAATTGAAGGGGTCAAAGCAAGTGCACAAGCGCTGTGGGAGGTGTAGGGACTCTCCTCCCCTATAGAGCAGAGCCAGACCACCAATGGGGACTTAACCATGTACCTTTTAATACTGGGAACATAACAGGCATAAATCAGAGGGTATAGTGGACACTACAACGCCCCAAGGGGGCAGGATTCAACAAAGGTTAGACACTTACACTCATTGACAAAACAGGGTTAACAAAATATAAAACTCAAAGAACAGAATAAACAATATGGGTTGGTGAAATATACAAAGGGGCACAAAATGCAAAATGTCAAATGGCAAGGAAGCATAGGGCCTTGGTACCTGGAGGGGGAGAAAACACAATGGCCCCTTTCTACTGCAAGAAGACTTGCTTCTTGTTAACTCACTCACCCCAAGTCACTTCAGCTAGGCCTTGAACCCAGATCTCCTACATGGTAGGCAGGAACACTCCCACACAGCCACCACCAGTAGCATTACTGTAGCCTGCTAGGGGTCTTGGTGTTCCCGGAGCTCCGGCCTCACGTTGAGCTGCCTGGCCTCTGATTGGAGGAGCTGGAAGCAGAGCTGGGAACCTCTCAGGTCACTGCTCAGATCCTTCCTGGAGCTGGGGATCCTCTCCTGCTGGCTGCAGCCTCTCGTAGGGGATCCTGGAGCCCTGTGGGGGGCCTCTCCGGCCAGCTGCACATCGCGCTGCTGAGGGTCCCACTGCTGCCTGCAGGTCCTGCTCTTTCAGGCTCTTCTGGGGCACTGCTCCTGCCCCGCTGGCTCAGCTCTTGCCAGCTCTGTGAAGCCCCCTCCTTGTTGTCCCTCACTGGTCTCTCCCCTGAGTCAGCCCACGCTGCCCCTTTTATCCCCCTCCAGGTGACCCAAGGAGCCAATCGGGACATGGGGGGGTGAGTCTCTGGGGCCTGATTGGTACAGAAAGGGAATCCCAAGTCCTCCAATCATCTTTTGCCCTTTCAAAACCCCTGGGCCAGGTCACTGCCAGCCAGCCCGTCACACATGTGACACAAGTTAGTAGGATGATTTCCCCTTTCGGATAATAGGTATGTTAGGTCTGGACAAAAAAGTAATTAGCAACAAGTTTACAACTATTTTGGTGGTCTATTGAAATATCGTTCAATGCTCCCATGTTGATTTTAGATGTATAATTGGTCATTTGGGACAAATCACAACTTACAGGATAGCTAAACAATATAAGCACACTTAAAGATGATCTTGAATAAAAACACATCTATGCCTTTTGTACCATTAGCAATAACAGTCACCATGGAAACCATATAAAACTAGCTTTTAATAACCATTCTTTCTTAAAGGCTTTGTATTGCTTGCATAAGTGGATGTGAACTTAATCATTCTGGTATTTTAATGGTCAAGCTCAATACAGCATGTTCTTTGAAACATGCCATGACAGAGTTAATTGCTGCATTTACTGTAGGTGAGATGCAAGTTAATACCAACTTTGCTGGAAAAAAAAAAGGGAAAAGAGGTATACATCTGAAAGCACAAGTGGATGTTCAAGACTATTTATATCTCAGTCCATTGTGAAGTTTTGAAATTCTCACAGAAGCCACTTCAATAGTGAGTGACAAAACTATGTTTATATATGTACTTATTTATATAGAAAGATTTGATCAAATTCATGGCTGGTGTAAATCCTATTAAGACAAGATAGTTTTCACCAAATCTGCAATTGGCTCACTAGCTTCTGGGCTGAGGCACATTTCTCTGAAAGCCCAATGGTGAAACCACCTCCCACCTGCCCCTTTCAATGTCAGTTAGAGCAAATTACACAATAGAGCTAGGCTTGGTCCTGATTCTTTCATATACAATCTATTCCATTATATTTTATAGAAATAAGTAACATTAAGTTACATGTTGTTCATATTCAGGTGTAAGAAGCGGACTGGCTAAATTGGCAGACGACACCAGATTATGAGGAAGTGCAGTCATGCTAGAGGATAGGCTGGCAATTCAGGCCGACCTGGACAGGCTCACAAGGTGAGCAGTTATAAACCTGATGACGTTTAACATGGAGAAATGCCAGCTGTTTCACCTCGGGAAAAAATACCCACATCAAAGATTTAGGCTTGGCAGTGCTACACTCACTGGCACCACAACCAAGAGAGACTTGGGGGTCACTATTGACCACAAGATGAACATGAGCCACCAACATGATACCGCAGCTGGTGAAGCAAACAGAACTTTGGCTTGCATCTACCAATGCATCTCAAGCAAGACCCAGGAAGTCATCTTCCCACTTCACTCAGCCTTGGTGAGGCCGCAATTCTGGGCTCCACACTTTAGAAAGTATGTGAAGAAGCTTGAGAGAGTCCAGAGGAGAACCACATGCATGATTAGAAGTCAACAGAACAGGCCTTATGAGAAGAGGCCCAGAGGCATGGGACTCTTCAGCCTGGAGAAGTGAAGGCTCAGAGGTGACTTGGTGGAAGCCTTTAAGTGCATAAGGGGTGTGCATCAGGAACTGGAAGAACATTTGTTCACCAGAGCACCCATGGGAAGACAAGGTCAAACAGTCACAAACTTCTGGAAGACCATTTTAGACTGGACATAAGGAAAAACTTCTTTACCATCCGAGTCTCCAGAGTCTGGAATAGACTCCCCACAAAAGTGATGCAAGCATTTACTTACCTTTAAGAAACACGTGGATGCTTATCTTGTTGGGGTGATCTGACCCCAGCTGACTTCCTGCCCCTTGGGCAGGGGGCTGGACCCAATGATCTCACAAGGTCCCTTACAGCCCTAATGTCTATGAAATATACAATTATGTCAAGTATAAATAATCATTATGCCTATACAATCCCATGGTCCAGCCCTACCTCTTACATATATGTGTTCACATACAAGAATTAATCTTTAACAACCCTGCCACCCTTGTCAGACTATCTCATATATATTTAAGCCTCTCGCTGACCATTCCAGTTCAATGGAAATTCTGTTCAAATAAGATCTGTGGGATCTAGCCCTTGGAGAGGCTATGGATTTGCTTCTTGACTGTATTTTTTTGTTAAGATGTTGCTGCATTTTGCAAACTCTTCAATCTGTTTAAGAAACTGAATACTCTCCCTCCCTCATATTCTGCAGCTTTTACATTTTAGGCTCACTTTCTTGTAACAGAAAAGCAGAATTTCTCTATTAACCAAAGCTGTTGGGTGCTAAAAGATGCTAACAGGCAGATTTAGCTTAGAGCAAGTGGAGAATACTACTGCTCAGATTCCTCAGCTCCACATCTTTCCCATACTATCCTTGCTATTGTTCAGAAGATCTCTAGATGCTTCATAAAACAATCAGCTGCAGGATTCACTCTGAGTCCTTCTCCAGTTATGTCCTCCTCTGATTTCTCACCCAACTAATCATTTTATATTACATATTATGTTCCTTGTGTCAGCTTACTGGGCTATAAACCAGAGGCTCCTCAGGAATGATGCCATAAACATGCACCATCTTACACTTCTATATAATCTGCTGTCTGTGTGTGAGCACTGACATATGTGTCTTTTCCAATACTTGAATATGGGTGCAGTTATGGAATAGACTGCAAAGCAGTTAATCAGCCTCACACCTCCTCCATCCCTTGTGTCCAGGGAAGAGTCCAGAATGGTACATCCATCTGGAACTTATTAAATGTGAATCTGTCCACATTTAAACAGCTATGACTTCATTTGAAAAAAAAGTATTTCCCCTCTTCAGTCCTCCCCCTCATCTGTATTTATTGTGACCAAAAAATTCCCATTTTGTTCAGAGAGCTACTGACATCATTCCCCTGACTTCAGCAGCACATCTTTAGATTTACCTCTGCATAAGTGAAAACAGGATTTCTAAAGAACCAGATGAAAACCAAAAAATGTCAGCAATAGCCCCACAGAATTACACAACAGAAAATACATCAGCAGAACAAGGTTTTTAAAAATTATATTTTAATACGTTTCACACATTTTTTTCTTTAAAGAGATTCTTATACTTTGAATTTGACTGCACAACCATCTGTCTCACAGGATGACTTTGGTATAAGCTTTTTTGCTACTTTGCTTATGAATGTAATTTTATACTAATTTACATTCCTCTTACTTTGCACAATGTATCCCAAAATTTCTGTTAGGCAACTAAAATGCTTACTTTCTGTTGGTCCAGTGCTTCCTTAACGTGCTTTGGGGTCAAAGCCCCACAGCAGATTTTCCAGGTCAACAGTACTGAAGTTACCAAATCTTCCAGAGAAACACCTTGTGGCAGGGAAGGTCACTTTATGTTGCAGAGCAACATTCTTCCCCCTCTTGTCACTTACAGTTGTTGCTCCTCTTGTTCTCCATATTCTTTCAGCAAATTAACAAGCATCTGACTGTGTGTGTGCTCATGCCAGTGTTATTCAGGAGCTATTTTTATTGTGGAGAGTGTGGTTATTAGCTCTGCTTCAAATTAAAAGGAAGGAATCATGCCTTCAGAAAAGAAAGATCTAGTTGCCTTTTCCTGAATGTGTGACACTTGTTTCTTGAAAATGAATAAATATTTTCCATCTATATGTGTACAAAGACACACTACCAGCTTTTTGTAAAGAAATACTTGGAGCTTGATTAAAATCCTTCCCCCATTTTAGAAAAATGAAGTTTGGTTACAGTATCATACAGACATAACAATGACTTTGTAATAGCTTATAGCACTATCACTGGTAATCAATACATTTGATAAATCCCTGTGTACTTTTTGTGACTATTCACTCCTGTTCAGCACTCTTATGCCAGGCATGGCTTACCTTCTCCTTTTAAAGCAGTTAAAAGTTACATTTGTGCATAATAAGATGCACAAGACTGCAGACCTCAGTACAGTCACTACAGGGCCTTCCT
>NW_017729033.1:70016029-70017589 GCF_001723915.1 Gavialis gangeticus | reverse complement strand
GGAGGGAAGGAGCGTGGGGTGGGGGGTGCAGATCGACGCCCCTGCAGTGAGGGAGGGAGTGGGGCTGATGCTGGGGCTGGGGCTGCCCAGCTGAAGTGGGGTGGGGCATGGGAGAGAGCCACAGCTCAAATGGGGGGTGCGAGGGGCGGCAGCTCCCACCACTGAGTGCACCCCGGGAGGGCATGGGGGGGCATGTGCCCTCAGATCTGCATACGGGGCAAGGGCAGGCTGCTGCTGTGGGCTGGGGCTCTGCTAGGTTCTTCCCAGCAAGGGGCTAAGCCAGGTTACCCTTGGCACTGGGCGGGGAGCTACAGCGAATTTTGGGGTGGCTGCAGCCCCCCAGCCCCTGCTCCCAGTACCACCACCACTCACCCTAAACGCAGCCCAGCTCAGCCCCCCTCTGGAAAGAGCTTGGCACAGCCCTGTCCCCAGCCTGCAGTGGCAGCCCACCCTCGCCCTGTGCACATGCCCCTCATGCCCTCCTGGGGTGCATGCAGCGGCAGAAGCCGCCCCACCTCCATGCCCCCCAGATGAGCTGTGGGTCAGTCCCATGCCCGACCCTGCCCATCTGTGCAGTGCCTGCCCCTGGCCCTGCGACAGACTCACTCCCTCCCTCACCACAGGAGCCTCGGTCTGCCCTCCACCATGCCCCTTCCTCCCCCCACAAAAGACTTACCAGCTGGAGCCAGCTGCTCTCCAAACTGCCAGGCTGTGCTCCTGGCTGCCTGTGCACTGTGCTGTGGCTGCGCACATGCACAAGGCATTTATTGGTCACATCAAAGAAGCCAATTGCTGATGCTCTCAATTTTCCTCATATCGGTACTGATCTGATATGGGACTGATGCACCTCTATTGGATACCCCTACAGACCTTACTTGCCATCACTACAGGGACACAAGGCTGAACTAGGCACATACACAAGGAAATAATTGGTGGTGCATGCCCCTATACAGCACTGTAGACAGGGTTGCCAATGCAAGACACATTTTTTACTAAGAATCTGCAAACTTTTTGTTGTCAACCAAACATCTTTACTGAAATATGTTTTATATAATGTAAATGTAACTTTTCTACCAGGCTCTGGACAAGGGCCTTGTTCAAATTTTAAGGCTTAACATCAACCACAGTAAAAAAGTTTGGTTGTCAGTAAAAAGTTTGCAGATGGTCAGTAAAAAAAGTTTTTTGGGGATGACAACTCTGCTACATCTACAGCAATGCTTTTACACTATACTACCTGTATGTAATAGGACTGAACCCCCTGGTGACCACACAGCTCATTCCCTGTTCTGGCTCCATGGGTAGCCTCCCTTTCCTCTCACCTGCCATGCCTTCATTGAACTATTTTTTATGAAAAGGGAGGCTTCTCCCAGTGTCCCAGAGTGAGCCCTTTTCTACATTTTGGTTAATAGGTCCCTCCTAGATCCTGATGCCCTCAATCCCGCCCTTAAGTACTACATAGGGCCCTCCTGACACTGTCCATGCTCCAGGACATGGGTTACCAGAAGAGCTATTCATGGCTCCTTCTACCCCTGCATCTACACCTATACCTCACAGATGCTA
>NW_017729033.1:70008888-70011029 GCF_001723915.1 Gavialis gangeticus | reverse complement strand
GTCCATGCTCCAGGACATGGGTTACCAGAAGAGCTATTCATGGCTCCTTCTACCCCTGCATCTACACCTATACCTCACAGATACTACCAGTTATCATTTCTGTGGGGCACTTAACAATGTCAGTCATCCTCAGACCTCCACACCCTTGTTGGAGCCTCCACCTTCAAAACATCCACCCCTTTTTCTAGCTGGGCCCCTTAATCTAGGCTCACTTCACTAGGTCTTGGATTAAGGGCTCTAGTGATTGTCTTGCTCCTCTCATAGTATGAGCTCTTGACCCTGGTTTTCATTCCTCTTAGGCCATGGGCCCCTGGTCCTTGTTTTCATTTCTATCAGGTTCTAGCCCTAGCCTGGCCCCTGGCAGGGCTCAAAATACCCATATGCCCCATAGGCACTCTTGTGACTTAAACCATGGTGCTCTGCTCAGACACCCTACTGTGGGCTCCTCATCACTCCTTATAGCCATTTCTGATCCTTACAGTTTAAGCAAAACTACAAGCCCATCTATCTAAAAATCCCTATGCTAGAACCAAACATCTCTGCAAACTACACCTGTTTACTTTCAGCTCAGGTATCAATCATTCTCTCTCCTGCAGTCATTTTGCTCAGCAGCTCTTCTCTCTGCCACCTGCAAGGCTAAACTCCCTACCTGGTCCCAGGCACTGGCTTTATGCAGCTCCAAATCCCCACCTCTTCCTGTCAGGTGACTCCCCAGTAACCCACAGGAGTTCCCATTTTGGGCCAGATGGCTAGCCTCCAGGGCAGCTTATGGCTGCTACTTTAGCTGCCTTAGCAGTGCCTTTCCCGCCCAAACATTTCTCTGTCCTACTGTCCTATTGGTGAGCCACTAGCTTTGCACTAGGCACCTGTAGCCTATGGATCCCTGGTTGCCTACTCCCTGCAACCTGTCCTTAATGGGCAGTGTTTCTCCCTAACCTGGGGACTTCCCTGTGACTGCTTCTCCCTTTAAAGTAATGGGAGCCTCTAGCTCCCTGTTACTCTGCACCCCAGGGGTTCCCTACTCACTCCCACACCCTGGTCCCTCTGACCACATCCCACATTGTGCTGGTCCCCTCCACCCCGCCCCAGCCTTAGCCTTACTGACCTCACCCTGTCATCCCAAAGAAAAACTACTGTCTGTCTACCTGTGACCCAGCAATTTTACAAGCAGGCAACCAGATGCAGCAGCAGCACATGGGTGGCAAGGGAGGGTGCGATGGGCTACAAAGCCCTGAGAGAATGCTCTATGCAGGGTGCTGAGCTTCTTCTCAGACAACAAGTGGTGCTACTCTGCTCTGCTCTGTCTGTGCATCAAGGTTGCCTCCAGTCTCATTCCGATGATTTTCAATCAATCTTAGGGGTTCTTAGATTTTTATGAACTGTTCCATTTTTTTTTATGGACTGGAATTTTTAGGCTTGTTTTTTTACGGACTGTACACAAATTTACATACACTTGGCAACCATGACTACAGACACACAAACACATATGTGTCTTCACACCAGTGCCAGATGTCTGAGTTTCTAATATGGTCAGGAGCTCTTTGGCCCCTGATCCTCCAGCTGCACACACATGTTGCAGTATACTGTAGGAGGTGAAACTCATGAACATACCCTTGGCAGAACATGGGTAGCCCATTCCCTGAACCCATAGGCAAGAAAAGGCAGGAAGGGAAGAGAACAAGGTCAGAAGGGGTGGGAGGGTCCAGACAGCCTATATCATTATCCCTCATGCTACTTTCAGTCATTTCATAAAGTGCACTTCAGATTGCTTATTTTTCTTAGTTGACTTGGCTAATTGGTCTTGTCTGGTTCAGTTTGCACATCATACCATTGTTTTAATACGAACTTATTTATTGCTTGCTCTCAGAAGGTTATCTTTCTTCATGTCTGGGAACTTTTTGAACCTGTTGTTGCCATCCACCCAATTATAAGAAGTAGGGGGAGCTTGGGACTTTAAAAAAGATTCTGCTGAAGTGTAAAGACAGACCTAGCAATCTACACAATCCACTGAAATGCTAGCCCACAACCACTTTCTATGACAGCTGCCATAGGAAGCCACTTTTATAAAGTTGACATATAATAAGCAGACAAATCAACCCTTCACCCTCCAGCAGGGTACAAAAAGCCTCATGCACATCAGG
>NW_017729033.1:70000472-70003888 GCF_001723915.1 Gavialis gangeticus | reverse complement strand
CTTTTTGAACCTGTTGTTGCCATCCACCCAATTATAAGAAGTAGGGGGAGCTTGGGACTTTAAAAAAGATTCTGCTGAAGTGTAAAGACAGACCTAGCAATCTACACAATCCACTGAAATGCTAGCCCACAACCACTTTCTATGACAGCTGCCATAGGAAGCCACTTTTATAAAGTTGACATATAATAAGCAGACAAATCAACCCTTCACCCTCCAGCAGGGTACAAAAAGCCTCATGCACATCAGGAGCCCCTTCATCTAGAGAATAATTACAAAAGGCAATTCCAAGTCCTGTTACGAACTGGTAACCCTGAAGTAACACATGACTTAGGAGGCAATTGCTCATTAGACCTACCACACATGACACAAATGTAAACATATGTAGCATCCCTAATTTCCCTAATCTCCTTTAACCTGTTGCCTGTGTTTCTTATGGGAGCACTTTCTAGTTACGAGAATCAGGTAAGGAGTCCATCAGTGTTCAAGTGCCAACTCCATGCGAAAATATTTACCTCTAGTTTTACAGCTGTTGTGCAGGGTATTGCAGGACACAATACAATGTACTGGGTTTGGTATGATTTTGGGGGCAGCATGGTAATGCCTTCAGCCTTCTACATGTACACGTCACCACATTTCTGCAACTGCTAATGGAATGGTATATATAGCCCCAGGTACTTAAGGTAGAACTTCATAAGCCATGTCAGGAGGAGATGGGGTTCTCCCAAAATAATTATAGGCATCTGGCTCCCATTGATAGCAATACCATTGGGAGGAAATAAGATCATTTATTTGTTTAGAATTACCTGTTTGTCATCATGCACCTTGCCAGTGTGAGTCTGACATTATATGTAAGAACTTTCCCCTGTGCTCTACCCTGATGACCAAAGGAGCAAATGCCCCTTGTGGTTAACAGGAGTGTGGACTATGGGCCTCTCATGCAGTTTGTAAACCACCTTTTCTTAAACTCAGCTATAATGTTAGTTATGTCACAGATGTGAATAACCTGCAGGAAGCCAAGTACATTTGTAAACCTCTACCATCTTCAGCACAACAGTTGACAACACCAGTTTGGTCAACTGTGCACCTAGAACTGTTTGAGACAGTTCACAGCTGGACTCACAGCTGGATAGCAAGTTGCTTCTGGACTGAAAGAGGCTCCCTTGATTGTGTGCCATGGTGTAGAAGGTTGGAGCAAGCTTCTTGCACAGGTTGATGAAAATTTGCCTCCATATTTGAAGGTAAATCCCAAAAGGTTCTCCAGCATCTCTCTCCACAGCTGTCTCACAAGATGAGGGCTCAAGCTGAAAACATGCCTAACTGAGCAGCATACCAGGTTAACAAAGCCACCGTGATGGCAGGCAGAAGAAGCTGATGAGGAAAGATAAGCTGTACAACAAAGGACTACAAATCAATTCAGATAGGGCTCTACTTTATATGGCACCAAGGAAACAAGGGCCACAGGGATCACACAGAAAAGGTAAAGAAGCATAATGAGAAGGAGAAGGGGAACAATGTGCAGGCCTTCTCAGAGGTCAAGAGAGGCCTGGGCCACTTCTATTTTTTGAGGCTCCCAGTATATTAAAAAAATATTAATTCATAGTGCACTACAGATGGTGTGGCCCAGTAAATGCGCCTGTGAATGAGAGGCCCAGGCCAAATGGCCCTCCTGCCCCCCCCTGTGATAGGCCCTGTGATAGGCCCTGACAATGTGGAAAGGGAAAGGGCAGGTGACATGACTCAGGATTGTAGGCCAAGGTATGAGACACATGGATACCCATCTGTATCCTTAGTAACTTTGTACACACTTCGAAAAAAAATAATTTCTTTTCCTGTGTCTTCAATTTTTGAAAAAGTAAAAAAAAAAAGTAAAAATAAAAATGGAGGCATATAAAACAAAATAACATTCCCAGTTGGAAGAATTTGTTTATGAGCAGGTACACTTATCTGTGAACATAGTTGTAATAGGATTTGAAGGCTGTGTGTGGCACAGACACTTGAGCTGCCCAAGTAAGTTTTCTTGGCAGACTACCTCTTACTTAGGGAGTTATTAGTGGCTAGTCTTCCTGAAGATCCTTTTGAGTTTCTTTAGTTTTACTCAGCAATAATGAACCTGACTTGAGGAACTGAACAGAAAATATGAGACCTAGAAGACTAAGATATGACTCACACGGGGATATTTCCAAATTTTGGATCCAGGTCCAAATTTCATAGTTAGTCTCTCATTACATTACAAGCTAAACTTAAACCCAGACTAAACAGATACATTTTTGTATATGGATCTATATCTGAACTGTGTAGCATGTGTCAGTGTCTAGCCTTTCCAACTCATTCATATGAAACACTGATTGACTACTCTCTTCTCAGAAATTTTTCATTCTGCTATACCATAATAAACACACTGAATGTCATCTTGCTCCTGACCCTTCCAGCTAACCCTTTCATGTGCCTTTGCTGATGATTCTTATTTTTTTTAGTTATAAGTCTCCTACTTATTTTAAATTTTAGAAGAGGCTTCCAATGTCAAAATGAAAACCATCTTCATACTTCTGTAAAATAACACAGCAAAACAAACTCTTACATGACTGACAGCGTCAAGGAAGTTGTCAATGCATTTGCTGCTGGTTCTTATCTGTGGAGTAGGGAGTAGCTCAGAGTGTACTCAGAGCTGTGCTATGTTTGACAAGAGAAAGTTGGAGAGAGAAGCAATATGACCCTCACACTTGCAACTTTTTCAGGAGAAGAGTAGGTATAAAAAAATGTACCCTCTACAACATGCATTTTTTCTACTTTTACCTATATGGACTACCTACAGCACTGTAGACCAATAAGTGAACACTTAGACTTTAATAACTAGAGAATGTATTAAAGGCTTTTATTCTGGTCCCAAAGGGTGTGTCCCCATGAGGGGAAGTGTGCATTTCCCTGGGGACAAACAGTAGTGGCACAATATGTACTGCTGCTGCTTGTCCACAGGAAAAGCCTGTGCATGTGTGCTCTGATGTGTGGCAAATTGCCTTGATTTGGATAAAGGGGGGGGCAGCACCTGGGCTGGCTCCAGCAGACTTACCTGGGGTCCTGAGGGCCTCCAGGGGCTGCAGCCACAGCAATCTGGCAGCACAGAGTCTGGCCAGCAGCTAGAGCATGGCTCCGGCCAACCAGGCTCTGGTTTCTGGTGGTGCATGCTGCTGCCATGTATACCGCCCTGCTTTGTTAGGGTGCGGGTATTTTTGGCACGTGGATTTTCCAGTGTTAACCATGCCCCGCTTCCCCCCGCCCTGTGCTGTAAATTAGCAGCGTAGGGAACAGCTGCATTTACAGTATGTGTGGTACACAGCACCACAGATGAGTCTGCAGTGCTGCAAATTGCATGTCTGCACTCATCTGGATTTGCCCAGAGAGGCCACTAGAGTTTCACC
>NW_017729033.1:69995222-69995472 GCF_001723915.1 Gavialis gangeticus | reverse complement strand
CTCATCTGGATTTGCCCAGAGAGGCCACCAGAGTTTCACCTCTGTAACTATCCTTGACTTAATTTCATCACCTTAAAATAGGGAGAATATTACAAACCAGCCGAGTATCTAACCATGTAGTGGGGGAAGGAAAGGATGGTGGGGGCAGACCAAAGTCTGATTGCCAGTCTGATTGCTGATATGTAGCCTGGCAGCATGGAGAGCAGCATCTGCTTGTGGGGGAAGGAGTGATGGGGGAGGGAAGGGACAT
>NW_017729033.1:69985368-69990222 GCF_001723915.1 Gavialis gangeticus | reverse complement strand
ATTGCCAGTCTGATTGCTGATATGTAGCCTGGCAGCATGGAGAGCAGCATCTGCTTGTGAGGGAAGGAGTGATGGGGGAGGGAAGGGACATGGGAGGGGCAAGTTATGGCCACCCCGGTGAGGGAGGGAGTGGGGCTGGCACTGGGGCACGAGCAGGAACTGCACAGCTGGGGTGCAGCAGGGCATGTGACAGAGCTGCAGGTCATCTGGGGGGAATAGAGAGAAAAGGGTGGGTCCCACTGCTGCACACAACCTGGGAGGGCATGGTGGGGCATGCGCCCTTTGGATCTGTGCATGGGGCAAAGGCAGGCTGCCACTGCAGGCCAGGGGCAGTGCTGAGCTGTTCTTGGCAGGGGAGCTGGACTGGGCTGCACTCGGGGTGGATGGCAGTGGCACTGGGAGCCCTCCCCACAGTGCCACCACCGCCTGCCCCATACGCAGCCCAGGCCAGGCCCCGCATTGGGAAGATCCTGGTGCCATCCCCAGCCCCAGCCCACAGTGGCACCCTGCCCTTGTCCACTTACAGATCTGAGGGGTACATGCCCCCAAGATGTGTGCAGTGGCAGGAGCTGCTCCCCCCCCTCCCCCCCGTGGGGGACAGTAGAGAGTATGTACTGGGGAGCCAGTTGAGGATACTTGGCTGGGCTGGCAATGACCAGCAGGCTTTGAGACGTGTTCTAGCACCCCTGCCTACTAGCCTGGGTCAGTGAAGGTCTCCCCCTACCTTTCCCAATTGAAAACTGACTGTCAGTTCAGTTGGTTATTAGGGGTGTGCGAAACAGGCCCTATTCAATTCGTATTTGGATGCAGCCTGAATTGGGGGCAGTGATTTGATTTGTTGATTCAGATTACTGTCCCTGATTCAATTCGGTCAAATCCGAATCTGAAGCTTCGATGCCGATATGGAGAATCAGAGATTCGGCCACAGACGCAGATTTAAATGTTTTTTCAACATACCTCAAGGTACCAGCATGGCTTGTGAATGCTGCTATGCTGGGGTGCATGGAGCGATCCACAGGAGTGTGGGGGCTCTCCATGTGCTCAGCGGTGAACCCAGAAGTGGACCGGAAGTACTTCTGGTACACTCCCGGGTCTGCTGGGGAGCGTGGGGGGGGACCCCCATGGCCCCCCGGCTCAGTGATCGGTCGCAGGGGGACCCCAGGTGGCCTCCCAGACCCAGGAGGCACCAGTTGCCTAGCCAGGAGGCCATGGGGGGATCCCTTGCATGCTTCCTGGCAGACGTGGAAGTGGACCAGAAGTGCTGGTAGTCCACTTCTGGGTTTGCTACTGAACACGCTGGGGACCCCCGCCCCGTGCTTCTGTGGGACACTCCATGCGCCCCAGCACCGCAGTGTTCATGAGCTGCCTGCTACATAAAGGTATGTAGAAAAAACATTTAAAGCTGTGTCTATGTCTGAATCACTGATTCTTTCCGAATCTCTCCGAATTGACTCAGAGGGTTCTGATTCAATTCAGAGAGATTATAGGGTCCTCTGATTTAATTCGGATTCAGGGATTCAGCCACTGAATTGGGCCGAATCTCCACCAAATGGAATAGGGGACGGAAGCTTCTCACAGCCCTACTGGTTATCAGTTCAATCTATGCAGCTTAGAGGAAGCTGCCTACACTGAATCGATTTTGCCTCGGGCTTTTTGACTGTCTGTACTTAGCCTCAATGACAGAGCTTCAAGAAAGTGACACGCCCACAGCTGTCTCAATTGTGGTACAAAAGGCTGCCCTTTGCAAGTCCAAACCTGTGCAGTCACAATGCTAACATTTCCCCACATGGGCAAAAATCCATTTTCACTATTGGGTTTAGGGAAGTGGAGGCTTGAACCTGTCCAAAAGGCTAATACAAAGCTACTGCACCAGCTATATTGTGGAGCTCTGAAACACAAAGACACATATAGCCAACAATAAGAACACTGTAATTATCGCCAGATGCATATAACCAGGAGTGGTTTCCTGCATGCAAGTTGGAATTCAGTGATTATTTACATAACCAACACTTTTAATATAACCTACACATGCCCTAGGGCTCAGATGTTTTCTCACCATTGAAACTTTAGGGAAGGGATTTTAATTTTAATTTTAAACAATCTGTTAAGACAGCTCCTGTTTTTAAAAGGGAACAGAGTTTATCTGCCTGCGGGCTTTAGCTGCATTTTATTATTGAAATTTCAGGGATTTACATAATTTTCCCAATTTTCCCATTCCTGCATTTTCACTACCATCCAACTAATGTTATTTAATGCAGTTCCCAATGTCACTATGCAATACAGTTGACTGTCAGAGGCACCAAGATTGACTAGCTGATCAAGATCGACCGGTTGGTGACCACTGTTGTAAAGCATGAGTCAGCAGGGGACACAGCAGAGGTCCCAGTATGCAGGCACAGAGCACAGAAAGCCCCAGTTTGGACATATGGGACACTGGAGATTCCCCAGGTCCCATGCTCCCACACCAGGACCCACAGGGGCTTTCCTGCTTATGGAAATGTACTCCTGGAGATCCCAGGGTGAGTCTCCATTAGTGGATGAGTCACCCAGTCTCCAACTTTCATGGCTTACAGAGATGTGCCCTGACATTCCCCAGTGTGCATCTTTGTAAGCAAGGAAAGCCAGGCAGGTACTCCCAGGGCTTGAGGGGAAATTCCTGGGGTGTGCAGGATCAGCCCCTCAAACCCTCGGAGTACCTGCCCAGGGAGGGTAGAGAGTGCAAGCAGTTCCAGACTGCCCACACTCTCCAGCTACAGAGCAAATAGATATCCACCACAATAAAGCAGTACTTTTTTACATTAACTTTTGCTGTGACCTGTGGGCATCTAAAGTTTAGGGACATCTATTTGCTCATTGTTTGTGCTGTCATGAAAATGGTGACATCAGGCTGTAACAGGTTATTGCCCTGTTATTAGGGGCTTGGGGAAGTCTGAACAACCCCACACCCCAGAAACACGTCTGCACACCCACCCCAGACCTGGGAGAACTCACTGGAGACTGGGGAACCAGGTCCTGGACATAGTGAGTCCCTCAGCAAGGGAGCGGACACAGGTGTGGGGAGTGAGAGGGTTAGCCACATGAGCCCAGAATGGGAAGGATAAAAGACACTGAAAGCAGCCTCAAGAGGCTGCACGTGGCCACGGAGCAGACTTCTGGGAGCCTGGTGTTATCAGCGGTTAAGCAGCCACGGGGAGAGCCCAAAGCAGGGCTCTTCTCTGTTTGTTTGCTTGATCATTTGCTTTGTTGCACAAGCTTGCAGGCTCTGCAAAGCCTCTGAAAGATAAGAGGCAACCAGAAGGTGAAGCCTGGAAGAACCACTGGAAGACAGCTAAGTGTTAGCTTATTTGTTTAACTTCTTTTGTTTATTTTGCATTGCTAACAAGCCTGGGTGGCCTCCAGGCATTATCTACTAGCCTGGCTGCAGCAGATTCAAGGGCTCTGAACAGTGGGTCCTTGGCCAAAGCCAGCAACAAAAGTAAAACTGGTCAGCTCAACTAGCATGACCAAACAACCTCCTATGATTTGCCCAGACCCCGTTCATAGCAATTTATACAGACAACATCTGCTTCTACCCTTGGTTTCAGGTATACTGGCTGATGTATGCTTAGGGACACTCTGAGGTGGCTATGCTACCTCATTTTCAGGATTTGGTGTATGCAGAGTGGGAGCAATTGGATGCTTTATGGTGGAGTTTCCAGACATCCATTGAGGTGGTGTAGACAAGCCCTTAGTTTTGAAGGGCAACCATGTCAGCAAGACCCCATACTCTCCCTACTGGCTACAGAAGATAGTTCTAAGTCTACTGGACTAAACAAGAGCAACAGGTTCATTAAATTTGTCACTCACCAAAATGCTTTTTCAAAGACCTTTTTATGTCCCTTCCACAGTACCAGAAAGTTGCAGTAGGTTTCCCATAAGACCACTTAAATTAATTGCATCAACAGTTTCATGTTATATCTTTTTCTGATCAATTTATGTTGCAGAATGGTCAGCCAGTTTCTTAGGGCCCTGGTCACCATGTCTGTTTCTGATTGCTCCCTTCCCTGCATATGTCAAGACAGAGTTCAGACACCTACCCCATGAGATATAAGCTAGAATGTGTGGACGAGGCAATACATGCCTGTCTTACCTGCTCACATTTTAGGCTAGATTTAGGGAAGGATATATTTTGCATATTTCTTATTAATATCTTACTTTTCCTCTGGGCTCCTGCATGACATTGGGCAGCCCTTCTATTTTTCATCTTTTATATTATAAAGAAACACCACAAACCAAAAACTATAGGGCCTTTTCTCCTAATGTTTACTCTGTCAGGTGTTACTTAAGAAGCCTGTCTGAGTAATCACAAGGACTTTTTGCACACTGGAAGCCCAACCCAGTTTCCAGTGAAGTCAGTGGAAGGCTCTGTGCATTGACTTCAGTAAAACTGACACAGAACTGACCCCAATCCTACATGGTTTAAGTAAACTCAATGGTTTGTTTGTTTTTTTTAATGCAAAGAATATTAACAGCATGGCAAAACTCTGAAGTTTCTCAAACCTTTTTGAAAGGTTCCTTGTAGCAGGATGTACTGACTGACTGATAGTTATCACTTCTAACTCTCACTGCACCCAAAGTACAATACTGTTTAATCAATATTTTTTTTTCTGGGCACTCAATTTTTGTTGGTTCCCTTTGTGACCATTGAAAGTAGATTTCAAGGTACCAGGACCCCTTGTTTGCATTTTGCACAAATAATAAATACAGAAAACAAAAGGTAGATTCCAGTCTTCCTCGATCTCCAAGGCTAGGGACAGAAGTTATGCATAAAGCAGTTTAAGTGATCAGAAACTGGTTTAACCACGTAAGAGAACA
>NW_017729033.1:69979432-69980368 GCF_001723915.1 Gavialis gangeticus | reverse complement strand
GATTCCAGTCTTCCTCGATCTCCAAGGCTAGGGACAGAAGTTATGCATAAAGCAGTTTAAGTGATCAGAAACTGGTTTAACCACATAAGAGAACAGAAGTTCAGTGCATGTAAACCACTTTCAAAATGGCTGAAACCCATTTAAGATAAACGTGATTGAATGTAATATCAGACTTGACTGATTAAGATCAAACTGATTTATTGAACTTTTGTCCCAGATCCCCTCCCAGTTCAAGTTAACTTCAGTCCCCTAGCATATCAGGATGCTTTGCTGTCTTGGGCTGTACTGTCTGCTCCAGTGGAGATGGGTTGGCCTCACCCCAGCTGTCAGAGCTGAAGCAATAAAGCCTCTGCTCCTCAGCCTACTTCCTGCCCGTCAGCCCATTGGGATGCAGGTTAGGCAGAGGAATGGATCCCCTAGGGGCCCCAGCCCTGTCAGTAAAGCAATGAGGGAAAAAGCCCTGGTGGAGGAGGCCCTTTTTTATTCCCCACCCTCCCTGCAACCCAGTGAGCCAGGCTGGGATAGGCTCAGGCCCACCCCCTACCCAGCCATCTGCATCTGACAGGGGAACACCCCACACCCCTACCCATGGCACTGGCCCCACAGTTGGGGTCTGCCCAGAGTGGGTATAAGCACTCACTGAGAAGATGGCTATTTATCCCGTTGCAGCTAGATCTGGGCTGGGATTGCCCCAGTCCCACCCCCTCCTCAGCTATGGGTATCTGATAGGGGGGCAGGGGAGGGAACAGCCCCCATCCCTGGACCAGCACTGGATCCCTACCCAGGGTTTGCTGGCACCCTGCTGTGGCTGGAGCCAGGCTCGCATCACCCCAGCCCCACCCATGCCTCAGCCGGAGGCTTCTGAGGCAGGGGTGGGGGGTGGGAATGTGTCCTCCTGACTGTTGCATAAATTGCTGATTTTATCCCCTGGAGGCT
>NW_017729033.1:69978520-69979421 GCF_001723915.1 Gavialis gangeticus | reverse complement strand
CTACATGACCTGGCAGTGGACACCCACCCTGGGTCTGCCTGGCATGCAGGGCTTGCCTTGCTGTAGCTGGAGGCAGCTTGAATTGCTTCAGCCCCCCACTCCTCAGCTGGAGGCCTCTCAGGCGAAGTGGAGGAGTGGAAAGGCCAGCTCTAGACCCATACCCAGGGTCTCCCCCAAGCAGGTGGAAAGCCCCCACCGGGGTGCTTTTCACTGTACTGCACTTGGATCTGGGCTGGGATCACCCTCGTCCATTGGCGATATGTAGGGGGTGCACACAGGTGCACATGCACCCCCTGAGATTGGCTGTGCACCCCCTGGAAGCTCTGGCCACAAAACTGGAAGTGCCTCCAGAAGTGCACTTCTGGTTTTGCAGCTGGCTTGGCAATCGGGTGCTGGGGACCCCCTCCCCACTGGTCAACAATTGGTCACTGGGAGACCCCCTCCCCCAGTCGGTGATTGGCACCTGGAGGCCACCTCCCTGTCAGCAATCTGGTGCCCCCCAGACTCAGGAGGCACCAGTCAGCCATGCCTTAACCCCACCTCCTTCTTAGCTGTTGGTCTCTGAGGGGGCATGGAGGGTGGGAACATAGCCCCCCCCTCCCCCAGCCTGACACCCAACCCCCACCTGTGGACTGCCTGGCCTGGGGGGCTTGCCCCACCATAGTTGTAGCCAGGCTGGGATCACCCCAACCATGACCTTCCTTAGCCAGAGGGCCGTTTACTGAGTTTTGGCAAGCCATTGAGGGCCACATGGGTAGTCCCACCCATTGACAGGTGCCCCACCCCCTGGTCACCATCTTGGGAACGGAAGTTCCATCCATTAACCCCTGACCTCTATCACTAGAAGTCCATCCCAGAAGTACTCCTTTCAGCAAGGGGTTTTGCCACCTCTGAACCAGAA
>NW_017729033.1:69971701-69973520 GCF_001723915.1 Gavialis gangeticus | reverse complement strand
TCACTCTTAAAAATACTTTAAAGTGGGGACTTTGCCCCATGCTCAGCTGTCTCTGGGTGGGGGTCTGGTGCTGGGTGGTGGGGGTGCATTTTCAGCCACCACCCCTCCCTCAGAGATCAATGGCTGAGGAGGGGGTAGGGCTAGGGTGATCCCAGCCTGGCTGCAAGTGTGCTGGGGTAAAAAGTCCCCCAGTGAGGGCTTCCCCCCATGTAGGGGAGACCCCAGGTGAGGGCCCTGTGCTGGGCCAGGGGAGTGCATTCCCACCCCCAACTCTTGCCTCTGAAGCCTCTGGCTGAGGAGGGGGCCGGGCTGTGGCAACCCCAGCCTGGCTCCAGCTGCAGCAAGGCAAAAACCCCTCCCAGTGGGGCTTTCCTCCATACCCTGGAGACCCCTGGTGGGGGTCCGGTGCCAGGCCAGGGGGAAGCATTTTTACCTTCCCCCGACCACTGCCTCAGAGGCCTCTGGCTGATGAATGGACAGGACTGGGGCAATCTTTGCTTAGCTCTGGCTACCGCAAGGAGAAAATTCCCACAGTGGGGGGCTTTCCCCACACTGTGCAGACCCTGGCTGGGGGTAGGGGCAGTGCCAGCCTGGGGGTGCCTTTCCCCTCTTTCAAAGTTGGGGGCTGGGGAGAGGTTGGCTGCTGGGCACCCTCTCACACACCTCTTATAAGCAGTGGAAAGTAGAGCCAACAGACAATCAGACCTGAGCTATGGAGGAGCTGGTTCCAGCAGCCTTAGGAGCATCACCCAGGTCCTCACCTTGGCCAGTGCAGGCTTCTGCCTGCCCTTACTTCTCAAACACTGAACATCAGTTCAGCTTGCTATCGGTTCAACCTATGCATCTTAGAAAAAACTGTGAAGATTGAATCGATTTTTGCCTCAGGCTTTTTGAACTTCTGTACTTAGCCCCAAAATCTTCAAAACAATAATCCTATGCATTTTTTGCTATATAATAACCAACACGAGTTATGTGAATATATCTGCATGTGTGATCTGTCTTGATGCATACTTGAAATCTGAATGCTTAGGGATGTCTCAGTTCCATACTTGCATCAGTTCCCATAACAAATTACTTCAGCAATTGCAGCTATAATACATGTGACGAATCAAACTCCAAAAAAGCAGGCTGACACATGACCAAAACTTTCAATCTGTCAGAGGTCTGAATCTATTTCCATCGTATTAAGCTGGCTTTTAGAGACTAATTATTAAAAGTTTGTGATAGCATAAGAAGCATTGATTGTTTTTGTGGCTACAGTTTACTAAGCAGTTTCTTTTCCTCCATCAGCTTTAGTCATGAATATAAAACAGATGAGGAAATACTCAAAGACTTTCTCTGTGGTCTTTTGAAGTCTGCAGGAAAGCTAGGCTTGTGCATCAGCTTCACATCTCAGATTTTCTGAAGTAATCTGTCATAAAATATGATTGTATAAAACTCCCTTGGTTTCCATAGCAAAATGATGGACTAGCAATGGGAGGGGGGAGGTCAGCATATATTATATAAACAACTTTTTAATATTTATTTATACAATACTTATTCAAGATGGTAGATCTCTAAATGTAGTGCCCCTTCTACGGAGTTGTGGATTATAGAATGAGGAAAGAAGAGAGATTCTTTTCAAACAGTATTTTTTTTAAATTAAAATGTATTTCTGTAGCATGAACTGAACTAATGTAGCTGATGTTAACATAGAGTGTAATAATAGTGGAATATAACCATGTTAGTCTTGTCCTGTAAGCAACTTGAAAACTCCATTTTGTATCCTTCTGCTTGACATAAGTGAATGAACTCTGCATAGCCTTTATGTATGAGTGTG
>NW_017729033.1:69956390-69966701 GCF_001723915.1 Gavialis gangeticus | reverse complement strand
ACACTCCAAGGCTGAGATAAGCTGAAGACAAAAAAAGAACAACTGCAAAACCAGAAGCTGGGTATGAAAAAACCCCAAAGCACTGAAACAAAGGATGACAATCCTTATAAAAGAACACTTTAAAAATGCCAAGTTGGGTGAGTCTCTTTCTCTACTGCTGTTTCATCGGAGAACAGATGCATCTGTTCACCCCACTCCAGCTGATATCTTCAAATCTGCTATCTTCAAATCATCATCATCATCATCATCTACTCAATACGCTCGGGTTGCCCACCCTGGGCTGATATTGAGCAACTATTGCTGGTAACTATATCTGGTGTACGTGTGGATAGAATGGTTGCTTTGTGTATGCGTATGCCTGTGTGTAATGATATGTATGATGACTTCGTGTGTTTGTATAAACAGTGTGTCTGAACCTCTATGTCTAACTCATGTAATCAATACATGAGGCATTCTGCCTTATGCCCCTTTTCAGAGTCTCGCTTGTGATTTGAGCAATTTGAATAACATCTCTTTTTCTGCAAACACTGGAGAACAAGAGCTAGATTAGTTTACACTTGTTCTCATCTATGAGTGACCTCCACATCTTTAATTTAGGCATCAACTAGTATAATCAAGCACCTCTATGCAGGAACTAATGTAACAATTAATTGTTGTCATTATGTAATCTTTTTATGAGATTATATTTTCAGTAGTCTAATTGCCTGAGATCAGATCCTTAGCAGGTATAAACTGTTTTAACTCCACTGAAACTATGACAATTAATGCCACTTGAGGATCTCCCTCTTGCTATGCAGTAGGTTACTTGTTGTGCAACCTTTTTTATTTAAAAATAGAAGGAAAAATAAGTAATTAAAAGTGAATATATTGCTCAGGAGAGGTTCAGTGTTGTTGGCAGAAGAAAGTGCAAGGTTCTGAGTATTGTAATTATGTGTGGGTAATCTGCACATAAGGCCTGGACACTGGCTTTGAGGGGACACAAGAATGAAGTTGTTGCTGCCACTAGCCCTGCCACTGCCCTTGCTACCATTGCTGCCCAGGGCACAGTACTTTCTTGTAAAGCTTCTGAAAAAGGAACAACACCCTGAGAAGACCACACCTCATGGGACAAGGTGTGTTTTGCCTGTGTCTTCATACTTTTTACCAACTGGCTGCCTATGGTTGTCATTTTTGTGATGTGGATTCTTGTAAACTAAAAATTAGAGAAACCACATGCTCCTCTTGCAAATGACTACTCAACATTAAAGACAAAACTAACGGTAAGAATTTTAAGTACTAACCACCTGGGACAACATTTGATCCAGTGACCTAATGATAAAATAACATTTGGCAGCCCAATCATGTTCTCCTGTAATAGAAGGGCTGAGGTAACTATGACCTGTTCCCACAGACTTGTAATCAAATTCAGGAAGTACACAATTCAGAACAAACATGAGTATTTTTCATCATGTATGTCATCTAACACATTGGTTCCATTATGTATTATCAGAGCTTGTCAAGCAAGGCTACTGGAGGAAACTCTACTAGCTCACTCAGGTAGTTAAATATGATCTCTGCTCCATTTCCCTTTCTCAAGTTACTTTTGTTTGAGCTGAAAAATGTATGTATTGCCTTCAAGAAAAAGTGATACTAGAGTAAATCAAGTGGTATGAAAAGTCACTGACTGAGCCATCCTAACTTCACAATTTGAGTTAAAGGGCTGCAAACTATCATACTGGAACCATTTCCTGGCATGTCAAATAAGGTAGGGATTTTCAAAGGGGCTAACCAGTGAATTTTGAAGGAGGCTGAACAGCTACCAACCTTAGTCTTAACAGTCAACAAATTAATAAGCACTATGCTACTTACTGTAAAGTCTCCCTGCTTCAGTGCGACTAAGGAAAAAGGAGTCACAGAGCCGTGAAGCTAATAAAGAGATTGTGTAACCAACCAATTTAGCAAATGTGTTGTTACATACATGTTTTTCAGTCTCAAGACTTTGTCTTCAAAGGATGTTTTATGCAATCCTACAGTTTAGTTTAAGCAACATTAAATAAGGAGAAAAAAATATCAGTATTATATTTCAGGCTCTGGCCAGCCTTGGCTTTGATGCTTGTATACAGGAGTTTTATATTTATTTATTTCTTATAGTAGTTTTATTATGTGTATGCCTACATAATTTTATTCCTGGTTGTGGCATTAGCAGTCTGTCTGTTTGTCAAATTCTTATACTTTTTCAAGGAGACTTACAGGTTACAACTCAAGGCTGCTTCTCACTTTAAGTCAAACACAATCAAATTTTGACTGTGAATTATTTTATTTTGGATTTGTAATGATTAGAAAACACACACATGTATTACTATGATATATAACTGCTTTGAGCCTTAATTACAAAAATACTTGCTTTTCTAAGGGACCATATTCTCACACTGGCACTGAGCATAAGTTTATGGGTAACATTAAACACATCCGTATATCTGCTGAAGTTAGTTTGTGCACAGATGCAAGAGGTTTGCTGAATAGAAGCATTGCCATCACAATCACTCCATGTTTTTCTTCCTCTGGTTGCTTTCTTGCCAGTTCTCTGAAATGGAGACTTGATGCTTACTTGCTTTGTAAAACCACTGTGAACAGTTATGACACTGTATACTTAGAAAGATGGAACTATTCTCCTGTACCAATTTGCAGAGCAAACCATGTTGCAGCTCTTCTTGGTGCCCAGCTGAATATTCTGCCACCACCTTTCTCAGCCTATTCATCTACTATTAATCTGCCCCAAGACTGGATTCAGCAAAGCAGAGAAGAACTGTGCTATCTCCCTCCAGCTAGTTGTTATTACATGCTGGCAATTGTTAGTGTTGGGTAAGTTTAAAAAAAGAGGCCCCTAACACCTGATAATTTTAAAACATCCCCTGGGGGAAAGAGAGAGAGATGAACCAGTTATTTTAGGCCTGGCCTTACTGTACCTCCAACTTTAAGAAAAACAGCCTGCAGCAGGTTTCCCCTAGCAGCCCCTCCTCCCTCCCAGTCAGGCACTGTTTGCAGAATGGCGGGGGGGAGGGAGCTCATTCCAGGGGTTCCCCAGCCAGGGCTGGAGGGTGGGGTGGGTGGATTGGAGCTCCCTCATCCCAACCTCCAGTGCCTGCTGGAAAAACCCCAGACCAAACTCCCTCTGCTCCCTTTCCCCCCTCCCATTCAGAAAACAGCTCTGAGGCTGACGCAGCACAGACACAAGTTACAGAAGAAGTAATGTTTTGAAACTTTTTCATCTGAATCTCATGCAACGAGGGTTCAGATTTTTGTGGGATCGGGCCCTTTTAAAGTACTTTGCAGCTGTGTACTTCTGTTTGGTCATGGCTGCAGAGCATTTTCAGGGGCCACATTGGACAAAAATTTTCACTTCTGTCTGCGCCTTTTTATAGCAGTTGGTGAATAGGTTCTAGGTCCAATTGATTCTCTGAGTTTCCTTTCCATTTGACCTCTTTTTGTTACTTAAATTGCCTTTATCCTCTATTTATTATTCCAAGCAGTACCTCAGATAAAGCCTAGGATACAACATCATCTATTTTTTCATCTTTTGTCCTGAAGTCTTCAGATCTACTCAAGATAAAAGCTAAGAAAGAAAGGCTTCCCTTCAAAGAAGATACCCAGTAATACAATAGAACCAGTGGCCTTAGAAGTGCATCCACTCTCTTTCCAGAATTTTAATTGACTACTGGGGTAATGTTTCAAACTACTCAGTATCTACTTCGGAGTCCAAGTTAGGCAATTTTAATTCAGTTGAACCTATACTGAAATCTGTTACGTAACATAGCATGTATAGAATATATAATGTATTGCCTCAAACCTTTCTATACCATTTCTTAGAAAAGGTATAAGGAATTAACAGGGCACACTGAGATCTCAAAATGTAGTTGTTAATGGAGATATATTAGTGAGTGGGGCCATTTCTAGAAAGTTCCCACAGGGATCAGTCCTAGGCCTACTGTGGTTTAATATTTTACAAACAGTCTAGACAAGGGGTGTTTAAACCGTAATATGAGGGCTAAATCCAGCCCCTGGCACTGTCATCTGGCCCACAGGGCATCAAAAGGATGTGTGGGGAGCCCTACAGGCTAGATCTGGTAAGCAGTACAGCATGGGGCCTGACCCTGGCACATGGGGACTTGACAGGGGCAGCATAGGATCCCCGAGTCCAATCCCAGCCAGGCACGGTTGGTGCAGGGCCTGACCCAGTGCCATTCATCTGGCCCATGGGGCAAAATCTGTGAGCACCACTGGTCTAGACAATGGTACACTGCCTTTGCTGGTAAAGTTTTGCAAACAAAGCAAAGGTTGTTAGGCAGCAAATAAGACAGACAGTGATTATTACATTGTTATCAGAACTGCCTCCTGAATAGTCAGAATCCAACCAAATGCACTTTAATACAAGCAAATGCAAAGCAACCAAGAACAAAGACACTCCTTACAGGATTGGGGGCTGTCTTGAAAAACGGACTCAGCAGCTGTCTAATATGGTGAACTTACTATGCTCCAGAGTAGCATCCTTAAGCGTCTGGCATGTAGACAGTCTGCAAGGCCAAAAAAAGTGCAATAGCATCTGCACACTGCTTCACTGGGCTAATTAGCTCTGCTGGCTGACACTGGCAAAAAAATAGCTTGCCCCCATACTACTTAACCCATCTGTGGCATCATGTGGAAACAGCCTGGTTGGAGCACAGGTTGTCTGAAGACACCTCTCTGGGGTATGGTATGTTTATTGTGTAGACATGGCCAGAGAAGAAATTGGGTGTCATTGTAGCTAACTGCTCCTACATGAGTTTTTGGTACAATGCGATGGATAAAATGAAAAGGGAACTATCAAGTAGAAGGAGAGAAGGGATCTTGCTTCCACACCACATTAATCCAGCCATGACTAGCATAATATGTCCAGTTCTTTTCCTCATGCCTCAAGGAGGAGAGTTGGAAAACAAACTTTATGATGTGAGGCTTCAGGGGATTTGTGTAGGTACTCACATACATATGTGAAAGGACTGTAAAACTGTTGTGGATGTGGGTGGGGGATTGGAGAGCCTTCCAAACTGGCTGATCTGGCATAACACGATGTAAGGGATGTCATTTAAATTGAGACAACTTCAACCTGGACATGAGACACTTTCCTAGCTGTGACAGTAGTTCAAGACTAGAACAAATTACCAGAAAGTGTGATTGGAAACATGATCTTTAACTGTCTGTAAAATAATACTTAGTATCTTTTAAATCCAGCTTCTAAAAGAAATCTAAGATGCGTTTGTGCAGAGGTTAAGCTGGAGAAGTGGTTACTTCCAGCTTGGAATTTGTGACTCTATGGGCATGTCTACACATCACGCTATAGTGATGTAGTGACGTGCTATGTCACAGTATAGTGCGCTACAGCAATGTAGCAATCACGTGGGTCTACATGTGATCAGCAGCTATGTCACTATAGCAGCATGCTCCCCTGGTATAGCGTGCCACTACAGCGATGTAGCAGTGAAGTCTAAGCATGCACTGTGCATACAGCGCAGTAACCACCTGTACTGCACCAAAAGCACGGCACCATAGCACCGCCGCCATGTGGCGACATGTAGACACACCCTCTATCATCCTATTTATTCCTTTCCCTCCAGAGGGATGGGGAAAAACAGGATTGCCTCAGGATGCTCATAACAGCCACAGCTCTGCATTAAGCCAAACATTAAAAACAAATCCATGTTTCAGGGCTTCAGTTGGTCACTTGCAGAGGTCAGAGAGAAATTGCTTTCACCAGTGTACAACAGTTACATGTAGATTGGCAACATGTGCAGGATGGGACATGGCAAAGGGAAGGGGTGAGAACCATTTCTCTGCTTTCAATGCCAGTTGAGCATGTTTTGCTCCCTCTCTGGGGTCAGGAAGGCATTTTCGCCTGCGATCAGGTGGGCAGTGATACAGGGCAAGGTTCACCTGCTGGAATTTTCTGGGCATATTTTATCTCATCAATATCTTGCTACTGCAAGAGCCTTTGGCCACTTTTGGCATCTTGGACTCCTCTGTGCTCTGCGTGTGGCACCAGAGTTTAATCTTTCATGGAAAGGAATGGAATTGCAGCAGCATGCGGGGCTGGAGTGGCTGCGCACACTGCATGCAGCACAGGGGACCAGCCTTAGTTTCAAACCTGTCACTACAAGAGCAGATGAAGTCGAATGCATGCCACATTGGAGAGTACAGAGGGGAACGTTGCTAACAGTGTGATGTGGCATAAAATCTACAGAAAATTAATTGGCTGAATGCCATTCAATTAAACTTGATCTATGCCCAGAGAGCCAAAGAAGTAGACAGTGACAATGTCTATTCAGACCAAAGGAAGTTCAAGAGCATATGAATCCAATGTGTGGGACCCAGACATAGCATAGAATTGGCATCAATTAAAGCTTTACCAAGGCTGTGATACTGGTTGAAAGAGGTTTGGGACTCAGAGCAGAAACATTTCTTGTTTGGCCCCTCTTGTGTTCAAGGGAGCAGGACTTGGTTCATTCTCTCATGCATTTCTAATGTACTCAATACTGGGAACTCAGTCTGGGAACCATTAAAAATTACACCTAGGAAAGTTCAGGCAATCAGGGCTTGTGGTAGAAGGTTAGGTTAATTCTTTTAATTTAACCTAGGAAGGTTAATTTTTTAAAGGTGAATGGTTTCTGTGGAAAACAGGCTTCTTCTTGTTCTGATGGTTTTTAAATCTTTGTTCTAATGACATTAACAAACTGCAGCAGAAAAACCACAGGGCTAATTTATTTGCAGAAATAAATTTACCTCACTTGAAGACAGGTTGTGGCTTTGGCAAAAACCCAGTATATGGGCCAGAGGAGCTGATTTAGGGAAAGGGTTTTCAGCCTTGATTGGGAAGATTACTAACTTGCTAGACCAGATTTTCAGAGGCTCTGAGCTCCTTTTGATCAGCCCCTCTCAAAATCCACTCCTCTGAGTATTTCAAATGAAGCACGGCAAGACAAAGGCAATCAGAATGAATAGGCACTTCATCAAATCTTGATCCAGGTGACTTGGTCAAGCCCACTTAGTGAATGAACCTCAATCTCCTGTACAAGAGTTTGATAATCTCACTTTCTCAAGAGGCCCCAGAAAAGCAAATGATCTTTGACATTCCAGTTTGAGTGGAACTGTTAAGTCCGAGCAGGACTCTTAAATCTGAATGCTCTTGCTTTAGCAGGCTTTCATCCTGACCTTTCACACTGTTCTAATACGGCTTTCAGTATTTAATATAATACAGCTTGGAAGTGGTGGACACCATTACCGAAACTGAACTTGTTTAGGGTGCTAGCCACACAAAGGGGTGGTTATTAAAACAGCTATTCCACATGGTTCCTAAAGGGAAGGAAAGCAAGTCAAATTCTTAATTCATTTTGGAGTTACTCATCTGGGTAAGAAATCAATCACTGTTACATTCCAGATGGAGAAAGAGATTTTCTAGCTGAGGGGTATAAGTCTGTTTTGACGTCTGGATGACATGTTCTGGAGATTTACCAAGCAGCAGACTCCTGCCTCAGGTGAGAAGACAAATTTTAGCCAGTAATCTGTAATCCATGCCATGAACAGCAAGAGAAAGGAACATTTTGTAAGCAGTTAGTAGTGTGGAATGATATTATATTGTTATGTCTTGAGGCAAAGGCAGATTTCAGTTTTTCCATCTCACTAACAGCCATGCAGGGTCTTTCACCATGCAGAGATACTTCAGTAAGCAAACAAGCCTGGAAATTATTTGGTAAGACATCATTTTAATGGAAAAAAATTGTAAAAGAAAAGTATGGCAAAAAAAATATGCAAGTATTTTGCAGCCAAGTCTGGAAAATATTAGAGTGCATTAAATTCCATGGAACTTATTATAAGATCAAATTCTCTCTTACGAAACATGCATGAAACTCAGTGGTACCCTTGAGTTCAGAGGTACATAACACCCCCTACATCTATCTATCTATCTATCTATCTAGATTTAGTTCTATATCTATCTTTACCTTTTTTAACTATATCTAGTTTCAAAAGAAAGGATGACAGCTCCTAATTTGAAATAAGCATTTGTTTTTTCCCAGTTTAATCTTGTACCCAAACAACTTTCTCAATACTGAAATGGCGGCAGGGGAGTCAATGAGAGAAAAGAAAAGCATAACAACGATAATAGTGATGAGTGAAAGGACTGGGAAACAGACAAGAGTTGGGGGGGGAGGAGGGAGAGGGGCTAGGGGCGAAGCTGCATCATTGTGATGAGCAAAGGTGATGGTGGTGGACATGCGAGAACGTGAGTGTGCAGTGCAGATATTATGACAGGAATGTGTATGGTATAATCACAGTGATATATATAGTAATAGATTTTTTTGCAAAAATATATATTCCTATATTTTGCACCAAAAAAATCTATTATCACAATATGTTGGGTGAATTAGGGCTTACTGACATGACGTAAAATATCACATACAAATGGCCAGAGTACGTATGTTTGCCTATCCGTATCTCTTAATAATTGCTATATAGAATAATATGTTCTCTAAAACGTGTCTAAAATCCAATTTATTATAATTTCTTAGTTGATCCTCATTTCTATATTTAAAAAAAAATCAATATATATTTCCTCTATTTATAGAAATTGTGTACAAATTTTTACAGAAGCTCTGAAAGATTGATTAGAATTTACATCACTGCTGCCATTCTGACTGTATCTCTGAATAAGTCAAGGACAGTCTCCAGTATATTAGAGACAGTCACTTTGGGTTATTACACTGTACACTCTCAAGAAATGTTTGCCAGAGTACTAAATTTTATTTACTTTCATCTCTTTTCTTGAGGGGAAGATCTCTCCATCTAAGATTTTGCTACTGCCACAGCATCTAAGGAATGCTTAATATCCAATACTTTATATATACCTTAAGCAATAAAAGTAGCTGTTTTTTTAGAAATTGTATTTCTCACTTTTAATAAAAACCAATCTCATAATTTTTGGAACCTCTGGCCTTTGTGCACAAGATTCATCTATCTCTTCTTTCAGCTCATTCCTTGAAGCTCACCTGATCAGCAAAGTCATTTAATTGGTAATCTATAAATTAGGCGCAATCAAAAACACAACCACCTCATAATGATTTCTACATGGGTGGTCAGAAGTCTTTATCATCACCATGCACCCATAAGCCCATAGTGTTGGATTTGGGCCTTAATCTTGCTCCTATTGGCTGCATATACACGTGCTTGGGGGAGGGGGAAGAGGAGGCATGTTTTAATTAAAGCAGTTCCTGGACAGCCACTCTAATTAAAACATCCCACTGTCATGTGTATTAAGCCCCTATGTATTTAAAAATGGCTGTGGGATGCTTTATCTAAACCTGATTCAACAAGGTTTAGATAAAGCTTCCTCATGGCCATTTAAAAATGTGTGGGGGCTTAATACATGTGACAGTGAGGTGATGCTGCAGTGTTCTAATTAGAGCCTTGATGCATTCTAATTAGAACATGAATGAGCATGTGCATAGGCAGCCATTAGGTCGATGACAAAACAACCTTTGTTTGTAAACTGTGGCTGTCCACATTTATATTGTGATGCAGATTAGTGAAGCTCAATACATTTCATTCAAGCACTGTATTTAATGAACTAGAAGGGGCTTCCTCCCTCCCAGCTGAGTTCCTCAGTGCTGCGATGGGCTGGGAACTCAGCCAGGCTGCAGGAGGGGCTTCCTCCAGTCCAGCTGAGCTCCCCAGCACTCGCATCGGCTGGGAACTGAGCCCAGTGGTGGGAGGCACTTCCCCTCCACCGGGTTCAGTTCCCACAGTGGCTCACAGCCCCGTGGACCTCAGCCCAGTGGCAGGAGGTGGAGCACAGTACCAGCTCTGCTCGGTTTCCACCACTGGGCTGAGCTTCATGGGGCTGGTGGAGCTGATCGGAGCACAGCCCAGTGGCAGGAGGTGGACAGAGCCAGCACTGTGCTCCCATTGGCTCCACCAGCCCCACAAAGGACAGCCCAGTGGCAGGAGGCAGGGAGAGCCAGGGCCACAGTGGGGGTCCATAGTCCCCTCAACCCCCACTCCCAGCACTGCCGCTGAGCACTGCATGGGTCAGGGCCACCGGGAACAGCCTGGTGCAGCCTTCCTCTGTTGTGGGGGAGGGCAGGCTGCAGCTGTGGGCTGGAAGGCTGTGCTGGGCTGTTCCCACAGGGTCTGGTCCATGCTGCGCTGAGCAGCACTGGGAATAGGGGCTGGTGCGGCTACAGTCCCCCCCCACCCCGTGGCCTCACTCCCAGCACCGCCCCACCCTCCCCATCGGAGGAAGCACAGCCC
>NW_017729033.1:69949741-69951390 GCF_001723915.1 Gavialis gangeticus | reverse complement strand
AGGCTGTGCTGGGCTGTTCCCACAGGGTCTGGTCCATGCTGCGCTGAGCAGCACTGGGAATAGGGGCTGGTGCGGCTACAGTCCCCCCCCACCCCGTGGCCTCACTCCCAGCACCGCCCCACCCTCCCCATGGGAGGAAGCACAGCCCTGGCTCTCTGCTGTCTCCCACCACCTGGCTGGCTGCTTCGTAATTCAAACCATTCTGAAACTTTAGAAATGTTTCAACTGGCCTCATTTCATTTTCAGGCTGTTTTGAAGCCCTTCATTTCATTTTGATTTTGCTATTTTGATCTCAAAACTAGTTGAAGCAAAACAGCTGTCGAAACTTTGCAAAGCCCTACTATCTGTTTATCACCAATAGTGTGTTAGGTACATTTTAGATGAGAAAGAAGACAAGTTAGTTGCCTAGAGACACTTAATTAATGATGTAGAACAGAAAAAAAGTCATTCAGTCTATTAGGGAACAGATATTCTTGTTTAAAAACATTTATAACTACATATTATTAGTGTTGATTTAGTTAGCAATGTCAGCAAAGAGAACAATATTGAATGGGGCATGACAATTCCCATCCCAAATAGAGATTTTCCTTCCAAATCAGGATAAAAGCATATATTGGCAGGAAAATTTCATTTCAGAATTTTTCAAAGAATTATAATGTAATTCATCAACTTGTATGACTGCATAAGAAATGATTAGGTCAAACGTGAAATAATACATTTCGCTGTGTGGTGAATTCTAACCACAGCTAATTTAAGTTTTGTTCAGCTCCTTATAAGAAGCATAAGATGCCATATGTTGTCTTTGTAACCAAGCTAAGCATATCTATATATTTAAAAATTCAACACAGTTTATTTTCTAATCCATCTTCCTTTTTATGCTGAGACAAGAGACCAAACTCCCTCTTAGTATTTTGACAATCACACCAAGGTTAAATCCAGCCTATACCTACAGTTTATCAAGTTTCGTTAAACTGTGATACAGAACTCTGGGGGTATGAAAAACATACAAGAATTTATGGAGATTTTTTGAACAACTACATTTAAACATTTATAAAAGCAAAAGTCAGAAAATGGAATTTGACCTTATTTCTTAAATCACCTCCTTTGTCTCTTGCTGCCCTCTGCTGTTTCAATCATTTTCTGCATTTACTGAATTTTAAACATTAAATCAGAGATGGGTTTAGATCAGAAAACCTTTGTCTTGGGGTAAATATGGATGTGTGTCCACACATAGAAATTGACAGTTCTCAGGGATATGCTAAAACAAACACTCCATCCTAAACCTGCTCTGTTCAGAAAAGCTGGGATTCAGAGCCACTTACAGGTACATATTTCATAATTTGAATCCATCCAAATAATCAACAGAATTTGAAGCTGTTAGATTATGTGAATTGACAGCTGCTATATAATAACTGAGAAATGTTTTTCTTGCTGGATATATATATCCAGGGCTTCTTTAGGAAGAAAAAAATAATCAACCTTAAGCAAACCCAGCCCAAATGGTGACATTTAGCAGAATTATAAGATACTATAATAGCAAGTGTCAGGAAATAATAGGTGGTGCTAGCTGAACCACTTATTATATGAACAAAAGTCTGATGCATAAATCCTTGCATTGTATCTGTAACTGCTGTGCACATATCTACCGC
>NW_017729033.1:69943696-69944741 GCF_001723915.1 Gavialis gangeticus | reverse complement strand
TAAGATACTATAATAGCAAGTGTCAGGAAATAATAGGTGGTGCTAGCTGAACCACTTATTATATGAACAAAAGTCTGATGCATAAATCCTTGCATTGTATCTGTAACTGCTGTGCACATATCTACCGCATTGTATAATAATGATAAATGTTATATATTTCCCTCAATCTTTGGTTTTGCAAATGTAGCATAGTTTATAGGCAGATTCTGAGAGGGAGCCAGTAGTCACTAGGTGTTAAAAATGCGCTGGAGTTAACAGAGCATTTGGCATCTGGCTCTTCTGTATTATCCTACACTGAGAGGTTAATTTTTTAAGCCCTCTAGCTACAGTAAATCCATTTATTTCAGTCACTTGAGAGCAATGTGTTCGAGTACATCTTTATTTCCCTTTCGCAACTGTAATTATGAACTGACTGGGAATTACATTGTTTCAACATTTTGAGTTCCTTGGGTTAGTCAATCTCTTGCTAAAATGGCAAGCTCTGTACAGAATGCCTGTATCTGATACTATTTGAATCTTCCACAGCAACCTACCCACATATATTTGTAATACAGCAATAACTTCTATACTTACCAATTTAACACCTAGTGATACAATGTTAGGTTCCTCTTTTATCACTTATGCACTAACAGCCACCCTCCAGGCACCACATACCCCTAGGCTTTATCACAAGAACATTCATTGAACCAAAAGAGAGGTCAGTGAAGCAAAAGAAATGGCAGCAGTAGGGGAATCACAATTAGCAGCCTGCTGCATCAGTCCCCCCACCTTTGCTAGAAAACAAATTTATTCTCATTGCTGATGAGAGTTGTTGCTTTAATAATTAATTCAGTGACTGGAATGACTTTCTGTGAAGAACAGGGGCTAATTCACTATGTAGTTTTCCTAAAGTTACTTTTTAAATGCACCTAATATGCAAATGTAAAAATATCACACAGGCAGTCTGCAGTTAGGTCTTTGGTAACAGCAGAAATACAAGTGGTTTATTTTGATTTACATATTGCTTAATTTCATAGTTTCATAGTTGGTAGGGTCGGAAGGGACC
>NW_017729033.1:69935883-69938627 GCF_001723915.1 Gavialis gangeticus | reverse complement strand
GTTAGTGACCCATTTGACTGTGTAGGTGTCAACACCACACTAGGGCTTTTCTAGCTAGAACTTAAGTTAGAACAGGGGCAATGATCACATGTACATGTTCAAAAGACATTTTAAAATAATCTCTAAAAAAACTACATCATTTCCCTGTCATCCTCTCTAATCCCAGTCCACCTTCCATGCTCACTGGAAATGCCCTGGAAAATGAAGGACTCTTACGAATTGCCCTAAAGGTTATTAAATACATAAGAAGGTTACAATAGAAGATTATAAAACTCCATTTGTTATTTCATAACCTCAACTTTTTCTAGCTCTTTATGTATATTTTTGTAAGTTTGGACAAGTATCAAATGAGTAAGGTAACAGTGACTGATGAAAGACTATGTGATAGCAAAGAACTGCATAGACCACTTAAGGGTTCATTCTCAAACATCCGAGTGTCAGAAGCAGACTGGCTAAGTTTGTGGATGACACCAAAGTATGGGGAAACGCAGTTACATTGGAGAATAGGCTGGGAATACAAGCTGACCTAGATAGGCTTGCAAGGTGGGCAGATATAAACCTGATGACCTTCAGCATAGAGAAATGCAAGGTGCTCCACCTCAGTAGAAAGAATCCCACATCATACCTATAGGCTCGGCAGCACTTCACTCACTAGCACTACTCTGAGGCAGAGGAAAGGGCTGTGGGGGGGATGGGGCACCAGCCCCAGCCCCATTTCTTCCCTCACCACTGAGGCCTCGATTTGCCCCCTCCCCCAACAATGGTGAGGGAGGGGCAATCCCTGCACAGCTGTGGGGAGCAGGAGACAGAGGGGCAGGCGGTGGTGTGGGGCCGGGCTGCTCCTGGCCGGGCTCCACTAAGGCTGGGTGGTGCTGGGAGTGGGGCCACAGTGGGGACTGTAGCCGACCACCCCCCATTCCCAGTGCTGCTCAGCGCAGCATGGGCCAGACCCGGTGGGAACAGCCCAGCACAGCCTTCCAGCCCACAGGTGCAGCCTGCACTCCCTCATGGCAGAGGAAGGCTGCACCAGGCTGTTCCCACTGGGCCTGACCTATGCAGTGCTCAGCAGCAGTGCTGGGAGTGGGGGTTGAGGGGGCTATGCCCCCCCTGTGGCTCTGCTCCCAGCACTGCTGCTGCAGCCGCCCGGCCGGAGTGCAGCCCGGCTGGGAAGAGCCCGGTGCTGCTCCAGCCCCAGTTCACTGTGTCCCACCCTGGATGCAGATCCAGAGGCATGCACCCCCCTGTGCCCTCTTAAGCCATGTGCCCCCATATCCCCTGGATGAGCCACTCGTGGCTCCGATGCCCACCCTGCTCCAGAAGTGTAGGGAGTGGGGCTGGGGCAGGCCCTATCTCTGAGCTGCTGCAGCCACCAGTGCTGCCCTGCATTTGGTGGGGGAGGGTGCACGACGGACTGGGCTTTGTGCTCTGAGCCCCATTGCACATGCCCCCCAGGCCTCCGCCCCTTCCCTCCCCCACCGACTGACCTGCTGGGCTGGGGGGACAGGGCACATCCACGCACATGCGCACACACACACTCAGCCCCCACAACCCAGGACTGACTTCAAGAGGCTCCAAGATCTGCCAGTTGTTACCAGGTGGTCAGTTGGGATCCACCGACCTAGAACAATAAATCAGTAAATGAGTCAAATGTGAAGCTTAAAATAAATGGGAAGCCTCAGAAGGACTGGGATCTGGGACAGTCTGGGATAAGAGGCAGAGGACAAGATGTTGGAGTGGGAAGAGCTGAGGGAAGGGGAAGGAAGTGGGAACAGGGGAAAGGGGAGGCAGCAGGGGGTGGGGAAGCAGTTGGGCAGGGAGCTACTAGGCAGCTCCATGCATACCTGGATCAAACCCATGCTTCCTCTGCCAGGTCCTTGGGCTACTCATCAGAGACGCAGGTGACCAGAGAGCTGCCATGCAGCTATGGGTGGCCCAGCAGCTTCTGGTGTGCCTGGCTCAGCCCTATGTCACCTCTGCCAGGCCCCACAGCTGCCCAGCAGCATCTTGCCTGACCTCTCGCGCCTCCCTGTCCCCTAACACTTTCCCTGCAGGGAGACGCTGGCAGTTGCAAGGCCCAGCTAGGGGGATGTGGGCCCAATCCAGGTCAGTTGTGGTGATATGGGCCTGATCAGGGTTTGAAATACAGGGATCTGGAGCAGGGGGGGCTGAGCTCCCCCCCTCCCATAGGAGACAAGAGCCTCCGGCCCACCCCACACCTTTCTAAGCAGCTCAGGTGGCAGCTCCTTCCGGCTGCTGGCTGCCACCACCGCAGACCCTGCCCCCGCCCCAGGAGTCAGAGTGTAATTCAAACCCTGGGCCCGATCCAGGCTGGTGCGAGGCCAGTCCTGGAGTCTATGCTCTGCTAGAGACCTGGCAAGCAGAGCAAGCACGCAGCAGACTTGGCAGCTCTCTAGCTGCAGGTCTGAGCTGTGCATGTTAGAGAGAGTATTAATCCTGTATGTGCAACTGCTTACATCATATGCTAACTTAAATACCACTAACATGCCTTAGAATTAGCATGTGATAATTATAACACGTAACTACACCCTCGTGCGGAACTACTGAATACTGTTCTGAAGAACTGTATTCCATCCATGCCTCCAAGACAGTGCCCTTAGTCAAGTCACTTGGCACTACACTTTTTCACAGATGGTCACTAATGTTCCACATTTTCAGACTGCACAAACTGTGATCCTGGGTAGGATATGCCAAAATACTGAGCACTTACTAACTCAACTGAAGTC
>NW_017729033.1:69906948-69930883 GCF_001723915.1 Gavialis gangeticus | reverse complement strand
GCCCTTAGTCAAGTCACTTGGCACTACACTTTTTCACAGATGGTCACTAATGTTCCACATTTTCAGACTGCACAAACTGTGATCCTGGGTAGGATATGCCAAAATACTGAGCACTTACTAACTCAACTGAAGTCAATGGTGTGTGTGTGTGTGTGTGTGTGTGTGTGTGTGTGTGTGTGTGTGTGTACAAGTGTTACATAACATACTGCTAAGTTGTCTGAAAAATTGGCTCCGAAGCATCTCAAAGATAGCATATCAATGTTTTTTTTAGAATTTATTCTCTCTAAACCTCATTTTGTCTTCTGCAAAATGGATATATAACCACTACCTAACCTTACAGGAATTGGGGAACATAAATTAGTATTGATAAAGCATTCAGATAGGATAGTGATTGATACCACAGAAAGCCCATACAAAAAAGAAAAATCTAGTTTCAGAGTCTGCAGAAAGGCACACATTCAAAAATACAGTTAAAGCAAAATATTGTTCAGCAGATCATTCATCTAGCACCACCTATTTATTCCATGTGCTTAAGCAGGCACTGGCTTGGTGAGAAATTCTCCAGTCATGTTAATTAAGAACTGAATCACAATGCATACATAAATGGGGGTTGAATTAAGGTCACAGGTGCATCTTTAATCTGGCATTTCTTGACTTTTGAGTGTATAACTGCAGGCTTCATAATGTCCTTTTGATGTAGTTTTCTGGTATGTAGCAAATATATAATGATGACTAAGTATGTGGCAAAACTTGATGTGGGGATCTCAGTATTCAGATATGGAATGAAACGGATTTTTGGAATAACATACATTTACAAATAGCAGCTTTCCCCAACTTGCTATTTATTCAGATGGTTATAAAATAAATTTCATTATAGTACCTCAATGCCATTTGAACAGACTTGTTCATATAATAGGATTTTTATGACACTCATTAAACAATGTATTAATTAACTTCAACTTTGGTTTTCATTCAAAATGTAAGGGGTGTGCATAAGGATCTGGGGGAACATCTGTTCACCAGAGTGCCCTGAGGGATAACAGGAATCAATGGTCATAAACTCCTTCATGACCGTTTTAGGCTGGACATAAGGAGCCCCCTTTCCTGTCCTAGCCCCAAAGGCCTGGAATAGACTCCCTCCAGAAGTGGTGCAGGCACCCATTCTGAACTCATTCAAAGAACATTTGGATGCTTAACCTGCTGGGATCCTTTGACCCTAGCTGACTTCCTGCCCCTGGGGCAGGGGGCTGGACTTGGTGGTCTCTCAAGGTCCCTTCCAGCCCTAATGCCTATGAAATCTATGAAACTAATGAACTGCAATGTAGTTCTTATGAATATTTGTTATGTTTGTATAATGCCTAGCACAACACAGCCCGGGGCCTTTTTGGGCTACCACAATATAAATAATAAATACTGACATACAGTTCTTGTAATTACTAGGTTTTCTTTCCTGTACTATTATTCTCAGATTTTTTTTTTGATTTTTTTTCTCAGGCATGAGACACTATATAAGAAGTGTTTAGTGGTGCTTTTGCTAAAGAATATTGAACACATAGTAATAGTCTTTGGAAGAGTAATTCACATTCACACATGAATCATCAAATCACGGATAGGTTGAATGTTCCCTATGAATAAGAATAAGTTGCTCTGCAGAATTCATTCTTGGCCAGCTCTTCTTGGCATATGCACCTCTACAGTGCAAGAATGAGGCTAGCCAAGAGATCTGTATAAGGTACTACTAGCAAAATAATAAAACTGATAAAGACTTTAAGCAATTTCATTTGTCATATATTTTAACATGCAAATTCCTTATTGCACATTTAAAATAATTTTAATGTCCTTTTCTAGCTCCATATTATTCTCATTGCTTTATATTTGTCCAGTTACTTTTTTCTTTCTTACTGGCACAGAAAACATTTTGTTTTTATTGTTACTATTAATACATCCAAATCTGAAAAGCACCATTCACATTAAAGCTAATGAGTTCCTTCTCACAGTATAAAGCCCTAAGCTTTTCACATCATGTAGTTGAATAAAAACAGAAATATAGACATTTGGCAGGATTTTGGAGGCTCCTCTTCCTATGATGTTTTGAAACAGATATCCAGCAACAGAATGAAGTGTTATCTAGGCAGAACATTTCATAATTTTATAGCACTTGGGGCCTTATCTAAATAGGATTGGCTGTGAAACTAGCAAGAGAGCCTAGAATGAAGAAAAGAAATAAAGAAAAGCTGCTATAAGTACAATATTACTTAAATGTGTTGTCTTGCATACTGTCAGTCCAAAAACAAAAGTGGAATTATTTTACTAAAAACAAACTGTCATTTAATATCAGCTGTGTAAGTTATGTTCATGTTCAGATTTCACTGATTCACCAACATTAGGGGCTGGAAGGGACCTCAAGAGATCATCACCATAGGCAGGAAGTCAGCTGGGATCAAGTGAACCCAGCAAGAAACATATCCAGCTGTTTTTTGAAAGAGCCTAGAGTAGGTGCTTGCACCACCTCTGAGGGGACTCTGTTCCAGATCCTGGACACTTGCACCGTAAAGAACTTTTTTCTTATGTCTAGTCTAAATCAGCCTTCCTGGCGTTTATGGCCATTGGACCTTGTTGTCCCTTGGGGAGCTCTGGTGAACAGCTGTTCTCCCAGGTCCTGATGTACCCTCCTTATATAATTGTAGGCTGCTACCAACTCCCCCCTGAGCCTTCTCTTTTCCAGACTGAAGAGTCCCAAATCCCTCAGCCTGTCCTCATATGGCCTACCCTCCAGGCCTTGGATCATACGAATGACTGTCCTCTGCTCTCTCAAGCTCCTCCACATCCCTTCTGAAGTGGGGGGCCAAAAACTGGATGCAGTTCTCCAGCTGTGGCCTCACCAAGGCTGAGTAAAGCAGGAGGATGACATCCCTGGTTTTGCCTGAGATGCATCAGTAGATGCACTTCAGAGTTTGGTTTGCTTTGCCAGCAAGTACTAAACAACTGTGCAGTAACAACTGTTACTGTGTGGTCCCAGTGGTGCACAGATCATTTCTGACCCTGCTGTGCAGTAGCGTTCGCATTACAGGTTGTGCCCGCCGATGCTACATCACTGCAGCTTATTGCTATGCCAATGTAGCATCTCATGTAGATGTGCCCCCTGTGTCTTTGTTGTCTAGCCACAATCCTGGGAGCCGTTGAATTCTCAAAGGCTTTGGAAGTCTAGAGAGAAACTGCTTTGACAACACTGCACAACACACTGCCTGAACTATTACTAAATTATATTAATGGGCAATAATCTATTCCTTGACCTTTTTTGCAAAATAGTATAAAAGCTGAAGTAACTACCAAAATCAGTGGAATTACTCTAGATTCACATGAGCATAACTGATATCAGCATCTGGTGCCAAACTTTTTAATCATCATTCTATTGGCCAGAGTGCGACATAAATCTCACTATGGTCTTGGTTCAACATAGGACAAGAAGATACTGTTACAACAGCTGGAGAATGAAATCTAGATAAAGTGCACAAGATGCTGTAATGTCTCCGCATAACACAGTGGAAATCAGTTGTAATGCAGTTTGGGAGGTGAAAATCCACTTTTGATAGCATTTTGGCTTAGGGGCTCTCACTCCCACTTCTTCTATTTCAGAATCAAACACAGTCATCAAAGGCCTGAGATCTTTCAATTTCACCCAAAAGGCCAATTAACTTAAGTCTGCTCTTAAAGTTACTGCAGAAGACTCCAACATAAGAGAAAAACAGACAGGACACACGGACTGCTGGGCATGCATTGGCCTCCCAAATTTATTGGAATACACGTCTACTTTACTGTTTACTTCCACGACTGGGATCTGATATAACAAAACCATTTTATCAGTTGAAAAATCCATTGTTAACTTTTAACAAAGACCATGAAAAGAACAAGGTCACTAGCTATTCATCTTCATTTCCTTTCTGTAGCTTGCATGCTTATTAGTTAGTCTTAATTCTTTCCCCCTTTCAGATTTGTTTACAGCAGCAGAGAGCCAATAAAATGTGAGAGCAGGAACAGCAAGAAACACGCCTGCCAAAAGCACTCTCAGACTAAAAACAAACATTCTTAAGCATTTATTTATTTTTCCAGGTACTTAGTTTTTGGTTTCTGTCCAACATGACAGTGGAAAGACTGAATGTGTCAGAGCTCACTATGCTGAGAGAGATCTGGATTCTGCAGCATGACTTTTGCAAAAGCAAACCATTGTTGAGGTTGGTCTATTACTTTTCTATTGAGTTTTTAAAAGTGAACATACCTTGATAGACTATGAATAATTACATGTCCCAGGCCCAATAATGCCACAGCACTCTTGTTTCTGACCTTAGACACTCCACTGGTTTCTCTGTTGGGCTTCTCCAGCACAGTCCCCATTCCTAGGCTTGCAAAGGGGTTATTGGAAGTTAGAGTCCTGGGAAGCTTCCACTGTGTCTGCCCCAGAGAAATCTCCCAGGTGTAATCCTCCAGGTGTGAGGACTGAAGATGCCACCCATATTTTTTTTAAATTAAATCTGAGATGCTTGAATAATCAAGTAAATCCAAGAGCTGAGGCTTCATGAAAAGCATCAAATATTGGAAGATATGATGTAGAATCAAGAGAACTGGCAATGAGTAGCTGGGAGCAGAAATTACAGGCAAAATCTACCCTGGTGCCTGTAGCCCTTGGCTGAAGCTTCCTCGGTCACTCCGTCAGGAAGGTCCACATGAACCAGAGTCAGCACTAGGATCTGTAGGATCCTAAAACATGTTCCCAAGTTCAAATAGATCTCCACTGAGTATGATTAACTGAGCATGCACAAAATGCAATTTTTCACAGATTTATTATTTGGCCAAATTTGCATGGACTTTTGTAATGATGGCAAAAGACATGCCCTTACACAAAGCCCTTCTACCCTCCACCCGCTTCAAAGCAGAGAAACCCAGAATTGCTCTGAGTATAGTTCTTCAAAAATTGTTTTCCTTAGATCTTATTTTCCTTAGTGTTATTCTTAACAATGGCTGAGCAGTTTTGGCCAACATATTTTAGGAAGAAAAAATCTTCAACCTTAAGCAAACCCAGCCCAAATGGTGACATTTAGCAGAATTATAACATACTATAATAGCAAGTATCAGGAAATAATAAGCTGTGCTAGCTGAACCACTTATAATATGAACAAAAGTCTGACGCATAAATCCTTGCATTGTATCTGTAACTGCTGTGTACATATCTACAGCATTGTATCATAAAGATAAATGTGATCCTAAGATATATTAAAATACAGGATGATGCATTAAAGACCAAATACTACCATTAAATATAAATTCAGGACTCCCTTTGAAGTCATAAACAAGGAAAGTTATAATCTAACACTGGAGAATTAAATATGGATGTATTGTTGCCTATAACTATCATATGCTTCCTCACTTTCTGCTGCAGTGTAAAGAAAATGTGGGGTGGGAGTGAATATACAAAAGGGAACAGTGGTTCCTTACCCTTCCTTCCAGGTGCTTTACCACACATGCCACATGATTCGTGAAATAAGAGAAAAGAGATAGGTGGAGGAAGAAACAACCTTATTAACCATTTCCCTTAGAGTGTCACAAAGACAGCCAATCAGTAGCCCATGATTTCATGGGCTCGAGGGACTAGGACTACTAGAAAAGGCCCAGCAATACAAGTAGTTTCTGATCCTAATCTCTGCTTGCTCTAGTCCCACCGCAAAGGAAACCAGTAAAAATGCAGCCAGGGTCTGTACAGAAGAATCTATGTGATTTTTTCCACGCAGGAACAGAAGTTCCCTGGAATACGGATAAATAGGATGCAACTAATACCACACGAAAAACTTGCCCAGTAGCTTCAGAATACTGACGGGCGCAGTCTGCATCTGGGAATTTTCTGTTTCATTGTCTGTGAGATGCTGCTAATTTTAGAAAAACTGGAAGAATTCCTCCCATATTGACCACTGTTTCACTACTGGCCAACAGATGTTGCCAGTGAGTTTTCACTTGTCACATGTGACACAGTCTCCAAGTTTGGTATTATATATTCACATTTCTTGTCTTGGACATACATAAACTTACTTCCTCCCAGTCTCACTTTCTTCACTTGGGAGGGGGGGTTGTTTGTTTGTTTTCTTGCAGAGAAAAAGGAAGCTGAGTAAGAAATGTTTGTTTTGGGAAAAGAAGAAAAGAGAGAGATGACTCCAGAGTAAAAAAAAATGACAACATAATTCAACAAAGGGCTACTTTAAAGAAAGATTGTGACTCAGGATTCTCTACAGAGTCCTTTTTCAGCAAACAAAGCTGATATAAACAGCTGGAGACTGTCACTTGGAAAACTGAGAAAGTAAGATGAATAAAACTTCCTGTTTTTCTCTCCTACGCCAGCCTTCAGGAGGTGGCCTCCAAGGACCCCTAACAAAGCAGATGTTGGATCCCCAAAGGCCCTTTAGGAGAAGGATACATATCAATTATAGGATACATATCAAGGATACACAGGATGCCTGGACCCAGATTCAGATGCAGTCTGCTACATGTCATTACAGGGCCTGCTGATAAAAGCAGGTCCCATGGCAAACAGTGTTTTAAATCTGATAGGTACATCCCCACTAGGGTGGCCAATAGAGGACAGTCCAGTTGTCCTCTGTCCTCTATTGATACGAAACTGGAAGTCTTTATGTCCTCTATTTTTGTCTTCAAGAGAAAAATAAAGGACATAAAGGCATCCAGTTTCATATCGGTAGAGGACAGAGTAGCAGAAAACTGGAATGTCCTCTATGATGGCCACCCTAGTTCCCACATGCAGGGTGTGTGTTTGCTGCGGCAAAAATAGCAGCAGCACAAATTTGTAGCACTGCTTTTTGCCGCTGCGCATGCCCCTGCACATGAAGTTTGGTTCAGAGCAACTTGTCTGAGGGGGAGTAGGGGAGGCTGGGGCCAGCACAAGTGCTGACCCCAGCAGCCTTACCTGGTGCCCTGGGGGCATCCCAGGGCAGCAGTGGTGTCGATCTGGCTGCATGGAGCCTGGCCGTCAGCCAGAGCATGGCTCTGGATGGCCAGGTTCCAGTTCTGGTGGCACACGCTGTTGCCATGTGTGCCTTCTGGTATCAAATTTTGGCCCCATGTTCCAACTAGCAGCACAGTGAATGCTTGCATGTGTGCTGAGTGTGTTGGCAGCGCCTCAAACAGATTTGAGCTGCTGCGAAGTGCACACGTGTGCTCATCTGGACGTGCCGGTTAAATGCAAGAATTTAGTATCTGTGATTGTTATTCTTCAAGACTAAAATGCAGCATACATTTTAGCCACAGTTCTCATTATCCAGGAGCTCTCTTATTTCAGATTTATCTTTATGCCACAATAAGCTGGTGTTGGTCCACTCTGCAGTGCTATAATTTACTGGCAAAAAAAATTTTGATTCATGAAGCAGAGTTTGTGGAATACAGATTATGGAAATTAAGTTGGCATCATTTCTTGTTGCTTTTCTGTTATCATTTTGGGTGCACACACTGATAAACCTTAAAGCTCTCAGGATTTTCAGAGCTTGGGTGATCATCCAGCACTTACAAAAAGAAAAGAACATGTTATCACAGAATCCTAAGGTTGGAAGGAACCTCAAGGTCACCTAATCTGACCACCACCACAATTCAGGATTTGCTGTTCCTTAACCACCCCTGACAGATGCCTGTCCAGCCTCTTTTGAAAACCTCCAGTGTATCAGATCCCACAACTTCCTTAGCCAACGTTGTTGTTGTTACAACATTGTCCTTGGATCATTCTTAGTGCACAATTAAAAGTGGGTGTTCAATAAAATACATCCTGCTGTTCTTACAACAAATCCCACTGCTAAAATATGATGGAACTCTTGCTAAGCCTACCCAGTGACCCTTTAAAAAAGCTAACACACAGCATTCTGGAGAGACAAATAGAAGTCAGGAAACCTGGGCTGTTCCCAGCTCTGCCTTTGCTTACCAATACCTTGGGAAAGTTGCTTAGCATTCCCTCCCCACCCCTCCATGCCTCACTGCCCACAGCTGTGAAATGACAACACTAACACTGCTGTAAAGCATTTTGAGATCCTTAATCACAGAGGGTGCTTGTACACTTCACACTATTACCATGTACACGTGACAAAAATGTCACTTTGTGTGGTTTAATGGCATCACACTGTACACATGCAAGAGTTTTGGGGGTTTAAAATGAGTTTGCATCATTGCAAACTAAACTACATCCCAATGTAGTTTAGTCTGCAACATTGCAAATTGCAATGATGAAACTGTCAGCTCACCCTCCAACCATGGGAGAGGCACACAGGCTCTGCAGAAAAAAAGGATTGGGCCCCTCACTGCTTCTGCCTTTAGCAGGCTCCTGCAACTGCCAAGACACTTGGGGACACCTAGGAATGGGCTACCTTGCCCCTGGGGCAGTGCGGGAAGGTAGCAGGAGGGTGGCTGGGTTTGCTGGGAGTGGGAGAAGGCAGTGGGGATGGTGCACAGAGTGCTGGAAGCCCGGGTGGGCTGCTTGCTGGCTGGGTGCTGCCCCACCCAGGCTTCCAGCGCCCCATGTGCCATCCATGCTGCCTTCTCTGGCCACCAGCAAACCCAGCTACCCTCCTGCCACTTTACCATGCTGCCCCAGGGGCAAGCCAGCCCATTCCCAGGTGGCCCCCCACCATCCTGGTAGTTGCAAGAACCTGCTGAAGGCAAAAGCGATGAGGGGCCCAATCCTTTTTTATTTCAGCAGAGCCTGTCCACCTCTCCTATGGCTGGGGGATGAGCTAACAGTGGGATGAGTGGTCCCTGAGCTGCATGGGGCCCAGGTCCTTCCCTCCACAGTGATGGTGCCCCTCGGGGATGGTCTGCTAGCAGGTTGGGTGCTGCCCCAGCTCAGAAGCAGCACCTAGCCTGATCCAACTGTTCCTCAAGCCCACCTGCTGGAAGCCTACCAGCCACTGCTCCCTGGGCAGACTTGGGGACTGGTTGGATCAAGCTGCGTGCTGCCTCTGAGCTAGAGCAGCACCCAGCCTGCTAGAAGCCTGCCTGGGATGCCCCTGGGGGTGCTGCTTCCACAAAGGGAAGGACCAGAACCCCCTACAGCTCAGGGGCTACTTGGCCCACCAGCAGCTCCCCCCTGGCTGCAAGCAGGCTGTGGCTCTGACACAAAAAAAATAGGATCAGGCACCTCACCATAACGTGATAGAAAATTGAAACGGTGGGTTTTGATTAAAAACCCACCATTTCAATTTAGGGAGCATAGAATAAAACCCTGAGAACTAAAACCCTATCACATGTATAAGTGTCCATAGTGCAATCCTGAAGCCAGTGGGGATCAACAGAAGCATAACAGTTTGAAAGATAAGAATTGTGCTACTCATTGTGAATTTCATAGATTCATAACATTTACAGGCAGTCCTCAACTTAAGACGTTTCACGTTACAACAAATGAGATTTACAACATTTATAAATTGACACCCTGTTTTGACTTTCTGACATCAGTTTCGACTTTACAACGCTTGATTTGGCATGATGCCACACCAGTGAACAAGTTTGCTGTGTCATCCATCTCCCTGGAGAACATCTGTCCAAACTTCCTTGGACACTTCCTTTAAGAAAGCAGACATGACTCCAGAAAAACCTGCAGCCAGGACTCCTGAGAAGACTTCAGCCAAGAACTGTTCAAAAAGTCCAGCAAAGTCACCTCAAACAAGTCCGTCCAAATCAATATGATTGCTATTTCCAATAGAACTACATTAATGTAGCTATGTTACTCATCTATAACTGATTGAGTACAACATTCTGGGTTATTTTTCGAGAAAATAGGGTATCAGGCCTTGTTTCAGGAACCAATCCCCCATTTATAACATTGCTCCTATAGGAAAATCAGTTCTGAGTTACAAAGTTTTGACTTAAGACATGGCTTTCAGGAACCAATGGTGTCGTAAGTGCAAGGACTGCCTGTACTTCAAAGAGTCTTCATCATAACATAGAGCAAAGGCTTCTGGGGTTCTTTTTTGTTTGTTTGCTTGGTTTTTTTGGTGGGGGGGCTTTTGTTTTATTATTTTTGGTGTTTATAAATTCCATTTTTAGGGCTATTTTAGCCATTTTTAGTTCTGTGCAGATGTCCAAAATCAGAGCTTTCCAGGACTATAAACTTTTCTATATTCTAATACTTTTTTTACAGGTTCTTTTCAAAATGTCATGCTAAATAGGTTCTATTGGATTTTTTGTTATATGCATTATATGAATTACTTGGCAGTTTATAGTTTATAGCCTTCTTATTGGACCTCCTGGTTTAGCTCTTAGTGCATTTTACAATTCTCTTCCTGGCAGTAGGCCTCCAGTTTTTATAACACATGTATGTATTATAAAAGTGACTAATATTTAATAATAAAAATGATAATATCATAGAAATACCTTTGCCATTTTCTAAGGGGATTGTGTCCTCACACAATCTATATAAAAATACTATAGTACGTGCACACTAAAACCTTCTCTTCTTAGCTGCCTTCATCAGCAATTGTAGGAACCATTGACTTCTTCACCTGAGGGGTTTGCTCAGTGAGACAGTTTTTTAACTGCCTTCACAATTTGTAATAAAGGGGTTTTTTTTTAAATCATACATGTGTGTTCCAGCCTCTGTGTCAGCAAAGTATCCAGTAGACATACAACAATTTGCTACCACTCAGCAGGTGGGAGGATTTAAAATACTTAGCATGAATTTATGTTTGGAACAAACCACTGGGCAGGGACATTGCACATATAAACAAAATCAATGCAACTCAAGTAGCCATTTACATATTTCTATCCTTATTTGTGTGTACTGATTAAAACCTTAAATCAGAAGTCTTCTATGGAGCATATAGCAACATATATTTATTATTAAAGCTCTCAGGATCCCAGCTCAGTTAATATGTGGTTCAGTGCTACCTGATTTTTATCCTTCTTTTATCCAATGATTTAGTCTGGCTCATGATTTTTAAACTCCTATTTGCAGAACTCATTTAACTTCAGCTTTGCAACAGGCTGATCCCCATTGCTGATAATCTGCCAGTATTTAACAGTTATAGAACAACATAATCACAGTTCAAATGAGACAACCTTTTGTAGAATGAAATCCCCATGTATGTTATTTACTGTGGGGTTCTACCAGGCTGGAGTGGAAATGGAAATGGAAAAATAGACAGTGCCAGTCCAGTCACTCTGATACATTTGATGCTCCCTTCCAAAGCTGCTCTTCGCAGTTCCCCATTGAAAGCATCCATTACTGAACTGGAAAAATGGGCTGCCTCTGAATTAAAGCCAATTTAAATCCCAGTTTCACTGCAGTCCCTACTGTGGCATCCACTGCAGGAAGTCATCATTACCAGGCTACTGCTTCTGTTGTTTGAAAAGAATGCTCATACTCCATGGTTTCCAGAATATTCAAACATGTATAATCTTTGGGACACATCCTCATATAGTGTTAATTATAATCATACTCCAGAAAAACCAATGGATTTCGCCAGTGTATACAAGCTGAGCATCTAGTTCTCTTTGAAAAGAGAAATGAAGAATCAGCTTTGTGCATAGGTACTTTAAAGTTGTTATTTTTCTCTTCTCCCCTGATGTACTTGCCAGATGTATTGTAAACAGTATGCTAACTGGCTAAATCTGTGTCTGGAAACAGGCTGCCAGCCACACAGACAGGACTCTTAAAACTTTTCTTCAACCTTAAAATTCACTTCTTTAACAAGCAACTCCACAAACATTTCCTGTTATTGGCTTGCTGGCCATGCTACTTTAACAATTCAACAGAACAATTATTTCTACCATGCTTTGTATGGTAGATTGTGTATGAGACCTTGAACAGAAGAAACGTATGATCTTTCAGACACGCACCAGGTCCCATAATACCCATGGAGGCTTTCCACGTTCCTTAAAACAAAAGCAACTAATTACAATGCTCATTTAGGAAACAGCACATCTGATGCAGAAAGCATTAATGATTTTTTCATTACAGTAACAGGCAGTTTCGGTAATAGTAGGCTGTTTGTTATCTCCCTTGGTGGCTCAGAAATGTTCTGTAACTGGCAGGGTGGCAACTGATATTTAGTTCAGAGGAGAATGAGCTTTCATAGGCAACAAACTGCTTTGTCAGATACAATGAATGGACTTGCTGACTAACCACCGCTGTGCTCAGAGCACATCATGATGTTGTACTGTGCCTTGTAACATAGAATTTATTTTGAAATGGAGTTGGTATTAGACTTCCAGCCTCTCTCCTAATTAGAATGCGAGCTCATGAGGCAGCAACCCCAGGCTGTAGTAGACAGACAAAACCTAACATGCCGTTTCCTGGACTTTCTTACTGCCAAGGATCTGACACTGCAGTGATTTCACTCTGTTTTGTTGAAGAAAAATTTCAGTAACAACTTATTTTGGAGACTCAGTGAAGCAGAGGGGGAGGTTGATTTCTGTTAACAGGATTTTGCATTCTTTGGTAAATGAAGTTTGTATACGTGTCCTTGCATTGCCATATGCTTACTACTCAGTTGTGATGTGTCAGTGTGAGGCCTTCCAGACCAATTATAGAATCAGTGTTATGTACTGTGTTACCTTTAAACTAAGACTAAGGTCCAAAGCATCAGGGCACAAGTCTATTAAGGACAGAAGGACATTTCAAAATTTTCCTTATGGATAAGTTTTTGTTATTTCAGTGAAAAAAAAGGAAACTCTATGGCTTGTGCAGCCAGGCATGACCCTTTAAGAATTTGAATGCAACTGTTCAAGGGTTGAAGAAAGTATTTGAACCCCTTATGCATAAGATATTCTTCTGCGTCAGCTTTATATAGGGCCAGATCTGGGTCCCACTGAAATTGATTGCAGATTTGCCAGTTATCTCAGTAAGATCAGTACTGATCCCACAATACACTGAAGATGCAGACAAAAGCGACAATTTTTATCCCATCTGGTCACAGAAAGCAGTTTATAGCTGTGACCAAAGAGAAGTGCACGACTGCAAACAGCTGAAAAAGGGATGATTAAGTGAAAATCAGACCCTTCATTACATGAGGTATTAGATAAAGACTTTTCAAAATGTAGCGTCTTCTGTAACTTGCATCTGCAGAGCTCCCAGCCTGTTACTGTTTTCAGAAAAGGAGAGGAGGAAATGCAGTCTGGGTTTTTTTCAGTCTCACGTTGGAGGGTGGGGCAGATGTATTGGAGCCCCCCAGCCCCAGGTATTTGAGCCCCAAGAACGAGCTTCCTCCACTGTCTTTCCCCCCTCCCATTCTGAAAACAGTGAGCACTGAAAGAGAGCCTGTCTGTTGCTATGGGAACCTGGCTGCAGGCTCTAAGCTGGTAAGTAGATTCCCCTTCCTCTGGAACCAACACTGAACTTCTGTTTGGTCCGGGATAATGTTGTAACTCAGAACATGTTGCAGAAATCCTTCTGAGTTATAGCTGGGAGCTGCTCTTCTGTGTGCACCCCTGGTACACGCACGTTTACCAAACTTGGAATATTTTCTTTTCAGCCATTGGATATGTTGATAATTATTGTACAGTCTATATTGCATCTATTATATCTTTGGAGAATGGCATCCCTTGACAATCAAAAAGCCATGAGCCAAAGACCTGCTGAGGAGCTGAACTCATAGGCCCTGTTTCCAGGGTTTCCACAAAGCTGATTTTCATAGGCAGTTGCAAACAGTCCTCCCCAGATGCCAGGTGTGTTTTGAAACCCTTTGTCCTGAATCCAGTGAGGCTTCCTATGAAGCCCTACAAATCAAAACTTCCTTTGAAGTGCTTATGCGTAACTCCTCAAAAGTTTCTGGGTCTTAATTCAGGAGAACCAGCTGAGCTAACTGTGAGCTCACAGTATGGAAAAGATTAGTGAAGCCCTGCAGAAGTGGTGCACCCTGTGGTGAAGGACTGCCCTTTGAACAGATAGACCAGGGATAAGCAACTGGCATGCGTGCCAGTTAGTGGCACATGGAGACATTTACCTCAGTACATCAGGAGGTGTGTGAGGAAATTGATTTAAAACATTTTTTTTAAAGTTGCTACTTCAGGCTCTCTGGAGCAGCCATGGGTCCCGGCTCTATGGCAGGCAGCAGGGGTGGAGTCAGAAGAACACAGGCAGGGACAGTGACACGCACCCCCCCCCAGCCCGGCCCCTGGAGCAGAGCTGTGGGTGGGTGGTGTGGCAGTGACTTGGTCATATCTCTTGACAACAAATAATGCCTGCTTAAAAGAGTGCTTGCTGAGGCATCCCGTGACAGCTAAAGCAGCATTCAGAGGGTTAAACCTGGTTTTCTGCTGCTTATCTATGTATTGCAGAATCCTGATAGCTAGAAGGAAGAGTGTAAAAGGAAGCAATTGTGGTTAAGCGTTTCCTGTATTTTATTAATACATTTTGCCATAGCTTAAAGCCAGCTTCATTAGCTATGGCACAGCTAAAATTAATCATATAAGGAAAACACAAAGCTTATACTGCTATTGGTTAGTCATATAAGGAAAGTTTGTAGTATAGAACAATAATTGGCTGCAAGCCAACAACTAGCTCAAAAAAAATCTATAAATTTGCTGGCGCATCTGGAAATCGGCTGAAGGAAAGCGGCATGGTAAAGGAAGCTATCATTGTGAAAGATAAGCTGCAGACCTAGATTCAGTGGAGCGGTGGTTCCTGAGAAGCTCGAAGACTGAATACTAGGGTCCTTCCCAGTACCCCTTTGGACAGCATAGATTGGAGACGCCTCATTTTGCTGAATTTTGAGAGGCTTGTCATACACCAGGCATAAAAGGGGACTGCCGACAAGTTGCCAACTTGGAGATTTACTGTATATCTTTGTTGTGTTGTTAAGCTTTGCATAATTATGTGTTTGTTAGATCAATAAACCTTTCTTACCTTTTCACCATGACCACCCTCTCAATCCCAGACCAACCCACTGCAGGCAGCTGGGACAGGCAGGGGCAGGGCTGCGGCCCAGGCAGGCACTATGGAGGGCTACGGCACTAGAGGCTCCTGGGCAGCTCAGCCCCAAGCACTGCCCGTGGCACCTGTTCCCCACACTGAGGGTGGCTCTGCCCCACTCGCTCTTTGCCCAGGACACAGGGAGGCCAAACTGGGAGCCACCCAAGCCCAGTGTACTGTGCCAGGCAGTGTCCCCTTGCAGGCAGGGCAGCTGCAGCTCATTCCTGTGGAGCTGTGTGAGCCAGGTCCCACCTTGGGTGCTGCTGGGTGTCCCTGCCCACTGTGGCCTGAGTCTGCAGAGCCCCAGGGCAGCTCATGTTCCCTATCCAGCCCTAGTCTCCTCCAGCTGCTGCCTTCTCAAGTGCCTGGCAGGGCCAGCCTCCCCACAGCATCTCCCCCCTGCCTAGACAATGGGGAACTCCCTACTTGAGAGCACAGAGGCAGAAAGAGATCTTGGAGTCATTATTGACTCCAAGATGAACATGGGCCGACAATGCGAGGTCATGGTTGGCAGGGCTAACCGGACCTTGTCGTGCATCCACAGGTGCATCTCGAGTAGAGCCAAGGAGGTGATCCTCCCCCTCTACGCGATGCTGGTCAGGCCACAGCTGGAGTATTGTGTCCAGTTCTGTGCGCCCCATTTCAAGAGGGATGTGGACAACATGGAGAGGGTCCAGAGGAGGGCCACCCGCATGATCCAGGGACAACAGGGCAGACCCTACAGTGAGAGACTGCGGGACCTGAACCTATTCAGCCTCCACAAGAGAAGGCTGAGGGGGGACCTGGTGACCGTCTATAGACTCACTAGGGGGGACCAGAAGGGTTTGGGGGAGACGCTGTTTCCCCTAGCGCCCGCTGGCATAACAAGGAGTAATGGGCACAAGTTGATGGAGAGGAGGTATAGATTGGACATCCGCAAAAACTACTTCACAGTTAGGGCGGCTAGGAGCTGGAACCAACTTCCAAGGGAAGTGGTGCTGGCCCCTACCCTGGGGGTCTTTAAGAAGAGGCTGGATGCCTACCTGGCTGGACTCATTTGAGTCCCGTTTCTTGTTTTGGGGTTTTGTTGTTCTCCCGCCCTGGTGGGGGGTTGGGCTACAAGATCTACTAGGTTCCTTCCGACCCTAAATCTATGAAACTATGAGGTGAGAGGGCATCTGTACTTGTCTGTCCCTGGGCAGACATCCGTGTCTCTTCTGGGGAAGCGTGGGCCAGCTCTGTAGGATTCACCATCACACTCCTTTGGATGGGAGCATTGCTTGTGGTACATGGTATATGCCTTCAAGGGGCAGCAGCGGGACCACCCGGTCTCTCCCCGTGATGCCTTGCGGATGCAGTTTGTGGCGGTGGGTAGTTGTAGTTCTCCCTGCAAGATGTGAGCACATTTGTTGATGAATCATGTTGCTGATAAGGATAAAGCTGTTTACCACCCCACTGGTCTCAGCTGAATGGTGAGGAGGCTAGATGAACACCTTGCCAGGGTCGTTTGACCCCAGTACTCTTTCCTGCCATGGCAGGGGGTCGGACTTGATGATCTTCTCAGGTCCCTTCCAACCCTAGAAACTATGAAACTATAGACACTGCCCTGAGCACCTGGTCCCAGCACTCAGTGCTGCCCCCACCCAGGTGGGATGGGGCATTTGTCTGCCCAACCCCTAGCCAGGCCCTCCCTCCCAGCCCTGGGCCTGGGCTCTCCACACTCCAGGATCGTCAGGGAGGCCCGAGCACCCCGACCCTGGTGGCTGCTGCAGGGGTGTTGCTGCCTCCTTCCACCGGACACTGCCCTGGACCAGCAGGTCCGTGCCGCAGCCAGTAGTAGTGGGAGATGTGTACAGCAAGGAACACACACTTTCTCCTTTTACTTTTTCTCTCTCTTCTCTTTTTTCTCTCTCCTTTTTGTCTCTTTCTTCTTTTCTTCTTTTTTCTTCTCTCCCCTCTTTTCCTTTTTTCTCTCTCTTCTCTTTTTCTCTTTTTTCTCTCCCCCTCTTTATCTCCTTTTCTTTTCCTCTCTTTCTTTTCCTCTTTCACTTTTTCTTTTTCTCTCCTCTCTTTCTCTCTCTTCCCTCTTTTCTTTCTTTCCCTCTTTCTCTTTCCTCTCTTTTTCTTGTCTCCTCTTTTTCTCTCTCCTTTTTGTCTTTTCTTTCTCTTTTTTCTCTCTCCTCTCCTTTTTCTCTTTTTTCTTTATCCTCTCTTTTTCTCTTTCTCTTTCCTTCTTTTTCTCTCTCCTTTTTTTTGCTTCTTCTCTCTCTCATCACAACATGCGTAAGAAAAAAGAATACACAAGAACAAAGGTAGTATATGAAGTTTTATTTATTCTCACCAGGTTTAGAATTTTTAGAAAACCTGGTATTTACTGTAAAAAAGCAATGTTTATTATTATTAACTATATTAATATGCAGTGTATCCTGCCATGTACTCCCTGTACCAGTTTTGTTTTTCTGGCCTGCCAGCACTCTGGCACTTTACAAGGTAGACTTTGTGGTTTTTTCGGCACTCTGGTAAAAAAAGTTGCCTACCCCAAAGATAAACTAAAGGCTTTAAAGAGTCTCCAACATTTGCTACAAAAAAGATACAGTGCAAGGCACACAAGAAAAAATACCAGACCATTAGGCTTGTGAACCTTCAGGATTAGCTCAGACATTAGCATTAAACTTTACTAGAGCTCAATTTATTTTTATTTGGGTTCAAATTCTGGCTACAGTTATCTGTTCACTGTAGGAATCCTGATTGATTTGTTTTGTTTTAATAACAGCACACTGAAAACTTGTTTTGAGCTCAACTTTGTATAATAGATGCAATAAAAAAATAGTAGGGCCCTCCACAGGGGACAATATATCTGGTGGTTTCCATAACATATTCTGGACCTTTCCAAGAAACTTTCCCTCCTGAACTTGATAGAAACAACTACTTAAAGCTTTAACTAGACAAATGTATGAACCACTAAATTTCATTCTGGATTTTGTAGTTAATGTACAGTTCCCCAAAAGAAAGGTGTCTTATCCCTCAAACGTAAAGAAAAAAAGTACAAAAGCTGGTGTCCCACCAAAACATGACATTCCACTGCACAGCGCTCCCATGGAGAGGATGAAAGAACAAACATATGATAGATGTTAGCCCCATTGCTTAATGCACTATTATTTCAGTGATAAGCATGATATAAGAACCTATGTAGAATAGAATAAAATGATAAAGAATCCATATCTCAATTCAGGTGTGGATGCAAACTGCTCAGTTTGTGCCTTGTCTCCTTTTATCAACTGAAATGCATTGTCTGATCACTTCTGTTTTTGAAAGCTAAATGCTAGTTTAATGAATTTTCACACGCTTCTAGCTAGTTCTGTGGTAGGAAAGTGAGCAGTTTCTGAATTACACCATGTGAATCATGCCATAATCAGGCAAATGTGGCAACTGCTGATCAAGTTGACTTGTGCAATTTTTCTGAAGGCCAGAAAAAGCTGCAATATCCGCTATCAATATTAATCAAATATATTGACAGATCACGATCAACTGATATAAATATGGCAATAGCATTTTAACTTGATAACTGGTCAGATCGTTTGGCCATTTCGTAAAGCCGAAATTGGACCATACATGGGTTTTCAAACTATAATGGAACTTTTTGTAATTGTAATCAAGGCTAAATTCAAGTAGACTCATATTCTGTCTACTGAAAGATTCCCCCTTAATTTAAATGGGTTAAAATTCTTCAATTCCTGTTCCAAACTTGTATACGGTGCTGTTGTATCCTGTTAAGCATACTCTGTGCCACCCCAGCATTGACTGTGCTTCAGTGATGAGCTCTATGACAGATGAAGTAAATTCCATATCTAGTTTGTAATAGGTTTATTAAATGATTTATGATCCTTGGATGAAAGAGAGATCTGCAAATATCAAGTCAACATAAATATAATTATAAAATGGCTAGTCACATTATATTGAGGAAGAATATTATTGAACAAAGCATGCTGAAAAGAGTATGTTACATAACTTACCACTTCATCTCTATAAAAATGTACTGGAGACTCATTCCGTTTCCATCATAAACCACCTCCATCTGCCAGCAAACTCGACTCACCTGCTTATTCAATCATCAGAAAATGCCAGACTAAACACTGCTTTTTAAAACACAGGTTCCCAAACTTTTTCTTATTGCATACCCCCTTTTAGATTTACCAGCTGCCCACATACCCCTACCAGCATGTTTTATAATTTAACCCCTTAAATGCCAATTATTATAATGAAAATTAAATCTGCCATTACACAATTTTTCCCGCATACCCACAGAGATGTCTTGCATATCCCCAGAAGCACATGTACCACAGTTTGGCAACCCCTGTTTTAAAAGAAACTTGATGGTATCCCCAAGCTCAGGCTCTGTTTCACAAAATTTAGTGAGGTTGTGAGAGGTACATGATAGTGTACCAGAACTCAAAGACTATACCACATGTCCAACAGATGTGATGGAAAGGCAACAGGGGAAGACAAGAAAAAATCAGGGGAATACAAGCTTACGTAAGTCAGCTCGCAGCAGACAGAGCCAGGCTCAATGCTCAGTTGACATAGCCCCAACCCCCGCGAGCAGTGCTGGGCTTGGCACTCAGCTGGTGCAGCCCAGGCTGCACCACTCACAGGGGATGGGGACATGCCAGCTGAGCACTGAACCCAGGCCCGTCCCCTGCGAGTGGCACTATGACACATGTCCACCCTCTGGGTGCCCACCTGGCAGTGAGGGTGCTCAGGGGATAGTATACATCAAATGAACTCATTGCCACTCACAAGGCACAGTGATATGGTGTATAAGTTGAGGTTGAATGTTAAGAGTTAAAAATTGGGCTTCAAAACTCAACTTATACACAGTGAAATACAGTAGTTATTATTCTATCAATGCATGATACAGGAAACCCAGGAAGCGAGGCAAGGGAAAATGTTTCAATGCAGGGTAGAAGACTAAGTAGTACAGTTACCATTACAGCTGCACAGTATCAAGGTGTTTCTTTGATTCTTTTCTATAACCCAGTCTGCCACAGCAACTTATGCCACAAGTAAAGGCCAGGATACTTCAAAAATTAATATTCTTTAACTTTCAGGTGTCTGAAAATGTTCTCGCATTTTCCTCATTTTCCCTCAAGGAAGAAAGAAAGAACTCACTCTCCTGTCTATATAATTGTAAAAGAAGAAGAAACAAGGAGCGAGGTCAGCGTTACAGGAATCTGATCATGACTTACATAGTTCATATGGGCTTCTTCATGTTCATTTAACATTTTAAATCAGTTCACTCATACTAATGGCAACACTTTCTCTTCAAAAGGGACTCAAATGAGGCAAGAATGGTGGCTTAGAGTTTAGGCTTAAATAGGTACTGTAGTACAGAGGTTGACTTACTGTTATGTTCATAACCTGCAGGTTGTTAAAGAAACTAGTTCTTTCCCTTAATTTAGGCCTACCAACATGTGATACAGAGGCATAGTGAGTTCCAGCAGTTCCCTAGTATTGGAGAGCAAAGGTGGGGAGCAGTGTCTCCTACCTGTTCCAGCTTTCTGCAGCCTGGTGGCAACTGCTGCTGCAGTTAGAGAGCAAACTCCCCACATACCTGCTGCAGCATGGAGCAGCCTGTGGTGTTGCAACTGCCCTCTGTTGCAGACTCCTCAAGGGCTGCCCCAGTGCTTTGTTCACTAGCTCCCACCTTCTGCTTACGTTACTGGATGAAGAGCTGCATCTCCCACAGCAAAAATCCTGGGGAGGAGTGATTCTGTTCAGCCCCCTCCCCAGCCCATACACCACTGAGCACAGGGCTACCCAGCTTCTGTGACTGGGCTGTGCCTGCCATAGCAAAGACATTGTGGTGATCTCTCTAAGTGCCCAGGGCAGGTGCTTGACTGAAAAACATGCCAAAAACAGCCCCCCTTTCTTCACATAGAGTAGTTTGAGTCTCATAGCTGTTCACACCAGTCCTTCTATAGATGCAAATAATTTCAGCAAGGAACGCTGATGAATCTCAAGCATCCCTGCTTTACTCAAAACTGTCATTCTCAAAACAAGGTTCCCAGTCCATACAGGTCCCTGGGATAACTTTGGGTAAAAGGTTCTGGGTTTTCCCCCAAAGTTTTAGAATTACAGATCACAGGACTTCAGTTCTATTACAGTTGGCCTCTTGATCTGAGGTCATTGTGATTGCTGTTGTCACAGGAGGTATTTCATACACAGGGAATGGCACAGATAGAAAAGGCAGGTGTTAGTGGGAAGAAATGAAGGGGGTGTTGAAAATGGCATCACTTGCAAAGCAGAAGGACTGGGGGAGTAAGAAATATAAAAGAGAAGAGGTTGGAGTGTAGGCCTACTCTAATCTAAGATTTTTATTTTCTGATAATGTCTTACCTATACTTTTTAATATAAAAATCAAGTGTATTTGACTCTCATTATTAACTCTCTAATTTATTACTCATTAATTCCCTGCTAGCTGACTTTGAAAAGTGCCCACTTTTTACTCAGCTGGAATAAATATTCATTTATAGATTGTTAGACTTATCAGATGAAAGTTTTTTAAAAAATGGACTTCTTTTTTTTTTAAACATTATTTCCTTTTGAATATGCACTGTGGGCTTCTAAAGCTACGTGGACCAAGTGCATGGAGAAAGACTGAATTCTTCACAGAGAAGGGAGCTGCAGACCATATGTAAACTTCAGATTCTTGCCAAGACCTGTTTCACGGTGGAATTATTTACAGCTGTTCCACACTGTTGCACTTTCCTGCTTGCTGCTCTTTGAGAAAGCCTCTGTAAAGCAACTCTTATTCTTCCAGAAGATTAATAGTTGGATTTTAAAGTTTTTAAGGAAAAGACAAAACAAGTTTGTTGCAACCTGCACAGCAAAATCTGTTATATTCTAGTTCGCTAACTCAGTGGCATGGAAGGTTTCAAATGTACCATCAAAGGATACTGGAACTACAAGGCCTCTCACTCTAGTTTGGGACCTTTCGGTTGTAGAGTGTAATAGTCTTTTCCCCCAAAACTTTTTAATTGTATTATGATGAAATCCGTTTTTCACCAACAGGAAAGAGACCCTGGGCCTTTTCTTGTATGATAACCATATGTTGAGCCCCCTTGACCACAGTAGCAATTTCCCAGGCTGTGCCTGTTTGGGACACACATTTACTAGCAGCATAGCAGTAGAAAGACAACTAAAATGCCACTTCACTGTGTGACCCGTTATGCAGGTCATATTTGGTACTCATGAGGAAAAGAAATGGGGATCACAGGTGGGTTTACAGTGTCTGAGCACTAGGGATAGGCCAATATTCCATATACTGGGATAAAGATTCATTTTAAAAAATGGGAGCATATATCATCGCAGAAAATATGGTACATCAGTGGTGGTTTTCAATCCACTTTAATACCAAATAGTTATTAAATGTTACTTGAGAATGTAAACGTTTGTTCTTCTCAAAACCAGGAGGAACTGAGGAGGAGGATGCATGGAATCAAAGGATGATGGGGACACATATCTGTCTGCACATAGGATTTATCTAATATTGTAAGGGTCCAAGTAGTAAGCAGATAATTCAGGTAACAAAAAAAAGGCAAAACATGCTATCAGAAAGCAGCCCCATAGAAGTGATCCAAAGGCTGCAACAAACAAGCCAAATGGATCATTCATGTCAAGGAAAAGACTCTTTCCTTCTTAAAACTACTGAACTCATTTGCTCTCTTCCTTAAAAATGTTTTGGTCCAAGTCACTTCTTCTCTTTGCTCCATCCTTTCCCCAGCACCCAAGAGCTAATGGGAGGGTGCCCAAACCCATGGCTATTCCACAGGAGTCTTTCCACTGACTGAAAGGAAAAGTGGCCCTAAGCGAGTTTGCTATTGTGCACTGAAAATAACAGCATCTCCTTGTAACTGTTTCACACTTAACACTGAAGTTGTGAGCCCACTGTCCACCATTGAGAGTCAATTTGCAAACAGTTCTAAACTAACACAGCTCCATGAGCTGTACAGAAAGTACAAAGTTGCTCTTCTGGATCTTACCAACAAATTCAACTTCTCATAACAGGACAAAGGCATTTCTCAGTGACTAAAAAGCTAAATTGCTTGCTGGTATAATGCTACTGACACTGAAGGGGCAACACCTACACTGAGTAAGATAAACCAGGCCATTGTTGTATTGATGATTTCAGGAAGATTTGCCTTTGGGTAAGAACAATTAGAATAAAAATGAAATACAAGAGAACCTCTGTGCCCATACAGTCCAATGATATGAATCACAACATGATGTTGGTCCCTTATTTAAAGAAACTCTTTATTGCATGAGCTAGCAATAGGTAGCAAACCATTTCCAAGGGCTGTATTCTAGATGTACTTAACTTCTGGACAACAGTGCAAGTTTTTATTGTATTTTAACATCATTGTAGATATCAGCACTTGCTGTGCATGCATATTTTTAAGATTTTATTGCAAATTTCCTGGTTTGTTTTATTGAAAGGAGATACCTGTGTTTTTTCACACTCCTTTTTTTAAATGCATGTAAAGCTTGTAAAGCTTAAGTAAAATTAGTAGGTTTTTTTTAAAAACTAATGTATTAAAAAATCCTATAATGTTTTATGGCCTCAATGTCATATTTACAATTTTCAAACACCAGTTTGTATCCAGTCCAACATGGTTGGTACTTTTTCCTCTGAGCTTTCAAAATGTAATTCTTTTGCCTCTGCAAAAATGCATTACAGATTTCCCTCACTCTATGCAGGTTCTGTATGTGCAAATTCATGTGCTATGACCCTTTTTATACCAACAATTCGTTATCTGTGAGGTAAATTCACTCTTATGAAACCAGTGTGGTGGAATCATCCAGGAATGTCTCCTAGCTAAAAAGGAGGCGCACACCCAATGGAAGGGAGGGGCCATCACCAGGGAGGATTATACTGAGGTTGGTCGGGGATGCAGGGGAGCAGTCAGGAAGGCCAAGGCAGAGATGGAATTTGGTCTGGGTTTTTTTTGCAAC
>NW_017729033.1:69897679-69906299 GCF_001723915.1 Gavialis gangeticus | reverse complement strand
GGAAGGCCAACTGCACCTTGTCATGCATCCACAGATGCATCTCAAGCAGGTCCAAGGAGGTGATTCTCCCCCTCTATGTGGCACTGGGCAGGCCACAGCTGGAGTACTGCATCCAGTTCTGGGCGCCACACTTCAAGAGGGATGTGGACAACATGGAGAGGGTCCAGAGGAGGGACACTCACATGATCGGGGGCAGCAGGGCAGGCCCTACAAGGAGAGGCAACGGGACCTGAACCTGTTCAGCCTCCACAAGAGAAGGCTGAGGGGGGACCTAGTGGCCATTTACAAACTAGTCAGAAGGGACCAGCAGGCATTGGGGGAGTCCCTGTTCCCCTGAGCACTGCCAGGAGTTACCAGGAATAATGGTCACAAGCTGGCAGAGGGTAGATTTAGGTTAGATATCAGGAGGCGCTACTTCACGGTCAGGGCGGCTAGGATCTGGAACCAACTTCCAAGAGAAATGGTGCAGGCTCCTACCCTGGGGGTCTTTAAGAGGAGGCTAGATGAACACCTTGCTGGGGTCGTTTGACCCCAGTACTCTTTCCTGCCATGGCAGGGAATCAGACTCAATGATCTGCTCAGGTCTCTTCCGACCCTAGAAACTATGAAACTATGAAACTATAAAGCCCGCAGTCAGCTGCTTTGTGCAATGCACTGTGGGAGTGATATGCACCAAAATATAGCCTCCTGTGTGGATCTGTGCTCCTTGCTCATTCTCTGTGACACGTGTTCCTGTAGTTGCCAACCCTATTATGGCTTCTAAGCATCCCACCAGCTTATCTCCTACCCCTCTCCCTGGTCCATCAATGAAGTGCAAGAGACCTTCACTAATACTAACACCCTTCACCACCCTCTGTTCACACCAACTAAACATCCACAACCACCCTGTGCTTGGGTGTACTGTCTGTTGTTGATGAGTACCAAAATTGTCTTGTAAAAGTGGTAGAAATGGGTCTGGGGGTCAGTACAGTGGAGGTCTTGGAATGTATCCCTATAGTTACATTGTAAAGCGGGTTCCCTTTGTGTGAATTTGAGTTATGCGCCATTTTCCAGGAACGCATGTACAGCATAAAGCAAGGGAAACCTGTCTAAGAAAGAAGGAACAAGTGCTACAATTTTAATTACTACATGATACTTTATGGCAGAGATTTTAAAGAAAAACACTGGCCCTGCTAATCAGAAACTTAACTATCAAATTTATCAAGACCTGAAGCATTATAAAAAACATTATTTGGTTTGTTCCTCTATGGAAAACTGAAGTTTTGTCTACATTTAATCTTAAAAAATACTATACCATAAAGTGTATTTACAGCCTTCAGTGAATTAACAATAAGCAATGTTTGTTGTTACATGACAACGAACCAGCTTTTCTCTACAAGAGATGAGAACTACCCGGCCATTTTTACCGCCCCTCCCCCTCATATTGACCAGTGGGAGTCAAATCTTTCTAGACACTGACATGCTCTTGTTTAATAGGAGGAGCTGAGAAGTTCTAGAATCCAGTTAGGAATAGAGGCAGAAAACTCATCCTTGAATCTTTTCATTTGGGTTGTTGAAATGTCATTGTGCCCACGATGATCATCTTCTTTTCCAATCTCTACTCAAAGTGTAAATACGGCAAAGCAAAAATGAAGGAGTCTTAAGTATTTAAAAAGACAAATGACTGGTATAATCTAATCTGGCAATTCTCAACCAGGGTGCTGTGTCACCCTAGCGTGTCTTAAGATCCTTTCAAGGGTGTCCCAAGGTGCTACACAATGTTAGCACCGTTAGGTGTATAAACACATTTCACATGATAAGCTCAGTTTTCACAGAGGAATCCATAATGTTAAAAGCATTCTGACCTGTTGTGGGTTTTCTGAGTTCTTTGCAACAGAAGACTTGCTCTATTATTTTTCTGTAGTAAAAAAATTAGTGAAAACTAAAAGCTGGCATTTTTCAAGGGCTGACTTGAGTCTAAAAAAGGTTGAGAACCAGTGGTATAAGTACTGCATACAGTGACAAAGAAATAATAGTGATAGTGACAAAAAAAAAAGCAAAAGCAGCTGCACTGTCAGGCCAGCCATAGCTGTGCCACCAGCAGTGCAACCAACAAAGCTGCCCTGTGCAATGCTGCTGCCCAGGGCCTCAGGTGACACGATACACCTCTGGTCCAGTCAGTGACTTAAGGGTCATGTATTGCCCTTAAGGGGGGTGATACTAAGATGGAATGCATTTACTCAAAAATCAAAACTGTACCCTTCATTTTTAAACTGAAGTGCTACAATCAGCCTTGTCAGAACCATCTCCTCATCTACCTCCAGTCTCATTGTCTCCCCTCTAAGTGAAGGGAACCAGGAGTACTCTCAGCAGCACCCCTCTGGTTGCCTGCTATATCACAAGAAGGAAAGAAGCAGTAGTGCTGGTTGCCACCTGCCAGGTTGTGCAAACCCAAGGGAGACCTGGTTAGAAGCATACATGGATATACCTGAGCCTGGGACAGCACACAGCAAAAGCTGATGTCATTTCTTAAACCAGGGCAGCCCAAAAGAGAGACCAAAACAGGGATGTTAGGAGGCAACATGCCATAGTTCTGCGACACTCTGTCCTTGCCCCAGTACAACTTGGGGATAGAATCCAACAGGACATATATGCAACAAAGTGATTTACTTGTCTACAGCACGCTTAGTGCATCTACATGTGCATTAATGTGTTGCTGTTACTGCGCATTTTTAGTACCTCCAATATGTGGTCTTAACTAAACGCACTGCTACTGCACAGTAGCACCAGTACACAATCTTTTTGTAGACTAATTCTACTGCGCATTAGCACAGCTTTTGCCATGCCATGCTAATGTACAGTAGAATTAGTCTACTGCACATTAAGTGTCTCATGCAGATGCACCCACTGTGTACTCACAATATGCCCTCAAATAAGACACACACCTACTTTTTGGGAAGGTAGAATGATGGAAAAAAGAATTTTCCAGAGTTATGGCTGCATACAACAGGGACAGAGTCTAATCTTCAGCTGACTCACCCTCCCTTTCCTGATAAACTACAAGCTGAAACCCTAGTTCCTGCTAAAGATTAGTCTCTATGGGTAGACCTATGATTTTGAAAAGACCTAAAGAGTTTCTAGGGCTTTGAAATAGAATATGAGAGATCATGAGCAGCAAACAGAGAGAACACAGCCTTAAGAAAGGTTAGCTTGATTAGTGGAACATCGAGACCATTAAAAAGGAGAGACACTGGTTAACACTTCTGGAGTGAAGAACTATGAGCCATTAAATCAACTGACTCACTCAGCTGCCTGAATAGGAATGCCCTTGCTGCTGCACTGTGAAGCATGAATCAAAGCACAGGCTTCTACCATGGTCAGAAAATCATTTTCTTTGCTTAAGACACCTGTCCCAATTTTGGGGGGCTGATTTTTGGGAAAAGGTACATGTGGTATGTGAATTAATACAGTATATACTTCTGCATCAGAGCCTTAAGGAGAGAGACATGCCAGACAGTCTGTGAGATCAAGGGAAAGTCTTCTAGTTTTTCACTACATTCCAATGTCCAAGTGATGTCAAAGTAGTGGAACAGAGTCGAAAATTTCCCTTGATTGTAGCTACATCAGTTTTTGAAATCATGTCTGATACACAGCTGAAATGAGTGGATGCCACTAGAATGGTCTATTTGATCCTTGTGAGCATTCTCCTCTATAAAAAGGATGATGACTGCCTTTGCTTCTATGTGGGACCCAGTTTTTATACTGAGCACAGGCATTAGTGTCCATAGGAAACTTTACAGCAAAATAATACACTATAAATGTTGTGATATTTACCATCCAGAGAGCATGTTACATTTACAAATGGAATAGAAAAAAAAGCACATTTAAAACCACACCTTTTATAAATGGCCTTATTTATCCCTCATTAGTTTAAAAATTTAAATAGAAATTTGTTAAGCTGAATAAACAACTTCATTACTACAAAAGCTCACAGTCCACACTTCCCAGATTTTATAGGATAGTCAATTGCCAACATACATTGTTGTGAATATCAACACTGAGTTCTCAGAAGCTAAATCTTCATCCTTACATGCACAAATGTTGGCTAAATGACTTGCAAATTACCTAGTAGCAAAGAGAAATGGACTTCAGAAAATGGGCAATCGGTATGTTACAAACAGCAGTGGGACAGATTTCCCTCAGGAAAAATGAGTGTGTGTGTACAATGATAAACTACATTAGCCTGATACAATTGCAGTTCCTTTGCTGAGGAACAAATGTATTTTCCCTTTATTTCACAATACATACATTCTCCTGCAGCACTCGAGGGGGATAAAAATCAGAGATGATTATGGGCATGTTTTTGGTTACTCTGCTAGCTTTAAATCTCTTAGTTTCCTATTTAACAAACATATATTTTGCTTGAACCCAGATTTCAAACTGTGGACCAAACCTCTTGTCAAGCCATTTACCCTGCTGTAACCTATTTGTTTTAAATTCTGTCCAAATAATCTAGCTGAGAGAGAGCAGTGGCAATATAGAGACACTTTCCACAATTCTTCCTCTGACTCATTAATTATTATTACTTGTTTAAGTACATATAGATACAATTTTAGGAAAAGCTTCAGCAGTCATTGTTTGGGATATTCTGCAGTCAGACACAAGAAACTAATCAAAATTACTTTAATGATCTCACCGTGCTGGCTGATTTCCCCCCCAAAACTTTACAGCTATTCTACAGCTGCATGTAAGGAACCTTTCTGTTGGGAATTAATGTCTTCTAGGATTTTGTGTTTTGGAATAGCATGTGTTCTGGGACCTCACCAGCTGCCTATTGAGCAGCATTTTGTGTTTAAAGTAAAAACCATATGTCAGCGCAAGATACTGCAATCCTTAAAAAAAAGTGATATTGAAAACCATCAGGTAATTCAGTCCTGTGCTAAAAAAGGAGAGGGCAACAGACCTGAGTCATCAAAACTTGGAGTTAAGAAGACTGATAATTTACTGCCGGAGAATTACGCAAAACAAGCTGAATTTTCATTCCCCAGCTTTGGAAAAAAGAGAAAAATAGAACTATAAGAAAGGGTTTGGCATCAGTTCCAACTCAGGTCAACAACACCCTGTGGACTTACAAGCAACATGCTGGCCCAAGGCTCCATTCACCAGCAGACAGTTTCACCTAGGTGCTGCTGACATCATCACTCAGCATGCTGGTCTGGTCTTGCTCTCAAGCAGCCAGTTAATATTTCTGCACTGAGGCACTAGTCCATTTAGAGGAAGCACTGCAGAAGCAGCAGAGAGCATTTCTCAGCATTTCTGAGAACTAGGACTCTAGATAAGATGCAGCGAGCAGAGGGAGAGAGCAGTTAGGATATATTAAATACTCATTATTTGAAACAGGAACAGTGGAGGCTAGAGGGGAAGACACGTCCCAAAGTCTGAGACCTGACAGAGTCATGCAACTAGATAGCAGTACAAGCACAAAGTGAAATTTAACACTGAAGTGAGAGTTTTAGCACACCGCATTTGTGCAGAAAAGGCTCTGGGGGATTATGGAGTGGAAATTAATTAAATGTACCAGATTTAAATATATGTCTCCATGTCTGTGTGTCATAAGAATGAAAAAAAACAGTCCTGGTGTAGTCAATCTCACAGAAGAGCTAAAGTGAGAGCGTGTGGTGAAACTTTTCCACATGTTCAAGCTTTTGTTCCATCTCAGCACATCACATAAATTGTACATATATATGCTGTGCCATCCTTTGCACACGGGTTTGTACACTGGCTCATCAGTGTCTTTCTGGTTAATAATTAATAATTAAAGCAAACAAAATAGTTCTACATGGATAGAGATTAACTGATTTATAGAAGTACAGAGAAAAGAGACCTCTTACAGATATCTGTTCCATTCCCCCTGCTGTCAGCTCAAATGTTGTCCATTATCCCTGTCCATTATCCCTGCTGTTGGCTCAAATGTTGGTATGAACAAAGCACTGTAGGATACGTCATTGTCTTTTTATGAGCTCTTGGTAGTAAGCCAAGTAAATCAAAGACATTATGCTTCAGTTCCTGGACTCGCCAGATGTGCAAAAGGAACTAAGAAAAGCAAGACAGTTGTCATGCTACTCATGACAGCAGCAGCGATATAAATAACTTGGCTCCCATACTTTTATGGCTACCTATGGAGCATTACTATAATAAAATAATAATACCTAAATATTATATATTGCTTTTCATCCAGACTCCAAACAGCAAATTCAATGTGTTCCTATAATGGAGACAGATAGATTTGGACTGCCAAATTCAGGGAGGCTGGGATCTTGAATTTTTTTGTGATTTGTAAAAAACGTATGTAGATTTGATGGCTCTGTATTTGTAAAGAAGAGTTTCCTTTAAGCCAAATGATAGGGTTTCTGGTTTTGTAGCAGAAGCTTTATGTTCGATCTGAAAGCCGCTCTGGAGCTCAGAGGGCTTGCTCATGGTAAGCAGCAATAGTGAAAACCTTATGTCAGAAATCATACCTGTAAAGCCAAGCTATTGCATGCAGAGTTCCACTAAGGTCAATAGGCTCCAGGTGAAAACAGGAGCTTACTAACTTTGGAACAGTTAATATTGCAACTACTATCATGTTATTTTAACACAGTTTACATCTAATTTCCTAGATTTTTAAAAGAGGCAATGTGTGAGTTCGTGCCGAATTATATAAGGACTGAATTAAGCACAGGCTCAGACCTGGATGTTCAATTTAAAACTTTTATTGTTTCACAAAGTCATAAACTAAGGAGGTCGGTTGGTTCACGAGGTTCCCAAATCAGGCCCTTGCTTTCTAACCCGAAGGCTAGGTGCAGCTGCCCGATTCAGTAGTCTCAGATCTGGTCAACAGCTCAGGTAAAAGGAGTCCCTTATCTTTTTTAAGACAAAAGGTACAAAACTGTCTGCACTGTGCTCTGAGTGAGGCCTCTAACATAACTTTTCTATTACTTATATATGATAACACATATACATATGCATTTCTAATTCTTACTTCTATTGGTTACTAGTTAACCCATCTATATTATAATATTTTCCAGACTGCTTCAATAATAAGCGGTTCTCTTTCGTCATTGCGGTTTAGCCATGCGGTTTCCGTAGTTCGCAATAGAAGCTGCGTGCTTGCAATTTTTATCAGACTGTCAGCATGCTTATTCTGGGTCAGATAATGATTACCAGAATGTCAACCGCTGACTTCTCAACCTCCTTGAAGCATTCTGGGAGTTTTAGTGCGTTGGTAAGTATGCTAGGCCTTGCTTAGCATGAGCACTATCTCACAGGCAAGCTAACTCAAAATGCCATCATTGATACCCTTATGCTTCATCAGCAAGTTTGGAACACCTATAGCTCTGTCACTTGAGCTAACAGGTTCATCAACAGCAGTAATATGTTGTCTTCTATGTGTAGCACTAGAGGAAGATGTGACCTTTTGTCTATTGGTTTCCCAGATATTTGCTTAGCAAGAAGAGAGACTCAAGGATATCCAATCTCAATAGCAAGTGAGACTCAATGACTGGTGGTTACATTTCAGGTTCTGAAGGGACATGTCCTGAATGCACAGATTTTCTGTGGTCCTAGCCTCTGTCTCTTTGCCCAGTAAGTCCTCACCTCACTCCTTCAGACTTCCCACCCTAGACCCTCCTTTCTCCTGGCTTCAGGCTTCTGTGCCCAACCGTTCCAAGTCTCCCCTAACCTGCTTGCTGCCTGGCTCTTTCCTCTCTGTTTCCTAAGTCCTTCCGGTCCCAGCTGCCTTCTCCATTTCCTAATCTCTCTCTTCTTCTTCTGTGCCTGCCAGGCACATTCTTCCCTCATCACATGCCGCATATGCCCTTGTTCTTATTACCAGTCTTCCTCCTTAGCCTTCTCATCCAATCTCAATATCCTGGCCCCAGTTCTTTGCCCAGCCAGTTCTCCCCCTGCTCCTTCTCAGATCTTTCCCTGCTCTACAGCATGTTCTTTCCCCTGCTCTTCCAGTCTCCAGTCCCTGGCCCCTCATTTGAACTCCCGCTCCTAACAGTGTCTCTTTTCCTCCCCCTGTTACCTCCCTGGCTCACAGAAATAGTTTCCATGCCATCAGTTGAGACTGGATGCCTCCTGCCAGCAGGCTCGATATCTCAAACTAGTCCCCCAGTCCTCCTCCCAGAATACCCTAGATCAGCGATTTTTAACTATGGTGCCTTGGCACCTTGGGGTTCCCTCAGGCACTTTCAATATTAGAACTATTAGATGTGCAAATATGAGTCACAAGCTAAACCCAGAGATTTCAAATCAGAATTCATAGCATTTAAAACATTCTGATCTGCTGTGGTCTGAATCCTTTGCAACACAAAAATTGCTCCATTATTTTTCTGTAGTCATAATATGAGTGAAAACTAAGAGCTGGCATTTTTCAAGGGATGCCTAATAAGGGTGGTCTAATAAGGGGTGTCTTGTGTCTAAGTTTGAGACGACTGCCCTAGCTCAGGGGTTGTCAACCAAGGATACATGTACCCCAGGGGGTATTTGGATGGCCCCAGGGGATATGCAAGGTGGTGCAAGGAAGAGGCACGCAGCACTGGGGCAGAGTGGTGAATGGCAATGGTGGCTGCCACATGTGAGCTCCCTACCACCCCGC
>NW_017729033.1:69888826-69892679 GCF_001723915.1 Gavialis gangeticus | reverse complement strand
ACTGGTGAACACCCCCTGAGATTGCCAGTACACCCCCTGGCCAGCCACTACTCTGAGCCACTTCCCCGCGCTGCTGTGCCCCTCTGGTTTTGCATCTGGCTGACCATCAGCACTCCCCCCTCACCCCCCGGGTCTGGAAGGTGGTACACTCCAGAAGGGGTACCCACCAGAAGGGGTACACTCCTTAAAAAAGGTTGAAAACCCCTGCCCTAGATCTATCTCCCATCTGCTTTTGAGTTGCACAGTTTCGTCTTCCATACTGCCCTGAGGTTAATGAGAGCACTGGAAAAATGGGCTCAGTACCATTACCCAGTTCTACCCCTAACCCCAGTGGGTGGGAGTTGCTGATCATGTCTCCATAACTCCAAGCTGGAGCATGTTCAGTTGCTCTTTGGGGATAGCACCTGCACAGACAGTTCAGCACTGGGTATCATTACAGTCTCAAGTGCGCTGCAGAACTTTTATCTGTTAAATTCTAGCAAGTCTTGTCTCAACATGTGCAATCTGTGAGTTTTCAAAGGCTTGCAACTTGGCAGAATTTGAGTGAATTTTCCCAGAGGACTGTATCCCTGCCTAAAAGGTAACCTCTCCCCACCCCAATTTCTAGTCCCTGCTCCAAAGTCTGGAGTACTTGAGCGTTCCAAAGACAAGGTCAGTAGGGAGGGGGTTAGCTAGTATTAAAAACAATGAATCTTTTCCTAGTTTTGTTCTCTTAAATGGCTGCAGGATTTTGGGCAACATTTTCCAAGGCAAACACCTTGCAAGGACAATGTTAGCCTGAATGTTTAAGTGTACCGGAAAATGAAAGTGGGGTCTTCTAGAGCAGTGATTCTCAACCTTTTTAGATTTGAGGTACCCTTCATTAGTCTCAAGGCACCTCTCAGAAAATGCTGGCTCTTGATTTTCAGTCATTTTTTGACTAGGGAAAAATAATAGAGGTTTTCTTTTCTGTTGCAAAGAACTCAGAAAAGCTACAACAGGTCAAAATATTTTTGACACTATAGAGTCCTGTCTGAAATCTCTGGATTTACCTCATGAATCATGTTTGCACTTCTAACAGTGCTGATATCTCATAGCATCCCAGGACACCCTTAGAAAGATCTCAAGGCACCTGGTTAAGAATCACTTTTCTAGAGGGAAGTGTCGAGCAACCTTAACAAGAGATATTGTTACCAGCCCTGCCTAAGATTATTAGAGGAACAAAAATCAGGATCTGTATTTCCATTTTGTGTCAGATGACTGGGTAGTAAAAGATGCAGTATACAATGATGCCCCAAAAAAACCAGTGCATCTCTGCCCCTGCCCAGTACTGAAGAGCATGAGCAGAAGGAAGAGTGTGCTCTTCCTTCTCCAACTGCTTCTATGTAAGTCAGCCATAATACGGCTCCCTGCACTCAATATGTGACAGACAGCGGGGCTGCTGGCACTGTGTCACAGGCTAAAAGAGGTATGGCTTGGCTGACCAGTTGCATGCGCTCAGGGCCCGCATTCCAGACAGCACTGCAAGGCCAGAACTGAGGAGCTCAAATGTCACTGCAGAGCAGGTTTGTCCCAGTGCCCCTGAAGATATTTCATTTTACACATACTGCTTCCTGGCAAGACTGCTTGGCCTGCATAGTTGCTAAATAGCCCACTTCCTCCAGTTCTCCACAGGCTCACATGGCCGCAGTATAGCCCATAATGTATTCCTGCAAAGCCTACAATAATTTACTTGTCATAATATACAGAGGAGTCAAGCCAACAAAAACGGATTTATGTTTCATCTTACAGTCTGATCTCTCCAGTTATGCAGAAGAAAGCAAACTGAAACACAGAGGCATATTTGCTGGAACACATTTGCACTGTATTATTACCAGCGAACTACACCGGCTTGACAGAAATATGGAATCTGCAAGAAAAGGCCTTTCATGCTAGCCTGAAGAACAACTTCACAGCATGCCAGGGAACACAACCCTACTAATCAGGCCAGGCCCGAAACAGCTCTTTTTGCTGTCTTCAGGGATACAAGAAACTGTTCAATATGCTAACTTACAGAAAGCCTGGAAGAACAAAAGTTCTTCGCTGCCTTTACTGCTCTCACTCCCCCTCAACAAAGGGCACATTATTTCTGGGAGAGAAAAAAGTAGGTTTGGCTAAATTACAGCACATACAAACACAGAAGAAATTTTAAAATGTACTTATAAAAATGAAGAGTGTAAGTGAGCGCTCTATTGACATTTTCTTAACACTGGCAATGAACACAAGATAATTAGTTCTTATAAAATAATGCTTTGTTCTTGTTTATGTTGCTGTTTACTATTTGCATTCCAGGATGCTAATCATATTTGGTCTCATTTTACAAATTAGCTATTTATTTTACTTTTTGTCTTGTGTCTACTTTTTTCAAACCTCCCTTCCATTTCTTTCCTTCTTTTACCCATATAAATGTTTTTGAATAATTTTTTTTCAGTAGGTGGATTAGATTGCATTAAGAGAAGTCCAGACTGAAAATAAAAGTCTTACTCTTGTGGTCAATGTAATGCCCTGAGGCCATGTGGGTTTATGGTGGGTCATTTATCAAGTAGAACAGGCTGGTCTCCAGTCATCAATCCCAGCAAAGCGTTTGAAGATGAGGTCTGAAATCTTGAGCTGGTCTGGTATTCAGTGGGGAACAACTGAGAGAGTGAAGCTTGTGGGCCATGAAGGCCTGGTTCTACAGTACAGTGTTGGTCACTCTGGATTCAATCCAGAAAAGTATTTATGCACATACTTAAGCACGTTGTTGGATCCCAGGAAAAATACACAGCACTTTGGGGGATCCAGCCCTCAAGAAGCCATAATCACATCCAGTGAGAATCCTATCTGATTAGACAGGGTGCAATACCTTGGCCAGCTAAATGGAAGAGGCATTTGCAAATGCATCTATTCAATGAGTCCAGGAGAATGCAGAAGCCACAGTTCATCTTAAAAGATGTCTTGTGCAGACATAGTGGTGAATAGTGATGTTATAGGGATGGCGAGTTCATAATTGGAACGAAAAACAAATTATGTTAGCACATTTTCGGATACACGCAGCCATTAAGCACCTTCAGCTTCACTTGGATTCTTTCTTCCATTAAATGTTTGTTTGCTCCTATGTTATAGTTCTGATATTCCTAAATGATGGCATAAGAAAAGAAGTGCTTTAAACAGTGACATCAGGCATTACCACCCATGACAGATACCAACATGATGGTATTGGAGGGATAGATTTTGCTACCAGAATTACTGCAACACCACTGTCCTTGACTACATTTCAACATAGTGGGAGAGATTTTAAACAAGTCTCTTCTTGATTGGTGTAATATATTCTTATAATAAGATATTTTTGGACTACTTCAGCACTGTTAGTCATCTGAATGTACTTTCTTTGTTCATAACAAGGAATATGTTAATCATAGTATCATAGTACTTAGGGTCAGAAGGGACCTAAACAGATCATCATGTCTGACTCCCTGCCCCAGCCAAATATCTGTCCATCCTCCTCTTGAAGACCCCCAAGGTAGAGGAGAGTACCACCTCACTTGGGAGCCCATTCCAGAGCCAGGCAGCCCTAACGGTAAAGTAATGTCTCCTGATGTCCAGCCTGACCCTTCTCTCTAACAATTTGTGGCCGTTATTCCCAGTAACCCCAGGTGGTGCCCAGGGGAACAGAGCCTCCCACAATTCCCGCTGGTCCTCTCTGGTGAGCTTGTAAACAGCCACCAGATCACCTCTGAGCCTTCTCCTGTGGGGGCTGAATAGGTTCAGGCCCTTTAGCCTCTCTTTGTAGGGCCTGCCCCGCAGCCCTGTGACCATGAATCAACACAGCAATACAGTGTGTTGACATATTATT
>NW_017729033.1:69888080-69888707 GCF_001723915.1 Gavialis gangeticus | reverse complement strand
CTCTGTTCCCAGTTGCCACATCCAGAATGACATGAAACTGACTTCTGTAATCTTGACATATTTGCAAAATAAACTACAGAAGCACATTGACATATTCTTCACATTAAGTACTGACTTTTGTTTTTAATCAGTTACTGTTCTTTGTGTAATCACAGCAGAACTCATTTTCTCTAGTACCTCCAGGGGTTGTCTAGAGTTTCACACAAACACAGGAACAGCTACTGGCAGTATTATGTTCATAGCCAGATTCTGCATGCTTTAAGCCTGTTAATTTTTTAAATTACATCTTCTAGGAGGTGGGAAATCAGATTATGGTTCGTGGCAGTTAAAATGTTTCATTTTTTAAAATGTATTTATACTTGATCAAAATTGCCCTTAGTAAAGTCTCTGAAAATAAATAGCCAGAGGCTGTAGTTCTACAAATGTCTGATCGTGTCAGAGATAGGAGTAAAAACACTGCAAAACTGGGTGCTGTCACATTCTCCAGACAGCACCATTCACATCATGGGCCAGCAAATGCTCCTGCTGCTCTATGCAACAAAGGTTAGGAACAGACATTACACGTAAACCAGTTTAGGTAATCAAAAACTGGTATAAACCAGTAACAGAAGAGATGTTCAGTTTACA
>NW_017729033.1:69881532-69883080 GCF_001723915.1 Gavialis gangeticus | reverse complement strand
CTTGTGTCTACTTTTTTCAAACCTCCCTTCCATTTCTTTCCTTCTTTTACCCATATAAATGTTTTTGAATAATTTTTTTTCAGTAGGTGGATTAGATTGCATTAAGAGAAGTCCAGACTGAAAATAAAAGTCTTACTCTTGTGGTCAATGTAATGCCCTGAGGCCATGTGGGTTTATGGTGGGTCATTTATCAAGTAGAACAGGCTGGTCTCCAGTCATCAATCCCAGCAAAGCGTTTGAAGATGAGGTCTGAAATCTTGAGCTGGTCTGGTATTCAGTGGGGAACAACTGAGAGAGTGAAGCTTGTGGGCCATGAAGGCCTGGTTCTACAGTACAGTGTTGGTCACTCTGGATTCAATCCAGAAAAGTATTTATGCACATACTTAAGCACGTTGTTGGATCCCAGGAAAAATACACAGCACTTTGGGGGATCCAGCCCTCAAGAAGCCATAATCACATCCAGTGAGAATCCTATCTGATTAGACAGGGTGCAATACCTTGGCCAGCTAAATGGAAGAGGCATTTGCAAATGCATCTATTCAATGAGTCCAGGAGAATGCAGAAGCCACAGTTCATCTTAAAAGATGTCTTGTGCAGACATAGTGGTGAATAGTGATGTTATAGGGATGGCGAGTTCATAATTGGAACGAAAAACAAATTATGTTAGCACATTTTCGGATACACGCAGCCATTAAGCACCTTCAGCTTCACTTGGATTCTTTCTTCCATTAAATGTTTGTTTGCTCCTATGTTATAGTTCTGATATTCCTAAATGATGGCATAAGAAAAGAAGTGCTTTAAACAGTGACATCAGGCATTACCACCCATGACAGATACCAACATGATGGTATTGGAGGGATAGATTTTGCTACCAGAATTACTGCAACACCACTGTCCTTGACTACATTTCAACATAGTGGGAGAGATTTTAAACAAGTCTCTTCTTGATTGGTGTAATATATTCTTATAATAAGATATTTTTGGACTACTTCAGCACTGTTAGTCATCTGAATGTACTTTCTTTGTTCATAACAAGGAATATGTTAATCATAGTATCATAGTACTTAGGGTCAGAAGGGACCTAAACAGATCATCATGTCTGACTCCCTGCCCCAGCCAAATATCTGTCCATCCTCCTCTTGAAGACCCCCAAGGTAGAGGAGAGTACCACCTCACTTGGGAGCCCATTCCAGAGCCAGGCAGCCCTAACGGTAAAGTAATGTCTCCTGATGTCCAGCCTGACCCTTCTCTCTAACAATTTGTGGCCGTTATTCCCAGTAACCCCAGGTGGTGCCCAGGGGAACAGAGCCTCCCACAATTCCCGCTGGTCCTCTCTGGTGAGCTTGTAAACAGCCACCAGATCACCTCTGAGCCTTCTCCTGTGGGGGCTGAATAGGTTCAGGCCCTTTAGCCTCTCTTTGTAGGGCCTGCCCCGCAGCCCTGTGACCATGAATCAACACAGCAATACAGTGTGTTGACATATTATTGTATCTTTACACTATATAACATATTCAGGGTCTAGGATTATATTTTTTCCATATTTCCATT
>NW_017729033.1:69874373-69876532 GCF_001723915.1 Gavialis gangeticus | reverse complement strand
GCAACAAAGGTTAGGAACAGACATTACACGTAAACCAGTTTAGGTAATCAAAAACTGGTATAAACCAGTAACAGAAGAGATGTTCAGTTTACATAAATCAGTTTGAAAATGGCTGAAACTGGTTTGAAATAAACCTGGTTGAATGTAGTATCAGACTTAACTGATCTGGCTCAAACTGGTTTATGAAACTTCTGTCCCAGATCCCTTGCTGGTTTAAGTTAAACCAGACTCCCCCAGGATCCCGGCATGCTCTCTGGGCTGGTTGCGGCTCTGTGCTCCGCAGCAGAGCTGGAGCTTGGCAGAGACTGCAGGTGCCTGCCTGGCTTTCCCCTGCTCCCCCCGTCCCCTTTCCACTCCCTGCCAAGCAGTGACTCCCCAGTCCCCTCTGCCTTACACAGACACCTCTCAACATTAGTTAGCATAACACATGCTGGCTACGCTCCATGCTGTAGCAGACAGGATAAATGCAAAATCAACAGGTAGTTGGTAATGTCCCTCTGTCATTTTCTTAATGAGGCCATAAACACTGAGTTAGGGGTGATAAACACTGTGTTATCAATTCCCTGCTGGGCTGGTCAGAAAGGGAGGGCAGGGAACCCCTCCCTAATCAGAGCGTCCTGCCAGGGCCTGACCACCCCCCCACTCCCAGCTCAGCAAAGGGAGAGCTGCTCTTTTGTCCCCTGGCTTCTAGCCTGAGCCACTACAGGCACGCGCCTGCATTTCTGGGATGTCTGTACAGTTACAAACTGATTCTGCCTAGCCAAGTTAGACTAGGCTTGGGCTTTTTGAATGTCTGTCCCTAGCACAAGAGGGCTTCCCATGGTTGAGAAAAAAATGGAACTTTTCATTGGAAAGGCTGAAGGGGCCAAGTTTTAGAATCATAGAAAATTAGGGTTGGAAGGGACCATAGGAGGTCATCTAGTCCAATCCCCTGCTCAAAGCAGGATCATCCCCAACTAGATCATCCCAGTCTATGCTTTGTCTACCCAGGTCCTAAAAATCTCCAGGGATGGAGAGCCCATAATCCCTCTGCATAACCTGTTCCAATACTTTACTACCCTTCTAGTGAGAAAGATTTTCCTAATATCTAACCTGAACTTTCCTTGCTGCAACTTGAGACCATTGCTCCTTGCTCTGCTCTCTGCCACCAATGAGAACAGTCTAGTTCCATCCTCTCTGTAACCACCCTTCAGGTATTTGAAAGCTGCTATTAAATCCCTCCTCAGTCTTCTCTTCTGCAGACTAAATAAGTCCAGTTTCCTCAGCTTCTACTCATAAGTTGTGTGCTCCAGCCCCCTAAGCATTTTCACTGTCCTCTGTTGGACTCTCTCCAATTTGTCCACATACTTTCTGTAGTGAGGGACCCAAAACTGGACACAGTACTCCAGATGTGGTCTCACCAGTGCTGAATAGAGAGGAAGCATCACTTCCCTTGATCTGATGGCAACACTCCTACAAAGGCAGCCCAATATGCTATTTAGCCTTCTTCACAACAAGGACACACTGTTAACTCATATGCAGCTTATTCCCACTGTAATCCCCTGGTCTTTTTCTGAAGAGCTGCTGCTTAGCTAGTTGGTCTCCAGCCTGTATCAGTCCATGGGATTGTTCCATCCTATGTACAGAACTTTGATCTTGTCCTTATTGAACTTCATGAGATTTCTTTTGGCTCAATCCTCCAATCTATCGAGGTCTCTCTGAATCCTAGTCCTACCCCGCAGTGTATATATTACTACCCTCAGCTTTGTGTCATCTGCAGACTTACTGAGGGTGTACTCCGTCCCATCTCCCAGGTCATAGATGAAGATATTAAAAAAAACAGGCCCCAGGACTGACCCCTGGGGCACTCCACTTGATACCAGCTGTCAACAAGATATTGAGCCATTGATTAGTTCCCTTTGAGCTTGATGATTCAGCCAGTTTTCTATCAACCTTACAATCCATTCATCCAGCCTATACTTCCTTAGCTTGTTAGCAACAGTGTTGTGGGGGACTGTATCAAAAGCCTTACTAAAGTGAAGGTATATCACATCCACCGCTCTCCCTACATCCAAAGAGACAGTCATCTCATCCTTTAAGGCAGTCAAGTTGGTCAGGCATAACTTGCCTCTGTGAATCCACACTGACTGTTCCTAATCACTTTCTTCTATTCCAAGTGC
>NW_017729033.1:69868848-69869373 GCF_001723915.1 Gavialis gangeticus | reverse complement strand
CCTACATCCAAAGAGACAGTCATCTCATCCTTTAAGGCAGTCAAGTTGGTCAGGCATAACTTGCCTCTGTGAATCCACACTGACTGTTCCTAATCACTTTCTTCTTCCAAGTGCTTAGAAATTGATTCCTTGAGAACTTGCTCCATGATTTTTCCAGGGACTGAAGTTAGGCTGACTGCTTTGTAGTTTCACAGATCCTCCTTCTTCCCTTTCTTAAAGATGGGCACTATACCTGCCCTTTTCCAATCATCCAGGACCTCTCCCAATTGCCACAAGTTTTAAAAAATAATGGCCTTTTACAAAGGTTCTTCTAGGTTTAAATGGAATAACATTTTGGTTTTGCTTTAATTACTGCCTAGCAAAATACTTTTTAAAAATAAGTTAAGAAAAAATGCTTTTCTCCACTTTTCTTCTCCCTTTTTTCCCTTAAATGCAAACTTTTTATCATTTACAAAGTTATACTCCATCTAGTCCATGCTGGTTGATTTTAATGTTCCATCTTGCCCTTACTACTATAGTTTCATA
>NW_017729033.1:69863991-69867637 GCF_001723915.1 Gavialis gangeticus | reverse complement strand
CTCCTTAGTGATGACCCCTCCTTTCCATTGGGAGTAAGCCTCCTTTTTGGCAAGGAGACATTCCCGGATGTTTTTAGTGAGCCATGGAGGCTTATATGCTCTCCTGCCCCCTTTGACCCTCCTGGGGATTACCTTCCCCGGGCTTGGAGGATCGTCTCCTTAAGGAGCGACCACTCCCCTTGGACACCCGGCTCCCCTCCCGTCTGAGTCTTCAGCACTTCTCCAACTATCCTTCTTAGCTCGTTGAAGTTTGCCCTCCTAAAATCTAGGGCCACCACCTGACTGCTTGCCTTTGCCACCTTGCGTTGAATGGTGAATTCAGTGCAATGGGTGGTTTGAATTCAATGCTATGGGTGGTTTGAATTCAATTTTAGCCATATCACAAAATTTAGGGTGCAGAGACAGATCCAAAGGGGCTCTTGTGGCTCAGTCAAACCTCCATTTTGGCTGTGCTGAATGTCAGCTCTTGGCATGTGGTCTAGCTGGAGCTCCTACTTTCATGTGGCTCATAAGCCCAGGAAATGAGCCCTGTTGCTGCTGCTCATCCCCTCCCTTCCCTTGTTGCTGAATTCAGCAGGGAGGGGGAGGGAAGGACACGATCCTCAAAGCACAAAAGAAGTCCATTCCCATGTGGATGAAAGGTAGCAGAAGGGCTGGTAAGCTGTCTTGGCTTAACAGAGGTATCATGGCCCTCTTGAAAAAGAAGAAAGAGGCATGCAAACAATGAAAGCTTGGGACAGTCCCTAAGGAGGACTATACAACAATGGCCTGCACTTGTAGGGAGCAAATTAGAAAGGCTAAGGCAATGACTGAATTTAAACAAGCAATGGAAATCAAGGACAATAAGAAGTCCTTCTTTAGGTATGTAGGGAACAGGAGGAAAACAAATGGAAGCATGCAGCCATTGCTTAACAACTCAGGACAGCTGGTTACCAACACTCAGGAGAAAACTGAATTTCTGAATGACTACTTTGCTTCAGTATTTCACTGGATTAAGGGGAAAATCATATTAGATAAGGTTCAGAATGGGCATGGAGGGAATGACAGTTGATGTTGATCAGTTAGAAAAGTTACACATTTATAAGTCAGCAGGACTGGATGAACTTCATCCAAGAGTGGCAAAAGAGCTGGTTGAAGTCATCGTGGGACCTCTTGCGAATCTCTTCCAAAATCTGCGGTGCTCGGGGGAGGTCCCTGAAGACTGGAAGGGGGCCAATGTTGTACCCATCTTCAAGAAGGGGAGGAGAGAGGATTCAGGAAACTATAGGCCAATTAGCCTAACTTCTATCCCAGGGAAAATCCTGGAAAAATTAATGAAGGAGTTTATGTGAGATAGGCTTGCAGAAGGTAGTATTCTGAATGACAGGCAGCATGGCTTTGTCGTGGGCAGGTCTTGTTTTACCAATCTCATCTTCTTCTATGACCAGGTAACTCATCCCCTGGATAACAGCGAGGAAGTCGACATTGTATACCTAGACTTCCAAAAAGCCTTTGATCTGGTATCCCATGATGGTCTCACGGGAAAACTGGAGGATTGTGGGCTTAACTGTGCGACAGTTAGGTGGGTAAGAAGCTGGCTCTGGGGTGGGACCAGAGGGTCGTTGCGAACAGATCTGTGTCATCCTGGTGAGAAGTGGCCAGTGGTGTCCCTCAGGGGTCAGTGCTTGATCCAGTGCTTTTCAACATCTTTATCAATGATTTGGATGAGGAGATGAAGAGCTCACTGGCCAAGTTTTCAGATGACACCAAGTTATGGGGGAGTCTGGTCATACTTGAAGATAAGCTGCAGGTACAGGCAGACCTAGGTAAGCTAGCAAGTTGGGTGGATCAGAACCAGATGAAATTCAACACCGAGAAGTGTAAAGTGCTCCATTTGGGGATGAACCATCCCCAAAACCCTTACAGGGTCAGTGGTGCCAAACTGGCTAGCACCATGACTGAAAGGGACCTAGGGGTAATAATAGACCATAGTATGAACATGAGCCATGAGTGCGATGCTGTAGCCAGCAGGGCAAACAATATTCTGGCATGCATTGATCGATACATCTCACACAAAACCAAGGAAGTGATTCTTCCACTTTACTTGGCATTGGTGAGACCACAGCTGGAGTACTACATCGAGTTCTGGGTGCCACACTTCAACAAGGATGTGGAAAAGCTTGAGAGAGTCCAGAGAAGAGCCACCTGTATAATCAGAGACTTGCAAAGCAAGCCATACAAGGAAAGGCTGAGGGACTTGGGCCTCTTCAACCTAAAAAAGAGAAGGCCGAGAGGGGACTTGGTAGCAGCTTACTGCTATCTCAGGGGAATACATCAAGGGCTCAGTGAACAACTGTTCACCAGGGCACCCTTGGAGAAAACCAGGAATAATGGCCACAAACTCCTGGAAGACCATTTCAGGCTTAACACTGGGAAAAACTTCTTCACAGTCAAGGTGTCCAGATGGTGGAATAAACTCCCTCCAGAGGTGGTTCAATCATCTACCCTGGAAATCTCCAAGAGGAGATTGGACGGTCACCTTGCTGGGGTCACCTGATCTCAGTTGTCTTTCCTGCCTAGTGCAGGGGGCTGGACCCAATGATCTCATGAGGTCCCTTCCAGCCCCTTACAATCTAGGAAGGGAAGGTCAGGGCAAACAGTGGCAGCACTCCCTTGCTAGGCTCTGGAGACCCCATGCCAATCAGCTGATGAGCTCAGAGCCCACTGTTCATATGTAGTTCTAATAAGAGCCCATACTGACCAGGCAGTGAGCTCAGACCTCACTGCACATGCACAACAGAGGTAAAGGGGATCACACCCCTCTTGCCCCATTCCTGGATCCAGTACTGTTAGCGATAGAAGATATTTTGGTTAGGATGGGGAAAATAAGACTGCACAAAAAGTATGGCTTTGGTCCTCTTCTCTTTTCCACACAAAGTGGATAAGCCACTAAAATTCATCCAAATTTTGCAATGCTTATTAATCAGTGCACATGCTGGCACAGCTCAAATGTGTAAGCATCAGTCACAATAAATATTTGACATGTCTGATATTAATAATCTTGCTGCCCTAATGTGTAGTGGCTGTGAATATTTGATTGTTCTTCTCTTCAGAAGCCAATACTTATTAGAAAAATATGTCGGCTGTCTTGTCATTTAAGACAATTTTTACATGGAGAAGAATTCTGAAAAGGTTAGCTTGAAAAAAGAAAAGCTCTGCTAACCACAGGAAATACCTCATGCTACACTAATATTGACTCAGAAGATACATATCCAGTCTTTTACTACTTAAACTGCCCATCTACAAATGTAAGACTATGACATAGCTCCTTTTCTTCTTCAGAAGTCTAGGCAGGGCTGGACACAGGCCTGAATGAATTGGATGAACACCCGGTGCCTGAACAGAAAGGGGGCCTGAAATGGTGAAAATAATCATTATTATTATCGTTATCTCTGGCGAAGTGGGGCCCGATAATAAAAGTTCATCCAGGGCTGCCAGGAATCTAGGTATGGTGCGGAGCCTAGGTAAGGAACAGGCCACAGCCGTGCTAATGAACAGTACTGAAATGCTGTTAAGTGGTGTGTCTTGGAATTTGGAAGTATTTGAAAGCTGCACAAATGCATCCAGTGTTATTCCAGTCATATTCTGAACCTAAAAAGTCACATGA
>NW_017729033.1:69857710-69858991 GCF_001723915.1 Gavialis gangeticus | reverse complement strand
ATGCTACACTAATATTGACTCAGAAGATACATATCCAGTCTTTTACTACTTAAACTGCCCATCTACAAATGTAAGACTATGACATAGCTCCTTTTCTTCTTCAGAAGTCTAGGCAGGGCTGGACACAGGCCTGAATGAATTGGATGAACACCCGGTGCCTGAACAGAAAGGGGGCCTGAAATGGTGAAAATAATCATTATTATTATCGTTATCTCTGGCGAAGTGGGGCCCGATAATAAAAGTTCATCCAGGGCTGCCAGGAATCTAGGTATGGTGCGGAGCCTAGGTAAGGAACAGGCCACAGCCGTGCTAATGAACAGTACTGAAATGCTGTTAAGTGGTGTGTCTTGGAATTTGGAAGTATTTGAAAGCTGCACAAATGCATCCAGTGTTATTCCAGTCATATTCTGAACCTAAAAATTCACATGAAAGAGATGCAATGTAAATAAATTGAAGCGAGCCACAAAACTCTTATTATCTTTAAAAGGCTTCCAATACATTAATATACTGTGCCTCATACAATGTTATCAGTATTACTTGAAATGAAAACACTACACTATCCTTATTCTTTTCTGTGGTCTCTCTCATACACACACACTTAAACAGGCATAAAACTAAAAGTGGAATCCATGATTGACACTCCCAGGGTTTTCATGACAAAAGTGGTGTAGCTGTACCTTCAGAGGAATTTAATCAGAACCTTCTGCAGAACTGTAGTCACCACACTCAATGTTGCATCTCCACAAAAATCCATATTCAGAAGAGCTTATGACCTTCTCACTTCCAAATTGCACTTTGCCTTTCTAAGCCCTTTCCCCTTCAAGTCTGAGTCACATCACACTGTGGCTGAAATTAAAATCACAGGGCTCACTGTCATATCAATTCTTTCTTAGTGGACCAGTGTGAAAGCATTTGCTTGAGCTATCTCACACATTTACTTCACATAGGAAAACTTGGAATAAGCTTTTCAAACAAGACTGATAATTCTGACAGTTTGTGAAAGTTCAGGCATTATTGCCTTTCTCTCACATCTTTATTAATTAGCAATATGCAAGTTTGCATATTTCAAAACTTATCCAAAGCATCAATGTCAAGGGTATGAAGTCTTTATCATTACATTTTAATTCTAAAGAAGAACTCACTGTACAATTTTCATGCACTGTGTTTCCATTCTTGGACATTCATAAAGCTTCTTTTCTAAATATATTCTAGTAAACCTGTTAGAGAGTTTCTCATAAAATATTCCACAATTGCAGGGGAGAAGTGTTCCAGGTGAACAGT
>NW_017729033.1:69850711-69852710 GCF_001723915.1 Gavialis gangeticus | reverse complement strand
AGTTGGGAAAGTATTTCATTACTTGGCAACTCATTTACTAACTTACCTTAAGCTGCATATGACTCACACAAAGGTAGATCAAAGTCGTGATGACAGAAGGGCCACATTAGTTATTAAAATCATTTTAATCAATAATGAACAAGACAAAATTTGGCAACAAGGCACTGAAGCGATTAAAGGTAGCTGATAACTGCCAAGTGGAGTTTTGTTTGGTTTTTTTGCCTTTGTACTGCATGGCAACCCCAGACCGAAAGTATCAAGGCTGGCAAAGGTAATCCACTCACTAAGTTCCTCAGAATTACATAGCAAAGTATGGCTAACCAGGGCTAGAGACAGACATTACACATAAACCGGTTTAAGTGATCAGAAACTGGTTTAAACCTGTAACAGAACAGATGTTCAGTGCACAGAAACCTGTTTGAAAATGGTTGAAACCAGTTTGAAATAAACCTGGTTGAACGTAGCATCAGACTTAACTGATTTGGCTCAATTAGTTTATGCAACGTCTGTCCCAGACCCCTTTCCGGCTTAAGATAAATCAGTCTGCCAGCATCCCAGCATGCTGTCTGGCTAGGTGGGGCTCTCTGCTCTGCAGCAGGGCTGGTCCCTCCCCTCTGCCGCCTTGCTGGAGCTTGGCAGTCTCTACAGATATCTGCCTGGCTTCTGCTCCCCACTCCCATTCCCACTCTGTGCTAAGCAGGTATTCCCCCATTCCTCAGCACACCTCAGCATTAGCTAACAGACCACATACAGTCCATGCTGTGGGAGACGACAGAGGCAGAGGAAAAAAAAATCAGTGATATGGATTCATTACAAGTGTAACTTATTTATATAAATATATGCCAATTTTATGACAGAGATGGTCAAAAACAGCATGAAAGCAACTGCCTTTTTTAGGTATCTCATCTCGATACCAATGTCCTGTTCCCAAATCCTAGAGTGATGGCTGTCTCACTTCATACACCTATATTAAAGCCTAAAATGAAGGCAGAGTAAAAGCAACCAGTTGCAGAGTGTCCACTGAGGAATAATTTAATTCTCTTCCAGAAGCCCACAGTCCAGGAAGATGGAACTAAACACTCACTTACCTTGGGTGAATATTTTTCAGGTGACTAGTTTTCTCTGGAAAACATGCCAGCTGATATCTCCTGCCCACTGCTGAGAGACACCATTTTGGATACCATCGTTAGAGAAGAATGTAGCTGATTTCTAGCCTTTCACAGCACTGCCTGTTGGCACAAATGTAGTAGTGCAATCTCCCATCACAATGAATGGGAAATTGCAAATCCTAGCTTTTCTTCTTTCTTTTGCACTGTCATTGTGTGTCCTTTAGAGTCAGTGGTGTTGCTGTCACTTTGCCTTAAGCTGTTCAGAAAGAAATGAGGAGGAGATTTTTTTTAACAAAAGTGCTACAATAAATGCGACTCTTTCTCAGCTGAGCTGTAGGGAAAGGGACTTGTAAACTCTTGGACTGCTCCTTCAAGAGTGAGCACATTCAGGGGAACAGTAAAGATCTTCTGAGGGGAGGTGATGTTCTCCCATAGCTAAAGAGCAGAATAAAGATCATTCAGGACAAGCTGCTGGATTCTCATGTGAGGAAAAGGTCTCCACTAACAGAGACTTGGAGAAATAAGGTTTTTGCGGTGGTTTTGCCACTTCATACTCTGCTGTTCTGTTCTTATTACTTTTCTTAGGGTGAAGTTACACCATACTAATAGAATTTCAAATGTTAATGTTCACATGTTAAAGCTCATTAACTAGTGTTTATTGTGGTCCTTAACCCTGCCCCCATCCCCATCTCCCCCACTAAGCAGGGATAGAGCACAGGACTAAGTACAGACAGCCAAAAAGCCCAAGGCTGAATGGATCCAATCTTTGCAGGTTTCTCTAAACTGCCCAGACTGAACTGATAAGTAAGTGAACTGACATTCACTTTTCAAACTGGAAAGGCAATCAGACCCCTGCAGTGGCCCATACCAGTACCCAGGAGCATTAGAAC
>NW_017729033.1:69826277-69845711 GCF_001723915.1 Gavialis gangeticus | reverse complement strand
GGCTGAATGGATCCAATCTTTGCAGGTTTCTCTAAACTGCCCAGACTGAACTGATAAGTAAGTGAACTGACATTCACTTTTCAAACTGGAAAGGCAATCAGACCCCTGCAGTGGCCCATACCAGTACCCAGGAGCACTAGAACGTGCTTCCCAGCCTTCTGGCCACTGCAGAGAGCTTGGCAATTTCCCCCCCGTGTTATGCCCTCTCCTCAGCCTCTGGCTGCTGAAAAGTGGGCATTGGGGAACCCCCCCTGCAGGGTCTCCCTGTTGCAGGGGAAAGGGGAAGGGAGGAAGCCCCTGTGGGGCATTTCTCCCTCTTGCTCAGCTGTGCAAGTCCCCTAGCCATGCCCTCTCCTCAGCACAGACAGGCTATGAAGCCAGTTTGTAGGGAAACCCACGCCTACCAGACCACCAGTCAGGGTCTCCCCTGGTGTAAGGGGAAGGGGAGAAGCCCCCAGTGGAGCATTTTTCCCACTCCCCCATTCCTTTCCAACCCAGAGCTGGTGCCCCTCCATGGCCAGCAGGCCAGTGGAGGAGGAGGAAACACCCCCCACCCCATTTGGCTCCAGATGCCCAGCTGGGCTGTACCTGGCACAGGGGGAGAGGGAGAAGTTTGCAGTGGGAACTTTACTTTCCACTTCAGAGCTGGGCCGATGACCCAGCCACACCCCCTCCTCACCTGGTGGGCTGGCTGAGGGAGTGTGGGGTGGGGGGAACTGGCTCCCCACCATGTGGCTCTGAACTCCCAGCTGTGCTGTGCCCAGCACTGATGGGTTGGGAGGAGCCCACAGTGGGGTCTTTACTCCCCACATCTGAGCTGGAAGCCAGCATGATCACCTGGCCATGTTGCTTCCTGGGCTGGCAGACAAATTAAGGAGGGAGTAGGTGGGGAGAGCTCCCCCACCTGGTTCTGAACCCCCAGCTGGGTAGTGTCTGGGGTGGATGGGAGATTGAGAAGTCCCATCCCCCCCCCCGTCTCCTCAGCCTGGCTCCCAGCTTCCAGCTTGGGCAGGGGCAAGTAAAGCCCCCACTGAAGACTTCCCCCTTGCCTGTGCTGAGCACAGCCTGTCTGGCGGTCTGGAGCTGGGTGGGGGGAAGCCCACAGTGGGGGGCTTTACTCTCCTACCCGAGCTGGGATCTGGGCTGATCTCCTGGCCATTCCTCCTCCTGGGCTGGCGGGCTGGCTGAGGAGAGAAAAGCAGAAGCCCAAGCTGGGCTGTGCCAGGTGTGAGTGGGATAAAAGCCAGTGGTGGGGGTGTTACTCCCCCTGCCCAAGCTGGAAGCCAGGAGTTGAGCTGATCACCTGGCCTTGCCCCTCCTGGCCTGGCAAGCTGGTTGAGGAGGGAGTGGGGGAAATGCCCTGTCCCTCTGCCTAGCTCTGGATCCATGCTGGGCCATGTGGGAGGCGGAGTAAGCCCACAGTGGGGGCTTTACTCCTACCACCTGTGCCGGGAGCCAGACTGATCCCTCTGGCTGAGGAGGGGGCAGGGCTGGGGGAAATTGGCTTGACTCCCGGGTGTGGGGGCTGGAAAAGCCTCCGCTAACAGCTGGGGGCAGGGCCAGCCCTGCTCCACTGGAACAGAGAGCACAGCTTAGGGCTGCATAACATCCTGGGATGCTGGAGGACTGGAAGTTAACTTGAACTGGGAGGGGATCTGGGACCAAAGTTGCATAAACTGGTTTGACCTAAATCAGGTAAGTCTGATAGTACATCCATCCAGGTTTATCTTAAACCAGTTTGGGCCATATTGAAAGTGGTTTAAGTGCACTGAATGGTTTAAGTGCGCTGGTGGACTTTGAAAGATTAGTTAGATGGGCGGACCAGAACCAGATGCTGTTCAACACTGAGAAGTGCAAAGTGCTCCATCTGGAGAGGAAAAATCTGCAATAAAATTACAGGCTCAGTGATGCTACACTAGCTAGCACCATGTCTGAAAGGGACCTGGGGGTCATAATTGACCATAAAATGAATATGAGCCACCAGTGTGATGCTACAGTTAGCAGAGCAAACAATACACTGGCATGCATCAACTGATGCATCTCAAGCAAAACTAAGGAAGTTATTCTCCCACTCTACTTGACACTGGTGAGGTTGCAGCTGGAGTACTGTGTCCAGTTCCGGGTGCCACACTTCAAGAAGGATGTGGAGAAGCTCGAGAAAGTCCAGAGAAGAGCCATTCATATGATTAGAGGCCTGAAGAGCAAGCCATACAAGGAAATGCTGACAGATATGCAACTGTTCAGCCTAGAAAAGAGAAGACTTTGGGGAGATTTGGTGGCAACATACAAAAATATCAGGAGATGGCATCAGGTGCAATGTTCCCTTTAAGGTGTAGCGGTTCATGAGCATACCGCTTTAGTCCATGAGCACGCCGCTTCAGTCCGTGAGCATGCTGTGAGTGAGCCACTTAGGTCCAGTCCCAAATTGGTCCCACCTCCCCCTTTCAGCATGCGCTGCTTCAGTCCACCCCACAATTGGTTCTCCACACCATGCTGCAGCCTCCAGGTAGGTGCACGCAGGTCCCCCGTTGTTGCACAGCATTTTTTTTTTATTGTGCATAGCCATCCCTGCATGCAGGTTAGAGGGAACACTGATCAGGAGCTAGGTGAACAACTATTCCCCAAAGTGCCCCAAGGGAAAACCAGGAGCAATGGTCATAAAGTCCTAGAAGGAGGTTTCAGACTGGATATAAAGAAAAACTTCTTTACGGTTCGTGTGACCAGGCTCTGGAATAGACCCCCAGCAGGGGTAGTGCAAGCACCTACCCTGGAGATCTTCAAAAGGAGACTGGATGCACACCTTGCTGGGGTTATTTGAACCTAGCAGTCTTTCCTGCCTAGAGCCAATGGCTGGACCCAATGATCTCACAAGGTCCCTTCCAGCCCTAAACTTCTGTGAATCTGTGAGATTTAAACTAGTTCCTGATCATTTAAACCAGTTTGTGTGTAACATCTGTCCCTAGCCATGCCCAGCTCTCCAGCCCTCTAGTGGCAAGTCAGAGCTCTACAAGGCAAGAAACAGTATTAACCCTTAGGCTAAGGATAGAAGTTACACATATACCAGTTTAAGTGATCAGAAACTGGTTTAAACCTGTAACAGAACAAAAATTCAGTGCGCATAAACCAATTTCAAAATGGCCGGAACTGATTTAAAATATACCTGGTTGAATGTAGAATCAGACTTAACTGATTTAGGTCAAACTGGTTTGTGAAACTTCTGTCCCAGATCCCTTCCTAGTTCAAGTTAAATCAGAGTCTCCCAGCATCCTAGGATGCTTTGCAGCCATGAGCTGAGCTTTGCTGTCTGCTCCAGAAAGCAGGGTTTGCCCTACCTCTCTGCTCCCTAGCCAGAGCAGTGAGGGCAGGCTGACAAGGGGGCAGGGGTGGGAAACCTGGCTGGGGACCACATCTGGGTCTCCTGGCTGAGGGGGGAGAGCCCCTACCAGACTTTTCCCCACTGAAACAGAAGGGACGGAGGCATGGAGCAGGGTATATGGGGGGGGACAACAGCCTGAGAAGGACTGCCCCCCCAGGCAAACCCTGGTCAAGGTCTGGGAGGGGCTTTACTCTTCCCTTCCCCAGCTCAGTCTGTTGGCCATGCCCCCTGTTCTCCACTTGAGGAGGACACGGGGCACAGATGGGCAGCAGCCTGAGAAGGACTGCCCCCCGCCCCAGGCAACCCCCAGCTTGGGTTGGAGGAGGGGGCTTTAACCCCCCTTTCCCCAGCTCAGTGTGCTAGGGAACTGGAGCTGGAAGGACTGGTCCCCTGCCACTAAGCACAGGGCCATCCCCTGCAGGACCAGACTGAGAGGTGGGAGGTGTTGGCAAAGACCTAACACAATCATCACATGTATGTGCTGGAGACAGAGCTAAGGGAACAGAGGAGGGTCCCGGACTGCTTGGGATGGTGTGACCAAAGAAAGCCGAGGACTGCATTTACATTACAAAATGGCAGGAGACCAGCAGACTCCACCCTCTCCCATCTCTGGCAGAGATTGAGGCAGGCAAACAGTTGATAAGGGGATGGGGTATAATTCCCTTCAGCTTCTCCAGGCCATGGGGGAGGGGGAAAGAGGCTGGGGAACTGGGTCCAGAGGGACTGGTCCCCTGCCACTAGTGAGCACAAGGCCAAGCCCTGCAGGACCAGACTGAGAGGTGTTGGCAAAGACCTGGCATGAAGCTAAGGGAACAGGAGAGGGACTGCTTGGACTGGTGCAACAAAAGAAAGCAGAGAACTACGTTTACATTATAAAGCAGAGCCTGTAAAAGCTGGGAGACCTATGAAGAGATAAAAGACACTGAATGTACGAGAGTCCTTGCAAAGGTGCTATGGGGGTGGGGAAGTATACTAATGTCAAGGCATTCAAGAGGAAAAGGGGTGCAAGTGTGCCTGTAAAAACCCAAGTAGAGATGAGGCCTGTGGGATCTCCACTCTAACACCTAAGACCACCTGCTGATTCCCCAAGAAGGACTTTCTGAATACCTGACTGTACGGAGACACTGCCCTCAGGGTTACTTAAGACTTATGCAAAACTTTCTCTTGTCTTTTTGGTTTATTACATTCCATTTTAACTTAATCTAAGTTGTGTGTGCTCTCACTGTGTTTTACTGGGCTGTATCTTGGCTTAGATGAAGATTTTTGGTTGTTCTTTGTTGTATCCTTGAGGTTGCAAATTGCTGTGTTCAATACATGCTCACTTCAGAGAAAGAACTATTCTTGCTCAAGTTTTTATGAATTCAGTGCCACTACCTTTTTCCCTACCCACCCCCTCCTCAGCCTGGCAGAAGCTGCCCCCCACTTGAGTGGAAAGAAAGGGTGGGGTGGAGAAGTCTGGCATGCACTACCCCCACCTCCCCACCCAGGCTGGAGTCTCATGCAGGCCATGATGGGTTTAAAGCATCCCTCCCCTTGACCTCAGCCCCTGGGCTGGGGCCTGGCCATGTCCTCTCCACTTGAACAGGGTTGGAGGGGAAAGCCTTGGAGCTTCAGTCCCTTCCCTTTGGCAGTGGCTGGGAGGCTGGAAGGCATGCTCTACTGCCTCCACTGCAGGCATGTGGCTGCATTTCCAGAATCAAAAGTGAATGTTTGTTCATTTGCTTCAGTTTAGACTAATCTGCAAAGACTGAATCAATTCAGCCTCAGGCTTTTTGACTGTCTGTACTTAGCCTTAATGTGTGACTGTTCTCAGCATGCTCTAACTTTAGAATGGCTTAATATTCCAGAGAGTTCATAGGGTCTAAATGTAACATGTAACTTCACCCTTGAGGTGGTAATTGGGAAGGCTTAATCACACCTTTTTCCTACAGACTGCCACAGGCACAGAAGAGTAGATTTAGATTTGTTTTGCGGACAGTGTATTTCTGGATTTGTTTGTCTGTAATGGGCTCTTGTGATAAAAAATGTTAAATATGTTCTTTTCATTAAGAAAATCTATATGAGTTCATTTTAAGCTCCATCTCTTTTATAAAGCTTATTTTTTGTCCTTTTGGTTCACCATTTATATTAATCATAGAACATTCAGAAGGATTTGAGGTGAGACAGTAACCAAACCAGTTAGGTAGTTGCTTCAGTTTACCCTTTTGTTATATTGGAAAACTGGAAGAAGCTGAATAGCTGAAGTAGGAGGGACACAGAATAAGAGATCCATACAATACATGAGGGGAAGGGTGGGTCTGGAATTCTTACTTGATTGAGAGACTGAAAAATGAAATGCCTGGCTGCCACGTCCGTCGTGTTGTTAACTGAAAGGGGGTGCCACTGCACTCCCTGTGGATCTGTCCCTGTTTCTAGATGCTGTTCCCAGCCCCTGAGTCTGGCAGGCTTCTGCATAGTGCAAGAACACAGAGAATATAGTTTCATAGTTTCTAGGGTCGGAAGGGACCTGAGCAGATCATCTAGTCCGACCCCCTGCCATGGCACGAAGAGCACTGGGGTCAAATGACCCCAATAAGGTGGTCATCCAACCTCCTCTTAAAAACCCCCAGGGTGGGAGCCTGCACCACCTCACTTGGAAGCTGGTTCCAGACTCTAGCCGCCCTGACCATGAAGTAGCGCCTCCTGATGTCCAACTTAAACCTTCCCTCCGCCAGCTTGTGACCATTGTTCCTGGTCACTCCTTGCGGCGCTCGGGGGAACAGGGACTCCCCCAGCGCCTGCTGATCCCCCCTAACCAGTTTATAACAGGCCACAAGATCCCCCCTCAGCCTTCTCTTTTGAAGGCTGAACAGGTTCAGGTCCCGCAACCTTTCCTCATAGGACCTACCCTGCTGTCCCTTGATCATACGAGTGGCCCTCCTCTGGACCCTCTCGATGCTGTCCACATCCCTCTTAAAGTGCGGCGCCCAGAACTGGACGCAGTACTCCAGCTGCGGCCTGACCAGTGCCGCATAGAGGGGGAGGATCACCTCCTTGGACCTGCTCGAGATGCATCTGTGGATGCACGACAAGGTGCAGTTGGCCTTCCTAACCGCCTCCCCACATTGCCGACTCATGTTCATCTTGGAGTCAATAATGACTCCCAGATCCTTTTCCACCTCCGTGCTGACAAGAGGGATTATGACTTAAAGATCCCTCATCCTGATTCCATCTCTCCACCAGTTTTTTCATCTGCTACATCAAATATCACTACTTTTATTCATTTTCATGGCCTTCCACAGCCTGCCTCCATGGTATCTGCCATTACCCACTCAGTAGCAAGAAGTCAACTCCTGCCCTCCAGCTGGCTTATGCTGCCAGTTAGCTTTGCTCACTTTTAATATTTTCAAACAAATGCCTTTGTCCTTTGTCCTATACTATGTCTTATACTTGGGATGAGATCTCCATTAAACATCTGCAAAGCAACTTCAGTGTTGTCCTTCAAACCTCTCCTTACAACTTGCCTTTGTTCTGTTGTAGCTAGTAGATGGAGACAATCGCCTATCATGGTGAGCAACATTGTTTTCTTTCTTTTTATGCCCCATCTGTGTTTGTCCAATGGTTGTCACTTTTCTTTTACTTAGATTCTAAAGTCTTAGAGTGGGGATTATTGTTTTATTCTGTGTTTGTACAATAAGTTCCTGGTCCTTTTCTGAGCTCCTAGACACTATCATAAAGATAGGGGCATCAGGGTCATTATGTTCAATATCCAGTTCCAATATTACACATTCAGTGTGACAGTGAAGGACAACTGAAAGCTCTTGAGTCTAACATGAAATGTCATGGGCAAAATATATCTAAGAAGATATATTTGGCAGCTTCATGAATTATGCAGCATTCTTAGTCAAGTTTTGAAAAGTTCTTCATGAGCATGAATTCACACCATAGAATTCTGGTCAGGTCTAATATAGAACAGAATAGGGTCAATTAGATGGAAGATTATTTGGGGCGTGGAATGTTTCTTATTTTATTTGCAAATACCATGTTTGTTTAAACCAGCACTGTCCAATTAGCAGCTCTTGGGCTGCATCCAGCCTGTAAGGGGTTAATACACACTCCATGGCCTGCCATCACTCTCACAATTGGTCCTGCTGCTGGAGTGGCTGCATCTCTGGACAGGGCAGCCCAGTAGGAAGGACCCAGGGAGTCCTGCTGTCTGCTTGGTGGTAGAGTTTGTCTTGGACAGCCAACACTGTGGGCAACCCTCTTAGTATGTAGCTGGCATAGCATGTGACTTGGCAGCCCATGAGCCACACAGCATGCAGCCCCAGGTCACTCAGAAGCTGGATAACCTTAGTTTAAGCAAGTATACTTTTTGTGCCTTATGCAAGGAAATGCACCTTCCATGCATTACTGGTGAAGAACCATAATTTGTAGTGTTGCCAACACATTTTAACATCACACATCTTAGAGCTGGTAAGGGCAAGGGCTTTGGGAATCATGTGGTTAGGTGGGCATCCAAGTCAGTAGAGTAACTAGGGGTGGGCAAGAGGGGCACCAACCCCAGGTGCTAAGTAAGGAGGGGTGCTGGAATTGCCCTCCACTCCTATAGAGTCTGCATCCAGCCAGCAAGAACAGCCCCAAATCTTACCCATGCTGGGAACTCCAGACCAGTCCCTGACTGCTGCTTCTGCTTCAAGAGCAACAGCCAGGACAGACTGTCACAGGGCACTAAGGTGCCTGCTCTTTTAAGGGCAGAGTCTGCCTAGAGAGAGGATCCTAGGAGCCAGGCAGAAACCCCACTGGTGCAGGTTACTATGGCAGTAGGCTAACAAGGGAATTAGCCTGCACCTGCACCTGGTCAGCTGACCGGAAGAAGGCAAGGCCCTGGGCACATATAAACCCCAGGGCTGAGGCCACCAGGAGCTAGTTCTCTGACAGCAGCCAGGGGAAAGAGCATGAAGCAAAGAACTGCCCAGAGATGCTTTGGCCACTTGATAGGCTGCTTGGAGTTCCCAGAATGGGTAAGACTGCCGCACCCCACCTTGGGTCTCAGAGCCTCACCCCCCACCCCAACTCCATCTCAGGTTTTGCCTAGGGTGACAACTCTGCTAGTTATGGCTCTGAGTCTATTTTTGATCTTTAAAAATCTCAGGGGTCCAGTCTGCATGGTTGCAAAGAAAAATCTTGAAAATATGAAATTCTAAAAACTCTAGACTTAATAATTAGAAGGTAAGTTAAAAGACTTTAAAATGTTTTTTAAACTAATCTCACAATTTTTGGGGCTTACTCCAAATTTTTGAAGCCTTGTGGTTGGCAAAGCAAAATATGATATTAATTTACAATAATACAATGATGGGAAGAATTAGTGTGGCTGATCTGCTAGAGTGAGTGCTATTTTTATTGGCTATTACCACCAGCACATTGTGCAAATAAATTCTTTCTTTCTTTTTAAAAACATAACTTGTATTTAACCCCACTTTTGTTCTGCTTTATTTTAATCCTACTGCTGAGAGGCATACAGAGGAATTCACACTAATTCACAGATAACACAATAATTCATAGATAACAATGAAACACAAGAGGCACTTAGAAATTCTAGACATTGAGTACATTGGATACTGTTTTATTTTTACCTCTACCATCCCACTATCTTGTTTTTTCTTTCCCTTAATTTTCCTGGCAATGTTTAACACTAAAGGTCATAATCTGAATCCAAAATATTAAGCATTGCACTCCTCCTTAATAAGTATCAAATGTTTAATAATACGGAACCACTTTTGAAATCCTCATGTTTGACAATCCATAATCTTTATTCCTCTGAAATGTGCCTATTCCCAGAGGGAGATGAAAGCATGTGCCTATATTTTTTGTTCTGTTCCAGTAGTGGTTCTGGCTCCAAAGGGGATTTCTGCCCTAACAAAACCAGCAGTTCAAAAGTAAATGTTCAGGTAAGTATGCACAAGGCAATGACTTGGCCTACTCATGTTATTTACAGCATGCAAATAATTTTGATAACTTTCTTAACTGAGTCACAGCCAGGAAAGGAGGGTCTGGGGAGGAAAATAACCACAAATGGTGCAGCTGCCTCACTGAAGCAAACAAGACAGTAGTTAAAAAGAATGTATTGTACTGTGTATATTAAAAAATGTGTATAGAAAATTGAGACACACTAATTTCGGGTACATCAGGCATTATTCCATTGAAATGTTTGATCCAGTTTCAGCATTGCTGTTACAGTAACATGACACACACTCCGGAGGCTTGGTCTGCATGCCAGTTCTATATGGGCATAATTGCATAAAAATATAGGTGCCATATTGGGTCAGACCAGTGGTGCTCAACTGCTCTCTCTGGCAGGCTGGATGGGCAGTGCATGGTTCAAACATGGGCTGGATCCTGCTGGTGGTTCTGATCCACCACCCAGTGTCTGCACAGTGGGGCCCCATCTGGCCCTGCAGAGCTGGATGGAGGGGCAGCCTGGCCCAAGCCCAGGCCTGCAAGGGGTGAAGGGGGCTTTACCTGGCCCTGTTGGGGAAGGGGCCTGATGCAGTCATGGGGTGGGGGAGGGCATAAAAAGGTGTATGGCTTGGTCCCAGGAGATATCATAGGCCACATTTGGCCCATGAGCCAGAGTTTGAGCATCCCTGACCTACCCCAATGTCTTCTCTCTGGGGCTGCTGGAAGACATTCAAATAATCACATGATGGGATCTGATCCCAACAATCGTACCTCCTGCCATGCCACATGTGCAAAGCCCAATGGTTCCCAGTGCCAAAAATTTGAAACTCCAATGCCTGATATCCCTATTGGGGCTGTTGGGCACAGGAGTTTAAACTCTCCAGTGGGGAGATCCTTTGATTCCCTGCATCTAGAAGCCCTGGCATAATTGTTGGGTGTGAGGATTTAAAATCCCTAATAGAGGGAACCTCTCAGATCTATGTTTATTGTGCCTTAAATGTAATGTATGCTAGGGATCTAATACTGGCGAGTGGTAAATGCCTTAGAATGAGAGCCTGTGTACAGGGCATGTCTAATATAACCCATCCTGTCATATCTTCCCTGGCATCAACCATTATTGGCTTACAGATGTCAGATAATACTTCCCTGACTGTTCTATTTAATCACTCCCCAACAGACCATGAAGTTGTCTAATCCCTCTTTAAACCTTGCTATGCTATCTGCCTCTACGACCTCCTTCAGCAAGTGTTCTACAAGTTAACCATGCAGTTTAGAAACATAGAAAAATACTTCCTATTGTTTATTTTAAACCTGTCTCCTGTTTGTTTTCAGTGGGTTTTCCATGTGCCCAGTTCAGGGTATTTACTTATGATCAGGGCAGAATCTGGTTTACAGTTTACTCTAGCTATAAACCTATTACACAAAGCTCTGCTTTTATGTGCACTGAACTGCACTACAGTCAGTTACTTTTCACATACATTTCACTACAGTTGGAACTTAGTTCACTATGTTCCGGAAAACACAGCTCTGGAATATGCAAAACTATGGAAATCTAAAAGAAAAAAGGGTGCTAAAGAAACCAAAAGAAAAGTTTGTAAGTCTGATAACTTCAAGAATACAGCCATGGAGCCAGCTGCACTCCTCACAAAACTGATGTAAATCTAGATCAGAAGTAATTCAGACCACCAAGAGTAAATATGCTACCCTGTGCAAAGAATGAAACCTTTAATTGTATTCTTTGGAACCTGTCCAAGGGGTTATGCAAGCACAAAGAAAAAAATAGGAAATTAAAAAAAAAACAACCCCACACAAAGCTTTGTCTTAATTTTCAGCTGAACTGTGTACTTTTCCTGACATCTAGTGGCATATAATAAATGTTTCCTTTAATAGTCAGCTATACGTTTGGAATTGAACCATCCTCTCCTGGGATTTTCATCCAGAATGGGGCCTTCAAAGGCAGAAAATTCCCAGAAGCAGTCTTTGCCAATGCTCCAGTTTCTTTCATGAGGCATTTGCTCCCCCCCTTTCCAGAAGAATCCAGCCCCAAAACCAGTGGAGTCAAGGGCCCTACAGTACGTAAAGGCCATCTGTGACAATGCTTTGGGGTTTCACAGTAACTCTGAGGTCTCCTGCAATTTTTCTCCACTTCTTCACAGTACAATTCAACTGAAACCTTACCATCAGGGACCCTGTTACAGGCAGGTGCCCATGGAAACTATTCTAATTAGGTACCCTGCTGCACAGATAGGGGAGAAGAGGACAACAGTCTCTGAGGCAAGGGACAGACATTACACAAACTGGTTTAAGTGATCAGAAACTGGCTTAAATCTGTAACAGAACATAAGTTCAGTGCATATAAACCAGTTTCAAAATGGCTGAAACTGGTTTAAGATAAACCTGGTTGAATGTAGTATCATACTTAACTGATTTGGGTTAAACCAGTTTCTGCAATGTCTGTCCCAGACCCCTTTCTGGTTTAAATTAAACCAGAGTCCCCCAGCATCCCAGATGCTTTGCAGCCCAGGGGTGGGCTGGGCTGTCTGCTCTAGAGAACAGGGCAACCCTGCCCAGCTCTGGCAGAGACTGAAGGCATAGCAGGGTCTGCCTGGCTTTCCCCCTGCCCCGCTCCCCCCTTGCCACTCACTGCTCAAGCAGGGATTCGCCCTCTTCCATCTCCCACAGCATGGACCCCAGCCCCATGGACCCTAGCTGGCATGTGGTATGCTGGTGCAGTGGACTTACCAATTCAATCTGGCTCAAACAGGCTTGGAAAATTTTTGTTTTGATTGGTGGAGCCAATCAGGTAAGGGCTGGGCAGGGCTGTCCCCGACCCCAGCATGGTGGGGCAGGGCAAAGAGCTTTCAAGACCTGACTGAAGTCTGCATTCTGCAGGTCTGGCAAGACTTCGAGGGCAGAGCCTCCAAAGTGCAAAAGAGCTGCATGCCTAGCACAAGGGATATGTGTCAGGGGCGACAAAGAGAGTGGAGCAGAAGGAGAGCTGGGGAGAACTGGCCCAGCGGGTGGAGCCAGTGCCCAGAAGAGCCCCAAAGACTCCCCATGCCAGTCAAACACTCCAGCCCCAGCAGTGTGCAGTGTGCAGTGCAGTGCACAGGGTCCAAACTCTGGGAGCTGCTCAAGGCAGCTTGGGTCTGCAACCCCGGCAGGAGGCCTGGAGCTCAGTGCATGGCTTGGTGCATGGAGCCAGGGCCCTGGGAGCTGTTTGGTGACCTGCCCAAGCCACAGGCCAAGAACCCTGGAGAAGTTCCCCTTTCCTACTGGCTGCAGGAGCACTGCCAATGCTCCAGGACCACTCTGGGCACTGGGTGCTCAAAGGGTTAAGTTTAATCTAAGGCTGATGAACCTTATATTTTGTGCAAGCACCTTATATTTTGTTATTTACAGTGTGATTTGTTGTTCAAGGTTATTATGTATATATGTATATAGCTGGGATAGCGACCTTGGTTGATACCTTCCCTGGGGCCTACCAATATTTACCTGTACTTATCCAGAACTATCTGCATCTATTGATTGTTTATTTATTTGGGTTAGTCTGTATCTATCAATTGTTAAACCTGTATTTAATCCGACTTACCTGTTGTTCACCTGTACTCACCTATGGTTTACCAGTTTTATATCAGCTGCTTACCTGTGTAGGGTTTGTCACCATTGGAGGTAGTGTAACTTTGGGTCTCCATTTATAAAGAGTATAGTATTGTATAAAGATTGTATATTGTACGAATCACCTGTGCTTACCTGGTTTAAATCAGTTATTTACCTGTGTTGGGTTCAAAGCCGTTGGTGGTGGTATAATTTCTTAGTCACCATTTATAGAGTATAGTGTTACATGTAAAGTATATGTATATCATGTTTGGGTTTGTTTGTGTGTGTATATTATTATACATATGTGTATATGTATGTATATATAATGTGTGTGTATCAATGAAGCTGCAAATAGTTAAGATATACTTTGTCCTGGCCTGATAACTAGTTCCCTCTCACTGCACTCTGGCCTAGCCACTTATCCCTTCTATTTGGAGAGGGAGTACATACCCACGTACACCTGAACTACACTAGCTAACGCTGAGAGGTGTGTGTCTCCAGTTTCACTGGGACAGGACAAAGGCAGACAGGACAGTATCCGCTTAGAGATTTTTTGAGCTAATCAACAGGCCAGCTGGCAGTGTCCCTCCATTCCTTCCTTGCTTCCTTGGAAAAAAACTGTTTAAAAAAAGCTTGAACTAATGAGAGAGGCTTTTGTTTTCTTGATAGGCTTTTAAACGCTGTGTTATCAACTCCCTGCTGGTTCCCTCACCTGTCAGGTTTGCTGCAGACAGTATTGAAAAGCTCAGTATCAACAGATACATTTCACTGCACCAAGTGGTCCTCCCTCTGTTTCTCCCCTTTGCCTCACTTACCCTCTTAGTACTATGTCAACCTGACTATTAAGGAAAAGAAATGAATACTAGAAATACCCCAAGACTGAACAGTAGTAGCTGATGCCTGCAGAAAGACAGTATGACCTAGTGCATACAGCACTGGCCTGGGACACCTGCGGTCTGACTTTCTTCCCATCTCTGCCACTAGCCTGCTGGGTGACATTGTATTCCACTCTGTGCCTCAGTTTCTTCATCTATAAAAATGCTACTAAATAATAATACTAAACACTATGAAAACTAAGGATGACATACGTGCTATATAAGATTGGTGTATTATCTTACCCAAGTGTACAGGGCTAAATTGGCCACCTCCAGTGTAGAAGATGAAAATCCCAGGTAAAAGCTATTATAGGTTGAACTTCCCAATTCACTATAAATTTCATTTGGAGTAGGTTACCAGTCAAAAGGGTAGAATGGGTGTGTGTTTGACATGAGTATGAAACTTTCCCTGTAGATCTCAGGGTTCCTTGTATTCCTGACTTTTCAGCAGCATGATCAGGCATCAGTGTCTGTCCTCTTGTCTCTACCTGCTTCTTCCAATTTTTTACCCTGTTTTACTCTGTTAAGCCTTAAGTTTATTCCCTTCATAGAATGAAAGATAGAAGAGAATTTGTTACATGGTGACTTCCTTCTTTAAAGTTTTACAAGTTAAATCTTTTCAGATTTAATGTTTTAGGGGCCACTTAAAATGCACTTGCAAGATTTGTCTTGAGACCCATCTATTACCATCACAGTTAATTTTTTCTATATCAATATAGGGCCAACTCCTGCCTGCCTGATTCACAAGTGAGTCCATTCAAGGCAATGAAACCGTTCATATAAGAGGCAGACAGGCAGGCCAATAGGCAGACATAGAAACAGGCTCGATTCTTTTACAGCCACCTTAACTGTTTCTGTTATATACTGCAAGTCTTTTGAATAAGTCAATTTTATAAACAGGAAGTAATGATATTAGTCATGTTCGTATTGAATCATTTTATTTGGACAAATGAAGGCAAAACAGCTGCATGCTCACCATTTGTATTTATTTTATTAAAAAGTTTATGTTTTGTGCACCTACATTTTTATCCTTCAAAAGCTTTTCTGCCTATGAAATGATAGAGTAGCCTGATTGAATCCCAATGATACTTAAAGCATCTTTTTAGACCAGCATTACAGATCTGAGGTATGCAACAGGACAGAGCACTAAAAATACCATTTTTATACAGATGTGGTGATTTAAGGCCCTTATAAAACAAAGGAGAAGTCTGATTTGAATCCCAAACTCTAACAAAATGTACAGATTGCACAGAGGGAATTACAATGTTTAAGAATTCAGACCACTTTGTGAACATTAAATAGTAAACATCCAGTACTTTACTGTGTATGAAAAGGACTCTTTATTCATACTCCAAGAAGACCTAACACACTGGCAAAGATATATATTATATTTTCCAGATAGTTGTTTATTATATTGGTTGAATACCATACATATAAAAGTAAAGCAGTTATAATTGAAAGAGTATGTGGGGTTTTTGTTTTTTTCCCCCAATGCTATAAAGCCCAGTTCTACTCTACCTTTTATCAGTGCCTGTCAGGAGAAATTTCAGTGAAGTCATAGGTGAAACGGACATATTCAGAATCAGACCTAAAATCTTCATCTCTGAAGGAGGGAAAATAATGGTCATCACGTAGCATGAATCCTGTGGCGCATCTAGTTCAATATCCTGTCTCTGAATGTGTCCATTACCAGGTGCTTCAGGGAATGGAGCTAGAACCCCATAATAAAAAACTATGAGCAAGTGTGACTCTAGGGATTTTTTTTTTCCCTACTCCTTATCAGTTAGTGGCTAGTTTTTGCCCTGGGCTGTGATTTAAGTACATCATCAAATATAACACACTTCCCAAAGGGAAAATGATACTTTTTCTCCCTGCTGTAACAACAGTTATTACTAATGTGATCATCTGGAAATAGCTGTAGGTATTACATGTGAGTGAGTAATTTAGATCAAGGGACGTACACCAAATTCTGATAATGATAGAGGGGTGGAAAAAGGGAACAAAAAAGAATGAAGGAAAAGGGGGATAACTTGAAAATAAACTACTTGACTCACTTTCAAGGTACAAAGGTCTGAATATATTAAGTGCTAAGCACCCTCAGCTCTTGTTTACTAGGATGGAATCTGGGTATGCTCAGCATTTTACAGAATCAGACTCTAAATTATTAGCATCTTCATCTGCTAATTGCAGCTCAATTAAAGCAAAAAACACACACACCTGATTGGTGAAAACCCCAGTGCCAAGAAATAGCCCTTCCATTAACTTTGGAACTTTGAAATGGCAAATATTTTAAATGAACAAGAAATTTAAATACATTTTCCAGCACATTACTGTTTTTCTTTAGTATTCTACTGAGAGCAATTTAATTTCAACTGCTGGAAAATCCATGCTTTATTACAACCTGGGAATTTTCTTTGCACAATGATTTTCTTTTGCTCAAGCCAGCTAATATTTCATGATTCCCAATGCAAAAATTAGGCAAAACAAGCACCTGCACTGCAAGATCTCAAGTCCTTACCAAAACAAATTAGTTTCTTTTGTTCCTTAGCTAAATGTTAACAAACAATTGAATGCATAATCACTGGATCTAGGAAATTCTGTTTGGTCCTGATGTTTTGTTTTTTAAAAGGATGTAATAACTGCTGAAGAGTTATACCATGATTCTTAAGTTAATTCCCCTATGTAACTAATAGAGGAAAGTCTTATCACATGATCAGCTATGGTGCCAGTCAAGTTTATTCTTCAATGAGTACCTTTGACTTTTGGCCAAATGAGAAATTATTCTTAACCCTATTGTGTCAATTAAGTGGTGTTGCTTTGCTTATTGCTTTGGATACTACAATGTAACATGATCACATTCAAACTGAATTCACCTTGGTATAAAGGAATCCAACTGTAGTGTGCTTGCATGTTCAACTCTGACTGCACTGGAGTTGCACTCATTGCCACCTGCACTGTTTTTGCTTTATTGGCTCCTACTTATTACAGCCAGCATAGTATGGCATGAAGTAACAAAAGTATGTCACATTTGCAAGTAACTCATTTAACTAGACATAGGAAATCACATTTTTGAAATGCTGGCAGTACTGCTCAAGAGATATTGATACCTGCCTCATGGGATACTATGAGGAAAGATGAGCTAATTTTCCCCGCAGTGAAATCCGTGACACAATGCCCAGCTGGTGGGAGCAGGACTTGCTTACACCTGTGTAGGCCTAATGGCATGAATTAGTGACTGACCTAACTACAAGGCTACTGAATCATGCTCCCTCATGTACTCTGCTTCTTGCCCATGAATCTTCCACTCCTTTCCACACAGCAGCACAACTTTCACAGGAAAGATACAGGGTGTCCTACCCCAGGTTAGCCAACAGCGTGGTGATTAAGACACTCTCCTAGGAGGTGTAAACTGCAGGTTTGAGCTTCCTTTGGCTAGAGGGAGCTTGTAACCCAGGTCTCCTAGTTCCTGAGTCAGGCACCTAAGTCTGGAGAGAGGTGAAAGTTCAGATACAGTTCTGTGATCAGCATTTCCTATTGGATAGCTCTGGGCAATTCCCAAAGCAGCGAGTAAGTCTTTGGCTCTCTTTTCTGAGGCCCCCCAACTCTCTCCAGGGATTGTACAAAGAGGCCAGACACCTGACTCTGGATTCCACTCTGGGGGCCAGGTGCCTAAAAGCCCAGCATTGCAGCATCTAGCTTGTAGGCTCCTAAATCTTTGGTTGGATATATTCCTATGGTCATAGTCCTGAACTCTGTTTAGTCTCAAGATATCTCCAATAAGCACATACATGTTGTTTATCAGGCACAGCCTTATTTTTATTCTGTCATATGCCTCTGTAATTTATCCCTGCTTTACCTTCCAGAAAGCAAAGGTGAACTTCAAAATGAGCTCTGGATAATATATTGCTTAATGTTGTTCAAGCCTCATTAAATTACCTGCTAGAAATTATCTGGAAGGGTCCTAATGAATTCCACAAGGTTTCTGCTAAACACTTTCTTAGATAGTCTTGAGAGATTCTACCTTGGACTAGGATTAATTGCTTACATTTCAGATGTCAGGGACAAAATATAACTAGTCCTCTTGATGCTACAGGAAACCTGCCAAAAGTACTGATTGGAAACAGTCCAGAGGACTGACTTCATGCACAGCCGCAGGATAGCAGCCACCAGCTGTCTTATAAAGATTATGATTTCTGTTATGGCTTTAAAATGGTGAAAGACCCATGGATAAACAATCAAATTGAAAAGCTAATGCCTTTTAGACCTGGAGTGATTCTGTGCCTACCAGAATTAAGGCATATTGAAAAACAGCTAAGAATTGTCAGCAAAGGCATCATACAAACAATGACCATGATGAAAAAACAGAAATGGAAATTGGGAAGATGTTTTAATTATTCCCAGGAACACATGAATTAATGTCCTTGTCTGTCTTTTGTCCTCATGGAAGGTTAGGTTTGGGAACCTCAGCCCAAATTAATGCAACCCTCTAACTGTAACACAGATCACAACCTATCATACGGATCTAGTTTCTTCCCAACACATATACATTTTATTTTCTATCAATGAACCCTAATACCTTATTTCTTATTGAAAACTACAAACAAATATTCAGATTTGGTTTTAGAGGGTGCCTACAGATGGTTAGGGGAGGTGCTGCAATGCATGGCACTTTACACGAAGCTCCATGAGTCAGAGCCCCTCCCCCCCCCCAAATGTTCACGTTTGGGGGGGGGGGGCTCAAGCCTGCCTTCACAAGCCCTGCCCAGCAGGCAAGGACACTCCAACAGCCTCCCAGGAGGCTGCCAAACCACCTGCCTCCCCAGCCACTGGCCACCCCCTCCCCCAGCTCCTGCTGCAGCGAAGCTGAGCCAGCAGTTGTGAGCTGCCCTTGTCAAGAGGGTTGGGCAGGGAGCAGGGAAAGGCAGACCCCACCCTATGGCAGCCCCTGCGACAGCTACCCAGGCTGGGGTATTGGAGGGAGCCAGGCTGGGCCCATGAGGCAGGGTGGGGCTTCCTTCCCCCGCCCCAGGCCTCTTGACAGTGGCAGCACACATCTGCCAGGTTACAGCTGCCAGGTTGTAGCTGCTGGCTCAGCTTTGCCTCACTCAGAACTGATGTGGGGGAGTGGAGTGGAGCCCCCTCAGCTCATGGGCCTGGCCCAGCTCAGCTCAGCTCCCCACAAATACCCCAGCCAGGGTAGCTGGGGGCAGGGGGGTTTCCACAAAGTGAAAGAGCTCTCTTCCAACCTGCTCCCCTCCCCGCCCCAACTCCAGCCATGTCAAATCCCAGACAGTAGGTGCAAGCTGTCCCCTTCCTCCCCTGCTTCCCAGCTGCACAAGGAGGAGGCTCTTTCCTGTAAGAGCCCTGGGGGTAGGGCTGGGCTGGTGCTCCCCATTGCGAGTGCCAGCCCGGTCCTGCAAAGGCGGTCCTGCAAAGGCACGTGTGAATAATTAACCCTTGAGGGAACCTAAACAGAAGTTCCTTAAAGCACTCTGCTCTGGAGCACATTCAACTAATAGCTGATACATCAAGTGTTAATTTTTCACACAATCGGCCATTTTAAAAGCACTCTGCAGCATATGTAACGGCATGGCTGTAGAGCACTTTCAGAGGCTAGATCTCAAGAAAAACGTAACTTGTCTA
>NW_017729033.1:69820185-69821277 GCF_001723915.1 Gavialis gangeticus | reverse complement strand
ACAGAAGTTCCTTAAAGCACTCTGCTCTGGAGCACATTCAACTAATAGCTGATACATCAAGTGTTAATTTTTCACACAATCGGCCATTTTAAAAGCACTCTGCAGCATATGTAACAGCATGGCTGTAGAGCACTTTCAGAGGCTAGATCTCAAGAAAAATGTAACTTGTCTAAGTGCCCATAACAATGTTGATTGCAATCCTCTCTGCCATTCTCCTCTGCTCAGATTAGAAGAGAGGGCATTATCTTGACTAACACATTCCCAAAGGTCCCCACTGGACTGAAAGAGTGGCCCAATTTAGCAACCTTTCTTCAAGACAGGGGCAGCGGGGCAACTCCATCAGTGCCTTCCAAAGATCCTGGAAAACGGGTGAGAGTGAGGGAGAAAATGACAACTGATGGTTCAAGGTGGACTGAGGGTGAAAGCTGGAACAGGCAGGATTTCAGAATAAGTGCTGGATGTGAGGAGAGGAGGTAAGAGTGACTGCTATATCGTGAGAACAGATGTTTACACAGTGTTTCACCTGAAGAACAGATTTGCCATTTTCTGCCCATGTACTGTAGCTAGACACATGCTGGGGCTTGGATAAAAATCCATACCCCATATTCTGTTGCTGACAGCATCTGAACCCTGATCTTGAAAATACCAAATGAGTCCTTATCTGTCCTGAGGTAAAAGTGGTTATAACTGAAGCTCACATAATGTTGTGTCCTGCAGCCTCTTGAAGGCCATGCAAGCTGCTTGCAACAGGGCGCAGCACAGTGTAAAAGATTGGGTTTGTTTATAAAGTGCTTCTCAACCAGGATGCCCTGGCACCCTGGGGTGCCTCCAGACCTTTTGGGCTAAATCAAAAAAGCCCAAGGCTGAATTGATTCAGTCTTTGCAGATTAGTCCAAACTGAACCAATAAGCAAGTGAACAGACATTTACTTTTCAGTCCAGAAATGCAGCCACATCCCTGCAGTGGCTCAGGCCAGAAGCTGGGGAGCACTTGAGCAGTGAGCATGCCTCCCAGCCTGCTGGCCACTGCTGACAGGAGGGGAGGGAAGCCAGGAGGGAAGCCCTGCAAGGCTTTTCCCTCCCTCCCTGCTTG
>NW_017729033.1:69817511-69819049 GCF_001723915.1 Gavialis gangeticus | reverse complement strand
CCCCTCCCTCCCTCCCTCCCCCAGCTCCCCACCCAAGCAGAGAATGAAGGGGCACGGCCAGGCCACAGCCTTACTGGGTGAGTATGGTGGGGGGGGGTTAAGCCAGCCCCCACCCTGGTCCACACTGAAGCCACTGTTAGCTTGGCTGGGGGCAGGGGTGGTCTGGTTGGAGTCAGTCTGGTTCAGGTGGGGATTTGAACCCTTCTTGCCTCAGGCAGAGCCCAGCTGGGGTCTGGTGCAGGGAGGGGGTTTAAGCCCCCTTCTCCCCTCTGCCTCAGCCTGGCAGGCTGGGCTGGGGCCTGGACATGTCCCCTATTCTCCGCTCAGGTGGGGAGCAGATGGAAAAGCCTCTAAGGGCTTCCCCCTCCCCCCAGCCAGGCAAACTCCTGGCATCAGCACAGGCCAAGGTGGGGGTTTAAACTCCGTGCCCCCACCACAGCCTGCTGGGCTGAGGACTTGCCACATCCCCTGCTCTCCACTTGAACAGGGAACAGGGGGAAAAGCCAAAGAGAGCTTGCTGATTCGAATTCAGTCCCTGATTCAATTTTGCAGAGATTTGCAGAAATTTGCGGCCCAATTCAGTGGCCAAATCTCCAAATCTGAATCGAATCAGAGGACCCTTTAATTTCTCCAAACAAAATCGGAAACCTCCAACTCGATTTGGAGAGATTCAGAAAGATGCAGAAATTCAGACATAGACACATTTTTTAATGTTTTTTCTACATACTTCTAAGTAGCAGGTGGCTCATGAGTGCTGCAATGCTGAGACTCACGGAGCATCCCATATAAGCACGGAAGATGCCCTAGCATGCTCCGCAGCACACCTAGAAGTGGACCAGAAGCACTTTCGGTCCACTTCCAGGTCCGCTGGGGAGCGTACAAGGCCCCCCAGCTTGGTAACTGGTGCCTCCTGAGTCTGAGGGGGGTACCCGGGGTCTCCCTGTGTCCAATCGCTGAGCCATGTGTCCATGTGCTCCCCAGTGGACCCGAAGTGGACCGGAAGTACTTCCAGTCCATTTTTGGGTTCACTGCCAAGCACATGAAGGCCCCCCTTCGCGCTCCTGTGGGACACTCCATCTGCCCCAGCATCACAGCATTCACAAGCCATGCTGGTACCTCAAGGTATGTAGAAAAAAAATTTTAAGCTGTGTCTATATCCGAATTGCTGATTCTCTGAATCAGCATCGAATCTTCTGATTTGGATTCGGCTGAATTGAATCAGGGACAGTGATCCAAATCAACGAATCAAATCACTGTCCCTGATTCAGGCCAAAGCTGAATCCAAATTGAATAGGGCCTGCTTCGCACACCCCTACCAGCTATACCCACTAATATGGCACACCCTGCAGTAGGAGGGGTACTCTGAAGATACAGGTACCTTGGCCAGCTGAGAGTGGCTATTCTACCCATCAGCCCCTGACATTGTTGTGTCCAAGCACTCCCCAGGAGTTTGCCTTTAGTCTTCTAAGTTCAAATTTCTCTGCCAAATAAAAGTTCCTTTTGTCCTTGGAGAATATTTTAAGGGACATAAAAGCCAA
>NW_017729033.1:69790817-69816881 GCF_001723915.1 Gavialis gangeticus | reverse complement strand
ATCAGAGGACCCTTTAATTTCTCCAAACAAAATCGGAAACCTCCAACTCGATTTGGAGAGATTCAGAAAGATGCAGAAATTCAGACATAGACACATTTTTTAATGTTTTTTCTACATACTTCTAAGTAGCAGGTGGCTCATGAGTGCTGCAATGCTGAGACTCACGGAGCATCCCATATAAGCACGGAAGATGCCCTAGCATGCTCCGCAGCACACCTAGAAGTGGACCAGAAGCACTTTCGGTCCACTTCCAGGTCCGCTGGGGAGCGTACAAGGCCCCCCAGCTTGGTAACTGGTGCCTCCTGAGTCTGAGGGGGGTACCCGGGGTCTCCCTGTGTCCAATCGCTGAGCCATGTGTCCATGTGCTCCCCAGTGGACCCGAAGTGGACCGGAAGTACTTCCAGTCCATTTTTGGGTTCACTGCCAAGCACATGAAGGCCCCCCTTCGCGCTCCTGTGGGACACTCCATCTGCCCCAGCATCACAGCATTCACAAGCCATGCTGGTACCTCAAGGTATGTAGAAAAAAAATTTTAAGCTGTGTCTATATCCGAATTGCTGATTCTCTGAATCAGCATCGAATCTTCTGATTTGGATTCGGCTGAATTGAATCAGGGACAGTGATCCAAATCAACGAATCAAATCACTGTCCCTGATTCAGGCCAAAGCTGAATCCAAATTGAATAGGGCCTGCTTCGCACACCCCTACCAGCTATACCCACTAATATGGCACACCCTGCAGTAGGAGGGGTACTCTGAAGATACAGGTACCTTGGCCAGCTGAGAGTGGCTATTCTACCCATCAGCCCCTGACATTGTTGTGTCCAAGCACTCCCCAGGAGTTTGCCTTTAGTCTTCTAAGTTCAAATTTCTCTGCCAAATAAAAGTTCCTTTTGTCCTTGGAGAATATTTTAAGGGACATAAAAGCCAAATAAGAGGACTGGAGAAAAGCAGAGATGCATTCAATGGAAAGTTTCCCTTTACTATGGAAAAATCATCCATTTCTTCTAATGTTGACTCATTTACTAGACAGGATTACTTTAGGTTTAGAGATTTTTGTTATAGACTAGATTAAGAGGCGCCTGTATTGCTGAATGCCATTCTGACCAGTCTCCCTTGATGCTGTGAATTGTTTTTGCAGACAACATTAGAAAGCATAATCTCTGAAAGGTGAACTCATCTCTGTTAGCACAGTATTTATGTGCATTATACTTTTTCCTTACTGAAAATATTTTTGGTTCATGAACAACTCTGAATTCTCTGATTTTTTGAAAAATATGTGAGATGAATTGCCTTTTAGATCAGAACTCAAATATTTAATGAAAGTTGGGCATAGAAAAAGAAAATAATTTTTTCAACAATTTAAGTATTTCCTTATCAGTTGTCCAGCGGTATCAGCAAGTCTGGGTTTATGTAAATTTCAATATAATAGAAACTGGCTGATAAAACAGTAGCGGGCAGAGATATTTCTGCCAGGGGTATTAAACTGGAAGCCACTATCAGCTCCTCAAAAAACAAAATTTTCTCTTAATAATATTAAAGGACTCTGTCATAACTGAAGACTTTAAAAAAGGCTTACCAATGTGATCTCTGTTACTGAAATTCCAGCAAAATAAAATGGGTACATGAGAAAGAGAAAGAGAGAGAGAAAATAATGGAACTAAATATTGTTTTGTTCAGTCCAGTTTAGTAATAAATCCACACTTCCAGACCTAGTTCAATGCTGACAAATTTCTGAATATTGTGATGCTCTACAGTAATTCTCACTGGTTTCAGTATTAATAGGAAAATACATGGAAGACTTCTTTTCTTCATGACTGGTCAGGTAGAGTTATGAAACTGTAGCATGTTTGCCTTTATAATAACTGGTCCTATTCTTTCTTGGAACAGTATAACAGTTCGGTCACTATGCCAGCTCACTTGAATTTGTCTGCTGCAGAGATCCATAACAAGTCATGATCTCCAGTGAAGTTCACTACCCCAGTGAAATGAGTATGAGTCCAAATGAGTGGCAATTTGGACAGTTGCCACATGAAATTCCACACTAAAAGAGTAGCATAAAACCATGCACATACGACTAAATAAAACTTATTTTATTTAATTTTTTTTCTATAAACAGGATCAATCCTAAAGCTTAATGATCACGTTCTTGTGTGCATGCTCAAAATGAGTCTTTTAATAATTTATAACAACTTTTCTAATTATCTTGGAGTCCTCAGGGGAAATGAACATTCTTTAAATCTTCATTTTGCAAATTTCAGTTCTTTCCGTCCTTCAAAAAAGTCCTTATTTTTCACATTGGTATGGCTCCAAAATAAATTACTTTTGCTTAAGCTTGCTACTAAAATCCCCTTTGGGTTTATGAAAATGTGCTGTTGAAAACAATTTTCGTAAATGTACTGTCACGTGAAGAATATTATAGAGGAAGTCTGAATGAAGTCTTAACTCCAATGCTGGCTACCAAGTGACATAAGGAGGAACTAAAAAATAGCAGTGCAGTCAGCTGAAATGCTAATTTACAGAGCAACAGCTTTAATACCTGGTGGAACTCTGCCATCTGGTGGCAATTTAAAGAGAGCGCAAACAAAGCAATCTTCTTGGTTCATGGATATCTTTCATTTTTTAAAGTTTATTTTCATAATCAGATCAGTTATTTCAATGTATTTATCATGCAGTCCAAATTCTGGGGAGGTCACATCACTTAAACCCAAGGATGGGATATAATATTCTTTCAGTCAAGCCAGAGACAAGTTACCACAAATTATAATGTCTACTAAGACATTACTTGTCATATAACTTGCAATCCTGCAATCTGCCACAAGCCTTTTAGCAATCCAAGCAGAATTTCATAATAAGTATGAAACAAACCTGTACAATGATTTCCCATGGAGATGTGACAATGATTAGAGATCTAGTCAAACAAATACTACATGATATATCCAGATCATATCTTACAAGGGAACCTCTTAAGTCTGGAACTACTGTCGATAATTAATTTGATCAGTAAAGGTGTCAAGAAGGAGATCTCACACAAAAGCTTAAAGCACTGGATGAAAAAACCATCATCTCAGTTTTACTGATGATAAAGAGATAGTGTAATTTGACAATATCGTTTCAGAGGATCAGATGACCTCTGACTTTAGAAACGAAGTATTCCTACATTTACCATACAATCCCAAAACTGTAATCACTCAAATCAATAAAGCCAAATTCAGACCTTGCTCTGACCTACTACAATACCAGCCCTGTGACAAAGACAAGAGATTCCCTCTGGCTGTCGCCTACAGTCCCTGCCTGAGGGTGGCTGTTCTCAGGCAGCAGACCTTTAAGAACTGATTTGAACAGGAAACTGAGGAACAAAAATTCATTCACAGACTGGGTTATATATGGTTTAAATAGGGGCTGTGGATTTTTATCTCATTACCCAGATTAGCTTTTGCCACTCTTTTGTTCCTATGCATGTATTGCTTGCATGTTTCTCTCTCCCAGGACTGCTCCCTCACCTCTCACCCTCTATGCCCTTCCCTTCTGCTTTTCTGTGCATGTTTTTCTCTCCTTTCTATACACAGCATCATACACATCTTTTCACAGCATCTGATAAAGTGAGCTTCAGCCCATGAAAGCTTGTGATTATGTGTCTGAGAAATGTTTAATTAGAATACAGATTTGCACCATATATGCTAATCAAAGTGTGTGTGTGTGCGCGCGGTGTGTAATTAAGTATTTCTCAGACAATAAAAGAAGGATCCCAGGTGATCACTGGAATTTTCAAAGAAACTGCATGTATATGAATGCATCCAGTTGTACAACTTATACTAAGTTTCACTAGTGAAACCATAAAATTATGCTCTGATACTTTTAAAAAAATATGTCTGCAACAGTAATTCTTATTTTAGAGTATCAAAACAGAATTTTATGGTCAGAAGTGTCAAATGGAGACCTGTGGCTGAAAAAAAACAGGCCTGTACAGTGACCTAAGTCAAAGCCCAAGACAGCAATATTATGAGCCTCAGAGATCCATCATTTGGCCTGAGACAAATGAGTTAATTTTTTCCCTTTATTTTCAGAAAGTGAGTAAGAGAAAAGTGTTATCTCTGTATGCTGAAATTACAGTATCCTATCAAGTGTCACAAAGACAGGGTCAAGAGTAGGAACACATGATGCTGTTTGGTGAGAAGACACCTGTTTTTCCTGTTTTTCCAAGCTACTGCTTTACTTTCTTTAAAAAAAAGGACATTCTATATTATCCTGATGTTTTCGAGTCTCCATGGAAACCTGCTTATGCAAATAAAAAACCCCCAAGACCCCAAAGGAGGAAAGAAAGAGATCCAGGACATGCTAAAACCATCAAAAAAGTGCACTTAGGAAAGCAGCGCTATGACCAATAAAATGGCCAAGTTAGAGCCAAAGAAGGGATCACAATCAATGGACTTTACATAGATGACCCCTGACTTCCATAGTATTACAAAATGCTGCAGCATGCTATTAAATGCTTGGACCTTACATGCACATTATCTGATGTTTAAATTACCTGAGTCTCTCTGACTCCAAAATTTCATTTTCCTCTTTCACTACTCTGACTGCAATATGTGCAATAACTAACAATCACGGTTCTGCGTGCCAAATATTTACCCATATAGCTCATATTTCAACGGTTTCTTGAAACAAATAGTCATCTACAGCTGAAACCACTTTTGGGTAACTCTGTAGAGGAACAATGCACTTTTAGCAAGCAAACACAGCTGAAATATCAAATCTGCTGATGAGATGGCATATATCTGAATAATGGGTGGTTCTGATAAGTGCAAATGTGTAGACCAAGAAGACAGGCTGGTAGGGCCTTCTAGGAAAGATGTAGACTGTGGTTATTTGGATTAGTAGGGGATGGCCCTTTTACCTTTTGAATTAATGTTACTATTATTCTTTTACATAACTAAGTTTATCTATTTCAGCTGTCCTTTACTTGGTCTGCAAATATTCTGGATAATTTCTTTTTGCTCCACAGATTTCTTACCCACTCCCTTTCCCAAGTGACCACTTTCATATACATAATGGGGTTAAACAAAAACAAGTGTTTTCCATCTTCTATATGGAAGACTTCTTGATCCACCACTGGTAGGAAAAATAATCTTGAAGGATCCTCAGTGTACTTGACAGAATGGGAGAAAAGAGCAGGATAAACCAGGCCAGATCCTTAGCTGTGTCTAAGATGAAGGAGGAAAAGGAAAGCAAAGGAGCTCTGACTGAGCTCCTGTTGTGAATTACTTACAAATAGCTGGTACCTGGTAGAGAACATTTTGGATTTAGGCATTTAGAATTTCACAAGGGTATGAATGAGAAAAACAGTCCTTAATCTAACCTGCAAAAATTGAACTGATTTGCAAGTGTGCAGATATTTAAGTTTAATTCTGAAAATGCAGGTACATGCCTGCAGTGGCTCAGGCTAGAAGCCGGGGGCGCTAGAGCAGCCCTCCCTTCCCTTTGCAGCAGTGGCAAGGCTGAAGGGAAGCCAACCTGCTGGGCATGGCCAGTCCCCACAGGGGCTAAGGATGATTGTGGAGGGGTTTAAATCCCCACCCTGGCCTGTAGGGACCCCAGCCAGGCTGTGCCTGGAGAGGTAGGGGGAAGCAGCCCTTGCCAGGCTTGTCCCCTAGGCCAGAAGCTGGACGGGGCACACCCAGGTGCTACACAGAATAGAGGAAACGGCAGGGGGGCTACCAGGCTCGATGCCTGCCAGCACCTCCGAGCTGGCCCGGGAAGCCCGCTCCCCTAGGCAGCCCCCACCTGTGCTGCTGAACCAGACTGTCACGCAGCCCCAGCTGGCTAGGAAGTGTCCTGCCCCCATGGGCTGCCCTGCAGGGCCCTAGCCAGCCAGCTGGAGTTCCGTGACAGGCCCACCCAGGTTGGGTGCAGGGAGCTGTGCAGCCCCCGCCCGACCTACAGCTCACTGGCCCCTCTGCCTCCACCCTCAGGAGCACTGGTAGGCCAGCTGGGCTCATCCCTGCAGCCCTAGCCACCGGTGAGGTATGTGGATGACAGGGGCCATGCCAGCCGGCTCTGGCCATGCTCCCTCCTCTACCACTGGATTGGGGAGGTGGTAAGGAAATGGCTGTCAGGGGCCGCAAGCCCCCAGGAGGCAAGGAGGGGTTATACCCCTTCCCTACTCCCTTTGCTTCAGAGGGCCATACCTCTGGCCATGCCCCCGCCCCTGCTCAGGCTAGGAAGCAGAGGAGTGGGGCCAGCCCTGCTCTCTGAAGCCGACAGCTCAGCCCCACCCAAGGCTGCAAAGCATCTGGGATGCCGGGGGACTGTGATTTAATTTAAACCAGGAAGGGGTCTGGTACAGAAGTTGCAAAAACCAGTTTGACCCAAATCAGTTAAGTCTGATGCTACATTTAATTACATTGATCTTAAATCAGTTTCAGCCATTTTGAAACTGGTTTATGTGCACTGAACTTCTGTTCTGTTACACGTTTCAATCAGTTTCTGATCACTTAAACCAGTTTAGTATAACTTCTGCCCCTAGCCAAAGAGAAGTTAGGGACCTGGTTACTTATATATATTTTAAATTTCCAGCTTTAGTCATACATAGGTTTGCATGCTGACATCTAAATTCCCTTTTGGGGATTAATTTAATCCCCTTGGTGGTATATTTGTGCACAGTCTATATTGTTTGATTAACTTTACTCCCTGTTTGAATTGCTGTACTTTTCATGAATAGGAATTGCTTCTGCAATCTGTTCAGTACCATCTCCAATACCAGTAGCAATACGGATTAAAGAAATAATCTGTAATTTGATCCTTAATCCTGAAACAAACAACTAGGGTCACATGCCTGTCAACCAGATGGAAGAATTCCAGATATTGTGGTAGTTAAGGATTAAAGAAATTAAAGAAAATACTTAGGTTTTATCTTTCTAATTTAACTTTTGGGGATGCCTGTAGAGAAGACTCCTCAGATTCAGGCAGGCATGCAGCAGGAAATGCTGTTTGACACCCACATCAGATTTGAAATCTGAGGTTGATGAAAGCAGATGGCTGACAAATTGTTCTGTCAAAAGCTATTATCAGTGAGCCACATTAAATTTTCTCTTAGCATCCCCAACAAAGCTTAGTGCTTTAAGCAGAGTTTTAAAAACCCAGGATCCTTTTTTCGTTATTGCTATTTCAGCCTCATTGGAATTTAATACTCTGCAGGCAGAAAGAATGAAGAGCAGGGAGGAGAAAAGCTAAATACATCCTGATTTATGCATTTGAGGATACTTTAAGAGCTCTGTTTTTATGGCCGTCATGTTATTGGTCCTTTATTCTTTCATTTCCCCATTATTATTTAATGCTTTCTTGTGACCTGTAATTGACCCTAGATCTCTAGGGTCCTTCACCACTGTTTGTTTTGCATAATTTGATTGCCAGTAGAAACTGTAAATTCATTCAGTCTGAGGCTTATTGTTATTCCTCAGGGAAAGTTTCAGCAACAACAGAACAGAATACTCAGAATACAAAACTAACATTTGTCTCCTCTCCATGGCCCAGAACACCCTCGGGGATCTGCACACACATCTCCTCCTTCCTACCCACGCAAAAAGAAGGGAAAGACAACTCTGCGTCTCCCTCCCCTCCTGGCTCTTGGCACAACTACTCCCTTGTGGTAATAGCTCCATGCTGCATTAGGCACATTCAGGGGAGGATCAGGAAAACTAGTTGCACTCTGACCTTTTCCCCTAGTTCACCCTGCTAAGTACTGTGTTCCCTCCATCTCAGACCCTGCAAGCCAAGCAGTGTCCAAATAGCAGCAAGACTCCTGATGGGTCTCATAAATTAAACAGAGCCAAGCCCTGAGACACTCAGCAGCAATTTATCCGTGCCCTGGTACAGACACAAAAATGGGGAATCTTCTCATACCTTCCTCATCTCCCCTGTTGAATTGATAAATAGCTTCTCAAGAGGGAATGCTATGGGATGATGATGCACAGAAATTCAAGAGAACTCTTATTTTCAGGAGGCGCTTGAGGAGAGACAACAACATACACAGAGGAGGGAATAAAGTCTGAATGTTACTCTGTTCATATCAGGGGCTAGGCGAACAACTATTCACCAAAGCGCCCCAGGGGAAAACCAGGAGCGGCGTCATAAACTCGTAGAAGGTTTCAGACTGGATATAAGGAAAAACTTCTTCACGGTTCATATGACCAGACTCTGGAATAGACTCCCAGCTGGGGTCTTCAAAAGGAGACTGGATGCACACCGTGCTAGGGTAATTTGGCCAGCAGTCTTTCCTGCCCATATGATCTCATGAGATCCCTTCCAGCCCTAAACTTCTGTGAATCTGTTGTTTGTCTCCCCTTTTATGCCTGAACAATGAACACAGGTCAGAAGCAAACCAGCTTCTGCAGGTACAGGGAATCATAGGCTAGGAGTAATGGAGAAGAAATAAACTAAGCAGAAACAAAGCTGGCAGCATGCCAGATTCCTTAGCTACATGGAGATAAAAGAGGAACACTCTTTGCTCCCAATGGGAAAGTGTAACATGCTAGATACGAGCACAGCTACATTCTGAATTGTAATGGGCAAAGGTTGCCACATGCTCCAACAGCATCTGCATGCATCAGGAGCAGACAGGAAGGAGCCACAGAAAATTCCAAGAAGGACATCCAACCCACAAATAAAGTCACATGCTAAAGGTATCTTTTTAGTCATTTTAACCAAGGAAAAAGTAATAGATCAGCATGTTTGTCCAACTGATACAAGGGATTATCAACCTTTAAAATTAATAACAGGGATGAAAGGTGAAGGAGCTTGAATACTAGGTTCAGACAGCAGACAGTAACTATACCAATACAAGAGGCATGGGCAAACACAAGGGAATAAGCTCCTGTCTAAATGCAGAGCAGAGAAATAATCTATGAAGCTGCACAAGGAAAGTGTGAAAATACAAGATTTGCATAGAAGCAAATACATGTATAAATATGTAAATAAAGCAAGAGATATGGGTACTGGGGACAAAAACATCACAGTGCAAAATGTCCTGCATGTAGGTCATGTACAATATTTGTGACAAGAAATATCTTTCTTTTGTAGGTGAGCAGAGCAAGGAAGGAAAAGGAACAAGCAATGACTCAAAATGAGGTTTCACATGTGTGACATTAACATAACAGCAAAAATAAATGGTTTGTAAATCTCAGGCTACATAGGAAGCAAAGACAAGGCAGCAACACATAAACACTGAATTGAATGCCAGATACATTGTGGGGTATGAGTGAATGTCCTAGCCTGTAAAGCAGGGGTAGATCCAGGATCTCCAAAAATGGGTTCAGGAGCAGCAGCCTGCACTGCTGACATGGACAGACTATCTTTGGGAGCCTCCAGGGACTTTTTAAAGTCTCTAAAGTAGGTAAAAATCCCCCTACCCCTTCCTTTCCCCTCCCCACTCCCCCACCTGTTGCTTTTGCTTTCTCCATTGTTCTGAGGATGAGAGAAACACTGTTCCTGCCCACTCCAGCTTGTCTGCACCCAAGCTGGGCTCATCTGGGCTAGGTACAGACTTTCAAAAAGGCTAAGGTGGACTTGATCTAAGTTACGCAGTTTTCTGTAAGCAGCTTAGTTGAGATGAGTAGTGAACAGAACACACGTTTGCCATTTGGAGGGGTGGGAGGGGGGGTGCAAATCTTAGACCAGGTTCTGCCATTTTTAAGCTAGTCTGTGTATGCCAAATTTCTGTTTTCTTATGGGTATGGACCAGTTTCATGCGCCAAACTTCTCTTCTGTTATGGGTATAGACCAGTTTCCAATCACTTATACCAGTTAAAGTGTAATGTCTGTACCTGGCCCTGGGGACAGAAACAGCAGCAACAGCAGGGCAGGACTGTAGTACCCTCCTTCCTGCCCTGTCACCTAGAGGGTGGGGAAGGTGATCCCCCCCACCTATCTCCAGTGCTGCTTCCTAATCCCCAGCTGAGCCCAGCCCACATGCAACTCAGGTGAGGGGTAGAGGAACAGCTCTGGTGCTCCCCCCACCCTTAGCATAGCTGGGAAAGCAACAGCAGCAGGTGGGGGAGGGCAAGAAGGGGAGGGGATTTTCACTTCCTTTAAGAGCTTAAAAGAAAATGCTCAGAGGTTCCTGCAGTGCAGTCCAATCCAAAAGGGAGTACTGCCACACCACTACAGCCCCTCTGCACCCTGCCTGCTGCAAAAACATTTTCAAATTTGCAAATAAAGTTACAAGTCAAAGGTATACAAACAGCACCACTAGGATAATTCAGCGTTATACATTACAAACTGAAGATCAAGGAAAAGTAGACAGCCTGGAATTTTAGCACAGACATCACGCACTTCCACCTTCAGTGAGAACAACTGAATCACAAATCTAACACCACCAAACCTGTGAAAAATAAGCAAAATAAAATGCACACAGATTAGATAAAACACTGTGGCATGCCTCAGAAATGCTGCTTATGTTTTCTGAAGGAGGGAATATCTTCCCAATAAAACCATTTAACCCACATAGCACCTGCCTTGTAGAGAAAGCTAGTAATTAATAGAAAAAAATGGCACTAAATTATTCAAGCTACATTAATTACCTCTGGCCAGTCTCATTCAAAAGTAAAAGTGGTCTTTGACTGGTTATGCTTAATTTACAGACTAAATGAATTTTAACTGAAATAAAGCCACTTTAATTCTGAACAACAGGAGTTTATTAATCGGCATTAAATTCTCATCTGTGGTTTGGATCAACTTTCCTGGATGTCAGATTTTCAAATAAAGAACTAAAAGGAGTTCACTACTAAATGGTTTAAACTGAAGAAATAATACCTGGCTTGACAAAAGCAAAAATATTCTCAGTCCTCAACACTATAGACGGATACAAGTGCTATAAAATAAGGAAGCAGCTACCTCACCATAGTGTAGCAGGCTGCCTTTTGGAGCTTGGGTTGAGTCCCAGACTTGAAATCTTGCTGTTTTGCTGGAGACCATCCACCAATCAGGAGGCAGGAAGAGGAGTGAAGTCACGCCCCTTTCCTGAGGGGAGGGGCATAGCAGTTGCTCCCCACTCCTGGACCTGATTGAAGACTGCAACACTCAGGTCCAGAAGACTTCAGGGGCGGAGCCTTGGAGAGTATAAAACAAGCTGCGTGCCCAGCACGAGGGAACACTTCTGGGAGACAGAAAAGAGAAGAGTAGGGCTTAGAAGTGCTGAGGAGAGCTGCTCAGCAGGGCAAAGCAGTAGCCCAGAAGCGCCCCAAAGACTTCCATCAGCGGGAACGGCAGATGGCTCCAGCAGCTAGGCTGTCGGTATGCAGCACAGCGTACAGCACCCAGACCCTGGGGGCTGTGCAAGGCGGCTTGGATCTGCAACCTCTGGCATGTGGCCAGAGACATGGTGCACAGAATGGTGTACGGAGTAGAACCTTTGGAGCACTTGGGCGGCTAAGGTCCTCAAGCCCTGGAACGGGGCTGGGAGCTCAGTGCAGGAGGTGCTGCACGAGGGTCTGGGAGCGGACCGAGTCCGGTGCTACACAAGGCAGCCCAGGCCTCCAACCCATAACAAAAGGTTGAGTCTAGGGAGCCAGACAGTGCTCAGACTACTGAGCCAGAAGACAGGACCAAGCCAGAGGTCCCAGAAGCCCTGCATAGAGGAGCCCTGTTCCAGGGGACAGTGACCCTCCCCTCCCCCCAAGCCCACTGCAGGCGAGAGAGCACCTTGGTGCAGAGGACGAGGGCCACCTTCTAGGCCTGGGAGCTATGAGTTGCAGGGAAAAGAGGATTCCCACAGGGGAGAGGGAGTCCCCCCTGGTTAGTTAAGGGCTCCTGAAAGTTAGAGGTCCCACTGGGAGGGCCCCCCTAAAGTTACCAGCTTCCTTGTAGGGCTTGGGAAAAGCCCAAGGGCTTTGGGGTTTCCCCTTGGGATTAAGTTTATCTCGGGGTTCCTGTGGTGTAATAGCATGCCTTATATTTTGTGAACTCTTATGTTTGTAAATTAGTAAATAAGTAGAGTCCTAGGGCTGGGACCCCCTATTCCTATTATTTCACTTGTTGTTTACTTGTATTTATTTGTGGCTTATTTATTGTTCACCCATACTTATCTATAGGTTATCTGTTGGCTATCTATGTTTATTTTGGGGTTTATCTGTTTCAGATCAGATACTTTTCTGTGACTATACCAGTGCTCCAGATACAGGTAAAAGTTTTATGTCATTTACCCAGAGGGTATTGTTTATGTTACTTGTTTAAATATCTTTTTATATATATAGTACATATGTTTATATCCATGTTCCTTTCCTTTGTGATAAGTTCATGTAAATAAATGTGTATATAGTTAAGTCCCCTGACTGTCCTGGCCTGGTTCTATAGGGACAGAGGGAAACTGAGAGGTCTGCAGTTCTCTCCTCCCCCCACCCCCCAACACACCTGCCAGCTAACAATCCCCTTCAATTGGAGAATGGGAGTATATACCCAAGTTATCTGGACTACAATAGTTTAGACATCAGCTGGTAGATGCAGATGGTTAAAACCACTGTCCAAGATCAAATCTGCAGCATGTGGTAGACCCAGGATTTTGTAACAAGGGTTGTGGGAGCAGAAACCAGTACTGCAGAGGTGACTGTAACCCTACTCCCAGCCTCCCTCCTCCCACCCTGTCACCAGGATGGACAGATTGTGCCACAAGAGCAGCCACCAAGGACTTCTTTTAAGTCCCTGAGCCAAGTAAGACTCTCACAAACACACCAGCCCAGCACCCCTTCCTTCCTCTCTGTGCTCAATGGTACTGCCTCTCCTCTCTCATTTTTCCTGCTGCCACCCACTGCTGCCACTGTCTCTGGCTGCCCCAGGGGTGGGGGAAGCTCCAGACCTGCTTGTGCTGTCTTCCAGCCAGGCTCAGTTGGGGGCAGCTGCAGGGTGGCAGATGGGTTCCTGCTCCCTGAGCTTATCAACACCACTAACACTGACTTTCAAGAATCAGTATCACAACTGATGACACTGGGGTTTATGGACATGGTGACAGGATGTTGGAAGATGTGTCAGACTGCAAGCACAGCCTCAGCCTGTATTAAATTTAAAACTGAATAAATACAAAATGAAATTGTGAGCAACTGCTGCACATTACACACAATACCTGCTTACTTCCAAAGGTTATGACCTCACTTCAGAAAGGTAAAAACAATATAACAGCTACTCAGTCCTGAATTATTAAATCATTTAATTCAGAGACGGTTTCTGGCAAAGTTTCTTCCAAGGTTCTCAGCTGTATATAATCCCTCAGTCAACTCTTGAACTAAGATGCAGTACAGATGCAGTACAGTACATCAATATGATGCAGTCTTTCTATGTATTAAGGAGCTGATGATCAATTATCTCTTTCTGAAATACTACTTGAAATGAGGAATTGAGGAATAGTGAATTCCTGAAACAAGGAATTTGCCCACTGTGTAGATATGTTGCCTACAAAGGGGACAGCCATGATGTTTTCCACCAAGGTCTCTATTGGCAATGATTCTATACACTGAGATTAATTTATACTATCTGCAACAGTGTTTTCAGGCAAACAAGTTCAACCAATGTGTTCAGGATTGAAAATTGTTCAAGATAAGAGAATGGCTATAAATATATAGAAAAATTTTTAAAAAGCCACTCCCTTTTTAAATACTTTCAACATATGCTACTGAAATGTTAGAGGAAGGATGCACACTGCAGGGAAAGGACAGAGGTATACATAACCAGATTTCTTACCCAGAGCAGTTAGACACTGGGAAAATACAGCTTCTGAACAACACAAAAAGGTCCTCAAACTCACAGAAATAAAGAAAACACAGAAAGCCTTTGAAAACATCAGTCAATTCAGTAATGCATTTCAAGACAAAGACTGAAACAAAAACTACCAATATACTATAGATGAAGATTTACAAGTGTGAGCATCGATCATTCTGCCAGGGGGCAGAAAGATCTAAATTGAAGTTATACCTGCCTCCCAAGACTGCCAGAACTATTGAGATGAGCATCCAAGGTAGCACCAGGTAGAAGAACCATAATGCCCAGATAACTGAGAACAGAAATTCTCTCAAGAATCGACCAGTGATACAGCTCCCGACATTTTGAAAAAAAAAGCCCCAACTCACCAGGTGCTGCCCACTGAGGGGCAATCTCCACTGCCCCCCACTGCCCCATGCTGCATGGGGAGGCTCTGTCACAAGCCCCCTGACTCTCCCCCATGGCTGCCCCATCTGCCCCAGCTCCCAGCCCTTTAAGAAAAAACAGAAACAAAAAAATCCCAGTTCCTGCCCAGTGAAGCACAATCCCCACTGCCCCCCACTGCCTCATGCTGTGTGGGGGGCTCTTCATGAGCCCCTCGAAGCCCCAAGGCTGCTGCAAGAACTGGTGAGTCGGGGGGGGGGGTTGGGTTTCTTAAAGAGCCAGGAACTGGGGCAGGCAGGAAAGCCTTGGGGAGGCTGGGAAAGCGGGTGGGAGTCAAAGGGCTCATGGAGAAGACCCCCCATGCAGCCTGGGGCAGTGGGGGGTAATGGAGATCTCCCCCCCTGCCAGGCAGCACCCAGGGAAAGGGGGCTTTTCTTTAAAGGGTTGGGATCTGGGGCAGATGGGGCAGCCATGGGGGGGCTGGGGGAACGGGCAGGGGTTTGGGGGAGCTGGGAGAGCAGGCAGGGGATGGGGCCTGGCAGGGTCCCCATGGTCCCCTCCCCTCTCCTCCACCACTACCTATCAGCTCTGAGTCCAGGGAGCTCCAGTGGGCAGGGACTGCCCAAATTGTTGAAGCTCTATGAATCTTTTCCAAATTGATTCAAGGAGCTTTGAATCTATTCGGACCTTTTTATTGGTCCCCTGATTTGATTCAAATTTGGAGATTCAGCCACTGAATCGGGTTGAATCTCCTCTGAATCGAATCAGCACCCAAAGCTTTGCACAGCTCTACAAACTACTTCATTATTGTAACCTACTACCTAGATTTCTAAGTAGAAAAACTGTTAAATACAATACTGCAATGACAATCTTAGACAAAGCCACAAAGGATTGGAGCAGGCATAATATCCAAGATAGTGTCATTCCAGACAGCAGCCCACAGTTTACTTGCAGTGACTTTGTGCATTTTACCCAGAAACGGAAATTCAGCCACAGTCCATTATTAGCATACTTCAAGCAGTCAAATGGCAAAACTGAATCAGCAGTATCATCTGGTTATGATTTTTGGTCATAGATGACAGGACTTCTGTCTTCATAATTGTAAAATACTTTGGAAGCAAAGGTACTAACTAAAGTTAAGATCATCATCATATCTTCCTTGATTAGATGCCATAATTGAAAAGTTCAGGGCAGAGGTTTGAAAGGTGATGTTATTTTCAGCGTCAGTGGACTCACACTAAATCTAATGTGAAGAAATCCAGTTACTATGTAATGATTATTCGATCCTTTTAAACTGTTTCACCTAAAATGACAGACCATTCTAGAAAATGTATTTATCAGCCAATTCTCAGCTTCTAGCTGCAGGTGTGTTTCTTCAGAACAATGATAAAAAAATGCTGTAGATTGTGGAGGTTAAGAATGCTCAATAATACTTTTTCCTTTTAATAAGAAAGCTTTCCTGAACAGAAGAATACTGACAAGTCTCTCCATAACTTAGAATACAGTTCCTCAAACCTGGAAAGATTTCTGAGGGCTTTAACATCTGATTTCCTATAGTAAATCAAAATAATAAATAAAGTGAAGACCATTGAAGAATAAAAGGATTTTCCAACAAATTAAAATTCAGCAATTTTAAAGTTGGTAACAGCAAACACTTTTGTATACAACACAGGATTAGACAGTGGAATTTATTGTTACAGCAATTGAGGCACAGACAGAACTGACAGTTTTTGCCTGATCTAGCTTTAAAGCACTCTACAGCTATGACCAAACACAAGTACATGGCTGCAGAGTGCAAAAAGCTGAATCCTCTTTATATGAGGGTTCAGATGAAGGCACTGCAAAGTGGAAAGCCCTCAGTAACTTCTGTCTGTCCTTGCCTGGAGCAGGGCTCAGTTGATGCAGCCCAGCACGGGTCCCAGAATGGGAGCAGGGGAAGGGAGTGGAGAAATCTTGTTCTGGAGGGTGGGGCAGGTGGAGAGACCTCATTCCAGAGGGTGAGGCCAAGGTGGGAGGCTCCAATCTACCTGCCCCACTCTCCAGAACAAGGTCCCTTGGCTCCCTTTCCCTTGCTCCCATTCTGGAAACAGCACTGGGAATGATGCTGGGCTGTATCAGACAAGCCTTGCTCCTGGCAAGTGCAGACAGAAGTTACTGAGGATGCTTCACTTTGGAGTGCCTTCATCTCAACCCTCATATAATAAGGATTCAGATTTTTGCAAGATCAGGCCCTTCTAAAGCATTCTGCAGCTATGCACTCATGTTGGGTCATGGCTACAGAGTGCTTTCAGAGGCCAGATCAGGACAGGGCTCCAATTCCCCCCCACCCCAACTTCAGCACAACTGAGGAAACCCCAGAAAGGACCTTCCTCCCCTGCCTTCTCCTCCTCCCATCCTGAGTCAAAACAGCAGCTGGGAGACTGGGGGCTGAGCTAGGGAAAGAGGCTGCAGAGATGCAGCCTCTCTCCCTGGATTGGCTCCAAATTGGAGCTTGATCTCCCACCCTCCTGATGCAACAGCTAACATCTGTTGAGTCAGGAGGATCGGTCTAACTCACAGTGCTTTCTGTGAAGAACTGAGTTAGACCCAGGAGCTGCACTTCTGTCGGCATCTCAAAGTGTTGAGGCAAAGAAATCAATACTCAGAATAAAACTGGAAAATTTGGGTACCAAGAATATCCATATCTATCATAATTAATCATAACAAAAGTTTTGAAGACATAACAAATGTCACGCTTCAGGATATAATTTAATCACCAAGTATTTGAAATCAGAATGAGACCTAACACCTACCTGCCTGTTACCCTCTTCTTACATCTTATGAAGCACATGGGTGTTGCAACTGTCTGACAAGTTGAATATCTTTGAGTATTTTCTACACAAAAGTTCACTTCAAGTGGTCAAGACATAGAAGAACTGTTAGAGACAAGATACCAGATGAGACAAACCTGGGGCCTGAACCAGTGCAGCATGTGCTATGATGTTCTGTACCTCACAATATTTATCTTAGGCAAAGTTTTTATCAATGAAGTGATAACTTCACGAGAAAACTGACGCACAGAAAGGTGAAGTAATTTGTTAAGCATCACACAGTAAATAAACAGTAGAACTGAAAACCCAGCCAAGGATCCTAGGTTCCCAGTTCTGTGCCCTAACCGTTTCATACAGTGAATTCAAAATGTTGAAACAAACTTTTTAGAAAATACTCAAAGAATATGTTCTGCTTTGTCAGACCACTTTGTGTTGAGATCAGATTAATGATAGATATATATACACTTTCCTTCCTCATTTGATTCTTTGTTTGCTTTTCTGTTTTTCCTTGTTGCTGTAAGAACATCAATTAAACGGAAAAACTTACATATGCTTATTGCTCCAAGCCTTTTTAATTTTCTTACATTTTCACTTCTTTCATGCCCTCTTTAAAAACAGTAATTAGAAAATACAGCTGGTAAATAGCTCCTCTCAAAGATCTTTCAAAATTTGCCTGTGAATAGAAAGAACTGTGAATCCTCCCCCATAAACATAGACAAATTATTAAACCAAAAAGTATATCTTGTTAGATTTTGATCTTTTTTATGTTACATTAGGCTTGGACCAATTTGCTCTGAACTCAAAAATGTTTCAGACTGTTGCTACCACGATAAAAAAGATGAGCTCTTAGGTCTTAGTTTCAGAGGTCATTCTACACCTCTGGTGAATTATGTTTGGAGGAGGATGAAACAAAAATATCTGATATTGAAAAACAAAATTATTTCCAGTTGTTCTCTGTAATTTGCTTAGTGACTGCTCAACAACAAAAACATTTACATGGTGCTTTATCTTTTCAAGGAGTTATTCACTGGACAGATATAAATGGTACAAACAGAGGAAATTGTAAGGTACCCAGGGTCTCATGAAAAGCATTGAATGACCCACATAGGAAATGAGGGTGCTTAGCACCTATCAGTGAAGTGTAGCATCCTACTCAGCAGAGCCCAGAATTATTTCTGTTGTCAGCTGCATGTAAGTTTTCGTAAGAGGAATAAGAACCTCAAGGGAAGGGCACATCCTAGCATTTATAATGGTCAGAACATGGTACTGCCACTGACAGAGTGAAGAGGAAAAGCTAGTAACACACAGCCCTAAGAAAGAGAGCCAGGGTATGGGTCAAACTGTAGTACAGTGCTTTGAAGACAACTTCAAAATGGATTACAGCTGGTAGAATGTGAGTTAGTTTATTGCTTGTTCTACAGGTTTAAATCATATTTTTCCTCACCTTTTATAGCTTTGAAGGAGCCACAGCTGGTTCCTGACATTTTCAAATTGGTCCAGCTTCCAAGAATTCAAACTGTTTGTTGAATATCAAGGTGTATAGATTCAAAGCTTTGACTTCATCTGGCTCAGTCAGTTGCAGTAGTACAGGTTTAATTAGCATGTTCAGTTCCTAAGGGAAATAAGGCACTTACTTCACTGAAGGCTGCATGCCAGATGCTGTCCATGAATTGAACCAACAATAAGAAGGAAAAAAGAGAAGTAATAACTGTTACAGCAGAGGATTTCATGGGATCCTGCACATTCTCTGTTCCTGTCTTGTCCAAACTTATGCTGGTTTAGGAATTTAGCTGTGTTTTTTTTCTTGAAAGTAATTAAACCAGTAACTAAATCCTTGGTTTGAAGAGTCTTCAAAAACTTTCCAATTATGCCAATAGCCAACAGGTCTCTTACAGTGCATCACAATGGTGTTGCCTCGCTCGTGTTCATCAACACAAGTGTTTAAAGGAGTGAGGCTTTTCTAGTTCCTTGAGCAGCAAGTGTCCTGTATCAGCTTAATCAGCTTCCCACACCTAGAATACTAGGCTTTGTTACTTTGCACTGCGTCTCTGTCTATGTCCTACACATCTAAGTAACATACAGAAAATTATTCCATGCTCCGCTCCTGAATGATTCTGTTTAATCGTAGAGCTCAGAACCTTGAGCAGCAGGTACAGCAGTGGTCCTCAAACTTTGTAGATTCAAGGCACCTTTCCATAACTGTTGTGAATTGAGTGGTCCCCATATCTGAAACCAATTCATTTTTTACACTGCTTACTCCTCACCCAGGGAATGGGTAAGGGGCTAAGCAGTGGGAAGAGGTAGAGTGAGCACTTAGCTCCTCACCCAGGGGATGGGCAAGGGAAGAAGTGTGCACTTACCTCCTCTCATCCTGTAACACCCTTAAAAGGATCTCACAGCACACTGAGGTGCTGCATATCCCCGGTTGAGAATCACTGACATAGAGTATCAACATGAGTAAACAGCTGGCATCCCACCTTATTTCAGAATTTGATGTTGAGGGAGAATTCCTGCATACAGTATGCAGAGCTACCTGATGTTCAGGGTTTAGCCTGCCTTTTATCACTATGCATGCCAATATTGTTGGATTGTCTCACCAGTGGTGTTCAACTTCTGGGCTGCAGGCCAGATCTGGTCCATGGGATCAGTCCATGGACCAATACAGCAGGTATATGTCCTGTAGATGTCTTATAACATTTAATTTAATCTTTTTTCTGGGTGGAAAGGAAATGATCTGTCCATGGAGGAGACTTTAAATTAGCTGAGATAAATGGAACAATCTGGTCTATACAGGCTAAAGGCGCAATTCTGATCCTGTGCGTAGCTGAATACCCTAACCGCCAACATGAATTGCTTGGCATCTTCATTATATCTGGATAATTTGGGAAAGTTCTAGAACAAGAGGTTCTTTGTGCTACCTCTGTTGGATTATTTCATATTTCCCTAGTAAAAAATAAAAATAAAATATAGCATATAAAAGTTTGCAGGGAGTAGTTTTCTAATTTTTTCTTATGTCTCAAATTACATTTTCAGTGTTCCAGTAATATATTTCTAATATTTTCAGTGTTGCACTACTTTGAGTCCTACCAAGAAAAGAGATTTAGGCAGCAACAGAAAAACACAAAGGTCACAAACTACTGAATGCAAAACCTTAATTATCTACTTCACTAAAAAAATGGAAATCTAGTCAACAAAAGGGTATGAACTTGACCTCCTTCATAGGCTGTTGGCTTGCTTTTAAAACTGGTTGCATTAGCAGGACTCGTATAATGTATTTAGGGTGATATGCAGTGTCAACTCTAACAAAATTCAAGCAGTATTCATCACTTTGCAGGACTGAGTCCTCATTAATTCCCCTGCTGTTGCAGTGTAAATTTGACTCCACTACTTATAAACAGACCACTTCTGTGCAGCCCTGGAAACTGAAGAGTGCTTCAGTAAGCAATGCTCTTGAACTGTAGTAACAGATTCTACTATCACAAAGGTTTTCAGTATGCTCATCCCCTGAGACAGGAGATAAGTGGAGTTACTGTACTCTCTTCATTCCAAGGTCACAGGCTTATGTAGATGCCAAAATGATTTCAGTGTAAAGCACAGAATGAACAAAGTAGAAGCAAGAGGATGCAGGAAGCAGAGATAGTAGTAATCCAGGGGTGCAACAGGAAGAAAAAGCTAGCGAAAGACTTGAATAGACAACAGACAAACTCAGCAGGTATTAACAAAAATAAAATCAATCCCCATCTTGATTGTTGTCTTGGGAACACTGCCATAGTTTACTGAGAACTCTTCCTATCATCATTTAACTAGATACATTCAAGTATTCGGATACACATGGTCCTTTGGTTGTAATCTAACAGCTCTTTGACCAGTTTTCACACAGGTATTATTAAAAATTTGCATGCCTGATATATTTATACCCTGCACCAGATGTTCTCATTTTTATTGCTGTTTTTGGCTTGGTAACTACTTACAGTTCCTTTATGTAGACTTTCCTTTGTATTATTTAATACTTCTGAATTTCTCGTCACATCCCCTAATGTAGCTTCTTATTTTTGGGCTTACATTTCATCAGCAAGGCCAGTTGCCAGTAGAAGGACCCACTAGGTGCCAAGATAAACACAGCAGTTGAGTTGACTTGGTTTTCTTTTTTAGTGCAAGGCTGAGTCTGTGGTTCAATCCAGCTCTTATCAATTTTGGTCAATGATTACAGTCCTGAAGACACTAAAGCCTTATCCACAATAGCTTTTTGTCTTTACATTGTTCCGTAATTCTCAGTGCCACTTCAGTTGTACCAAGAGTGGGAGAGTTAACGTAGGTAACCTTAATCACTGTGGCATCTAGATCCATCCAAAACAAGCCTAAATGACACAGCATTAAAAATAGCTAGACCTTCAGCACTGTGTCTGCACTAGAACTACCACCATCGTTAACAATTGTAGGGAAGATAAAAGAAAAAGCTAGTGCCGAATGACCTAGTGCTATATGGAAGGCAGTTGGTTGTTCATTCATCCATCTGTTTTCCTTCCTTCTTTCCTTCTGTATTTGTTGGCAGTGCCATTTATTGTTAAAATCCTTTCCCTTTCTCCAAACTCCCAGCACAATAAGAGATTATCTTTGAAAGCAATGTAACTACTAACACATAAAGTTAAGTATAGTGTGCCAACACTGCAGCTCCAAAAACTGGCCCAGGAAGCAAGAAGTTTCCATTTTTATACAGAAAATCATAGGGGTTAGGGTCAAAGACAATGGGCCAAAGGGAGGAAACAGGTAAAAGGTAAAGAATATCAACACCGGTAATGTATACTCAGCACCTTAATTTCCCCCCACACCTCTGGAGGTGCCCCTAAACAAGCCTTTAGTCCCTAGAATACTTAAACAGCAGCCTGCACAGCTAGGGACAGACATTCAAAAAGCTGGAGCCTGAATTGATTCAATCTTTGCAGGTTAATCTAATCTGCCTAGGTTGAACCGATTTAAAACTGTACAGACATTCCCTCTGGAATGAAAAAATGCAGGCACGTGCCTGAAGTTGCTCAAGCCAAGAGCTGGAAGATCCTAAAGCGCACCCTTGGTTGCAAGGAAGCTGTACTGGGGGAGGGCAGGGGGCAGGGCATAGCCAGTCTGGGCAGTGGCCTGGGCTGAGCTGGCTAGCAAGGGGTTTAATTCCCCCCTCCCTGTCCCACCAGCAGCAACTCGAGCCATGGTCAGCTGGAAACTCCCTCCTCGCTGCTGTAGCATTAGGGCTGGGCGTGTCCAAACACTGGGTGGCATGGCCTCTGAGGCAGAGGGGGTTATTGTCCCCTCTACCCCCAGGGAACTGCAGCTAGGTCTGCCTGCCCCGACTGCCGCTACTTGCTCCTTGCTTGGGGCAAGTGGTGGAATAAGCCCCCACCTTCCTCCTCCACCAGAATAACTCCACTCCCTGCCCCCCACCTTAGGCGGGGGGCAGGGAGCAGGTTTATTCCTCCCAATGACCCTGGGGGACTGCGGCAGGGTCTGCCCACCCTGACCACCACTCACTCTGTGCCTGGGGCAAGCAGCAGAATAAGCCCCCTCCTGCCATCCTCCTCTGGATGCCAGAGGAGGGGACACCAGAGTGAGGGGGGCAGGAAGGGGCTTATTCCACCACTTGCCCCGAGCACATGGACAATGTTTTACTACCCTCCTAGTGAGAAAATTCTTCCTAATATCTAACCTAAACTTCCCTAGCTGCAACTTGAGACCATTGCTCTTTGTTCTGTCATCTGTCACCACTGAGAACAGTTTAGCTCCATTCTCTTTTGAACCCCCTTTCAGGTAGTTGAAGGCTGCTATTAAATACCCCCTCAGTCTCCTCTTCTCCAAACTAAATAAGCCCAGTTCCCTCAGCCTCTTCTCATAAATCATGTGCCCCAGCCCCCTCACTATTTTCATTGCCCTCTGCTAGACTCTCTCCAATTTGTCTACATCCTTTCTGTAGTGGGGGGCCCAAAATGACACAATACTCCAGATTTGCCTCACAGGTACTGAATAGAGAGGGATAAGCACTTCCCTTGACCTGGTGTCAACACTTCTACTAATGCAGCCCAGTATGATGTTAGCCTTCTTCGCAACAAGGGCACACTGCTGGCTCATTCAGCTTATTATCCACTGTAACCCTTGGGTCCTTTCCTGCAGAGCTGCTGCCTAACTGGTCAGCACCCAGCCTGTATTCATGCATGGGATTGTTCTGTCCTAAGTGCATGACTTTGCACTTGTCCTTGTTGAACCACATGAGATTCCTTTTGGCCAAGTCCTCCAATTTGTCTACGTCACTCTGAATCCTAGCCCTGCTCTCCAGAGTTTCTACTACTCCCTGCAGCTTGGTGTCATCTGCAAACTTGCTGACGATGCACTCTATGTCATCTTCCAGGTTGTTGATGAAGACAACGAACAAAACCGGCTTGAGGACCGACCCCTGGGACACTCCATTTGATACTGGCTGCCAGCTAGACATTGAGCCATTGATTACTACTCTGAGCCCAATGCTTCAGCTAGTTTTCTGTCCACCTTACAGTTCATTCATGCAGCCCATACTTCCTTAGCTCACCTGTGAGGAGGATCTGCTCCATGATTTTTCCAGTGACTGAGGTGAAGCTGACTGGTCTGTAGTTCCCTGGATCCTCCTTTTTCCCTTTCTTAAATATGGGCACTATGTTTGCCCTTTCCCCAATCAACCAGGACCTCTCCTGATCACCATGAGTTTTCAAAGATGATGGCCAATGGCTCTGCAATCACATCAGCCAACACCCTCAGCACCCTCGGCTGCAGCCCATCCGGCCCCACGGACTTGTACATGTCCAGCTTGTCTAAGTAGTCCCTAACCTGTTCTTTCAGCACTGAGGACTGCTCGCTTCCTCCCTGAACTGTGCTGCCTCGTAGTCTGGAAGCTGACCATGCCTATGAAGGCTGAGGCAAAAACAGCTTTGACACTTTGGCTGCCTTGATCCTGGGTATTCCCAAGGCTTCTCTCAGAAGTTCAGTGTAACTAGCACCCAGTGTCAGAGAAACCCTCCTTTCTCCCCTATGCCCAACTGTGGAGCAGGGAGCCTTCCTACCTTCCTCAGCTGCCAGGCTCCCACCTGCACAGCAACTTGAGCCAGGGCTGTAAGGGTTTCCAGGCTTCCTGTTGCAGAGTTGTGATCAAAGACCCTAACCCAGGGCAGTAAACCCTAAAAAGCCAGGCTCCCCAGAAGCATACCAGATGAGCTGGGAGGAAATCACACAGGTTTGTGGTGGAACCTGACTGCCTCATGGCAAATGTTAATCAAAACTGATAGGTTTTCCCAGAAATATTACAGTTCTGATTAATCAGCATTTTAGGCAATACCCCTCTTCCTTCCCCCCCAAGCTTTTCAACAAATAATTCCTGGCCAGCTCTAGTGTAAAGGAATGAGAACATAACTGCAACTATCAATCATCTAAACATACTTTATATAAAAATTAGAGTAAAGGGGCCAAAATTTCTATGAGTATGATTCCTATAGAAATGAAAATTACAAGTGTGCAGGCTGGTAGCATGCTGCAATGGAAGATTCAGTTTCTGTGGTAAATGCCATAAACTCTTGGGGTCTCTTTGATTTCCTTTTTCTAATCTGCAAATCCAAGTTGGGTGCCTAGCTATAAACTGGTCGATTACCAGTTTATGCTGAAAGAGCTGGCTGGTGTCTGGTTATGCCAGAAATGCAAGTCTCCATAGATCCCATGCAGTTCAAGTGGGGCCTTTTGCAATCAGCTTTATCTCTGATCAGCTCAAATGGTGCAGCATGATAAAACTGAGTCTCTCACACTGGGTGTTAGAAGCTCCCGTCTCTCCTCTTCTTCCTAGCCACTCATTTAGGTTATTATATTGAACTCAGCCAAATGAACTTTTGGGGGAGTTTTCCCCTCCAAGATAAGTGAGTATTTGCATTATATAAGCTAAGACAATTTGGTTTTTCCTGTCTGGAACTCTGCAAGTTACAGAGTAGAAAAATATTATAAATGTCTGGTCTTACCCAACTGGCCCATTGTCATATCCCAGCCATTGACCTCTACTTTGGTATCTGATCCTTTAATTAGTTCTGGAGCTGAAGTTTTAGTTCTTTAAGTAATTGCTGCAGCTCCTGTCTGCTAGAGAGATCCAGGTTGGCCAGAGCTTTCTTGGTTGGATTTTGCAGAAAAACTTCCAATGTATGGCATCAATTGATGAGGTGACCAGCAACCTGGTCACCACATCAGTTCATCTTGCCTTTCCACACACATCTTGCCACTGAACTTCCTTATCTGTCTAGTTTCATTATAATTGTTCCTCCAACAGAAATTATTACCTCCGCCTGCAACTCATCTTTCAGTCCTTTCTGGGAAACCTCCAGAGCTAATTTAATTTCATTTGTGAAGCTTCCAATGCCTGTTTTAGATCTTGCTTGAGCTCCTTTGCAAAATCTTAAGTTATTTCAAATCTTGTTCTGCTTCTTTCTAGACATCTTTGACTCCTCTGAATACCTCGGTTATTTGTTGCAACATGCTTCAACAAGAATACCTACTCACAATTTCTGTCCTTGGAAACTGGATGTCACTCCTTATGCCCATGAACGCTGCGTGCCCCCAGAAGCTGGGGGGGCACAGCAAGCTTCCGCAGGCTGCAGTGGCACTGTCAGTGGTGGGAGTGTGGCGGCAGTAAGCAGGGAGCTCCCACTGGCAGCTGTGGCACTGCTGGTGGGGGGGGGGGGGGGGTGGCAAGCACCGACCAGCAGTCAGCAACCACCCGCAGATGCTGCTGACAGTGTCGGCAGCAGCCAGCAGCAATTGCAGACCACCTGCAGACACCATCACAGTCGGGGGGTAGGGAAGAATAATGGATTCAAGGATCCTTGATGGACTCATATTGATTTACAAGTTTATGCAAATAACCATAGGCGATGCGTAGGGGAAGGTACGGGGGGGCATGTGTCCCCCCAAGCTTGGCTGCTGCTGACACTCCCAGTGGCTTCTGCAGGCAGTCTCCACTTGCCATCGCCCTTTCCCCCACCGCTGCCAGCTTCTGCAGGCAGTTGCTGATCACTGCTCACCGCTGCTGCAAGCTTCTGCAGGCAGTCGCCAATCACTGCTCACAAACCCTTCCCCACCCT
>NW_017729033.1:69763947-69785817 GCF_001723915.1 Gavialis gangeticus | reverse complement strand
CAGCTTCTGCAGGCAGTTGCTGATCACTGCTCACCGCTGCTGCAAGCTTCTGCAGGCAGTCGCCAATCACTGCTCACAAACCCTTCCCTGCCCCCACCAATGCCACCGCTGGCTTCTGTGGGTGGTTGCCACTCACTGCCACTGGCTTCTGTCAGCGGTTGCCGGTCGCCACCCTGCCACCAATGCTGCTGACACTGCCACCCACAAATTGTGCCCCCCCCCCAGTCTCGGGAGGCACCAGTCATTAATGCAAATAACATAACATTTCCATGAACAGATAAGGAATCAAACAAAAGCAGACACTTTTCTTGCTCTCAGCTCCAAGAGTCTTTCAGCCAGCACCAAAACCAAAGATCTTTCTCTGGGATTTCTGAAAAGTCAAAGTCATGCCACCGGTGCTTCTGTAGCTATGCTGGTTTTCTCCTGTCTTGGAGTTGTGCATCTTTCTTGCCTCACTGGATTCTTACAGTTTCTGTCACACACATATATCTCGCTGTTCAAACAATACAATGCAAGGCCCTCTGCTCACCTACTTCTAAATATAGAGTGAACTGATACTTGGCTTTGTTTCAGGTGATGACAAGTGCCTGAGGTTTGGTTTGAGGCCCCCTATTTTTTCTTACATTTACCCTGAATAAATGGCCTCTGTTGTATGCAGCAGTTTCCATGAGCTTTAACCTAATCAATAAAAACATTATATAATACCACTTAATTGTAGGGGTTTAAATAAAAGTTAGTGAAAGCTTTGAAAAAAGCTATGCTATATGGCCTTTGGCTAGCTGATGAGTTGGCACAGAAGTCTTAAACAGAGCTTGTTTTGGGAGAGGAAACATATGGGCTAAGGATGAAGGTCTGGATTAAAAACTTCATGATCTCATTTGAACTAGCCTAATATCCTGAGTTACTGCCTTGGACAAAGAGAGTCTCTGCTACCTGATGTGGAAAAGAAACAGCTACATGTTCATATCAAATTTGCCAAATATTCCAGTGAAAGACAAAATGTGAACCTTTAGCTAAAGCCATCCAGATAACAGATTCTTTGGCAATAATAATTATACAACTGATTATGCTTTAACCAAACACCCAGAAGACTAAAGTAATAATCTGTTTTGAGTTTTGCCATAACTTATGCCAAAATTGTATACCACCCTACTCCCTTTGACAAGGCAAATGCATTGGACATTTATATCAAATCAGATTTGTGATATCTTATCTAAAGCCTGCTCTCCTCTTGTGTCTAGTTATGAGAGTAACAAGCTGCTCACTTGTTGTCTCTGACTTTTCATGGCACTAAACTCTCCACTGGTGATGGTTGACTGTTCTCATGCCTCTAGAATCCAATCCCTACGGTAGAGTGCCAAGATTCTTCTTACTAAATTGCTAGGATGAGAAAAAGTTTATTTTATATTTTCTACAGCCCTAAGCCTTGACAACAGAGGTCGAGATGAGGGTTAAGTAAAAATTGCACAGCTTGCCTACCCAAATCATGAGAAGTAATGACCCAAAGACCATAGCAGACTTTCAGATGCTGCTCTAGCATTAGAAGAGCCAGAGCTGTGTCTAAACAGTTAAGGACCAGTGAAGGTGGAAGGAAGACTAACTTCATTCTTTACTGAACTCCACTTAAGACAATGAAGTTGTGGCAATGATGACTCTGGTCCTCAAGCCTAGGGACAGACATTCAAAAAGCTTGAGCCTGAATTGATTCAATCTTTGCAGGTTAGTCTAACCTGGCTAGGCTAAATCAGTTTTATAACTGGACAGACATCCCAGAAATGCAGGCAAATGCCTGCAGTGGCTCAGGCTAGAAGCCCGGGGGGCGGGGGGCGGTGCACTAAAGCAACCCTCCCTTCCTTCCACAGTATGGAGCTGAGGGGGGCATGGCCAGGCTTGGCAGGAACTCTGATTAGCCCAGCAGGGAATTGATAGCAGTGTTTATCACCAAATTAAGAAAACAAGAGGGACATTACCAGCTACCTATTGATTCTGCCTGTTGATTCAGCATGGACCCTAGCCAGCATGTGGTCAGCTAGCTAATACACAGACACCTCCTCAGCAAGGCAGAGAGGAGGGGGGACTTCCTGTTTAACAGGGAGTGGTGAGAGGAGGGGGGAAGCAGCCTGCTGTCTCTAGAACTCCAGCCAGGGAGCGGAGGGCAAGTACCAGCACTGCTATGGAGCAGAGAGCCCTGCCCAGCCCAGAGAGCATGCCAGGATGCTAGGGGAGTCTGGTTTATCTTAAACCAGCAACGGGTCTAGGATAGACATTGAATAAACCAGTTTGAGCCAAATCAGTTAAGTCTGATATTACATTCAACCAGGTTTTTCCTTAAACTGGTTTATGTGCACTGAACTTCTGTTCTGTTACAGGTTTAAACCAGTTTCTGATCACTTAAACCAGTTTGTGTAATGTTTGTCCCTAGCCCAAATGGCCTGATCTTGTGAGGTGCTAAAAAGGAAAAGTATTGCTTTTGATTCCCGTTGGTTTCATAAGAAGATAGTAAGTACCTTTCAGGAGGGACTGAGTACTACACAGATTGGGCCCTTTGACAGGTTAATGTTTAAAAATACTGTGAAGTATGTCAAAGCTGTAAGGTACATCAGTGTCTAGTTTAGTAGAATTCATTTTCCCCACAGCTGAATAACTTAAAAAGATAAAAGATATGAATAAAAATAATAAATCCTTCTAAACTTGTGTTTTTAACCATAGGCCATCATATAGCTTGACAACCATGTGGCCCTAGATTATGGCACAGAATTAACCCTTTCAAAAGAGTACATCTCTAATGAGCATAATCCTTTTCTTGATAAAGAAATCAGAGCTGTGTTTAATTGTAAATTACCTAGGCCAAGATTTTTTTCTTATGTGCCTAAAAATGGTCTTATACATATCTTCCATTACATATACCATTTAGTAGAACTAGTGGCTAGCAATCAAATTAACATCTATCTTGCTTGGTAACTGCTAAGGCAAAGTCATAATTTGTCCTTTTTTCCATAGCAATATGTATCTTGAGAATGCCAAATATTATCTTCATGTATATTTTAAATATTACAGAATCTTATCCAGGGAATAGTCTCCATACCATATCAGCCAAAATAATAACATCTGACATGTAGTTTACCATCACTTTCATTTCTCTTCGGGGAAATTTCCTAGTTCACTCTCTCTTGTAATCACAAAACTCGTTTATGTTTCCCTGTTGCTTGTTATGCAAGACTGGAAAATAATTATCACCTACTCCAAGCTACCCCTTCTCTTCACATTTTGCTCTTTGAACTTCACGAGCTGGCTGCAAGCCAACATGTCTTTGCTCTCAGTAATGCCTCCTGCAAAGGTAACAGGGCATTTCTGACTGCATTAACATCTCCTACACTTCTTCTGCCTGGCATGCGTCTACTGAGGCACTCTACCTGCCCCGCAGCTGCAGCCTCTTGTCTCATTTCAAATGCTTATCCTTACAATCAGAAATCAAAGTCTGAGAGACCTCAAGGGGAGACATGATTAATGCTCCATCATTAGCCTTACCACTCATGCCTAATGAAACTGACTTTCATTACTAACTTCCAGAGCAGGGATTTCATTAAACCAAGCCTCCCTGCTGAGCCTACGGGCTATCTTGTGTATTCCTTCAGCCAGCCAGAATCACAAGCTCACACTATTCCTTTACTGCTTGTTGCTATCCTTCATGCCTCAAGAGTTTGCAATGTTCCCTTCATTACCCCTGTTGCTGTCTGGTTTTGATCATGTCTTTCCTGAATTTCAAAGATAAGGCTCTCAGACTGTCCATATAAAGTATGCTTCAGCTCCAGCTCCTTCAAATTTTCACTCCCGATTGTGTCATTGCTCTTATTATCTCTTGCCAGGTGTACTTCCTTTATTGTGATTACAACCAGGTGGTGCAAACTGAACCTTCTGGCCCACAGAGTCCAAATCTGCTTTTTTGTCCCTGCTTTTGATCAGTGGAAGTGATTGGGCTTTGGACCCTTGGGTTTAATAGAGAGGGATTTCTGAAACAGCATTCCCTGTGAGGGTTCCTCAGCTGTACAAATCTCTCCCTCGCTTTGGCCTAGACATATTTGAATCTATTGACCTTCAGGGCATGTTGCAAAGTCCATCTGTTTTTTCTGGCTTTTAGAGATGGAGAACAGGATAAGGTCTGGGAATCTGGGAGATGATGAAAGTTTTTTGAACTATAGTATTTTGGCCATTAGTTTTCACAAAGGGGTTTTGGTAGTGATAAACTGCTAAATTTGGTTGAATTGTGTTGATTGGGTTTTTTTACAGATTTGTTAGGATTTTAATGTTATGGTTAAGGCAGCAGTGGCCTGATTGCGAGATGCCAAGCTTCTATCAAATTCACTGACAAATATGTTTTCTCAACATCCCATTGAAAGAAACTGTGGGAGTCCAGAATAGAATTTTTTTTTAAATACCAGGAAAATATAACAATCTGATGCCAAAAAAAGAAGTAGCGGTTCACACATTTATTTGGTTGTTGCTCACATAGACTGGCTGAAGAACCGTTTCCACTGTGCTGCTTAACCAGAAATAAAGATTGGCTGAAATAATTTTCTCCTGTCCTCTTGCTACAGATCCCTGAACAAAATGGCCAATATTTTTTCTTACTACTTTAAAGCACAAAATTCCAAACCAAACTATACATTACAATAAAGCAACAAGGACCAGATCCTATTCTACCTATTAGATGCCAACATGGACTTAGGCTCCCAAGTGAAATCCTATTCCATCCTGCTCAGGTCCCTGAAAAAAATATTAATACACCAACTTTCATAACACAATATCATTTTAGCCTTAAAACTAAGTCATAGAGGGCATCACTACACATACATTTAATGCTCTACACATACAATTCATGCTCATTAAAGCGCTCCCTGGCACATGTCTACACATGTACCTCCATCAGGAGCAAACCACTCCAGGGCTGCTCTTGCCCTGCTCTGCCCTCCTGCAGCAGCCAGGGCGAGCTCCAGGCTCCCTCAGGTGCCAGCAGGTACTAAAAAATGGCACATTAGACTAATCTACTGAGCAATAAGTGCTGCACACATGTAGATGGTGATGCTTTACTGTGCCAGTGTCTCGTGTAGATGCTCCCAGAAAGTAGCAAGAAGGAAGACCCATCTGTCTTTGCATTAACTGCTTTTCAGGGACCTGAGGATGATGAAACAGAACCACACTTAAGCATCTAAGTCTACTTAGATAATTAATAAGTGGAATAGGCTCTGGTTCTAACATCTTAGCCCAATTATTGCACTCTCTAACTAAACAAAACTGCCACTTAATTTTAGAGTGATGTATATACTTGTGTCTATTCCCACATATATTTCTGCTATGTAAAATGTTATTTTTCTCTTCAACTGTCTCCACTGAAGCACAGATGGACTGTATCTTATAGCCAAAAGAACTGTACTTAAGGCTCAAAAAATCTTCTTAACTGTAAGTATTGTATGACATGTGCAAGCCCTCTATTATCCACCCTATTCATATTTCATCAGCCTGTCCAATTCAGGGACAATTATCTCACTCTGGGGTGGACTCAGAGACCTTTGGGTGCTAGGAACAGGGACATTCCATATAACATTAGAAAAGTTTGATGAAAAACTGAGTTTTCTATGTGATGTTCACTTTCCCTTATCAACAAATGTCTTACATAAGCCAGGACCATGCTCAGAATTGTATCTTAATTCAGAGTGAGCTTTTAAGAAAGAATATGTGCAATTAATAGAAAGCAAATGTCTGTTTTGGCACAGCCTACACTAACATCAGATATTTTTCCCCCATTGCTAAAGGAATAAAGAAATTGTCATAATGAGACAGACTGACTACAGTGTTCTGGTTTTCTCTCAACTATATGAGTGCTTCTCTGATGTACAATGTGTGCCACAAACCTTATTGTCATGGTTCATGAATTGAAAAAAATGCCGAAGAAATCAAGTTATTTTTAATTAAAATTGCTGATGTTCTTAGGAAGAAAATTTAGAGCTGAAAGCACAGCTATGCCTCATATTTCTTAAAAATGACTGTTTTAATTAGAATGCAACTTGCAGACTTTATTTTGTTGGAGTTGGGACAAACACTGAACAAAAGCAGCTAATTGTTTAAAGAAAACAAAGACCAGATATCTGCAAAATCATTAGTTGAGGCTTAATATTTCAAAGCAAATGAATGTATGGGTAATTACTGTTCTTTTGTACATCTTAGGAAAGAATATTGTAAATGCTATCAAAGAAACAAGAAACAGATTAATCAGCAGCATTACATTTACTATCAAACTCAAACCACATCAAACAAGACATACGTTTGTTACCAAAGCAGAAGATTAAGAGTCTGATTTAAACTAAATTATCAAAAAAAGATTCAAGGACCAGGTTGCACCTCCTTCTCATCAGGATGTATTAGTTGACACATAATGTGCAGGCCTTTGCTTCCAATCCTAAGACAGACAAAACTCCTACTGAGTTTCACTTTCATCAAGTCCGAAGGATTTGACCTCTGAGTCTTTGCCTAGATTAGCAAAATTTGGCAATATGCAATGCAATCATACCCAAAATAGTTCCCAAAGATGCACGATGTGGAGTAGACTTCTTTTAATCTAAGCTAGTAATGTGTGCAAAGTCTGTGCAGCCATTACTTAACCTTCATTGGCTCTTGGCTCAGCAGTCTACTGTATTTGTTTCTAATATATCCATAAAAGTACAGAGCTAACTGGCCTGATGCAAAAGTAAAGTACATTGATGATTGTTTGGGCTGCTAGTGAAATTTAGTTGCAGATGAACTTGATCAGTCAAAATATTTGGGTCTTTGAGAAGGAGCCTGAGCACCTTTTCAGCAAGGTATCACTCAGTCTGGCAAGCAGTTAGGGAAAAGGAAAAGGGTGTTAAAATGCACAATAAAATAAGGCCTGGAACAATAATATGAAGTCCAGGATAACAAGAAAAATCTGTCCTTTCTTGAAGAGATAGAGCAAATACTTTGTGCTCATTCATGTACTTGCAGAGTCTACTGTGACTGGGTACATCAGAGAAACTCCAGGAACTGTTGAAATAAGAGACAAAAAGAAAACCAGTTCTGTGAACTAGGAAGATTACAAGATTTGGGGAGGTGTATTGGGAGATACCTGAGACCTTCTAAAATCTCAGTGAATTTAGGATCCAGACATAGAAGTTGGTTTAAACGAGAAGGATATGGGGAGTGAAGTGGCCTATACTCCAGGGATCAGGGCTGGATTAATGTATAGGCAAACTAGGCACATGCTTAGGGCCCTGAACTTCAGGGGGCACCAGTCCTTGCCTTGATGGTGGTGGTGTGAATGACCTCACCCACCTCCTTTCCCTTCCCCTCCCCTCTGCTGGCCATGCCACTACCATGGCGGCTTCCTGGTGGTGGCTCCAAGCCCTGCTCCCCACAGGCAGCAGCACCAGGGTAGGAAGGGGACTCTCAACTAGCCTAGGGCCCACAAGTTCGTTTGCCTAGAACCCACTAAAGGTTTAATCTGGCCCTGCCAGGGATAAAGCTATGTATCATGTGTTGAGTTAAACCTCATTGAAATTGGACAGGGCAATTGCCACCCTTAACTTAAGACAGCTGTAAGTGTTGACTTGACACACACCAGATCAATGCTCAGGAACTCAATATCATGCTGTTAGGTAGGAGGGCATGACACAAAATCATATACACACATACACACACTCCACATACACAAATACGCAAACACGCACCTTTCTGGCTGTGTATGTGTTAACACTAGAGGGTTACTTCGGGTCACTTGGTGCCTGGGGTTGCTTGGGGTCACTTGGTGCCCCAGGCAGAGGCAAACCTGGGGGGAAAGCTAGGAGGCGGCAGAGCGGAGGAGCAGTGCTGGGAGATCAAGCCAAGGAGAGAGAGAGAGAACCAGCCAGGAAGCCAGGCTAGGGAGCAACGATCTGGGTCAGAAGGTTGGAGGCGGTGGAGCAGGGAAGGAAGAGCCAGGAACAGAGGCAACAGAAAAGGTAGGGATGGGGACAGGGACGGAGGCAGTAGAGTGGGTAGAGACAGGGCCAGAGGCAATAGAGTAGATAGGGACAGAGCTGGAGGCAACAGAAGCAGTGGAGACAAGGAGAGAGAGAGAGGTGGTAGAGTGGTAAGCCAGGAGCATGCGGTGGAGGAAAGCCAGAGGAAGAAAACCAGGAGGTTGGGAGGTGAAGGGGTGGAGCCGGGGCCAGAAAGCCAGGAGATCAGGAGGCCAGGAGGAGAGGAAGCTGAGCCAGGAGAGAAGGTCAGGAGGTGAAGGAGTGGAGCCAGGGGAGAAAGCTGGGAGATCAGGAGGTCAGGAGAGTTCGAAAAAGCCAGCAGCAAGCCAGGGGAAGAAAGCTGGGAGATCAGGAGGTCAGGAGGAGAGCTGAGATGGGGAGAGAAAGCCAGGAGGTAAGGAGGTGGAGCTGGGGGAGAAAGCCAGGAGACAGGTTGGAGGTTAAAGAGAGCTGGGAGGCAAAAGGCAGAGCCGGGAGACTGGCAAGGGTTAAAAGATCAGAGAGCCAGGATGCCAAGAGGTGGCAGAGCACCAGAAGTGAGGAGTGATGGAGATAGGGCTGGAGGCAGTAGAGTTGGGGGAGAGAAAGCCAGGAGGAGCCAGAGGAGAGAGAAAGCAGATCTGGGAGGCATCAGGGTAGAGGAGATGGGGAGGCAGAGAAGGAAAGGTGCAGAGCCGGGGGAAAAAACGGGGAGTCGAGCTGGGGCCACAGGAGTTGGCAAGGAAGCTGGGAGGCAGCAAAGGCAAAAGCTGGGAGGAGCAGAAGATCCGGGGGTTAGAAGAGAGGCTAGGAGAGCCAGCAAGAAAGTCAGGAGGCAAGTCTGGGGGGGTTGAGCTGAGAGGTACAGAGAGGGAACTGTGACGGAGGTCAGAGGTGGCAGAGAAATGGGCATGTTGGAGGTGGCAGAGAAGGATCCAAGATGACGGGGAAAGAGAGAGGGGATGAAGGTCAGAGGGGTGGAGAACAGAGATTGGAGCAGGGCCAGAAGGTCAGTAAGACAAAACCCAACTCAGGGTTCCAAAATAACAATTTATTAAACAGGCAACACACTACACAGCCCATGAAGTTATTGGTTCCCCCCCACGCACACAAACTCTCCCATGCACTCACACAATGATAACAGGAGAGGAAAGGATTGGGGTCAAGGTGTGCAGTGACAGAACTCTGGTCCCTCGCTTGGGGGAAGAAGGTGGGTGATAGCTACCTATCTGGGCTGTGAGTTGATCCTTGATGGCCAGTCGGGGTCTTCTCCAGTGAGGTGTTGTCCAGAGGGGGTCACCAGCAGGGCCTCTGGGTGGATAGGAAGTATGGCATACTGCTGGTCCAGATGGAGAGAGCATCCCAAGGAGGTCACACTCTACCATCCCTTGTATAGGGGTGGGCTACCTGTGACTCCAATGCAAAGGACATGCCCAGGCAAGGGCCAGTCCTGTTCAGATGAGGTCATGTAGTTCCAGGTGTCCTCATTGTCCGGTGGGATACAATGGTGGAGTTGCTGGGTTCTATTCTGTTCTTTGTTTCCATGTTGCTGGTTTCTTAGAGGGTGTTTATTTTTCAAATATTGGGTTTTGTCTGTGGTCCTGGGAATAGGTCTGTTGTTTCAGGGAAAGTCAATGCAAGGCGGTGGTCTGGTCGTTAAGTTGATGGTCCAGTCATTCAGCAGGAGTTATTTTTACGCCTGCTGCCATTATGTCTCAAGCACACTCGTTCACTCTCATTCATCCAGGAACCAATTTACATAGGAAGGGTGGGTATGAGTCACAGTTGCAACACAATTACAGTAGGGTATTCCTGGGCAGGGGACACAAAATGGAGACTTGTCATTACTTTGGTTAACTCATAGGAACAGGCCTAAATCATACAATATCAATATAAAACAGTAAAAATCAATACAAACGTAATAGGACACTATTTACAATATAAAAAGGGACTTGTCACAATAATGGACTACAAGAACTTCGTTTATCTATGACTACCTATAACTATTTATATGGGATAGAGAGGGCAGAGAGAAAGTCAGAAATTGTTGGGGAAGGGGAGGGAATGTATTTTTAAATAAAAAAAGAAAAATGGGGGATTTTGCTACATAAGAAGACACTAAACCTCTTTATGGAACTAGGTAGTTGGAACAGGACAGCCCTTTAACCAAAACATGGGCACATATCATCACCCAAAAAAGGCACATGTGAGGCCACTCAAGAATTTAAACTGGGAAAAAGTGCTGGGGGTTTTGTTTTAACATGGTGTGAAAAAGAAAGATAAGCAGGAGAAAGAGTACAGAGTGCTAAAGAGAAAAAGCATTAACCGCAGTAGAAGCACCAGTAGTTTTGAGCTGGAGAAAAGTCTGAGAAAGAGAGGTTTTTGAGCTAAGTACCAGCTGAAATAAGGATTGTAGCTGTGAGAAAAGAAATGCAGACCAATTGTTTGATTCCTCCTGGGTTCATGGAAATAATATTTTATACATTCTTCGAAAGTTAATAGGATTGAATTAAAAAAATGCATTTGTCATCAGTTTCTCCATCCAGCAGAAATAGTCTGAAAGAATCTAAATTGTGGTCACTCATTCAGGTCATAAACGAGTAATTCTTGTGTTCTGGAGTTGGAAACTAGTTTCCAAAGAATAAAATTGTGCATTTGATCGAACCATTATGGAACAAAAGATGACCAAAAGAAAGTAAAGCAAGGCGTAAAACAACAGCTGGAGACTTTACAAAAGGCACTGCAGCAACATCCGGAAATACCCAAAAAGGACCTGCAGTCAGACATAAAATCTACTGCCACAGTAGCAACAAAGAGTCTGAGCAGATTAGGAAGCCTCCCTACAGAGTTCTCATCTAGACTAATAAGGCAAATTGATGAGGTGACTAGCAACCTGACCACCAACAAACATAAGATTTTCCAGGACACAGGAGAGATCAGGAGAGCTTTGGCCAACTTGGATCTAGATAACAGGGATGCGCTACAGAAGAACTGATGGAGCTAAAAAATCACCCTCAGAAAGAAACCAAAGGGTCACAGACCACAGTGAAAGTTAGCCACCTGAAGGAGGAATTTGGCCAACCACAGAACTTGGATAAGTTCTCTGCTTGTGGCTGGATAACTATAAGATTTTCTCCTTTTTGTAACTCACAAAGGGTCAGATGTAAGAGGTCAGATTCCCCAACTCACATAATGGAAATGCCAACTGTCTTTGAGGAAAACTCCTTGGGAGGTTCAGCATACAGCCCAAATCAACATTTGGGGGCAATATTGTGGTGACCGCTACGGCTTCTCTGCCTCCTCCTCCTCTTCCACTTGGGATTGTTGCCACTGTGGTGGGGAAGGAGGCAGCTGCTGTAGCTCTCACCTAGCACTATGGCTGGCGTGCTCAGCCGGGACCCTGTAGACATCGGAACCCGCGTGCCTGCCGGGCCGGGCTGGGCTGGGCCACAGAGGGGAGAGGAGGGGGCTGCACTGGGAAAGTTTGAGGTGGGTGCCCAGCAGCACAGGGCCTGAGGTGGGGTGGGGCAGGGGGAGCCCCAAGTGCCCACTCCAGCAGTTGCAGGAGTTGTGGGAGCCATCGCAGTGTCCCATCCATGCCTCAGCTCCACGGGGGGCTGGAACCACACAGCAGCAGGCTGAAGCAGGGGTGCAGGGGGAGAGGACAGGATTTCTCCACGCTGTTGCGTGCTGATGCCAGCAAGAGCAGAGTGTGACCGTGGTCCCTGAGCACCTGGTTGGACTGAATGGGTGAGGAGGGGCAGAGGCACTTCTCTGATCCCTCCCTAGCTTTCCTTTCCCCCCTTCTCCTGCTTCCTCCAGCCCTCTTGCCAGCCCTATTTTTATTTCCTTTTTGAAACTAGCCCAAGACTGGGCTGCATGCCATGCTGCTTCCCCCTGGAGACTCCACCCCAAAGCTGCCTTCCTTCTCCACCCTTTTACCCAGGAGACAGGGTTGGAGGCCATTCAGGCCAGTGATTCAAGGGTTGCCTTGAGAGCTTTTCAAGGGTGCCGTGAGGCATTAGCCCTGTTGGGGGTGCAAACATGACTCACAAGATGAACCCAGAGATGTCAGATAGGAATCAATAGATGTTAAAAACCTTCTGACCTTCTGTGGTCCTTCTGAGTCTGTTCGCCAAACATGAATTGCTCTATTCTGTTCCAGGAGTTCAAAGAAAAAAAGGAGTGAAAACTGAGAGCTGGCCCTTTCCCACCTTTGCCAAGAGTCTGAAAATGTTTAGAACCAGTGCTCTAGGCAGCTTTTCATTTCTTTTCCACACACAAGCTCCCAGCAGGCCTGGGCTCCTCAGGACCACTGGCTGCTTTCTCCAGAAGCTCTTCTGAGCAGCCCCAAGCTACTCCTAGAGCTATGTGACTTGGGTGGAGAGGTGTAAACAGCCAGGTCAGATTCACTTCCAATTGTTGTGCTCATAAATGGACTTGGCCACCTAAGAGCTATTCTGTTCACCCATCCAAGGCCCTGAAAATCAATGAATGCATATGAAACACCATCATCTGAACCACGGGTCAGCAATGTTTTTGACCAGAGTACCAAAAAAACACCCCAACCTCAACCCATGCCTCAACTTGGCATGGCAGGGGCAGACAGGAAGGGGCAGGGGGAAGCTGTGAGGGGGTCTGATCCTCGTTCCTGGCAGGAGGTGCCGAACACCTCCCTTTCCCCACTACATGCCCCAAGGTGCACATGCAGCCACCAGTGGTCATGAAGCCCGGGCTCACAGCAGGCAGCAGACAGGCTGCAAATTGATGCACTAGGGACTGGAGCCAAAGCTCCATTCCATGGTCGGTGGCAGCTGCATGCGTGCCTCAGTGTGCACAGCAGCGAAGGGGCTAGGGAAGCACAACCCTGGCTCCTCCCCTACCAGCAAGGAGCTGAGCAGGAGCTCTGCAGACCTCAGTGCAGTGGCTTGCAGCCTCCCAGCTTCCTGCCACAACTGGCCTGGGCTCTGAGCCTACCTCTGCCACCCTCCACGGAATCTGGGCTGCTCACAGCAGGCAGCAGGGAGGCTGCAAACAGCTGAACTGAGGTTGGCTGAGCATGTACCCCAGAAAGCAGCTTGGTGATTTCTGTAAGTAGAAACCTGGCAACCTGTCAGGAGTCAAGAATTAAGTATAGGCAAGTCACATCTTCAAAGGGTCACACTGTACCTAGTCTCTGTAAAGACTCAAGTTGCTTTTTTTGTTGTTTGCTCAAAGTGTATTCTGACTCACCTCATCCAACACCTCCCCCCCCGTTGGGCTGCTATGAAGGGCATGGAGAGAAACAGAGGCCTTCCACCCCCTGCCTGGGCAACAAAGTTTTTCTTTTTTTTAATTTTCTCTTCAGTTCTTTCTGATGCTAACTAGGGATGCTTTGGGCTGAAAGAAGCACCCAGAAATATTACCATGGGCAAAGAACCCCCTAGGTTTACAGAGTCTGTATGCCCTAGTCTGCACAGAGACCTGCCAGAGACCAGTGCCTGGGTGGTTGCAGCGTTAGCTTAGGCTTGCGGGGGTTCTCCACAAAACAGGACAGCTGGCTGTAGGCTCCCTGAGGAGTGAGGTTTTAGGTCTGGCACAATGAGGCAGATGTCTCAGCATAGTAGCTTCCCCTACTGTGCCACCACAATGGGCACTGGCATATTACTGCTCCCCACAATCATTTACACCCCCCACTCTACATGTCTCCTCTTTTTTGGAACTAGAAATATGGTAACCCTAGACATAACTGATTTAAGTTAAATGAGTTTATTGAACTTCTGTCCCAGATCCCCTCCAGATTCAAGTTAACTCACAGTCCCCTAACATCCCAGGATGCTTTGCACTTCCTCTGCACACCTGCCACTGTGCAGTGTGGACAGGCCAGCTTTGGCCCAAGCTGTCTGTTCCAGTGGAGCAGGGAGGCATGCTCTAGCCCCCCTGGCTTCTGGCCTGAGCCACTGCAGGCATGTGGATGCATTTCCAGAATCAAAAGTGAGTGTCTGTTCGCTTGCTTATCAATTAAATCTACGCAGCTTAGATTAACCTGCAAAGATTGAATTGATTCAGCCTCAGGCTTTTTGATTGTCTGTACTTAGCCCTATTGTCACTTTATCATGGTTGTGTTGCAACTACTTTTCAAGGGCTCCAACGGAAAACTTCTTTCCTGAGCAAGGATCAAGAGCAAGCGTTTATTTTGACCTTCCTTTTGAGAGCCATAGTTAGCTCCATGTGTGCGTGTGTGTATGTAGCACAAGCTTTTGTAAAACGAAATTCACTTCATCAGATGCTGTGAGAGGATGTGCAGAATGCAGAGTAGAAGGAGAGAGAAATTAAACTACAAAAGATAAGAGGAAGAGAGGTTGGAGGAGGATGAGAGGCAGGGCTGGGAGAGGCAAACAAACAAGCAGTAAACCCATAGGAACAAAGGAGTCACAAAAGCTAATCCAGGTAATAGGGTAAGAATCCATAGTCCCTGTTTAAACCATACTTAACACATCTGTGTATGAATTCTTGTTCCACAGTTTCCCATTCAAATCAAATTTTTAAAGTGTACTGTTTAAGAACAGGCACCCTCTGGTCAGTGGTGGAGTGTTGAGAGAGGCTGAAGTGCTCTGCCACAGGCGTACATGTCTTTCTGCAGCTGATGTTAGAGCAGTGTTCATTAATTCAGTCATGAGAAAAGAACTTGGAAATGGCAAATGGCTACCTGAACAGACAGAGGTGGTTAACTGCGTTACTCTGAAGTCAAAGAGAATGCAGGGTAGAGATGCACTTTATAGACTAACTAAAACAGAGATGCATACTCTTTCCTGAACCTGAGCTCACTTCATCAGCATTGCTGTAGTTTCTCAAAGAGTGATGGTAATTTGATTTCTTCAACTATAATTATTCTGGGTCTTTCATGAAGCCTTTTGAAATGTCCTGGAAGTCACTAATTTGGGAAGGTGTACAGGAACCTCGAAAATAGAAACCCAGAGAGTCTGCAGCCACAGCAGTGCAGAGGGAATGCAAGATCGCACCTAACCCACACAGTTGCTGCTGATGCACTGTCCCTACTTATAGTAATGTCATCCTCAAATCTGTTATCAGTGGCTGAATGCTCTAGGGTAGGCGCAGCTTGTTAGTAACACTAACCACAGTTTGGAGCCTCCCCCTAAATGTCAAAGTACAAAGAAGTAAGTTAAAGAAAGAGCTTCTGCTTGCAACAAAAGAAGGTTGATGTTATGTAGTTTGAAGATTCTCTGCTGGCTCAGCTGTTTTTAACAATTTTGCTCTGGTCAAAGGTCTACAGTATCTGAGGACACTCTATTTGTGGAAACAAAGGCAACAATACATTAATTCTAAGCACCTGTAAAGTTGTCAAAAGACAAAGCTATCTGTTGACAAAAGTCTTTGTTATAACTTTCCTATGAATTCAAAATGGCTAAATGCTTCAGAGGCTGTTTCAGTGATGTTACTACTTCATAGAAAGGAAACTTACTTTCAGGGCTGCATGTACTTAAATTCAGCCTTGCAGAATGCTGCTTCTCCTGTCCTTTGCATGTATATATTTAAAGGTGAGTCATTCATACCCATATGATTCATAACAGCTCCCCCACAGTGGCCCTTTAAGAATTTTTCTTGCAGGAACTCTGAAATTCATAGGAACTCTCTGAAAAAAGGTATGAAATAATCCGTGTGTGTAAGCATTACAGAATTGGTGCTACATTCCAGCTACCTCCTTGTTTCCTGTAGACAACATGTTAATTTATTAATGTTGTCAGTAGACATCCTCTCACTAAACTTCCAGTAAAAAACTGAAGGGGAGATTTAGCCGCCTACTTCCCAGATGTCCAGTGGCTCCAGCTACATGGCATCTATATAAACATCAACAATAAACTTCTGGATCTGAGGTTAAGTAGAGGTTGTTGTTTCTTTTCCTTTTGCTTTTCCCCATATTTAGGCATCTTGCATCCAAATATTTTTAAAGTATCTTTGGAATGTTTTGTTATGAAAGCTTTAAGTGCACTGTTTATTTTGGGAAAATGTTAAATGGAAACCACCCACTACCAGGTGATGAATAAAGGCAAATAATAGATGCATCATAATTGGAGGCTGTAGGGTCATAAAGTTATGACCCTGCATTCAGAACATGTGCAGAGACAGAGCACTAGTAGTGAAAGCACAAGATTAGGAATACAGATTTTTGACCCTAGCATAGACTTACTGTGACTTTAACTTCCCTGTGCCTCTACCCAAGGAATAATAATTATCTTACAAAGGTGCTGCATGGATTACATTTATTTTTGTTTTAAAGAGCTTTTATGAAGGATGCTATAGAAAGGGAAAATGTTTGTACCTATAATGCCTCCTGTTTAAATGCAAAACAACAGTATCAGCCTTAAATAAATGCAAATAAAATATCAGTAGTGTTGACTGGCCTAGTCAGTAACTTACTACAAGGCTGATAACTGACTCCAGTGGCACCACAACCTCAACAAAGTGGAAGCCCATTTCAAGGTAAACTGTCTTGCCCTCAAAGCAGAAAAGAGAAAAATGGAGGAAGGAAAAGGAGAAGAATCAGTCTACTGTCCCCTGTGGAAAGACCTGTAACTTCTGCAGATGGATCTGTATCTCAAGGATCCGACTCTTAAGTCACCTCAAGACCCATTAATGAGCCATGGTAGAGATCATCCTTGAATCCAGAGATCTCCAACAACAACAAGATAATGGAATGGCTTGGCATCAAACTCCTAGTGTTTCTCAATCAGGACAATAAACTCTGAAAATGACACACAGATATGGAAGAAGAGTTCCCACTGAGTATTAAGAGAACGATAACATTTGGAAAGCTTTTTTGCATAAGGGGGAGGGTTTCTTTTGTTATTCAGAAGTGGATTTTTTCCTCTATTCATTATATGTATCTATTAACAACAGGTAATTGTGATTGGCACTTCAGTTCCAATAAGTGATGCCGGTACTCTCATGAGGATAAAAGGCTGCTAGTTTTTGCAACTCTAAGTCCTAGGAAAGGGATTTGCAGCTTCCTGATTCAAATTATCCATGCTTCTTATTTTAGTATAGGTAGGCAGAAATGACTGTAGGTAGGGTTGCTAACCTTTCCATTTCAAGTTTTTTCACTTGCTTATAACTTTGCCAAACTTGAACCTTTTTTAGCTGAAATGTTGTATGTTGAGGATCTGCCTCAGCCTGACCTTTTTTCTGGCAAATTTCAGGTAAATAACGTGGAAAAAGTTTAGGGAATATTATTTCTCACTCCATGCCATAACTCATTTTTTACAACCATTCTGTTGAAATGCTCTAGGCTTCAATGGTTTTGGAGCAGGATTTTGAAATTTGGCAGGGAAGGTGGCCGTGGTGTCAGGGATGTTTGATATCTGCAAACTACTGAAATTTAGCCAAACTGCATCTCTGACCTCTTCTGAGTTCTCAGAAGGTCTCTAGGGTATTGGATGGGCATATATAGACCCATGGTTTTCAACAGGGAATATGAGTCCTCCTCAGGGGTGCTGCAACACACGCTATGGAAGGGGCCAGGCAAAACTACCCCATGCACACTCTTGCTGCACTAGGGCTCTGCTCTGCCTAAAGCAGAGAGCTGGCTGGACTGGAGCCCTTCCTGGTATAACCTTCTCATGTTCTACCCAGAGATAGGCACATGAAACAGTTCCAGCTGCACATGTCTGTTTCTGGGAGGAGTGTTGGAGAACCTAACCAGGAAGGGCTACGCAGCACAACAGATCCTACCTGATTTAGACTGACCCTAGAGGCCTAATGTGGTAAGAGTATGCACACATGCCACAGCCCTTCCTGGACTGACTGTGCAGCAGGCACATGGGACAATCTTACCTGGAGGCAGCAACACCCAGGTGAGGAGCACTGAGGTAAGTTGAAAAAGCATGAACTGGGGTTCTCAAACCAGGGGTGCTGCCATATTCAAAGAAGATGTGAAAGTGTTCCCTGACTCTGGAAAGGTTGACAACCACCGATATAGACTTTAATTTTCCAAATACTGGATAGTTTATGGTTTTAGCATTGATCTAGGCCATAGCCTAGCCAAGTTAGACTAACCTGCAAAGATTGAATCAATTCAGGCTTTTTGAATGTCTGTCCTTAGCCAGGGAGTAGCACTGCTCCCTTTCTGCTTCCCCTTGCCCTTCCTGCACCCCTCCCACCACTCAGCTCTGCACAGAGGGTGGGGGGAGGGGGGAGGCAAGGGAAAGCCAGCCAGCCTAGGAATTGGGTTGAGGAAAATCTCCTCAAGCCTGGCTGCAGGCCACGCCAGGTTTTAAATCTGGGACCCAAAAAGGGGCTAGGGACAAACATTACACATACACCAGTTTAAGTGATCAGAAACTGCTCAGGCAGCAGGAACCAGACTCAGGAAGGCCCTCCCCAGAATAATGGGGGAAATTCTCTCTTTACAGTAGTCTCAGGGATGTGGAACAGGTGGGGGCTTTGCATCACTACTCCAATCCCCCACACTTTTTCCAAACCAGGCTCACCTGGTTCCCAAACCAGGCCTGTCTAGGGAAGGCACAGGGAGCAGGGAGGAAGGGGTAGTTGCAGACTGAACATCTGGACCTTCTCCCAGAATCATTTCTAGCAGTGGAAATTTTCCATCACAGGAATGAACTTTTGTATACAGCCAGCTTTTACAATAGAGTTCTGTCATGTTAGAGAAGAGGTGCTTGGGTAACAATTTAGAATTTAACAGTATTTCTACAGTCACTTTTGAGAAGATTCCAATAATCTGGGACTATATCAGACCTGCCAATGGTAAAGAATCAGGGAAATGGAAGAGCGAAGCCAGGGCACTGTGAGCTTCAGTATAACAAATGTTCCCTTCATGGGCAGGAGGACCATCATGGCACTTTTTATATGTTGTCAGCAGCAGCAGCAATCCATTAATTTGAGGATGATCTCTACCATGGCTCATTGAGGTGACTTAAGAGTCTATTCTTTGAGCTCTAGATCTATTCGCAGAAGTTGCAGGTCTTTCCACAGGGCCACGGGCCAGGACTTCACTCCTTTTCCTTCCTCCACTTTCTCTTTGCTTCAAGGGCAAGACACTTTACCTGAAAGTGGCTTGCTGCTTGGCTGAGACTGTGGCACCCCTGGAGTCTGTTAGCAGCCAGCTCCTCCCAGCTTTTGATGTTGGCATCCGTTTTCCTGAGGTATGTCTGCAATGTGCCCTTCTAGTGTTTCCTCTGGTTACTATGAGATATCAGGCCATAATTGGCCTGAGAGCAGAGCACTTGTTTTGGGAGTTGAGTCAGGCATCTGAATACAATGTATAGTCTAGCAAAGTTGGTGCTTCAGGATCACCAGCCTAATGCTTGTAATATTGGCTTCAGCAAAGATGCTGGTGTTTGTACAGTGATCTTCCCATTTGATGTGGAGGATCTTCCAGAAACATCACTGGTGATACCAGGCTCTTGAGATAACAGAGGTAGGTCACCCACATTTCACGTTTATAGGTAAGAGTGGGGAAGATGACTGCATTGTAGACCTGGATCTTTGTGTCTTTCTAGAGATTGCAACCAATAAAAACACACTGACACAATTTCCCAAAGGAGATGTTTGTGCACTGGATCCTGTGCTAGATCTCCTCATCAATGTTCACTCTCTGAGAGGAAGTAGCTGCTGAGAAGGGAAGTGCTTGACTGCCTCTAGGGTCTTTTTCTCAATGGTAATTTGAGGAAGGGGGACACATTCATGGCCTTGAGCAGGCTGATAGATCACTTTAGTTTTCTCAATGTTGAGAGAGAGAGGCCCCGTTTGATAGGCTTCTGTGAAGAGATCCAACACAGTGTATGTGGAGGATGTATCTGCAAGGATGGTGCAGTCATCAGCATACTGAAGGTAAAACATGACTATTTTGAATACTTTGACGTGACAGAGCCGACTCATGGCCAGTCACCATACTGACCACCCCTCTGTCTAGGGCAGTCTGCCCTGTCTCACGTCCCATGACTTGTAGGGATAAACCTGATAAAATAATCAGGACGCTGCCCATTTTATGCCCATTTTTATGTCTAGGGCAGTACACACAGCTCCAACCTCCTCTACACTGTGTCCCATGCCTCGCAGATGGCATCCATATTGCACATTGCCTCACACCATGACTTGTGCTCCAGGGTCTCACTTGGGACCCTCCCCCCCCCCCCAACCCCACCCCCGGAGCTCACTGTCACACTGTGCCACCACACTGTGCTCCAAACTATCCACTATGACTCCCCTGGCCCCCTACTGGCCACCCTGGGCCTTTGGCTTTGCTTGCCCAAGTGTCCTCAGCTGGGCACTGCCTCTCACCACTGTCCTCTTGCCAAGGCCCAGCTCTGCCTTTGGCCCAACTCTCCTCTGCCCCCTCGCTAGAGCTATTCCTCCACCCTCTCACTGGACTCTCTCAATAAACAACTCTTGTGCAGCCCTTCAGGTTGCCCCTTAAAACCCTACTATGCACCCACTGCCACCTCACTGAGGCCAACACTCCACCCCCATTTTGGGGCCTTGGGGTCCTGAACTCCACAGACCCAGGTGCCTCTCACTAGGCCCCACTGCCTGCTCTACTTCATACAGGCACAAGTGTCCTAAGAGTTGCCTGGCCCCACTGACCACTAAGTTGTGGCGGATGGGGTTATAAGGTGTCCCTACCCACCTTTCACTGGGGAGGCAACTGGCCTGGCATTTCTGGGGAACTACCCCCACCACAGGCAGTCACACCAAGCCATCCTTCCCCAGCAGGGTGCAGTTTTTGGCCATACCCAGGACCAGGAACCTCCTGCCATCCCCATAGCTCCTGTCTATATCTCCAAGGATGTTCTGAACAGCAGCTCAGCCGGGTGGTGTTCCTCTGGCTGCCAGCAGCAAACTGCTGCCTCAGCCCTGAGAGTCTGGATCTAAAATGGAAGCTGTTCAGCCCCCCTCCCCCAATCCCAGAGCCTTCCTGAGGTCTTGTGACCACCTCATTACTCTGGCACACACCTGCTGGCTGTTCTGATGCCTGGTCTGGCCCTTAAAGTGGCAGGCACCAAAGGTGCTCTGCCACGTTCAGTCTTTGAGCAAAAACAGCCCAGACTGAAGAACACTCCATCTGTTCAGTAATCAGAGTCAATTCCAGAAGGGAGACGGTCCTTAAGAAGAACCAGCATGACCCGTCAAAAAGAACAGAACTGGGACAATGACACATCCTTGCTTGACCCCAGCTCAGATGACAATTGATCTATCTCTGAACCACTACAAAGAACAGTTTCATAGTTGGCAGGGTCGGAAGGGACCCGAGTAGATCACCAAGTCCGAACCCCTGCCATGGCAGGAAAAAGTACTGGGGTCAAATGACCCCAGTAAGGTGTTCATCTAGCCTCCTCTTAAAGACCCCCAGGGCAGGAGCCAGCACCACTTCCCTTGGAAGTTGGTTCCAGATCCTAGCCGCCCTGATTGTGAAGTAGCACCTCCTGATATCTAGTCTGAATCTATCCTCTGCCAGCTTGTGACCATTATTCCTAGTCACTCCTGGTAGTGCTCGGGGGAACAGGGACTCGCCCAGTGCCTGCTGGTCCCCTCTGACTAGTTTGTAAATGGCCACTAGATCCCCCCTCAGCCTTCTCTTGTGGAGGCTGAACAGGTTCAGGTCCCTTAGCCTCTCCCCATAGGGCCTGCCCTGCTGCCACCTGGTAATGCGGGTGGCCCTCCTCTGGACCCGCTCAATGTTGTCCACATCCCTCCTGAAGGATGTTGTCCAGTGCAGCGCCCAGAACTGGACGCAGTACTCCAACTGCAGCCTGACCAGTGTTGCATAGTGGGGGAGGATCACCTCCTTGGACCTGCTTGAGATGCATCTGTGGATGCATGACAAGCTACGGTTGGCCTTCCTGAC
>NW_017729033.1:69762763-69763008 GCF_001723915.1 Gavialis gangeticus | reverse complement strand
CTGGGGCCTGCAGGGGTCCCAGTGGGGGTGCTGATCTGGTCCCTGCTCAGGAAAATGGAGGCAAAGAAATTGTTAAATAGGTTAGCTTTGTCATTTTGTGTGATGACCGGATTTTCTAGCACGTCTTGCAGATGCCCCACGTTACCCAGTACCTTCTTTTTATCCCCTATGTATTTATAAAAGGACTTCTTGTTGTCCTTGACCCGGGTAGCTAGTCCCAGTTCCACCTCCGCCTTGGCCTTCCT
>NW_017729033.1:69760619-69762752 GCF_001723915.1 Gavialis gangeticus | reverse complement strand
TCCCAAAGCTGCCAGTTGGTCTCTCTGATGCAGGTCTCGTGTTGTCTTTCATGTCCTCTCACTGGTAGGACAGAAGAGAATACAACCTGTGCCCCTATCTCCCTCAGCACGCCCCCCAGTTGCAATCATCTGGTCATGGAGAAGCCTCAGGACCTTGATGTACTTTTCAGGATATCCAAATTTGTCCAGTATTTTCCACAAGGCTTCATGACTGACAGAGCAAAGGCCTTAGTGAGGTCAATGAAAGCTATATAAAAATCCTGATGTCCCTGACATTTTACTTGGACCTGATGGACAATAAAAATAATGTCAGTTGCACCAGTGAGAGGTAGAAGACAGTTCAGGACAATGTGGATGAGGATTTTCCCTGCTGTGGAAAGGATGGTGATAGCTTGGTAGTTCTCTCACACCAACTTATTTCCTTTCCTAAAGATAGTAAGGATGTTGGCACTCCTAAGGTTCCCAGGGATCTCCTTATTGTTCCAAATTTGAAGAATAAAAATTCATGGAGTCTCAGTACTAGTTCCTCACCACTAGCTGTGACTATTTCAGCAGGTATGCCATCTGATCCAGTAGACTTTGTCTTGGTTTTCTTGAAGGCATACCAGATTTCTTCTAAGATAGGAGGGTTGGCAAGGGATCCCCTTTCAGGGTGTTTAGGGGATGGACTCAATGGTGGAATCCATCACAATTGATTCACAGTTCAGGATCACCTCAAAGTGTTCTTTTCATCTAGGTTGGGTAGATTCATTGTCTTTGAGGAGCATCAAACCATTTTGCAGTCACAAGAAAGCGGGACGATGGGAGGTTGGACTGCAGATGGCTTTCATTGACTGGAAGCAACTATGCACATCATGTTTGTCAGCATAGAACTGAATCTCCTTGGCTTTATCTTGCCACCATTGGTTTTTTATTTCCCAGATCCTCCTTTGAATTTTGGCTTTGAGGAACTGATATGTCTACATAGTACAGCACCTGGACCCAGAACCTGGAGGTCATTGTGGTGTTCTATATTACAGAGACAAGTAGGTAAAGGACTCCAAATGATAATCTACATACTGATGCCTGAAAAAGGAGAGACTACAATGTCACGGAAAGAGGCTGTGATTCTGATCCCACACCAGTCTTGTGCTTTTTCCAGGATGAAGTCTGATACCTGTGCCTTCCCTACACAGGGAATCCCATCTCAGCAGGAAAAATAATACGATGCAGATGGCATTCTCACTTTACCACTGTACAGTTGAACTTTGTCTTCTTTTAATTCCTTTCTGTGGAATAAGCGGCAGCAATACAGGCCTGACATTCAGACTTAACAGTGAATTTCCTGGATTATTTTTGGTACAAGTGAGACCTCTAAAATTATGTTCAAATGACCTAATCTTGCTGTAACTGTTGCTAAAAGTTATGTTCAAGCAGAAGCCATGTCTTCCTCCTTCCTACCTTCAAAAAGCTGAAGAGGATTTCCTTAGGGATTCAAATATACTACATCTAGAGCTTAATGGTGAAAAAACCTAAATAATCACAAGTCTGAAGAAGTGCTCTACATTCTGTTTTCCTTTTCCATTTGGAACCTTGGGTTGTGTGATAGAACCTAGATGCTAACAAGGACAAAGGCATTTATTCATTTGAGAAAACAACTGTTTAGTTTCCAAACCCATACAAAAGTAAATGCATTTACATTTTTCATCCTGCCTGAATTAAAAGTATACACTGCTCTCAAAGTGCCATATCTAAATATAAAGCAATCGTTGAAATATCAATTTATAGCACTGTAAAATCTTTCACTCCAGCGTCAGAACATCTGCCTGTGGTTTGCCACATCATTATAAGCAGATGTTGTCTTCAAAGAATGTAGACAAAGGAGGGAAGGAAAAATGCCCTCTCTTGCATTCTCTCTCTCTCTCTGTCTCTCTCTTTATGTATAAAATCATTACACAATAAAATCATTACACAAGGGTGCTGCGGCAGAGATCCATATCTGTATCACAAACACAATTCCCTTGGACTGACCTGACAGTCCTAATAGGTTTCAAACAGTTTGGCCTTTACTACATCCTGCAGCTGAAAAGGCCTTGCAATAAATAAATGGAAACACAGAAAGCTTTATTTTTTCTCTTCACACAGGCTCAGGGT
>NW_017729033.1:69745016-69755619 GCF_001723915.1 Gavialis gangeticus | reverse complement strand
ACTGACCTGACAGTCCTAATAGGTTTCAAACAGTTTGGCCTTTACTACATCCTGCAGCTGAAAAGGCCTTGCAATAAATAAATGGAAACACAGAAAGCTTTATTTTTTCTCTTCACACAGGCTCAGGGTTTTGTTTTGTTTTGTTTTGTTTTGTTTTGTTTTGGGGGGGAGAAAGGGGGAGGGTTTAACTCCTTTGTCATCTTGTGAAGGCTTTTGCAAAAAGGTCTAGTGTGGTTGAAACATAAATCCTGGTGTTATCTCCTGGCAAAAATATATATTGTGTTTTCATAATTGTGTGTTTACTTCCTTTAAAAAGGGTGTTAGACGGACAAACATTCCTTGTGGTAAGAAAGGAAAACATCCCTGCATCTTTTCTTATTTTCAAAAAAGGAGTTGTTGCATACTTGAAACAGTATCTCCCAAACTTTGCAAGCGTTACCATGAGCTGAAGAATGCTATGGTTGACAACCAAGGAGTCCAGGATGTTTTTTGATAGACTGAGGTACTGGAAAGACAGGCGACATCTGGGTTAACTTTACACTTTTAAACCAACACCTCTAGGAGTTCTTTGTTCAAACTGGAAACCAATTTAATGTTTCTCTCTGGAAAGTAATCCTTGCTGAACCATATCACTGACATAGCTCAGCTATTAGGTCATTTGCCAGACTATAGCTCCAAGTGAGACACAGAACCTAAGCAGCACTTGCACAAATGTAAACAAAGTCAGGCATTTTAACTCACAGCCTCCTCTGCAAGAAAGCATACGGTCAAGTTCCAGTACCCTGACGTTGAGTTGTACTTCACTCCACTCAGTGTCCCTCTGAAATCCAAGGCACTAAAGGAAAAAGTCAACCTTAGCTAGGGATCAGAATCTGGCCCAAACTAAACAAATTAAATGAGAAATGACGTAGGACAAAACCATTCTTGCTTTATCACATGGTTATTCCCACTGTCTTCACTAGGCTCAGGTTTTTCACTGAGACTACCTGGGTGTGAAAGTTAAGAACAACTTCCCGCATTCAAAGCTGGCAAAGGGCTGGAATGTTGTTGCAGCCATGATGCTCCAGAAAATGTTTGCAAGGCAAGGGTACGTCACAAAGGGGCAAAGAGATACCACAGAAAACCTTGCCTACTCTGTGCACTTGTTGGTTTTATAGATTTGAGGTTGTAAGTTAATATATCTGACTCCCTTTGCCTAGTGAAATGAGTCAGATAGACCATTCCAGTGAGAAAAGAAATAATTTAGCCTTTAAAAGCAGCTTCATATACATAGTCAATGCTGGAGGCTGCTTAGTTTACCGAAACATACCAGTCTGTTTTTTCATGTAACTCACTGTAAAATTGATTGTTTCACTTACTAATATTTTATATTTTTCCATTTCCTAAGACCTTTTTTTCCCCTCAAAAAAGCATGGGGTTTCCCACCCAATTGTTCATGAAATTTGTGTATTCAGTGTTAATATGCGCATAGGCAGAATCAGTTATTTGCAATTACAAATTGATATTTAAAGATGTATTTACTGATCATGTCTGCATACAAATCCCAATAATAGGTTTGTTCTGCTCTTACAGAAGTCAGTGGTAAAATTTCATGGGGTCACTGGTGTACGAAGCTGCATACGCAGCTGAAATGTGGAGTTGTGCGCACACATTTTTATACACAGCTTCAACCACCTGGCTTTTTAAAAATCTATTGAGTGCTACCCTTCCAACATGTTCGAGATAAGATCTTCTTAAATGCAAGGGTTTTATAGATAATGAACTGGCATAACTTGTTAAATGTGCAGCTGTAAAAATGTTCTCCAACAAATATTCTCCATAGCAGGCCAAGGCAGTCCAGTGACTAGGACAGCATAAGATTCTGGATGAATGCCTGATCAGTTAGGCAGATGAGACCTTTCAAATATGAAATAAATGATTGTGTGGGGTGGGGAAGCATTAAATGTAAGTGAATCTTTTTATAAAACAGAGACTGAATTTAATCTACTCCAGTATCTCACCATCATCAAAGTTTCTAAAAGTTTGCATAGTGATAGAGTATTATTGCCTGTCTGTCACTTTTCTCCTTTAGCCAAACTGAAAAGTACTCCTACTAAAATGTGGTTCACAAGGTTCTAGTTATTTCAACCTGTGCATGTAAAAGGTAAAGGAGCCTACTGAACTCTGATGTTTTCAAGTAGGCAATTAGAATCCTGTAGTCCATTTGTAGCATGAGTAGAAGGAATAATTTCCACTTTTTAAGTCATAATGATGCCAATAAAACTGTGCGACCTCCAGACCCAAAGATTAAAAAGAAAGACTAAAATACCACAACCTAAATAGACCATCCAAAAAAGAGCATTTTATAGAGGTGATTTGGAAATATATGTCAGCACTTTCATGTTTGGTAAAACAGGAAATGCTTAAGTGTCTGAAAGTATTTTGATTTATGTTGGATGGGTGTTCTAACACCACATTGGATATTAAACATAAAAACAAGAACAAACATTCCTTGAGCACTTCTAAAACAGAGTTGTTTTTTATCTGTTAACATTCCCCTCTGTGAAAGAAGCCAGTTTTGGTATTGTGATGGATGATGTCAGTTGACGCCAACAATGGAAAAATGTATCTGATGGCTAAAATAGGGAGATGAAGAGTTTGCTGATAATGCCCTATAGCAAGCAATAAAAAATAATGAAATCAATATAAAATTTACCCCTAAAATTATGGACATATGTCTTTCACATGGTGCTGTACAATATAAAAGAATAAGCATTTATTTTCAGTGAAACTGCATATGAATCAAAATCCCAGACCTGTGAACCCTGAAATCTGAGGGCATGGTGGTAAGTCCACAGTCTACTCTCTATGGTGTGAGCTCATCTGTACTCCCCCCTTCCCTCCCCATTACCAGTTATTGCTTGATAACAAACAAACAAAAATCACAGCTTATGCTTATTGTTCTTTGTAAGTTATTCAGATCCTATAGCCATGGAATGTGATCCTGAACAAGGCGGAATGACCTGAGCAACCAGTGAACTCATCAGAAGTTGATAGCACTCAGCAGCACTTTCCAGAAGACACTTAGCAACCAACAGAAATGAGCTGGTAGCTTGTGCCATACAGTGACAGATACTTTGGTGTGTTTGCAGGTGATAAATGGTAGGATAATAGAGGGTTGACATGTCTACTTTTCCTTATGCTAAGTGGATGTAATAATCTACCAAGCCAGAATACTATAGTTCTATATGCACTGTACACTGATGATGGGAGACTGCAGGAGGGAACTATAAAGAACAAGATTCATGAATATAATAGCAGCCATCATTTTCCATTGGCCTAAGAACAAGGACGTGCTAAAGCTCAAGAGGATCCAGAGGAGGGCCACCTGCATGATCAGGGACTTGCATGGCAAGCCCTATGAGGAGGGACTGAAGGGTCCCAGACTGTTCAACCTAAAGAAAAGAAGGCTGAGAGGGGACCTGATTGCAGCTTACCGCTATATCAGAGGCATACATCAGGGGCTCGTGAACAACTATTCACCAGAATGCCCTGGGAGAAAGCTAGAAACAATGGCCACAAACTCATGGAAGATAGTTTCAGGCTCAACATTAGGAAAACCTTCTTTACAACTAGGGTGTCCAGACTATGGAACAAGCTCCCCACAGGGGTGGTGCAATCATCTACCCTAGATATCTTCAGGAAAAGACTGCACAGTCACCTGGCTGGGGTCATCTGACCCCAGATGTCTTTCCTGCTCATGCAAGGGGCTGGACACGACGATCCTTCAGGGTCCCTTCCAGCCCTATGATTCTATTCTATGATTTATAGTAAATATTGAATTCTGGGTTCAGTGTGGAAAAGCAAGTGACTAATCTTTATTGAAAGAAAAATATTTAAATTAAATAGGTGACCCTGCACTGTAGGACTTAAAAGTTGGCCATTTTATTAAACAACAACAATTAAAAAAACATTAAAACTCCACGAGTACATCAGAAGCAATGCAAGGCAATCAGAGTGAAAGAATTTGAAGGTAGTGATGGTCAAAAAATGCATTTTTATTTTTATCATTCTAGTGATTCCCTACTTGGGAGTCCCCTGCTGTTTACTTACCTATTAATGTCATGCTCACATTCTCTTTTTTAAATGCATATCATGCAATGAACACAGCCTTTACACCCCAACAAATTACATCTGCTCCATCTGGGAACATGTATACACTCCTGTCAAAACACCAAATAGCACAAGCTAATGGATGGACGTGTGTAGAGACACAGGGGTTCTTGAGTTCTCATTTTATTTCTATCACTGATACATAAGGTGGCTTTACACAAGTCATTTAAACTCTCCACCTGCTTCTTCCAATCTGTAGAAAGAGCAGAAGGCTATCAAACATCAAGGCCACTGAACATAGTTAATGCTTGTTCACTGCTTCGTACAGGTAAGGCACTACATATAGATCTTAGGGTTGGAAGGGGCCTCTCAGTCTCTTACATTTGTAGGCAACCATTTATCCAAAGCTAGGTGTGCTAGCTGTTATTAGCTGGCATCATTTCACAATTCATTCTGAATCAATCAGTTGATTACAACCATCTTAGTTCACATCAATAACCAGTAGGCCTGTGTGAAGTGGCTAGTATTCGCTTCAGATTTGGCCAAATCAGGGGACAGCGATTCAAATCACTGTCCCAAATTGATTCAGATGAATCTCTGAATCAGCCAGGCCCATCCCTCCCAGCCTGGCAATGGCTGCCCCGCCTGCCCCAGCTCCCGGCTCTTTGAGGAAAAAAAAGCCCCGGTTCCCCAGGTGCTGCCAGGAAGAGGGGGGCAATTCCTGCTTCCCCCACTGCATAGGAAGCTCTGCATGAGCTCCCCGACCCCAGCCCCCTGGGCACCCCACACAGGCCAGCGCCAGCCCTTTAAGAAAAAAAAAAAATGAGAAAAGCCCCACACTCACTGCTTCTGCTGGCAGAGGACAATCCCCGCTGTCCTACACCATGTGGGGGGCTCTGCATGAGCCCTCAAAGCCCTGAAGCCACTGCAGGAGCAATGAGTCAGGGGCTTTCCCCATTTTTTTTTTTTTCTTAAAGGGCCAGACCTGGCCTGGCAGACCCCTCCCATGCAGCGTGGGACAGTGGGGATTGCTCCCCGCCCCCCGGCCCAGCAGCACTCAATGAGCACCGGGGCTTTTCTTTAAATCACTGGGAGCTGGGCCAGGCAGGGCAGCCATGGGAGGCTGGGGGAGTGGCAGGGGGCAAGGGAGCAAGGGTGGGGGTCAGGTGGGTTGGCAGGGATCCTCCCGTGGTCCCCTCCCCCAGCCAAAGATTCAGAGAGCTTTGAATTGTTTCAGACCTTTAAATTGGTCCCCTGATTTGATTTGGATTTGGAGATTTGGCCACCAAATCGCGCTGAATCTCCTCTGAATTGAATCACAACCCAACTCTTCACACACCCCTAACAACCCGTGCCAGCTTTATGACATATGCAAGGTTGTAGAGTTTCTTTGGAAGCTGGGCCTTATTCCTGCAGCACCTCAGCAGACCGAAGTTAAGGAACAGCATTACCCTCTCAGAGGACAAATGAGATCTATTTTCCTTTCTGTATTGCAGCTAGAAACTCCAAGTTACCTGTGCGAAACGTCACTGTCCCGCTTCTACTTCCATTTCGATGTTTCGACGGAACAGCATTTCGTTTTGAATTTTGATTTGATTTGAAACTGCTGTTCCATTTCATTTCATTTCATCGAAACAATTTTGCTGTTTTGACACTGTTTCAACATTTGGCCCATAGGCTATAATGGGGAAGCTCAAAACAACCTATAACTTTGTCATTTCTGGCCTGATTTGGATGAAACATGCAGGAATGGTAGCCCCTTCTGAGGGCATGAAGCCTGCCAAGTTTCAATGAGATAGGTGCAGGGGTTTGGGGGAAACTGCACCTCAAGCTAAACTCGTAACATGGGTGACAGTGTGTGTGTGTTAAAGCACAGCAGGGTGAAAGCTGCAGGCATGCTAGCCCTTGCTGAGGCCACAAAGCCTGCCAGCTCTCAAGGAGATAGGTGCAGGAGGAATCTGGGTTCTGGGGCCCTGCATCTCCAGCTGCTAACCGGCAAAACAATGCTGCTTTGTGCTTTTTATTCAGTTTTTCCATCCCTCCCCCAGAGCACTGAGATTGGAAGGGACCTCCAGGAAAGATGACAGTCACTGGCCAGCTACACTCAGTATGAGAGCACTCCTTCCCTGCTTTCCCCTTCCCCTTCCCCTTCCCCCTCCCTCTCCTTACTTTAGTTTCTGTTTCCCTGCAGGCAAGCCCAGCTTGAGCTTCGAAACTCGAATTGTTTTGAAAATTTCAAAATGTTTCAACTTGCCTCATTTTGTTTTGAGGCTGTTTCAAAGCTCTCTGTTTCATTTCAGTTTCACTGTTTCAAGCTCAAAATGAGTCGAAACAGCATCGAAATGAAACTGCCGATGAAATTTCACACAGCCCTAATAGCCATGAGGCATCTATTAGTGAAAACCCATCTTTACCTGACTCCCAAACTTCTTAACTTTTCTCATACAACAGAAGCCAAACAAAAACAATTGTTGCTTCAAAAAGCTGAGTGCAGAAAATAGGGGTGCCTATGATTGCTGCCATGCTAGCGGTTCATTGTCAGCTGCATTTGTTGCATGAATATGTATTAGTCTGCTTCATATGAGGGTATGTCTGGTTTTGGTTAGACTTGTAGTGAACTGTCAGAGATTTGGACTCTAGCAAACAAGGCCCTGTAGGTTCAATTGTGAAAAGCCATGCTGTCTGCTGCTCATTTAAATTAGGCTGAGAAAGAGAGACAAACCTGAAAGTTGCCAGTGTTTATGTATTTGATTAAGAGGTTCGTTTGGGGGGTTTAGGCTGGGGGAAAAGTGGAGCATGTCTTAATAGTGAGACTAATGTTAGAAAAAGACTGAGGCCAAATTCTGTTCTTCCATACAAAGCAGAGGCACAGGGGGTTGGCATGAGTGTAAAACTCATTTGGCCCTCTGGGCTAGATGCATGGCCTGGGACCAAACCACAGGCTGGATGAATGGTGCAGGGCCAGCCCTGCCAGCTGGATTGGGCCCTCCCTCCCCTGCCAGATCCAGAGCCTGTGGCCCTTGTTCCAGCTGTGCTGCATGTGTGGTAACCATTCTGACCGGATTGGAACAAGTGGCATGTGGCACCCTCTCCAGCTGGTTTGGGGCATGTGCCTCATGAAGCACAGGTCCTGGACCAGCTGGAGCAGGCACCACATACAGCAGTCCTGGACCAGCCAAAATAGGCACAAGATCCAGCATGCAGGGAGCCCACAGAGCCCCCTCACCCTCCTCATCCCACAAACATGTACCAGATTCAACATCAACTCTGGCCAGTCTGGGACTGTGCCAGTCTGGGACATGATGCTTACTCCAGGACCCATACTGCATGCAACATCCAGGACCAGCTGAAGCAGGAGCCACGCATAGATTGTGTCCTGGACTGGCCAGAGCAGGCACCACACACAATGCAGTCTCAAAGTGGCCAGAGCAGGCACTGGATTCGGCATCTGGGGGAAGCCCTGGACTGACCCTATGCAGGGTCAGCATCAGGACCCGGTGGCTCCACAGGCCCATGGGTCATATCTAAGACACCTCTGATATGGATTTGATGGGAAGAAATCTTACTTCATCAGGCCCAGGGTGTGGATTAGCTATGTGGTTCATCAGTCACATCTGTAGTCTCTAGGCTGTGATAGTGTGAATAGCTCATTGTGTCATTTCTCTATCAACTCCAGTAATTTCCCCCTGTCCCCCAAAGGCAAACAGGATGGAAACTTCAGAGAGAGAGAATTAACACAGAAAGCAAGTCTTTCTGAATTCTTTTAGCTTTAGTCCACCTAACATAAAGGGAAAATATAGGAGAAACATTTTTATTTAGCCCAGTAGGGGATGTGGTTGTCCAATTGCACAAGCAGTGAGCTAGAAGTAGAGCACAGCAATGTAATAATGAAATTCCAAATACCAGGAAGACCACGTTAACAGAGTGAAGAAAGGACTATGCTATTCCCAGAATATACAAAGATACTTCCTTAGCAACTTCTATTGTTCCATTTATTTCATTACTACTGACCTTTTACCATTCACATAGCATTTAGTAGCAAAGTTTGTCTTGATTTCATTGAGGACAGGATCAGATGTTATGGCTGGGAAACAAACTCCACTTCAAGAAAGAATTACAGAGAGCTAAGGGGCTGTAAAGATTGGGGTGTAAGCAGTCTTGAGGAGCACGGGGTTAAACAAGTACCTGAGGAAGAACCTTGAGGAGTACAGGGTTAAAAACATACTAGAGACTGAGACTATACAAAGGGGTCATAACAAGGAAGTCATGACTGGAGGGAGGGGCTGGTGAACAAGGCACCAGCCTGGGTACTGACTGTGAGAGGCATCAGAATGCCGTCCTCAGAAGTCTTTGCCCTGGCCCCCAGGAGTCTTTTCCATAGAAGCCAAGCAGATGCAACCCCACACCAGCAGTGTATCTGGGGAGTAGGGGGCAAATGGAGTGGTGCCCCCTTCTCTCCCTGCAGGGGCCCTTGCCATAGCAGGCACAGACTGGCACCCAACAGTGTATTGGGGGGAGGGGGCGGAGCAAACAGAGCACTGGAAGCAGCTTACAGGGGCAAGGGAGAGACAGTCAAAAAGCCTGGGCCCGAATTGATTCAATCTTTGCAGGTTGGTCTAATCTGGCTAGGTTAAATCAGTTTTCTAACCTGACAGACATCCCAGAAATGCAGGCACATGCCTGCATTGGCTCAGGCTAGAAGCCAGGGGGGGTGCTAGAGCAGCCCTCCCTTCACTTCCATAAGGCTGAGTTGAGGGAGGGCATGCCCAGGTCCTGGCAGGACACTCTGATTATTCCCCACCCCACTCCCAAGCAGCCCAGTAAGGAGTGTTTATGACCCCTAACTCAGTGTTTATCAGCCCATTAAGAAAACAAAGCCTCTCTCCATTAACTAATGGAGCTCCTCTTAAACAACTCTTCCAAGGAAGGACATTAAACTACCTGTTGATTAGCTCCAAGAAACCTGTCTGCCTGTCATCGCCCACAGCACAGACGGTAGCCAGCATGTGGTCTGCTAGCTAATGTTGAGGTGTCTGCATAAAAGGCAGAGGGGAGGGGGTAATAATCCCTACTTAGCAGGGAGAAGCCAGGCAGATGTTCTGTGCTTACAAGTCTCTGCCAGAGCTCTGGCCAGGAAGGAAAGGGGCGGGGCCAGCTCTGCTGTGGAGCGGAGAGTCCTGCCCACCCTGGAGAGCATGCTGGGATGCTGGGGGTGTCTGGTTTATCTTAAACCAACAAGGGATCTGGGACAGACATTGCATAAACCAGTTTGAGCCAAACAGTTAAGCCTGATAAACCTGGTTGAATGTAGTATCTCAAAATGGTTTCAGCCATTTTTAAACTGGTTTATGTGCACTGTACATCTGTTCTGTTACTGGTTTAAACCAGTTTCTGATCACTTAAACCAGTTTGTGTGTAAGGTCTGTCCCTAGCCAGGGAGCTCATGCCATGGGACTGCTGCTGCCTTTACTGCTCATTGACAGCTAGGGCAGGTAAGATATCCCTTCTCCATGTACAGTGGTCATCTTATTCCCACTTCCCCTTCCCCACATGCCCTGAATGTGGAAGAAGCTCACTATACCTCTGAGTCCAAATCCCATTCCTAGTTTGTAGCAATATCAGCCTCCATAATCGTGCTCAGGCCAGAGCTCAGAATGCACTACAGGGTAAGCAGGAGTGAGGTACTGGGATCCAAGGCAAGGATGAGACAGGAACAAGGCATGAGGGTCGAAGGCAGGAGTAAAGCAGAGCTGCTGCAGGATGTGCAGCACTGAGCAGTAAAAGCCAATTAGCTTAACTCTTGCAGCTGATGCCACCCTAACATCAGGTGGCACTGCTGAGGGTGCAAGTGAAAAGACACTGCCAATGTTAAGTGAATGACTGAATTCTGTGATGACTGATGGTGCAAATGGGATGAAGTGATTGAAATAAAGAGTACATCAATTATCCTCATAATCTTATCTTGACCTGAAAAAATATTAATATACAGAGATGATGGTTCCTCACAACTCAAAATGATACAGAAACTATTCATTTATGTTATAATTGAAGTGTTTTCTGTAGCTTATATTTCATTTAATGCTTTTTATCTTTCAACATTTTACATTGAAAATGCCCTCATATTATAAACTCCCTTCCTCTAGAAAACGCTGCCTCCCAAACACAGTTCTCATCAGCCTTTTGTAAGTATTCACTAACTCAGAGATGCCAACGCTAAATAAAAACCTGCCGAGAGCAATTTTCCAGACAGCTGGGAATGCCAAGATGGAGAAGGCAGGAAGTGACTATAATTGAATGGTCCATGTCACATTATACTTTTTAATTATTTTTAACATCTATATTCCTTATTGGGGTCTCCCATGCATAGGGGATCGTTGATCACTGGTTGATTGTTCACAGCCCCCCCACCACCAGCAGGCTGCCCCCACCTGATTCATATTTAGGAATACATTCAGTAGCCTGAAACTGACTCGCTCACCATTCCCCCCCACCCCACACCCGAGCTTCTTCA
>NW_017729033.1:69743905-69745005 GCF_001723915.1 Gavialis gangeticus | reverse complement strand
TAACCTCCCCATCCCAACTTACCTTAGACCAGGTGGCCATCTCACTTGCACGCTGTCCACAAGATGGTGAGTCACAAGGTTGTCCTTGGTCTCTCTCTCCCTTCTAAGCAGCACACGTTTCCCATCCTCCATTGTGTCCTCCACTGCCCCTTACTGTGCTACCAATACCGTGTGTGTGTGTGTACACACATGCATATGTACACATCCATGAAAACAGTGTTTTAACCTTTCCACCAGTGTAGTCCCACCAAGCCCCATCTTGCACACAAATTAGGTAGCTCAGCCACCTGTGTGCCCACCAGGTCCCTTGGTGCATGTTTCCCCCAGTGTCCCCAGCTGCTTCCTGCATCCCATGTGTGCTCCCATGGTGTCCCTCTCCTGTTCTATGCCTTCCCTACGGCACTCCTCAGGTAGAGCCACAGCTCAGGCAAGAAGGCATCTGCACAAGCAGCCTCCAGTCCCCTGTCTGTTCCCCACCACATCCCCAATTGGCAGGAGGCCCTCCTTTGTTTTTTCATGAGCTGAGCCAGCTGTCTGGGAATTTGGCTGTCACAGCTCTCTCCCCCTTCTCTTCCAGACACTCATCTGACTGTTGTGTTGGGTCTAAATTAGGGGTGGGCAAAATACAGCCTGTGGGCCAGATCTGGCCCACCAAGAGATTTTATCCAGCCAGCAGCAGGTCCCTTGGCCCTGCCTGGCCCAGGCGCAGGGGGCAGGGGGCAGGCCAGGCTGTGATGTGTGCAGCCAGTTCCACTACCCCCGGGCACACATCTTAGCCAAGGGCGGTGTGGCAGCTGGACTTTCTGCCTGGCTGCCACTGCCAGTCTACCCCGCACCCACTGCTGGGGGCACTGGATGGAGAAGGTGGGCAAATGGGGCCTCCATAGAGACTGGCTTAGGACCCTAGCAGGCCTGTGGTGGGTGTGGGGTGGACTGCCTGGGGCCAGATAGGACCAATTGCCCCTCCCAGCCCCACTAAGCCAAGTCAGCACCACCCTCACCCCCTACCTACAACAATTCACTGAAACTCTTTAAGTGGCCCTCCTGCCCAAATAATTGCCCACCTCTGGTCTAAATCCACTGAGCCTGGTATATCTTCC
>NW_017729033.1:69742607-69743894 GCF_001723915.1 Gavialis gangeticus | reverse complement strand
CACCTCTGGTCTAAATCCACTGAGCCTGGTATATCTTCCATCTCAAGAGTCTAGGCAAATGCCCACTCATGTGGGCCTCTAGCCATGCTCTCAGGATACAGATCCTTTTAACTAGTGCCCAGCTGTGGGAGATTGTGGTTACTATCTAAATGTCTTTGCCTCTGGGCCTAGTGCTGACTCTTTGGACTCTCCTGTAACTTAAATATACCCTCTCATAAAACTCCAGCCAGATGGAGTTTTTTGGGAATAAGGTTTAATTTGTGATGGCAAACCTTGCCTCCTCTGTTTCCCTTCAGCCCCTTAAGCATTCTCCAGGTCCTCTGGGGTGGTCCAGGATCCTTCTGAATATCTCAGGGTTTATATTCTGAAGTGTGGAGCACTTTGATAGTTCTTCAATAGTGTCTGGTTCTACAGCAAAAGCAACCTGCCCCTTTGGTGACAAAAGCAGGTTCCTCTCTTCCCCTTTCTTGTCCAAGACTTTTCCCTTCATCCCATCTGTGAGTCCTTTTTAAGCACTTCCATGAGTCCTTTTTAAGCTCTTCCTTTGTCTCCTTGGTCCCTTACTCCTGTTTGGGAAATTTTATAGTCTCCAAAAACCCTTTATGCAGACAGGCAATGGACGTAGTTTCAGCTAACCCTCTTAGCATGGCTGTTGTGTGATTAGAGTCATCAAGTACTCTTTAACATTTTCATCAACGATCTGGATTCAGGAGCCAGATGTGAAGTGGCCAAGTTCGTGGACGATACCAAATTATGGAGGAGGGCTGTCACACTGCAGGACAGGCTGGGGATACAGGCCGACTTGGACACACTCTGAAGGTGGGCCAACCAAAAATGGATAGCCTTTAATACAGAGAACTGCAAGGTGCTGCACCTCGGTAGGAAGAACCCTCAGCATACTTACAGGCTCAGCCATGTTATGCTTGCTAGCACCACAACCGAAAGGGACTTTGGGATCTTGATTGACCACAAGATGAATATAAGCCACCAACGTGATGCGGTGGTGGACAAAGCTAGCCAAACTCTGGTGTGCATCTACCAGTGCATCTCAAGCAAAACCAGGGAAGTCATCCTCCCACTTTACTCAGCCCTGGGGAGACCGCAGCTGGAGTACTGCATCCAGTATTGGGCCCCCCACTTCAGGAAGAATGTGGAGAAGCTTCAGAGAGACCAGAGGAGAGCCACTCATATGATCTAAGGCCTGGAGGGAAGGCCATATGAGGAGAGACTGAGGGACTTGGGACTTTTCAGTCTGCAGAAGAGAAGGCTCAGGAGGGACATGGTGGC
>NW_017729033.1:69717179-69737607 GCF_001723915.1 Gavialis gangeticus | reverse complement strand
GACTGAGGGACTTGGGACTTTTCAGTCTGCAGAAGAGAAGGCTCAGGAGGGACATGGTGGCAGCCTACAACTTTATAAGAGGGGTACATCAGGACCTGGGAGAACAGCTGTTCACCAGAGCTCCCCAAGGAATAACGAGGTCTAAAGGCCATAAACTCCAGGAAGGTCGATTTAGACTGGATATTAGAAAAAAGTTCTTTACGGTACTTTTGCCAGGGTCTGGAACAAACTCCCCCCAGAGGTGGTACAAGCACCAACTCTAGATTCCTTCAAAAAACAGATGGATTTATTTCTTGCTGGGGTCACTTGATCCCAGGTGACTTCCCATCCATGGCAGGAGTGCTGGACCCGATGATCTCTTGAGGTCCCTTCTGGCCCCTACTGTCTGTGAAATCTATGAAATCAAGTTCAATAACCATTCACTGAAGCTAGTTTTGGAGAGATGTGACACATCATGCTAGGATACCCATTCACAGAGGCAATTTCATAATTCTTTAACCTCTTTTACCTTCCAAAGACCTAGACACTTCTGTAATTCAGTGTTGCCAACTCTTGCAATGTCAGTTTGACTTTAACAATTTTTGGTGTTTTTCTTTAAGTTTCTGGAATCAATAAATTGTTACCACCAAAGCTTATTTTACAAGAAAGTAAGTTTCTAGCCCTTATTCTTATTGAGAAAAGATTTAATGAAATCCCAGGGCACAAGAACAGCCCAGAAGCAAGGTAATATAGAGATCTATTGCTTTAAGAAAATTATGATTTTGTTAAAGCCTGAGTCATCATTTTTTTGCATGCTGGAGGTTGACCATATCCATTCTGGTTTTAATATTGGCTCACAGAAATATATAGTTGATTAAAACTAGATGAAGGACAAATAAGATTTTTTTTCAGTGTTATCCACCAGCAGACTTAACCATACAAAAGTTATCGCATATGAATTTCCAAATTTGCATCAGGTTTACAGCTCCTTTTTAACCAAGCTTAACTAAAGAGAATTTGTTCTTTGAACGAGCATTCATAGTTTCAGATTTTGGGGAGCCTTCAATTTTTAATAAATATATTTGATAAATGCCACAAAGATACTTGATTAGTACCAGAAAGGTTTTGTTTTTTTTTAAGAACCCACTTATTCAGTAAGGTAGGCAACAGGTTCCATACTAATTTTAATAAGAAAATCTTCCTTCATGCCACAAAACAGTCCAACTTAGCTTAGCAGAACCCACATTTACTAATTGCAAACATCAGTTAATAGATACAAAGAATTATCTGTACCTTATCTAGTGCTGGCATTTTATTAATTATTCCCAAAGACTGGGGCTTTTCAGACACATATTTTAATTAGAGGGAACAGTTGCCAGACTCTATTTCTCTCAGGCAACTTTTGCCATTCATTGAAGTCTTCATTTATTTGATATAATTACAGGGTCTGGGTTTTTAAAAAAAAGAGAACAACTCATTTATTCAAGTTCTGGAAAGTCTGTTAGGCAGCAGCTGGGGGGGGAAGCTTGTCCTGTGAAAGTGTCCTTGGCTCACTCATATCTCCCAAACAGCTTCATTAGCTAAATGCACTGTGTGTTTCAGTGATATTAAGAAGGATGCCTTCAAGTCTGTTCATGAAAAAAAGCCAGTGGATGGGTATGTGATTATATGTAAGAACGCTTACAAGGCTGCTAATGCTTCATGGAAACCTAAGGGAAGCATTCTATTTAGAAATTATCTGTGTTGATATCATATTTCCTGTATTCCTCCCTCCTGGTCTTTTATTATTAGCAACACATCCATTAAATTCTATTTTGACAGCCCAAATCATGTCTGCTGTTACTTGCATTAGATTGCAAAGCAGGTCATAGTGGCACTCTACCATCCCATGGGAAGGGACAGTCTCTGCCCTGAAGACCTTACAATTTAAATTAAAGATGGTGTGCTGAGTGGGCGCAACGGACAGCCAGAGCCTAGATGGGCAACAAGGGAAATAGTAACAGGAACACATGCTTTCATACAGATGTAATTGGCAAGAAATGTTAAATTACACCAGTAATCCTTAGTGGTTGCTTGCCTTGCTGGTACCGGTTGCATGTTTCTCACCTGGGTAAATTTTCCCTAATCTGGGAAAACCCCATGGAAGTGCATGGAAACTGAAACTCAGTTTCCTTGGAATCATCCCATGCAGGTGGGATATTAGATGATGGTTGTCTTTCCTAGAGCCAGGAGGGACCACTGCTCACAAACCCTGGGGATGTCCTGAGATGCACACTGGTATTTTGCATAGAGGTATTTTGTTTGTGATGCCATGGCAACAAACGTGTGTTATAGAGATAATTATGATCTCACGTACCTAATGAGATGTTTAAGGAATAGGCAACACTTGAGGGGGGGCGGAAATAAAACGCTCACACAAGCATACTTAGCCAAAATTTCAAGTACACTCACCATCCACAATTTTCTAGGCAGAAGTTTGGCGCAGGCTATATGCATTATATTCACTGTACTGTGCCTTGCACTGCAATAATTTTTTGATAAAAGTGTTAGGCAAGCTCATTTCCTTCACTGAATACGTAATGTACATGTTATTAAGTACAGTATTTTGCAGCATGCTGTCAAACAGAGATGCAGTTTTACTGCTGTTGAACTGCCCAGTAGTGTTGTCAAAGGCTACTATTCAATTGCCTTCCTGCAAGCTGCCACCTTGTGACATTTCTTGGTACAGCAGGACTGCATTGTCATTTCATCTACAGAAATTGATGTCCCATGCCTGTTCACTGGTATTTCATTAATGATGCCTTTGTACATGTAAAGAACAATTTTTATGTGTGGAAATGCAACTTAAAGTCAGTTGCCAATAGAAATTAGCTAACAAGGGCAAGAGAGACTATAATTAAAGGTGTTAATCAACCCACTTACAAACATTATAAATGAATAACTGTCCATCTTAACAGGCAGCAGCAGATAATACCAGCAAGATCACTCCAGCACAGCCAGTGCCAGAGCAGCCTCACAACAGGCAGTTTGGTTGGAGTAAGCAGTGTGCCTGATTGCTGGAGGAAAAACCAGTGCAGACACAACCCATGAAGACAGTGAGCACATAAATGCTTTACTGCAGAGTTGACTAATTAGTTCTGCAGTAAAGCGTCATTGTCTACACGTGCGGCGCTATTAGGCTGCAGTAAACTAATTAACTTTGCTGTAGGATAGCCTGACAAGTACTACGCTACAGCAGAGTAGTTATGTGCAGAAAAACTCAGGTGTAGATGGTGACGGGGCTGGCTGGGGCAGGTGCTAGTGTGGGGGCTACCTACCAACTTGCCCTGCACTGTAGCATCCTTGTGCCCCAGCCAACCCCTCCATAGCACATTGAGCTGGGTCAGAGCTGCTGTGCCCTGGCTCAATGTGCTGTGGTCCCAGGCACACATGTAAATGATGTACCTGAAAGCAATAAACTCTGACATAAACTGCACCAGAGTTTATTGTTATGTACTAATTGCATGCCTAGACACACCCAGTGAAAGGAAGCCCAGTTCCAGTCCCACCATTGTTCCCCTGCCTTACCTGCGGCAGGTTTGGGTTTTATGCTTTGTGGTTGTGTCAGGCTTGACTGTAGTTTTACTAACAGGCTGGAAAATGGATTCGTGTAGGATGGTTTATATAGGGATGATCCTGCCTGTGGCAGCAGCCCTACTTTTCTATGAGTCTATGATGTTCTCAACCAGGAATAAGTTCCAGCCGATCATTTGGAAATGAGAGAGGAGGAGAGAGACCCAGGTATATTAAGTGATTGCATGGAAACTATGCTAAAGGCAGATGCAACTAAGCACAGTATTTCCATTAGTGATTGGGAAACTTTAATTGCATTGTACACATAGGAAGCAGAAGCTGTGGGGCTAATGGGGCTTAGCCGCCCAAATGTAGGGCAGCAGTAGGGCTGCAAGGCAGCCCAGCTGCAGGCTTCTGGCGGCTGCAGGAGGGGTGGGGAAGGAGTGGGAGTGGGAGTGGGAGTGGGAGTGGAGCTGGGGCTGGGGGAGGCACTGCACAGCTGGGGCAGGGCACGGCACAGGATGGAGCCACAAGCACCTCATCTGGGGGGTGCGAGGAGGGGAGCTACAGGGGGGGTGGGCTTCAGCCACCCCAAAGTTCACTGTAGTTCCCCTGTCTCCCCTTCTAGCACAGCCACCACCACCTGCCCTGAGCACAGTGCAGCTCAATCGCCCCCCGCCCCCCACCCCCCACCAGGAAGAGCCCAGCACAGGTCTGGCCCCAGCCCGCAGCAGCAGCCCACCTTCCCCCATGCAGATCCAGGGGCACACGTCCCCATATCCTCCCAGGGTGTGCACAGCAGTGGGAGCTGCCACCCCCTCCCCATGCTGAGCACCCCCCAGGCAAACCACTCACTGCTCCCCCCCATCTGGGGGGGCTAAGCATGCACATATGCATGCACATGCTCACCCTGCCCCCCCACAAATAATTTTTTCTCCCTCCACCAATGCGTACAAGCCAGCAGTAAGATCTCATCTGGAGCACCATGTACTATTGTGGTCACACATGTTCAAGAACACTGAACACAGGCAAAGAAGGGTCACTGTGGGCAGGCTTATGCCACAAACCAAACTGCCTGCACCAAATGTTCACATACTCACACATACCACACCACTTCACCAGCACTGCCTCCACACTGGAAGAAACACAGGTGCATTTGCACTGCAGCCGTATGCAAACATGGCTATAGAGTTTCTAGTTTGGGAGGCTGAGTGGTGCAGCCTGGCATTCTTGAGCATGCAAGTGCCTGGCTTAGTACATTGGCAGTGCAGACATGCATCTAGGTGATTGGGAAACTGGGATCCTATTTTACAAGAGGAAACAGAAAGAGCTTGAGCTATCTAGCCTAGCAAAACAAAAATTGTGGGTTGCTCTCCATAAATATGAAACGGGATAAACACCAAATATGGCCAAGAGCTAGTCAAGAAAAAGAACAATATTGGTATAAAAAAATATGGGTATAAAGTGGCCATTAATAAGTTTAGGGTGGGAATTAGAAGAAAGATCCTAACCATCAAAAGAGAAGGACTTTGAACAACTTTCAACAGGAGTAGTCAGAAGGAAAAAAATCTAGCTAGTTTTTAAGATAGTTAATGAGAAGATTATGAAAGGGATTAGTTGATGTAGTTGCCCATGACAGATGTGATTTGACAAAAAAGATTTGACCAGACTTGAATAAAAGGCAATAGAGTATTACTCAGAGTGTCAGGGATACTGGAAATGTCTTTCCAGCTTTCTAGCTGTGGTAGCTAAGGATTTTTCATGTCTTATAATACAGTCATTTCTTAAATCAAATAGATAAGCAATCTGATTTCATAATGGATGGTTAATTTCTTCTACGAACACACACTTACTATTTACTATGCATTAATTTGAAACATTTATAACCTTGTTTGCCAACTTCTATTGGCAACTGACTTCAAGTTGAATTTTCATATATAAACATTGTTTTTTCCATGTATAAAGCAATAGCACCATCTTGTGGGAAACGCTGTGTAAAGGTCCTTACAATTTTTCAGGCACTGAGTTCATAAGAAAAGGCAGGTCATTCTGTTTATGGAACCACACAACCCCAAACCTTGTGTCTACTTCAAGAGTTTTCTTCAAAATATGTATTATTCTGTGGACCAGAATGCAATATTCAGATGAACTCCTAGGGAAACTGCCTTCAGTGCCTTCTTCTCTGGTGCCTCCTGATGAAGTGAGGTCCCTTCCAACCCTAATCTTCTATGAAGTAAGTTACTGTTTACAAAAGCTTATGCATATCTGATTTGGTAATTACAGTGTATTAAATTTACTACTTTAATGCGCTGTAACAGGTGCTATTGCGCATTAGCACTGGCACATACTTTTTTGGTGACTAATTCTACTGCACATTAGCACAGGTTTTGCCCACTGCACTAATGCGCAGTAGAATTAGTTTACTGAGCTCAAAGCGTTTCATGTAAACGCACCCCATAAGGTGCAAATGTACCCTGCTTCCTTCTGGAGAGTACACAAACTATTTCACCAGCTACAGATAAACACTGATGCAGCTGCCACACATGCAGTGCAAGTGATGTGCAGCTATACTTTTCCCAGGTGCTACAGTAAGTTTTCTGACTGCACTGAGGTTTGGGTAGACACCCTTGTTTCCTTCAAACCAGCCTCTGTGACTGGGTACCCAACAAACACTTTCAGCAGTGTTCCCCTTCCCTGCAACAACATATGTACTGTATTTGTGGGAGGTCTAGAAAGTGGGTGATTTTCTGACATTGGCTCATAAGTCCTTTTCCTTCACTTACCTGATTCTTCCCTTTGCTTTGTCCCACTTTGCTGACCTCCTGTATTTCCCTTTTCCCATCTGCCTTTTCCTCTTTCCCAGTTTTGTGGGATTTCCTTTTTGCCTGTATCTGTTTTGCATATTTTCCCTGTTTAATGCCATCTGGCTTCTTATTAAATCTCCCCATAGGCAGAACAGCAGTAGTACTTTACACACAGGAGATTTCTGGAAACTTTTCAAGTATAAACTGTCATATATTATAGAGAGGGAAAGTGACTAGAATTAATGAGTTTCCTTCATGATTCTCTGGAGAACAGGAAGCAAAAGGACTGGGATGGGGAGTACAATTTCCACTTTGGGCCATGCACAAGGCAACTGGCTAATCAGAACCAGTTCCCTTTTCTACTAAACAAGTATTAAGCAGTAGCCCACTGCCCGCTGTGTGCATCAAGAACTGAAGCAATGCTCCTGTAGCTATGACCATGCTGTCCAACCCAGGCTTGCCAAATGGTTGTAAGTGTCCCAGGGTCAAAGTTATAGCAGGCTTCAGTCCAGCATATTTTACTGTAATCCATTAAGAGCCATGCACAGCAGAACTGAACAGTTTTCCTTCTTGATCCTCATAGGAAGATGGTGATTTGGAGCCTTCAGATGGAAATTAACCATAAATAGAAACCGAATAGAATCCCCAGTTTCTGCAAGTTTCCTTCTACCGCCTGTTTGCAAAGAGTGTGGAGAGGCACCATAATGACAACCATGCTCAGGGAGGAATTTTAGGCTGATCTTTTTACTCTATTCATTTTATGGAGGACTCTCAAACCACAAGTGCCAAGAAAAGCATGAAACTGGACCTTAATTCTGTGCATGTCATTGCATCAATGACACAACACTGCATTTACCCAAATCCAAGACAACTTCAAATTTAAGATGAGACTCCAATTATCAGATTCTATACATTTCATAGATTTCATAGACATTAGGGAAGGCTGGAAGGGACCTCGGAAGATCATCGAGTCCAGCCCCCTGCCCAAGGGGCAGGAAGTCAGCTGGCGTAAAATGTACATGTAAAATTATAAATTTTTAGACATGGAAAATTATAGATTTATTGTAATTTTTCTGGGCCTGGGACTAATTATTGGAGGGCTGTCTTAAATTCATTACTCTTCCCCCCACTGCTGTGGTGGGGAAAGGAGCAGCAGGGGCCAAGCAGCAGGGGAAGCTGTGGTACAGCCAGCCACCCATCTTCCCCTGGTGCCTGCCTTCCCCACACCATTTACCCTCCCAAGTGCCTATTCCCACTGCAGCCTGCCCCCCTGGTCACCTACCCCTCACCCCTGGTGCCTTCACCCCACCTCCATAGTGATGGCAGCAGCTCCAGCCCTATCCCTGGGCCTAGGTCAAGGCTGGATCTGGAGCCAGGGCTGGAGCCACAGAAGCTCCCCAGATGCTGCACACACTCCCTCACTGTGCAATTTCCCCATGCTTGCACTCTGCCCCTGCACCATGTAGTCTCTCCCAGATCAGGGCTGGGGCTGCAGGAGCAGCTGCCCTGGCTGCTACTTGAATCCAAGATGAGGTTCTTCCCTCCCCCACTCCCTTCCCCCTCCCATGTTGAATGGGGAGAAAACCCTTGTCTTGGAGTCTGAATCTACCATATTTACATGACATTACAGAGCCAGAAGGGACTCTTTGAACATCCAGCTTGACCTCCAACATGACACAAGCCATAGCACTTCCTTGAGTTAATTCCTGTTTGAATTCCCTTTTAGACCAAAAACAATTCATTTAAAAATTTCCAGTGATGGAAAATCTATCACAGTCCCTGTTCAACTCTTCCAGGCTATTCACAGCTGCATCAAGAAAAAGCACAGAAAAAGGTGGGTGGCTGGCTCTTTATAACCCTCTTTCTTGAGGTGGATAATTATCTAGCTCTTTGAAATAATGGGCAACTGGAATGTGTTTTATATTTGCATTTAAATTCAGATACATTTTTGTTTGCAAGATTTAATTCAGCTCTGATCAGAAATTAGAAATGAATTTCTAACAAATGTTAGAAACTTTAGTGAGTTTCTAACAACAAACCCATTTTAATGACAATTTAAAAAGACACTAGTTTAAAACATACTCCACAAATTCTTGGTGTTTTGCCAAAATAATCAGAATTGACAGGTTATTTAGACTATAGTTAGTCATCTGTGAAATTCCTGTCTGGATGAAACAAGCATATGGTCCTAAATGCTATTAAATTGACTTTACAAAAGTAGTTTTAAATTGTACACACACAGAAAGAAAATGAATTGATGAATTTAAATCAGTATTATTTAAAATATATGTTTGGTTTTTTTTAGGTGGTGAACTGCATCTTAATCAGGACAACACTAATGGTACTCACATAGTAAAAATAGTGGCACACACTGAATAACCTTGAAGAAAGCCTTAACATGATGTAATCTGTTTTTGCATTTAGAGATCCAGAATTGATCTATACTAGCATTGAGGAAAAGCAAACTCTCCACTCTTATCAAAGGTAAAAGAAGATCAGGTGGAACTGAAGGCTTTGGCAGTATGCCAAAGAAAGTTATTTTTTTATGCTAATAACTTAGATCAGGAAATGAGAAGCTAACTATCTTCAGGACAAAATGGCAATCATAAATATTTCTGCAGTGTGGAAAGTGCTTTAAAAAGCTGGTTTAGTACAAGAGTCTTTAAAAAAGTCCAATTTTCGATGGACACTTAAAGCCAGGCAGAAATGTGTGTAAAGTGTTGGGAGAAAGGAGACTGCCTACTGCCAAGACCACTTTTGTCACAATATGATGCACAAATATCACCTTAAAAGCTATCATAAAATCCAAGCTAGCAAATGACATTGCTGCGACTGTAAATTTCTTTGATTTATGATCATTTGCAATTCTGATTTGACAAATCTTTGCTGTAAATCATACTGTTATAAAAGTTGCATAATTTTTAAAAACTGTTTCTAGGCAGAAAGAAAGCTTCCATTCAACTATTTAGCACTGAGATATTGGATACAGTGAAGATGTTCCCTTTTTTTTAAATCTTTCCTCGTGTACATTTTTTGTACATAGCATGTTTCCATTGATACAGAAACGTGTAGGCATGGAGCTGTACCACCTTCTTTTCCAGAAACAATAAGTCATACAAGAGAAAATATTTTCCCTGTTTTTTCAGCATCCTAAGTATATCCAAGTGGCTTGACTACCTGAAGGTGCAAGTTACAAAGAATAATTACTGGATAAAATGAACACTGTGAATGCAGTATCAGAGAGCATATCAAAGGGCCCTCAACATTTTTTATCTCCATTTTCCAGATACAAATTATTTTCCTCATTTTCAACACTGAATGCTGGCTTCTGTGAAAAGCAGGAGCAGTTTAAAATTTGCTTTCTTTATATATTTTGTTTTTAATAAAGAAGCCAGTATCCAGGTTACAAATCATAAGACAGTCTAAAACAGCAATGTTAAACAACATCTGCATGATAACTTTTTTGTTTAAAACTTCCAGAGAGAACTCTGTAGCTGGCAGAAATCGCCAATCCCAAAATCCAGCAGACAGTTTTCAAATGTAGCATTTACCTCACTTGTTCTTCTACATTCCCTTAAAATATATATATATATATAATGACAAGAGCTGGCATATGTGTCTTATATTTACTAGGTTAAAGTTGTACTTCCTAAATAATATCCTAGAGCAGAAAAATTGGTTCTACCACTGTTCAGTTGTGGAACAAGATAGAGATAAATTTCTGTTAAAATGGAATTAGCTATACCACAGGAATATAAGGCATAAAATACAGCCCAGAAGCATTATGCTAAAATAACTGCAAACAAAGCAGATTCTTTTTTCAAGTTTTTTTTAATGCAAGGCCAGAATATTACAAACCAAACTAAGAAAAAAAATTCTGTAGTAAACAGCAATCAAAATGGATTATTTATAACACAGCAAGGTTATCTAAGGCTAAAGAACAGTATCTATTCTTCCTGGCACTTTTATATAAAAATGATATATATTTGCAGTACATTTAAAAGAGACTGTCCAAAAATGGAAATGGAGAATTGAAATGCACCACCTGGTCCAGAAGGATGGAACGGTGTTTATCCCTGGGATATTTTAATAGCTTTTTTCATCCTTTACACATCCTCCTATATTGTAAAGCCATGACTAAGGTCCATAATTTATTGCCAGGCCTCCTAGAATGATGCATCTCACATACAGTGTTCCCAACCATCCTCAGAGAAGAGGAAAAAAAAAAAAAAAAGGTCAATTCAAAACTTGGGCTTTCCCTACTTGGTAGTAATATTAGAGTCTTGATATCTTCTACAGTGATATTCTGGAATATGTAAAGATCAGTTGTACAGGGGAAGGCAGGAAAGTAGCAGGATCCATACTTTGATGTTATCTTCTCAGAAATAGGTCATAATAAAGCTATAAAAGTACATCTAGTATTATGAAAGGGCTGAATCAGTTGCGAATATGGCCCACTATTATAGGATTATCACTTAGATCAGTGGTACCCAACCTTCTGGCCCCACAGGCTTGACAAATAGCACAGGGTCTGTCTGCTGGTTGGATCCCACATGCGGTTGGCATGCGAGCCCAAAACTGCTGTGTACTAGCCCAATCCAGCACACCCGAATCCAGCCACACACTGGCACAATCTGGCACTCGGAGCCATGTTATCTGACCAGTGGGACTCCCACTGGTGTTAGGAAATTTGGCAGCAAGTGAGTGGCAATTGACGCTGCTGTTGCTTCCCTGCCACCGCATTTCCGGACCCTTGGGGAGCCCCACAGGCCAGACCTGGCCCTGAGGGCAGGGGGTGAGCACCCCCGACTTAGATCATGAATAACACTGTGTTGGAACAAACTTGTAGCAGAAATTTTAGTGATTATATAAAATCATGTCACTTATAAGCTCTGTACTGCTGTTACCAGTTATTACATTGTTACAATTACAAGTGTGGCATTTACACAAGTCTGTGATAAAGAATTTGCTTAGTTTAACTGAAGGTTTTAAAATACTACAGAACTCCTTTGGCGGTTCTTCCATCTGCTGATGAAACAGCACTTGTGAAAAAGTTACAAACACCCTTCTTATAAGGCACATCTAAGTTAATCACCTGGAGGAATACACACTGACCCTGATTAGCACATGTAAACTCAGCTGGTATCAGAAGGAGACATGCCTAAGGATAAAGGGCAGTACTTAGCTTATTAATGTCCAACCTCTCACTACAAATCCTCTATCCTACCACTTCCTAATTTAAAGTACTATAAATGGCCCATACAGAAGGCCAAAACAAAACATCACTACTCTTAGTATCACTGTGCCCCTTGTTAAAGGCCATTGGTTCTAAAGGACAATCTGTTTAGGAAGCCTATTATCTTATTTAACAATTGCCAGTGACGATTTGGGACCCCAGGAGAAGACAAAGAGCAATGGCCATAAACTATTAGAGGATGGTTTCAGGTTAGATGCAAGGAAGAACTTTATGGTAAGGGTGACCAGAATCTGGAACAGACTTCCTAAGGAGGTGGCACAGTCCCCAGCCTTGGAAGTCCTCAAGAGGAGACTGGACAGACACCTTGCTGGGATCATTTGATCTCAGCAGTATTCCTGCCCAAAACAAGTGGTTGAATTCTATGATCTTTCAAGGTCCCTTCCAGCCCTTAATTTCTATGATTCTAGTATTTCTATTTGTAGACGATGACCTGCTGCAAAACATTTTCCAAGATATGACCAAAGCTACTTTCTCACTGCAGAACCCAGTTAGCTTGCACTTTTTCTTCTTTTAGACCATACTATTACTTTGAGACTCGTGATGGGAGCTCTCAGCTATCTCATCTGCTGAACACTGCACAGCTCCATGAGATTGTCTTCAAGTGGTTTAAACCTTTGTTTCTGATTGTACTCTTAGCTCTTTTGGGGTAGGTCTTTCTGTAGATGGGTTGCATAGCTTAGTCACGTGATCCCATCCTAGGATTCATTCTATTAAATGTTTTTGTACCTCCACAGTGTGATATTTAGTTTTCTTATAATTAGAATCAAAATCTGTTTCTTTTCAGATACCTGACACATCAGGGACTATAATCTACTGTATCTTGCCAGTCAACAAGTCACAGTTAAATCAAATAATAATGTAAAAAAGAGTAATAAACCAAAAGCACTTCTCTTTAACCCTCTGTCATTATAGATTTTGTGATCTTAACCAATTAGGTGCCCAGTTTTGAAAATCTTGGTCTAAGCACCTAACTCCATATTTATTATTATTTATTTCTCACCTGACTCCATATTTATTATTGTTGTTGTTTAGACTTGTATCCTGTACTATCCAAAAGGTTTAGACATCTGAAGAAGGGGCCTAGCTATAACTGATTTCAACTGGAGTTTCAGGTGCTCAGCAACTCTCAAAAATCAAGCCATTTAAACAGAAACATTAATAACAGGGTTAATGTGGAAGTACATAGGATAGCCACAGGCCCCGTTCAGTTTAGAAGAGGGAGCAGATTGCTTTAATGTTTCCTTTCCAAGGACACATATGCAGTACCTTTCACAGGCAGCTAAAGGGCCAACCACAAGCTTATGTGCCCGTCTGGCTTTTATGTCCCAAGGTTTGCTCTGAGTACCTTGGAACATGATCCAGCATGTACAAGATTTCAGTGAACTATCAGGTATCCTGCTGTTAATCAAAGCTAACTCTACTATAGCCACTTCACTAAAGGTGAAATTATACCCGTGTAAAACCAGCAAAGATGAATTGGCACAAGCACCAGCTGTGACAACAGTTAAGTCCTTTATAGTTAAGCTGAGTTGAACTAGTATTGTTTATAAAGCCTGAAGCAAGACTTCAAACTGTACTGAAATGGGTGTCGGGGGTGGGAAAGATGTGTAAGAATTTTGCACAAGGCCCTCCGGAAGCAGCCATGGAGTTAATTAGTGTCATTCAGTATTTTAAAAGGGTAAAATTTCATGACTAATAATATATGCAAACATGGATTTTGTTATAGTTCTCTCAGGTTTTGGGGCAGAAGCTGATTGTCACAGGAAAAAACTTCTCCCTGCATCCATTTATATTCCATAACTGAGGAAGTGTGTTTTGGGAAATTTCTACTTTCCTCTGAAGCATCAGGTATTGGACTGAAGCCAGATATTGGACTTGGAGAATTAATGGTCAGAGCTATTAGGGCAAATCCGATGTTCCTATGGGAAAGTGCAAGGCCCCAAGCAGTCACTTGTGTTGCTTGTATTTAAGGCTGGCCCTAAAAATGAGGTTCAGGAGAGAAAAAAGAAAATCAGTTTTTTTGGAAACATAAATGTTGATGTTAACATGAACCTTTACAAGTGGATAAGAAATCTTAAAAATGGCAAAAAAAAGAAACATTACATTTCTGAAACCAAAATAATCAGTTAATAGATAGTGTACTGGTTTGTCAAGTTTTCATAATAGTGTTCAAATGGATGCTCTAATAGTCTTGTTCTGTGAGCATTGGAAGAGATATTAGAAGAGTATTTCACACTTCAAAATATTCAATGACTCGCTTCATAAATATTGACAAAGTCCAAATCACAAGCATTTGTGAGATTCTTTTCTTCAGTAACAGAATGTTTCTAACAAGTGCAGTGACTTCCAGGCAGAAAGCAGCATATCACTTCATGTAACACATTAACTCTGCTTTGATACTGGTAGTTTATACCTGTTGTGTGCGACTGTTGTATCTTATTTAGAAAAAACTCAAGCTACTATCATTAGATACATCAATGACTTAAAATGATGCTACCCAATTAATGTGAGATATGTAAATAAGCACCATTTAATGATACTGTTTTCAAGTACCAGCTAATCTCAATGTGCTGTCATGTTCATGACTTAACTGATGTTTCGTGACCTACCAAGATAAATTTGGATACATGAGGTAAAAACAGTGTCAGAACCTACATACTTGTTTTTTGTATTTCATCACGGGTTCCTCGGAGCTGTTTAATATCTTATCCACAGATCCTAAGCGTGCATTTTTTCTTTTATCAAATTGATTGAATGAGTTTGTCTAGTGATAAATAAACCTCCTAAAGTTATAAAAACACACTAAAGCAAAAACAACATTTAACCCTCCACTTGGAGTGACAAACTGCCTTTCACAGTATTGAGAGATACGAGGTACTCTTGGAAGAGAAGGTGGCACCACTGAAGTTGGCTGATCCAGATGTACAGAACCACAGAAATATATCCAGTTAATTTAAAGTCCTATTGGAGAAAAATACACATTTCAGTAGGTCTATTTTTCTAAGCATTGACACTGAATGGATTCAAGACAGGCCTGCATTAGCCTTACTGGACTTATCTTGCCCTTGTTGGTTAGCCAGTCCATTTAGAGAGTTTGACAGGTTCACAGCCAATAGGCATGGAGTCAACTGGTTCTTTCATGGAAAGGTGCCAAATTTAATTTACTATGAGACAGCTCTGAAGGGTAGTATTAGGTGCTTGCCTGGCCATGGCATAAAAGCAACCAGCTATAGGAGCACATTGTGGTAAGGGTTTGGAAGGAAAGAGAAACAAACTGTCCTCTACACCAACATTTCTCAACCTATGGGTTGCGACCCAAAAAATGGGTCACAAGAATATATGAAAGGGTCATGAACAAACTTTAAAAATGGATCCATACACTTTAAAAATTGATTCTCCTTTAAAGGAAAAAAACATGGGAAACAGAGGCTTTCCCCTTGCAGGCTGTCAGAGTTCCAGCCTGCAAGGGGCTGCTTAGGGCCTCCCCTTCCCACACACACACACACACACACACACACACCCTCTCTGCCCCACACACTCGGGGGTAGGGGGTAGGGGGCACTGGGTTGGGATTGGCCATCTATGTTTACAGATGGACTCCAGTACAAAAAAGGTTGAGAATCACTGCTCTACACAAGAGGCATTAGCTTTTTACACAGTAAAACAGTAAAGGGCTACTCCTTTTTCAAGCCCAGCTTGGTCAAGTATTTCAGAGACAACAGCTCACCAGGTGTTATTTTCTCTCTTTACTCAGTCTTTTAAGAACTTAATGTTAAAACCAAGAGTCATTATGTACTGAATATGCCCACTTACTTGGGCTTCCACTCCTTAATGGGGAAGGGCTGCGACTTCGAGATAACTGCAAAAGAAACAGAAACAAAATAAATGATGTGATCAAGTTCAGCCAAAGGGACTACATTCTAGGCAAGCATGAAAGGATCTGTCAACATTCAGAAAATGTTTCCTGGTGTAATACATCAATGCCATTCCATTGGTTGCCAAGGGAAGCTGAACTTAATAAATACGTTACTTTGATTCTTCTCTTACGATAGCCACAAAGAGTGAGTTTGCCAAGACTCACTCTTGATATCTATATTTGGTAAAACTTGATATTTATTTCACATTTCTGGTATGGATAGACACACAGACAGACATGCAAAAACACAACAGCCACAATTTTATAAGTATAACAAATAATTACTTAACCATGCTGTGGGCAGATCTTTGCTGAGAATTCACAGAACATTATTTTGGCTCAGCTGTTCCATTCTGCACCTCCCCAATTTGTCACTTCCCTGGATTAGGGGACAAATTTAGATTCCTAGTTCTAAGAGGTGGGGGCAATGTGTTATATTTATGTACTGTGGGGGCTTTAAACATTTCTGAGTAGCGTAATTAGTTATTTAGAGAGCCTTGAACTTGGAAACAGTAGAGGCTTGCAAAACTGGTCAAAACGACATTACATGGAGAGAGAATTTCCCCTCTTGTAATCAAAGCAAGCATTAAGTTCAACAATACATACTTTAATTGGTCTACACTTGGTCAGATATAAGGAAAAAAAATGTTGAGGAAGTTCCATTAAAAATGTAATGTCTGACAAAAATAGTAACACTATCACCTATTTTTTGCACCCTAAAGAAATAGATGTGCATAAATAGCAGTTTGCAAGGATTATGTTTTATTTTCTTCATGCCATGCAAGCCAGCTGACAGGAGTGCTTGTTTCCAAACTTCAGCATATACATATGTTATGTGAAATGTCCCCTTCATTCTGAGCATAAAATGATTGATGTAATGTACAGTACCAATGTTCTGCTGGGGCTTCCTCGACGAGATAGCACAGGGCTCATGCTACGGCTGCGGCTTCTGCTCCTGGAAGACCACTACAACAAAACAGAGCATGACACAAACCTATATTAAAATAAGAACATTCACTGAAGCTAAATTTGGAAGCAGGTTCGCTTTGCTCAGCTAAAGACAAGGCTAAGAATGTGAATGAGCCAACATCTCCCTAATGAAGCCTCCAATCCTGCAAAACTTATTTGTGCTCTAAGCTTTATGAAGATGGGCAACACAGAGTGGGTCTTAATGATTACAAATCCCAGCCAGAATGGGCTGGGAATTTTAATAGGATGACTTCTTTTCACCAGTCCAAGAATACCTACCAAAGCACCTCTCTTTGTAACCGCTTCTCCCTTCACAATTATGGTATCATTTTCCAACAGAGCAGGCCATACATGGTAGGCCACCAATGGGGCTGTGAAATCAGAGTCATAGCTGCGGCGGTACCTGCTCAAAACACAGAAAAGTTATCAGGATAAATGCCTGAAAACCCACTGGTGACTAGAAATAGCGTATAGACTTGAAAGTACCAAAATTTTATATTCACTTATAAAAGTCTTTAAGCAATATCTCTATGCTACATGTAAAAAATAATTCTTCTGTAACAATATGTATAAAGTAATATGCTTATGAAAGAGTCATTTAGGCTAAGAGCATATTGTCTACCAATATTAAAAGAAGTGTCATTATAATTACATCACATCGGAGGCACATTAGGTTATCTTATGACATATTTGGAGCCCTTTTGTCATTGACTGACAAGGCAGAACAGTGTTCTGATAATCTGATGCTTTTTATATCATCCTAGAACTCTTGGTCAAACGATTATGCAAAAGATATTACAGTAAAAGGGTGCAGGGGACAGGCTGGTCCCAATGCAATCTCACAGGGAAAGGTAGCTTGTCCCTGTTCCATGGAAAGGAAAGGAGGTATGGCCCAGCCCTGCAGGGGGGAAGGGACATGGCCAGGCCCCAACCCAACCCCATAGGGGAAGGGGGCATGGCCCAGCTCCAACAGGAAGAGAGAGGCATGGCCCAGCAATGTGGGGGGAAGGAGACATGGCCAGGCCCCAACCCAGCCTTGTAGGGTGGGAAGGGGGCATGGTCCAGTCCCAATCTAGAAGCAGAGGAGTGGGGTTCATGGCCTGGCCCCACAGGGGAAGGAGTGGCAGACCAGACCAGCCCCATGCACAAGGTTGGGGCTTGGGCATATGGCATGGGGACAGTGACCATATTAATGGCCACTGCTCCCCCACCACCAGACTTGCTGCCTATGGGGAGCCCCACAGGCCAGATGCCATGGTTCATATCTGGCCTGCAGGCCAGAGCTTGAACATCCCTGAACTAAATAATTAATGTTATTCTTTAACCCTTAATGTAAATAGGCTACACAGGCAGAAAAAATGAACATGTTTGACTGAATACATCTTTTTAATCTCCAACTCCTAAGCAGAAGACTATAATAGAATATTTCCAAGTTCTCTTCTTACTTGGACTCATTAAAAAGTTCTCCATCTGCACCAAATGCAATATCCACAGGAGGAATCAATGTCTGCATTGAAAAAGCGACATGGCACAACTCCCGTATCAAACTGCTGATTATAATGAAGTCAACTTCTGGTGGGAATGAAATTTTAGGATTGATATTCATGGCACGAATCACTTCCTGAAAGCAAACATAACAATGTATTTAGTAATTCACTAGTAACATTGAACCCGAGTTGACCACATTTTGCAATTACAGACCAGCAGGTATAGGCCCTCCTAACCTGAAGTCCTGTTGTTTCCCCCCTATCCCCCCCCACCATTTACACACCCTCAGTTTAGCAAAAACTAAACAGAATACTAAAGATGCAGTCATTGGTTATTTCAATGACTAGGGTTAGGAAATACTAACCCTAAAAGATGTAATATTTTAGCTTCATTACACAGTGAAATACAATGATGAACCATTCCCTCTCACTTACATTGACAGTGGTTTGAACATCATAAAGATCCTCATGGCGAACTATGTAGTCCAAGACAATGTCTTCAAGTGACTCAGGACCTGAGTAACTTAAAGACACAGTCTTTCTCACACGCAGTTTGAACTGTCTGAAGGCCATCTTTGCTGCATGGAAAGACTCCTGTAAATATTAAAACATTCAGTTAAATTCATAATTGTGTAAGCAAAAAGATAAATTTGATTTTCAAATAATATTCTGAACTCATCTCTGGGGTAACCCTATTGATCAAGGGATACATTTTGGTTAATAATCTTTACAGGTCTCTGGGAATCAAATGCCACAAAGAGAGAGAGTTTAGAAATAGTATTTATTTGGGAGGGTTTCTTAGATGAACCACATTTTAAATTCCAGAGGACAGATCTGATTTCAATGCTTCCAACTTTCAGCTAAACCTTCTATTTTTCCACAAGATTCCATCACTTAAAATCAAGCACTGAAATCATTAGGGTTGTTGGTTGTAGCTGTGTTGGTCTAAGGACATAGGCAGACAAGGTTCTTTGGGTAGATGTGATATCTTTTATTAGGCCAACTAAATAGTTGGAAAAATTGTTCTTTGCAAGTTTTCTGGCACAAAGACCCTTCTTCAAGCATAGAGAGTTTGCTGGTGTAATGTGTGCTCTCATTACACATTGCACCAGCAAACTCTCCCTATGCCTGAAGAAGGGTGTTTGTGCCCAAAAGCTTGCAAAGAACAATTTTTCCAACTATTTAGTTGGCCTAATAAAAGATATCACATCTACCCAAAGAACCTTGTACTGAAATTATGTTGCATTCAAATATAGCACTGAACAGAGCTCAATGCTTGCAATTTTATGTGCTATACAGTAACGTGTTTACAGCAGAACATTGTCTGCTGCTGTATCTTAATGCTGTGATTTGATTGACAATTACAGTTTTACAAAAAAATTAAAATCTTTGCTGTCAAGATTCAATCCTGAGTAGTGCTGAGCATGCATAGGGTCCTCAATGATCTAAGCATGAGCTACGAGGACTCAGCAACTTTCAGGATCAGATCAGACTCACAAAAAGCTTTATATGGATAGCTCTGAACCTTCTGAAATACTAGGCTTTAAAAATGTTAGTTTAAATGAAGCAGTGTGATCTGCTCTATGGACATTTGTGACTCAGAGCCAGTAACTATGCTATTCTAAGGGAAATATAAAAGTTATTAAATCAAGGGTAATTAAAATGTGGGGTTAGGGGGGAACTGAAAGGAAAAATACATCAGGTGAAATATTTCCTTGTGTGAATTGTGGAAATATTGGTTCACATGTGATTACATTTTAATCCATCCAGATTTTCAAAAAAAAATCTATATCTCTTGCAAAACTATTCAAAGAAATACAGTTTATGTTTTATTTCATACCACCGCTGCAACATATATTATCCTCTGGACCATCTCTGGATCATCCACATATGTCCTTAAAAGGGTCTGTGCATCCAAGCGTTCTTGTGTATAAATCTCATTAAAGCGGGCGACTAGATGGGCATGACGTGAAGCATTTGTGAGCCGGGCTCGGCCAGGGGAGCAACTCCTCAAGGGAAGAGGACTAGGTGACCTGCTCCGGGTGCGTGTGGGGGAAGGAGAGCGACTCCGTGCAAGTCTGAGAGAGAGAAAGAGAGAGATGCTTTCAGAAACCATGGACTGGCCTGTTGTACCAATTTAGCTATTTATGGTGCAAATATTTATGCCAATTTTGGTATAGAAGTACAATGCTTGGCCTCAGTGCCATTAAAAACAACTTAAAAAGTACTTTTACCAATATAACTTATAATTTTACTTTTAAAAGCAGGTACACACAAACTAGTTATCTTGTGGCAAAAGGAGGGATGATAACTGCCTATACAGCTCAGCTACCATGGCTTAGCTTTCATCTACCAAAGACTAAGAGCATATAGTTTCATAGTTACGTAGTTGGTAGGGTCAGAAGGGACCTGAGCAGATCATCAAGTTCGACCCCCTGCCATGGCAGGAAAAAGTACTGGGGTC
>NW_017729033.1:69716554-69717132 GCF_001723915.1 Gavialis gangeticus | reverse complement strand
AAAGACCCCCAGGGTAAGAGCCAGCACCACTTCTCTTGGAAGTTGGTTCCAGATCCTAGCCACCCTGACAGTGAAGTAGCGCCTCCTGATATCTAGTCTGAATCTACCCTCTGCCAGCTTGTGACCATTATTTCTAGTCACTCCCGATAGTGCTCAGGGGAACAGGGACTCCCCCAGTGCCTGCTGGCCCCCCCTGATGAGTTTGTAAATGGCCACTAGATCCCCCCTCAGCCTTGTCTTGTGGAAGCTGAACAGGTTCAGGTCCCTGAGCCTCTCCTCATAGGGCCCACCCTGCTGCCCCCTGATCATGCGAGTGGCCCTCCTCTGGACCCTCTCCATGTTGTCCACATCCCTTTTGAAGTGTGGCGCCCAGAACTGGATGCAGTACTCCAACTGTGGCCTGACCAGTGTCGCATAGAGAGGGAGGATCACCTCCTTGGAACTGCTCGAGATGCATCTGTGGTTGCATGACAAGGTGTGGTTAGCCTTCCTGACTGCATCCCCATGCTGCCCGCCCACGTTCATTTTGGCATCAATAGTGATTCCAAGATCCTTTTCTGCCTCTGCACTGACGAGAA
>NW_017729033.1:69702131-69715961 GCF_001723915.1 Gavialis gangeticus | reverse complement strand
GGGGGTTCCAGTGGGGGGGCTGATCTGGTCCCTGCTCAGGAAAATGGAGGCAAATAAATTGTTAAATACGTTAGCTTTGTCATCTGGTGTGATGACCAGATTTCCTAGCGTGTCTTGAAGGGGCCCCACGTTACCCGGTACCTTCTTTTTGCCCTCTATGTATTTAAAAAAGGACTTCTTGTTGTCCTTTATCCAGGTCGCTAGTCCCAGCTCCAGCTCCTCCTTGGCCTTCCTGACTGCCCCCCTGCATCCCCGAGCAACTGAGGTATAGTCCTCCCTGGTGATATGCATATAGGAAGTTACTGTAGCATAGCTAGTGTGTGGCAAGTCTCCACCTTTTACTTCGTAGTAACCAGTTCATCTGCCCACACCATAAACCAAATCAATAAACTTTTAAGTTCTAATACTGGGTAAAATTAGTAACTTCATCCCAGAGAAACAGTTTTAAATGCTACATCTTTTGCAATGTAGGCCTTATCCATCTCCAAGGCACAGTGGCTAGTAAAGCAAATCAACATGTAAATAACAGTTTTGTATCAGCACAGTGCAGGGTTCAAAAGGGCTTGCAACAAGAAATAACCAACTGCTATCCATAAAGATTATAATTCATTGGTAGCAACCCATCATCAGATTAAAGTTTAAAAAAACCTGATGTACTATTCAATTCCCTCAGCTCTCTCATTTTGTTTTAATGATTCAACAGATTGAAGTCCATACCTGCTTTGAAGAACAGATTTCTGAGCACCCAGGATGGCGATTTCATCCTTCAATATTTGAATCTGTTGTTCATAGTCATTCAGATGGCCCAGATTCCTCAGAGCACTCTCCTCCTTTGCTTGGGAAGCCTTCAGACTTAACCCCAAAGAATAAAGATGGTCACAAGAAGTCCTGCTACAACTGTGAAGAATCTATTTATTAACTGATATTGTATATAAAAAACCTTTGTGAAAATGGTGGGGAGTTTGACTTCTATGGAAGAGACATTTAGAAATTCAGCATTAGCAATAAACTGCCAAGCAAACCACAATTTCTTTATTTTTCCTTTAACTGCTACTTTAAGACATAAAAACAGTGTTGCAGGAGCCTTTGTATTCCAAGTCTTGTCTTTGAGAGGAAGTACTAGTTAATCTTATACATCTTTATAGACAAGGTTCTTTGGGTAAATGTGATATTCTTTTATTAGAAAAGTTCTTTGCAAGCTTTTGGGCACAAACACCCTTCTTCAGGCATTGGAAAGAGTCTGCTGTTGGTTTGAGTGCTCTTTGTAGAACTTTAGATGACTGGGATCTAGAAAAGAAGTTACTCTTTGTCCTGTGTAGGCCAATTTAATTAGAAACTCAAACCTTAAAAAAAGAAAAGGGGTTTATGCTGTTTTATTATTTATATCAGGTCCTCCTTTTCCTCTCTTTACTGGAGTTTTTTGGCAAGGCCCTGGGGAAGCCTGAATAATTATGTTACTTGAGGCTGTTAAATGAAGCTCTCCCTGTCCCACAAAAAATGAGGTGCTAACTCTTAAATAGTGGCAGATACTATGTCCATTAAACCTACACATATTTATATACCGTCTTTTACTGCTTATTTACTATTTCTTGTAAAATAAAATGTTTCCAAAATTCAGTGGGGCAACCACTCCCAAAATATTGGAATCGTAACTCCCTCTGACCTTTCTTCAGCAGACAAGGGGGAAAGCACAGAAAGATAGCCTGGTTTCTTCTCAGGAGTACTCTATTTATCCTGAATGAAGGGGAGAAGTGAGGTAGTTACAGCCCTTCCTACTACATAACTAAAAGGTGAGTGAGACTAGCTTCAAGTCGAGGCTTCTTTTCTGACAGAAAAGATAAAACTGGCCTGGGAGTGAGATGAATAAATTGGCACTACCATCAGGCCAGGATTTAGACTACAGAGGCAGATAGACCTTAAGGACTTTGGGAAATGGAAAGAATCCGCCTCCTGTCAGCTGCCACCATGTTGACCCAGCTCAGTATCTTTTAAGAGGCAACCACTACACTTGGAAGCCAAAAGAGCATTTATAAATCAGAGGCATTAACATTACAGAAGATCACCACCACCTCAGCACACACCCAGCAAAAAGAATTGGCAAAACCAGCCTGGAGGCCCTCCACATAGATAATTTTAATCTAAGGAACTTGAAACATATTTTATCTAACATGAATACGTTACTTCCAAGAAAAGCGTAATAGCATGCTATGGACAAAATGTCTACAACCTGAATTCAAACTGAGGTTTCAGTGAAAGCCTATCTTTCTCTTATATCAGCTCCACTTGTTGTATCCAAGTACTGTCAAGCTGCTGGCTTTAAAGTACATTATATCTAAAGAAAGAGGGGCACAGGAAGGTCGGCCAAAGTATGAATCTTGTCACACTGAATCTACTTCAGCTAAGCCTTAGGACCTCTCTACACACAGAGCCAATGCTCCCACCATCTGGCTGTTAACAGAAAGCAGGAAGTCTCCAAACCAGAAGATTTATTTTTCACCTCATTTTCCTTGGAGCATCCCCAGAGATGGTACATTTCCAGACAATGCTGAGCAAAATCAGAGTTTAAAACCAAAGTTCACACCTAAATAAGTCCTGACAGCTGGAGGATGGAGGTGCGGGGGGAATATTTATTTCCCCTCCCCTACCCCTCCCCACCTCCGCCAAAGAGATAAATAAATAAATAAAAAATCCACTAACCTATCCAACTGCTACAGACTAGAAGACAAGTGAGCTGGGTCATTCAGCCAAAGTTATAAGAGGAACAATGAACACGTTACAATTCTTTGCCTTTTCCTGTTTGAGCCTGTTGTTAAGAGGAGTTACACACATAGTTTTGGAGAAGCACAGGAATATTGAGCATTGTAAATAAAAAACACACACACAGAGAAATCCCAGGTTTTGCCTTTGTGTGCTGCTGTGCTGCCACAACACCCCTACATCAGATTGTTCTTACGCTGTTTTTAGCTGAACAATTTCATCCTCTGCTGCCAAAAGGGTAGTGGCTGATTTGGTCTTTGTGTCTTCAAGAGCCAACTGGGCTTCTGCCAGACTGCAAGAAAAATCAATAACCAGAAATACACCTTTAATGCAAAGGTACAGATCCTTCCAGTGAATTCAGCATGTCAGAATTGATTATTTGAGCAGATTTTTCTTTCTGGCAGATCAACTGCTTGCCAGCACATGAAAATCATCACACAGGACTTGAGCGCACTCTAGCTGCCAAGCAATAGTTTGTGAAAGTCCTACCTGACTAAACTATAACAGAGCTACTGTGTTACAGTCCATTACTATTCATCTTATACAATTCCAGCTCCTTTCCCAACTTAGACCACCCGGTTTATTTCCACTGTCCATTGTGTCTGACACAATCTTTAAATATTGAATCCTCCTATTTCCACATCCGCAAACATGCCTATCACTAACTCCACAACAATGCCTGTGTATTCCACTGTCTTGAAGAAACATCACTGCTAAAATGTTCATGGGTTATTTTATGCATATATTGATTCAACTATTGCATATCCTTCCCTAGGTCTCTGCTCCCTAGAGCCCTACATATGCAAAATACTGCCGCCCTCTTTCATACATGAATTGTACTAAGTGCAATCATTCTACCATCATGCTGTACTGTTACCATTGCTTCCCTATTCATTATAGGTTCCATGTCTTGTGTAGACATGGCCATAAACTAACTAAATCAGATGTATAAGATTTCATAAGCAGTATCTAATGAAGCAAGCTGCTGCTTACAAGCTAGGTATCTCTGATTTAGTTGGAACATTAAAGTACAAATCTACCCAACCTTCTGCCTGAAACACTATAAGAAATTAGATATAAACAATGAAAACCACTCTGTCTTCCTTGTCTGGCCAGTCACCTTTCATATCAAATTAATATTAGCTTTGGGCATGTCTACACTTGAAATTAATGAGATGCAATAAACTCTGATTCAATTCGGATTTGGAGATTCGGCCAGTGAATTGAGCTGAATCTCCTCTGAACCGAATCACAACCAGAAGCTTCACGCAGCCCTACTATTTGATGTTTACAGTGTTTGTAATTACTATAGGATCAATAATTTCCTCCTTTCTTCAATCCCTAAAACATTGGTTTGAAGTATATGGTATTTTTTACCACTGAGATACTCTCTCTCCCTAACTCTGGAGATAGGCAATTTTATTGTGCCTATCCTCAACCTTTGATCCTATCAGCTACTTAGCTGTGGTGACAAACTGACAAGAGTGTCCAGGAGAAAGCCCTATAACCTGGTTCTTCCCTTGATAAATCCCAACAAGTGGCAAGGAGAAGACCTCTCTATTCTTCCAAAAAGACTTTTGTACATTTCTGTCCTCTCATATCTGAGGTTCAATATAAATTTTATGTACCATGGAGGAGACTGAGTAGTTTTGTCCTTCACTATTATAAACAGACAGTTGACCCTCAGCTCTACATCAGCTTGTCATTTTTATGGATACAATGACCTTTATTTACCTAGTTTCAGAAGGAGTCACAGAATGAATAAAAATGAGTTATGATCAACCAAGGCTCTCAAGGAATCCATGTCAAAGCACTTGGAAGAGAAGAAGGTGATTAGGAAGAGTTAGCCTGGATTCAAAAAGGGTAAGTCATGCCTGACAAACCTTATTGCCTCCTATGATGAGGTAACTGGCTCTGTGGATGTGGGGAGACCAGTGGATGTGTTATACCTTGATTTCAGCAAGGCTTTTGATACAGTCTCCCATAACATCCTTGGAAGAAAGCTAAGGAAGTATGGGTTGAATAACTGGACTGTAAAGTGGCTAGAAAACTGGCTGGATGGTCAGGCACAGAGGGTAGTAGTCAATGGGGCTCAATGTCTAGTTGGCAGCCAGTATCAAGTGGACTGCCCCAGGGGTCAGTCCTGGGGCTAGTTTGGTTCAGTATTTTCATCAATGACCTGGAAAATGGGATGGACTGCACCCCCAGCAAGTTTGTGGATGATACCAAGCTGGGGGGAGTAGTAGATACACTGGACAGTAGTGTCACGGAGCGGTGACCCAGGAGCAGCCATGATCTCTCCTGGCACCCCTACTGTGCCAAGTTGCCCATCTAGCACCCTTGTTCTCACCTGCCACGACTTTGATGGTTCTATAGTATTAATGGGAGGCTGCCTTTACTTGACCCCTTGGACCCGGTGCTCTCACCCTTCTGGTCCCTACTCTATACCAAACAGGTTCTGGTGCCCCAACCCTATAGGCGTCGCATGGCTCCTTCCACCCCCAATACCACGCCCCAAGCCTCTCAGCTGTTCTGGACATTATCTCGTCAATGCTCTTGCCCAAGTGACCCCTCCGGGGCGACTCACTCGTATGCTCGCCCCCACCGGGCTCCCTGATATCTCGTACGCGCCCCCACCGGGCTCCCTGATCTCGTACACGCCCTCTCCCAGTCAGGGCTCAGGTGGCCTCAGCCTAACCTGACCTTCAGCCCCCTTCCTGGGTCCTATGCCCTGCTCGGGCTCCTCCTGATACCGCCCCACTGGGCTGGGGTCGGGACACCCCAAAACGCAGCGCCACTCTCCAGCGCTCAACCTGCTGTGCCTTCTCTGGCACCAGATTGCTGTGCCCTCCCAGGGCACCAGGAAACCCCATGCTACTGGGGAGCTCCCCTGAGGCCTCCTCCAACCCCTACAGCCTCTCCGGGTCCTCCGGTGTTACACAAACAAAACAGAAAACAAAGCCATAAGCCAACCGGCTGTAACACAAAATAAGCCTCCTGGCTATAACATAAATTCTCTGCTACCCTAGCTCTCCTTCATCCCTGCCTGTCAGGGTTCTCTCCACCCTGCACCCTCATGTAGGCAGTCAGGCTGCTCTGCCCTGCAGCAGAGCTCCCACTACTCAGGCTGCCAGAAGGGAACTGCCTGCTAGGCTTCAGCCTGGGCTGTTTATATACTCCAGGCCCTGCCCCCTCCTGGTCAGCTGACCACCCGCAGTTGCCCCAGCAACCAGCACCTGTATCCCTTCATAGGAGCAGGGTGCCAGAGTGCCCCTGCAACACACCTCCCCCCTTAAGTTCAAGACTCACCGGGGCCGCTCTTCAATTTTTCGAGGTGTGGTATCCCTCAAGGGTTCTTCTCTTGGCTTTTCCTTCAATCTCCGCCAGCTCACATACTGGAGGCAGAGGTTTTTAGGCGTCCCCAACTCGCCTTTTCCCCAAGGCGCACCACGTGGGATTTTCTGGGATGTACCTGCCACAGGTAGTCCCCCCACATTAGCCAACCTTGGTAAATTGTGCCCTTCACTGGCTAAGCTTCTGTCTTTTTCCACCCACCTGGGTCCTTTCTTCCCGGTCACTTGTCGGGTTCTCGCTCTCTTCCCATCTTCCTGGATGTCTTGGAGCTTGCCCCAGACCTCCCACTGGCAATTCAGTGCCTTCTGGGCATCTTCTTCATTCCAAAATTCTACACTCCCTGGCCAGTGGATCTCCCTCCAGGCCTCTCATAAATTTCTACATAGGCCACCCTTCCTATTCTGGCCTCAAGGACCCTTCTCAGTGTCCTCCACCTAATTTTTCTGGGCAGGCCATTCACATATAGCTGAGGTCTTTTCTTAGTCTCAGGTCTTCCCTTAACTGATTGCTCCTTCTTCCTTCTCTCCAGACCCTCAGCTCTATCTTCTTTCTTGGGCTGAACTGTTCCCCTGTTCATGGGGCCTATTTCTGACTTCTGCAGTCTTGGGCTGGGGATTTTCACGGTCTTTCCTCTATATACCCGGCAGGAGGTCTCACTCTGAGGGGGAATACATTTGTCTATCCTTGTTGTTTCTCCCCCTATTAGGTTGGTTATTTCTAGCTGCTCTGACCCCCGTACGGCTCTTTCTCCCTTACTCTGCCGGAAGGATAGCTCCCTCAGTTGATATCTTAACTGGTTCATTTCTTGGACGTGTCGGTCCCGCCACTGGTCCCACCTTAGGTCCTAATATTTCTGGGCTGCCGACAGAGCCTCCCTTTTTAAGGCCTCCAATTTCTCTTTTATGGAGCTCTCTTCCTTAGGACTCCTCCCTGGCTGTTCTGGCCCAGCTCCCTCTCTAGGGCCTTCCAGATTCTTGGCCCCGGGCAGTTCTTTCCTCTCTAAGCATCGCATAAGTTTGGGCCAGATGTTCTCAACTTGTGCCTCTGCCTGCCTCAGATACTCTATGAGTAACCCCCTCTCCTGTAGCTCAGATTTAGCGGCTCTCACGTACCCCGCTAGTTGAATTTCAAGAGCCTCCAGCCTTTCCCTTAGGGTATTCGTATTCTTCACAGTCTGCAGTTCTTGCCCTGCTATTCCTTTCTCCTTTGACCTCCCAACTTCCTTGAGCTCTCGGATGTTCCTGGCCATCTGATTATTTGCCTCCTGCAGTCTTTTATTGTCGGCCTCCTGGTTTATCATAAAAGCTTTTACATTTTCCATTTCCCGCGCTATCACCTTGCTATTTTCCTCCATTTGGATACAGCTTTCACTTAGTTCTTTTTGCAGCTCATCAACCAGACATTCGGCCCCCAAGCATCTCTCCTGCCATCTCTCCAGGTCCTCATGTAGACCTTCTATCTGGTCCACTTGGGTGTGGACTTCCTTTTGTAAGACTGCTATTATGCCCCTGGCCACCTCCAGCTTCTGCTGCATCTCCTGCTGTTCCCCGGCCTGAGTTATGCAGGCCTCAGCAGACCGTGCCATCCAGGCTGTCATCTCCGCCTGCATCTTCTGCAACTTTTCCTCCCTCGCCTAACTCTTCTGGGCTTCTTGAGCCAGCAACCTTTCTATTTCTCGCGTCTTTTCTGCTTCCACCGCCATCCAGCGTCTAATTTCTTTTGTTCCCCCTTCTTTCTTACTTAGCGATGTTTGTCGCTCCAGCGTCGCTGCCTTAGCCTCAGCTCCCTTTCTCTGGGCCTCTGCTAGGGCTAGGTCACGCTCTAATTGGGCTACCTTTTCTTTCATTTCCTCGATTCTTAACTGCCCAGGAAAATTTTCCGGCCCCTGGCCGTCCGTCGTTACTTTCCGTGCCATTATTGCCCTGACTTCGTCTTCCTAGCTCAGAGCCTCAGTCTTAGTTGTCGGATTCCCAGCAATGGGTATCCTAACTTCACCCCACCACCGAGCTGTGGTAAAACTCTCTTTCTACCAACATCCGTCTTTAGCTTAGTCCTGGGTTCGTTCTTCCTTTTTAAGGGACACGGGTTCCTTCCCCGCGCACGGCTGGCTTCCTGGCCAATGCACCACTTTGTCACGGAGCGGTGACCCAGCAGCGGCCGTGATCTCTCCTGGCACCCCTACCGTGCCAAGTTGCCCATCTAGCCCCCTCATTCTCCCCCGCCACGACTTTGATCGTTCTATAGCATTAATGGGAGGCTGCCTTTACTTGACCCCTTGGACCTGGTGCTCTCACCCTTCCGGTCCCTACTCTATACCAAACAGGTTCTGGTGCCCCAACCCTATGGGCGTCGCATGGCTCCTTCCACCCCCAATACCACGCCCCAAGCCTCTCAGCTGTTCCGGACGTTATCTTGTCAATGCTCTTGCCCGAGTGACCCCTCTGGGGCGACTCACTCGTATGCTCGCCCTCACAGGGCTCCCCGATATCTCGTATGCACCCCCACCGGGCTCCCTGATCTCATACGCACCCCCACCGGGCTCCCTGATCTCGTACGCACCCTCTCCCGGGGCTTCTCTGAATACGCACCTGCTCCCGGGGCTTCTCAATAAGCTCGCCCCCCTTCTGGGACTTCTCAATAAGCTCGCCCCTTCTGGGGCCTCTCCTGTACAGGCAGTGCCCCACTGGGGCCTGTCTCTCCACGCTCACCCCCACAGGGGCCTGTCTCGCATTCCCTGTGCTCACGTCACCCGCACCGGGACCTCTTCTCCCGCGCTTCCCGGGGTCAGGCTACCCACCCTGGGGTTTCATCTCCCGCGCTTCCCACGGTCAGGTTACCCGCCCTGGGGTTTCGTCTCCCGCGCTTCCCGCGGTCAGGCTACCCGCCCTGGGGTTTCGTCTCCCGCACTTCCCGCGGTCAGGCTACCCGCCCTGGGGTTTCGTCTCCCGCGCTTCCCGCAGTCAGGGCTCAGGTGGCCTCAGCCTAACCTGGCCTTCAGACCCCCTTCCCGGGTCCTATGCCCTGCTCAGGCTCCTCCCGATACCGCCCCACTGGGCTGGGGTCAGGACACCCCAAAACGCAGCGCCACTCTCCGGCGCTCAACCTGCTGTGCTTTCTCTGGCACCAGATTGCTGTGCCCTCCCAGGGCACCAGGAAACCCCACGCTACTGGGGAGCTCCCCTGAGGCCTTCTCCAACCCCTACAGCCTCTCCCAGTCCTCCAGTGTTACACAAACAACGAAACAGAAAACACAAAGCTATAAGCCAACCAGCTGTAACACAAAATAAGCCTCCTGGCTATGACAAATTCTGTGCCACCCTGGCTCTCCTTCATCCCTGCCTGTCAGGGTTCTCTCCACCCCGCACCCTCATGTAGACAGTCAGGCAGTCAGGCTGCTCTGCTCTGCTCTGCTCTGCTCTGCTCTGCTCTGCAGCAGAGCTCCCACTACTCAGACTGCCAGAAGGGAACTGCCTGCTAGGCTTCAGCTGGGCTGTTTATGTACTCCAGGCCCTGCCCCCTCCTGGTCAGCTGACCACCTGCAGTTGCCCCAGCAACCGGCACCTGTATCCCTTCATAGGAGCAGGACGCCAGAGTGCCCCTGCAACAAGTAGGTTCAGAGAAACCTAGAAAAATTGGAGCATTGGACCAAAAGAAATCTCATGTGGTTCAATAAGGACAAGCCCGAAGTCCTGCGTGTAGGACAGAACAATCCCATGCACAGGTACAGGCTTGGGACCAACTGGCTAAGCAGCAGCTCTGCAAAAAAGGATCTGGGGGTTACAGTGGACAGTAAGCCAAATATGACCCAATAGTGTGCCCCTGTTGTGAAGAAAGCAAATGGCATACTGGGCTGCATTAGTAGGAGTGTTGCCAGCAGAACGAGGGAAGTGATTATTTCCCTCTATTCGGCAATGGTGAAGCCACATCTGGAGTATTGTGTCTAGTTTTGGACCCCCAACTATAGAAAGGATGTGGACAAATTGGAGAGAGTCCAGCAGAGGACAACAAAAATGGTGAGGGGGCGGGGGCACATGATTTCTGAGAAGAAGCTGTGGGAACTGGGTTTATTTAGTCTGCAAAAGAGAAGGAGGGAGATTTAATAGCAGCCTTCAACTACCAGAAGGCTGGTTCCAAAGGGGATGGAGCTAGACTGCTTTCAGTGGTGGCAGATGACAGAACAAGGAGCAATGGTCTCAAGTTGCAGCAAGGGAAGTTTAGGTTAGATATTAGGGAAAACATTCTTAATAGAAGGGTAGTAAAATACTAGAATAGTAGGGGTGTGCAAAATGGGTTGTATTCAATTTGGATTCGAATTCAGCCCAAATCGGGGACAGTGATTCGATTCGTTGATTCGGATCACTGTCCCCAATTCAGTTTGGCTGAATCCAAAGCTGAAGATTCAGTGCTGATTCAGAGAATCAGCTGATTCAGCCATAGACACAGCTTTAAATGTTTTTTCTACCTGTCTCAATGGCATTGCTCATGAACGCTGCGATGCTGGGGTGGATGGAGTATCCCACAGGAGTGCAGTGGGGGGGACCCTGAGCCTCTGCCTGGCTCAGTGATTGGCCATAGGAGGGACCCCAGGTACTCCCCCCCCAACCCAGGAGGCACCAGTCACCGAGCTGGGGGGTAATGGGGGGCCCCCCTGAACGCTCCGCAGTGGACTCAGAAGTGCTTTTGGTCCACATCCGGGTCTGCTGCTGAGCATGCTGGGGACTCCCTCACACTCCTGTGGGACGCTCCATCCACCCCACCATTGCAGCATTCACGAGCTGCCTGGTACCTACAGGTATGTAGAAAAAAAGCTGTGTCAGTGTCCAAATCATCAAATCTTTCAGAATCAGTTTGGAGGGTTCCGATTTGATTCAGAGAGATTAAAGGGTCTCCCGATTCAATTCGGATTCAGAGACTTGACCACCGAATCAGGCCGAATCTCCGCTGAATCATATCAGTAACCGAAGCTTTGCACAGCCCTATAGAATCGGTTACCCAGAGAGGTTGTGGAATCTCCATCTTTGGAAGTTTTAAGCCCCAAATAGACAAAGGCTTGACTAGGACAATCTAGTTGGGGATAATCCTGCTTTGAGCAGGAGGTTGGATTAGATGACCTCCCAAGGTCCCTCCCAACCCTAATTTTCTATGATTCTAAGATAAAAGAGATACTGATAAGCATGGGAGTTAGATGTCAGCCTCTGGATCAAAACTTTCTAGACTTTAAATGCTGAAGGCTGAAAATGTGAGAGGAACAATGGGAAAAAAACAAACAAAAAAACCCTGTGGTCATACCCAGTTCACTCCCCCTTGCAGCATCCACTCTCTGCCAATTTGTGACACAGGCTACTGAGCAGGATGGACCCATGGTCTGACCCAATACATGGCAGTTCTTATGTTACCAGACAGAAAATATCTAGACAAATGGATCAGAACTAGGACAGTACCTTTTATAACTGATCTTGTCATATGGTTTGTAATTTTGATTCCATTATTATTCTTGAAATTCCAGATGGAAGAAGTTAAGCAGAATGCTTGTTTTGCTCTGGTGTTTGGATTTAAGCTGAGACAATTTATTGCTGTTACAAACCTTGCCACGGTTTGATACCACCTTTCCTACAGGCTAGATGACTGCCAAGTGCTTCATCTGGGGCTTGAAAAGTACTTGAACACTTCAGCAAGTTCAGTGGCCAGTGATTTAGTTTTTTAAACAGAGTATACCATTTTGATGATAGGTTAGTGTTCCATGCTTCACACAGGCAGTTAGTTCAACAAAAGCTCTTTGGTCTTAACTGGTTATTTTAAGAAGTAGTCTCTCTTTCTCTGTCCTGCCATAGTGATTGTGATTTCCTGAGATGTTAGTCACACCGAAAGTTAGTAGGCTATCACCCACTAGGATCTGAAGCAGTGCCCTCATTAAAGGTTATATGTTTTAGGAATCTGCTTCATCCAAGTGATTTATGGAAAGACAGCAAACTTAAGGAATCAAAGCATTACATGGTCAGCCAAAAGAAGACATTACCTTTTTTTGCCTATTATGGCCACTGCACCATATTAAAAGCCAAACGAGAGCTTTTATACAGTTGTCTGGGGGGGAAACCTATTCTTTCTAAGCGCTACTTTGTCCAATACATGAAAGGGATATAACTTCAGGGATAATGAGGTTCTGCAGAAACAAGTTCTAAGATAATTATGAGTTTCTGCTAACTTCAGTCTCCCAAAATAATAATAATAATTAGCATATATACCTGTCCTGAAAGCAAACTGAGTTTTAAACACAATCGGAAAAAATTTTGTTACTTAACACAAGGAATGATCTTAAATGTATAATTCAAAACAATATTTTGCATAGTTTCAACAAACAATTGTATGATTTTCTTATGATATCCTTGAAATATAGAAAAAAAACATAGCACAGAAAAACAATTAAGAATTTACACACAAGTTTTATGACATCATAACCAGTCAAGTTTAAAAATGGTGGTTACTATGATGATGTATCCTCTTCAAATTTAAACTGTTTATCTATAAGAAGCAGGGGTCTAAAACCTTAATAGACACTTTAGAACTTTAAACAACCCTAAATTAAATGAATGCTCGGGTCTTCTTTGACAGTTCAGAAGTATCCAAGGAGTGGAAAATGCACAGGGTTTTGTGACTTATTTCTTAATTTTAAGATTCCATTAATAAACTGAAAAGAACAGACCAAGAAAAAATAAAAATCCTCTCAATTTGCCCTTTAAACATATTTTGTTTCCACTACCACATGGCCTTTCTATCCACCCTTTCTAGTCTTCCTGCCAGCATTCTCATCTACCCAGTCTAAAAAGGGCCCAGCAACGGAATAAGCCTCAGAAGAGTCCTGGCTCTGGTGTGAGATGCGTGGGTGTAAGCCCGCTGTGCCCCCATGAGCCCAAGGACTCCAGCAGCGACCCCAGGACCCCTGACAAGTCCTGGCCTGCCGGTAGGTAAGCAAGAGCCTGCGGAGGGAGGGACCTAGCCAGCTAGGAGCGGGCTAAGTGGACCAAGGAGGGTCATGTCCCCCACCCCGGCTCCTACTTGGCCCAGCCCCCCAGGGAGCTGCACAATCCCCCTGCAGGCATGCATGCCAGGTTAGGGGGAAGTCACTCACCTGTTCCTTCCCTCAGTGGAGGGGAGGGACCCCCATTAGCCCCCCAAAACCACTGAGGCACCGGCCAGCCCTTCTGCACATGTGCGCAGTTTAAAAAGAGCCCAGCAATGGACTAAGCCTCAGAAGAGTCCCGGCTCCAGTGCAAGACACGCGGGTGTAAGCCCGCTGTGCCCCCGTGAGCCCAGGGACCCCAGCAGCGACCCCAGGACCCCTGACAAGCCCAGGCCTGCTGGCAGGTAAGCAGGGGCCCGTGGAGGGAGGAACCTAGCCACCTGGGAGCGGGCTAAGTGGACCGAGGAGGGTCACGCCCCCCCCCCGCTCCTACTTCGCCCAGCCCCCCAGGGAGCCTCACGACTGGAGTCTCACAAACAGGCCGCGCAAACAGGCGCACTCCTGAGCCCGGCGTGTGAGTTAGCGCAGGAGTTCATGCAGGAGGGCGAGCAGCAGGGCCTGAGGCCCTGCTCATGAGTCCCCCAGAGCAGACAGTCCAAGCTGTAGCCAGCCCACCAGCAGCATGACACAGATGGGCATGCATCGCACCCCGAGGGTCCCCTCGGGGTCTGCGCCCCCCCCCCGGCACCTCAGAGACGGCC
>NW_017729033.1:69701597-69701892 GCF_001723915.1 Gavialis gangeticus | reverse complement strand
AATCTGCCACCCCGATCCCTTAGCCTGGGAAGTTTGCTGCTTCCCGGGGGCCCACATCCATGACATTGCGGAGAAGATCCCTAAACTCCTCCAGCCCACTGGCCGCTATCCCATGCTTCTCATCCATGTGGGCACCAAAGACACAACTCAGAGTGCTCCTAGCCAGGTCACGAGGCTCTTCAGGGATTTGGGTGCAGGGCTAAAGGGTCTGGAGGCACCAGTGGTGTTTTCTTCAATCCTCCCAGTGTTGGGCTATGGGGTGAGGAGGGAGAGGAGGATCCACATAGTCAACCAA
>NW_017729033.1:69701340-69701586 GCF_001723915.1 Gavialis gangeticus | reverse complement strand
ACCGAAAAATGCAAGGTTCTCCACCTTGGGAGGAAAAACTTGCACCATGCTTATAGGCTCAGTTGTGCTACGCTGGTTAGCACTACAGATGAAAGGGACTTGGGGGTCATGGTTGACCAGAAGATGAACATGAGCCTTCAGTGTGATGCTGCAGCTAGTAAAGCAAGCAAAATGCTGGCTTGCATCCATAGATGCTTCTCAAGCAGATCCCGGGACATCATTCTCCCATGGTACTCAGCCTTGATG
>NW_017729033.1:69679145-69696340 GCF_001723915.1 Gavialis gangeticus | reverse complement strand
TGTACTCGGCTTTGGTGAGGCCACAGCTGGAGTACTGCATCTAGTTTTGGGCTCCACAATTCAAAAAGGATGTGGAGAAGTTTGAGAGGGTGCAGAGGAGAGCCATACGCATGATCAGACGTCAAGAAAACTGACCTTATGATGAGAGACTGAGAGCAATCGGGCTATTCAGCCTGGAAAAGCGCAGGCTCAGGCGTGATCTGGTGGCCACCTATAAGCTTATTAGGGGTGTTCATCAGGATCTGGGGGAACGACTGTTCACCAGAGCCAACCAAGGGATGACAAGATCAAACGGTCATGAACTCCACTGTGACCGTTTCAGGCTGGACATAAGGAAGAACTTCTTTACTGTCTGGGCCCCCAAGGTTTGGAACAGACTGCCGCCGAAGGTGGTTCAAGCGCCCACTTTGAACGCCTTCAAAAGACATTTGGATGTTTATCTTGCTGGGATCCTATGATCCCTGCTGACTTCCTGCCCCTGGGGCAGGGGACTGGACTAGATGATCCTCCAGGGTCCCCTCCAGCCCAAATGTCTATGAAATCTAGAATACTCTCCCATCCTAGTATCAACTTACAAAATGATATATATGATAAAAATTAAGAATCCCGTATGCCTACCATACTTTAGCTACTTCATTAATGTACAAGGATAAGGAAATGTATACACAGAAGAATAATAACTATGCAGATATGTTGCCTAGAGGTGTTTTATGAAGCTTTGAGGATGGAAACTAAAAGCAATTTTCATGGCCAATGAGAGTTTGAATTGAAGAAGAAAACTATGGTAGTATGTTCTAATTCCTTTTCAGATGTCCCTTCCCTTTTTCCCTACCAGTATTGGTAGAAGCTGTTGCTTGGTATAACCAACTGTCTACACCCCTGCTTCCAATTCCAGGTTGGTCACTTTTCTTCTTTTAGATACCTATTTCTACATTACCTACAGCTGTGGTTCTCAGCCTTTTTCAACCTGCAGCACCCCTCACTGGATTTGAGGCACCCCTTCATAGCTTCTGTGAACTGAGTGGCACCCAATTTCAAAAACTATACACACACAATATGCAAGGAGGGCTGTATAGTATAATAATTACTATATAAATAGTACTTATATATTTATAGCCACTCCTTGCAGATGGCCTAGGAAGTGGGGATAGGCGATTGGCCAGGCAGGGACAAGCCTGACCCTTCACTCATCTGCTTATCTCCTCACACCTCAAGGTACCTTTCAAAGGATATGGCAGCATCCTAGGATCCCTCAGTACCCTAGTCGAAAAATTGCTGGCTTAGGGTGAAATAAGAATTTTCCAATGAAAGGACAAAAAGATATTATAATTGGTTAAAAAATAAACCTGCAGAGAAATTAATTCTTTGCAGCTTTTTTTTTAAATGTATACAGAAAGCATTACAAGAAGAGCTACACTGCACCTACACAAATCTTATTTTTAGATAGTATGTTGCTCAAGTGAGCAAATAAGAGCTTAATTGTTTGCTAATGCTAAAGTCTTAGACTTCAGATAAATAGCTTGACTTTTCAAAACATATTCAATTTGAACTATATATAAATATAAATAGCCACTTCAGTGTCACAGAGACGCTACCATTATGACTGCCCACTGCTGACACTTGAAAGGAAACAACTTGTGGCAAAAAGCACATATTCCTGAGGCAACTGAAGTGTGTCCCTCAAATCTCTTGCTGCCCATCTTATCTGATGCATGTAGGAGGACTCTTGGTGAGATAGGGCCTGATCCTGTACCATTAAAGTCGATGTGAATTTTGAAATGGACCTCAATAGGAGTGGGTTCAGGACAATTATTTCCAAATATTAGAGTACTGCTAGGTGGACGATGCATAACTGTGCATCTCTTGCCCTGCAGAAGCTGATACCTTGGCGAGTATCTTGGAAGACTTGCCCACATGATACAGCTCACAAAAGGCACAGGAGCTGCCCCAGTCCTTAAATGAAGACAAATCCTGGTAGATCAAGATCATGAGAGTTTTTGTATGAGGGTTTTTTTTCTGTTTCTTAATATTTCTAGCTACTGAGGAGCATTTTTCTGAGTAGGCATTCTTTTAGACTACTAGCATTTTTTCAGCCACCCTTTTTAGATCAAATGTCACATATTGCAAATATCCGATATATAGTACATGCAGTATGCACTTCCCCACTTTTTTTGCAACTGATAGTACAGAATCTGTATTGAATAAGTCTACCCAGAATATAGACATAAGTATGGCAGATCTAGAATTTTTAAAAGGGGGTGCACATGGTGAGGTAAATCAAATATGAAACAAGACATTTTTTTCTGTTAAAAATAAACCAGAAAATTTACAAATATGTTAGGGGCTTAGGCCTGTATCATTCAGTTTAAGAGTGAAGTAAAAACCAATGTAACTTGACTGGATTGAGTTAGAAACCATCTGCAGGGCTGTGAAATAGGAACTTCATTACCAGGAGCAGCTAACAGGCAGCAGAATTGCAAAACAAAAGATAGCTTGACTGGTGAAACATCAAGATCATTAAAAAGAAGACAGTCATTAACAGGGATCACGTACACTATAATAAGCCATGAAGTCAGTTGACTCCCTCAGCACTGTCCGACTAGAAATGCTGCTGTCACTGCCAGCACCCCCTACCCCACCGGATGCACTCTTGCAAGATTTGTGTGCACCTCCCCTCACCCTGGATCTGCCTCTGTACAAAAGGTTTTATTCCTGCCACGCCTATTGTCTCTGAGGCAGACAAAAACAATTTAAATTTTAACTTTACAAACAAGTAGATAATCTAAGGTTTCCATTATTTTCTTAGAAGACTTTTAATGCCTTTGCTATACAATCCAATAGTCAAATTTAGAAAATGCAGACTCTAGATATGTTCTGAAATTCTCATTACCAGACAAAATGAAACATTTTGCAACATTCTACAAATCAAAATGAGATATTATGCGAAAAAAAACTGTGTTGAAAAAATACATAGATCTCTTACTCTTGTTGGACATGGCTGAGCTGCAAACGTGTGGAGTTCAGTTCTTTCTCCAGCTCTTGCAATTCATAGTTCTTTGTGCTGGCAAATTCTCTCAGCTGCCTTTCTTTCTCAACTGAATCCTAGAACAAAATACAGATATCACACTCTTGGAATACTGTGCCTTCAAGTTATAAAGCATTCCCTTGGCATTTATGAAAATCTGTGGGTTTCTCAAATGTAGCAATAAAGAATATTTCTGAAACAGTGATTCACCACAAAAATGGCAAACAATGTGATAAAGCAGCTGCTGGTTCAAACAGCAATTTCTTTGTTGTGCAGAGACAAATTTAACATGTGGTCAGGTCTTAGACCCTCCACTATCCCACAGTGCTCTGCTCTCCTTTTCTCCCTCACAACAATGAGCTGCCATACACACATTGTCCACTGAATAGGTGGACAGCAACAGGGACAAGGCAGCTTGCAGTGGTGGCAGGGGGCGTAACTAGGAAACAGAAACACCCCAGTCAGCTGTTTCCCAGTCCTGAGCTGCTCATACACCTTTAAAATTCTGGGAGAAGAGGCAAGGGGTCAGGGGGAGCCAAGGAGCAGCCCCCTATCACCCTCTGACCAGAGAGCATGAATTTGTTTGGCTCCAGCCAGGGGGGCTTTTAACTAATGGCTGCCCATAACACTTTGTTTTCTGTAATGCTACAAATTTTGTAGCACTACATAAATAACATCTAGCAGAGGCCACAGAGAGCACAAGACAGAAAGAGAGAGAAATTAAATTACATCAGCAAAAAGTTATGCATTTGGGGTGCTTCTCATTTTCTTTGCCGTTTCATTAGAAGACATGCATTGTAAATAGGCGCACAAACCCATATCAAACTTTGGTCCACAATTTTTCTTTATAAACTCTTAGGTCAAAATGTTCCAACAATTAATTTTGAGCTTTTTTAATTTATGAATTTATTTTTCATACATTATTGTATAGGTGAAACAGAAAAAAAAGGCAAGAGGTTTTTTAATTTTATAAACCTATTACAATTGAAAAGAATGTTTTTGTACATGTAACTGTCTGAGGACCTCTGCTTGGTCCAATACAGTTCTAAATAGACTAGTAGTTGTGTAATGGTCTTTAATTCTCTTTTTAAAAGTGCTCATTTGGAGTGCAAATGCAATTGAAAAAACTATTGTTAACACCCAGATTCTTTCTATCATCATTTTCAATTTAACCATCAAGAGAGCTTAATAAAATGTATCCTAGCTCCTAAGGATGTGATGTTTCACTTATTTGGGAGAGATATTCCCTTTAAATTTTAAAATAATAAACTAATAACATTTTAAAATAAAATAAAAAGTCAGGAGGATTAAGCAGACCCTGAAGTACCAGTCTTCAACATTGTATTTTCTCACATATAGTGCATCCCAGGATAAGACAAGCACCTTGGCCACTGACAGACATGGAAGCAAACAAACAAAATCCAGTGCTTTACCAGAAGAGGAAGCACATCAGTCTGACCTGGCTCCCTAGCATCTGTATAGATCTTACACTTCAGCAGGGCTTTTGGGCACTTTTATCTAATAGCTGATCAATCAGCTATAGCTAAAAGTACCAAAAAGCCCCGTTGAATCGTGCAATCTGTATAGACATTGGGTGAGCCAGGTCAGACTTGACACACTTTCTCTTCTGGGTATGTGCTGTGCTTGGCATGGGGGCATGCCAAGATGAAAGTAAAGCGCTGGATTTTGGTGGGGTGGGGTTCACATCTGTAAGCAGCCCTTACAGGCAGAATGGCAGATCTTACAACCCTGAAAGGCAGAATGAATTAAAAAGATCTTTCCTGGGAGTAAGCACTCAAGTAATAGCACCTAGGGAGCTGAAACTGCTCATTGTTCTTCTCCTTGTGGAGTATGCAGAATTTACTTTCACTTCTGTCTGGTAAATGGCAGAAACTGCTCTTATCATATTTTCTCCCATATAATGTATACCTAAATTTCCAGCAGCTGGTTTTTGAAAAAAGGTGTGCACTATATGTGAGAAAATATGGTACTTTTCCCTAAAACTGACCATCAGCTAATATAATTCTTTTCTTCCAGAGGATCTGCCTCTCCAGTAGAACTGTCATTAATGCCATTTCTTCTTTAACTTCTGCTGCACAATACATTAAATTTAAGGAAATATACATCATTGTTATCCTTGCCTTTAATGCTAGGATTACTATAGTAGTATGAGTTATATTAATTGCTATTAAAAACAAAAAAACTCATACAAATAATGTAAAAAATATAAATGCCAAGCAAACTTCATTTTTCATAGGAGACAAAGAAATCACGACTGAATGGCATGACATTTTGATGGCCACTCCTCTTTCAACCCCTCCGCAGTTCCTACAAAAATGCAAGATTAGAACTAACATATATATCTTAACCTTGATATATACATTTTCAAAAACAGCCCATTTCTTCAACAAGACAAAATACTCCATTAAAAAAACCAAAAAAACCAAAAAACACTTTTCTTTGTGAAACAGCATAAGCCCTGGTTTGCCAGTCTGGTTCAATTAACTTCAATGACTTTTTCCACTTATCTCTTAAAGCTACTATAAAAATTACCTAATTGTTTTAACTGTCACAAGGCAAACTGTGAGAGTGTTAGACAATTATTAAAAGAGATTCTTTCTTAATTGTAGGAAAGCTTTTAATCAATGTCATTCTATTCCCTTAAAAATGTGCATACCTGAATGAGAGAGAGATTGGTTTCAAAGGGCCTTCCTGAAGCAGCACTGGAAAAACAAGTTCCAAGCCATGGCAAAAGACGAGATTTTATTGTTTCTACACCTGCATAATGCCCACCTAAGATAATACATAAAACAGAAATACGTGAGAAAAATGCATAAATAAATCCTTAGCCAGCAATAAAAAAAAACAATGGAGTTGTATGAACTAATGACTGGGGCCAAAAACAAAAACACTCTCACCTTCTCGGGCTGTTTGATTGAGGATGGTGAAGAGTTGCCCCTGTATCATGGAGTTTATTTCTATGATTTCACAACATCGGTTCAGATTCTGATCACAAGAGTTAATCTGTAAAGAAGCAGCATTCAAATATTTGAGATATTTGGTATTTACCTCTCTAAATAATTCTGGTTATGGTGTACATTGAACATGACATCAGAAGTTTTTCTCAGATTATGTCTGCAGTTGGTTTTTTTTAATGTTCAATATACCATAGCTGGATATTCACATGCTCTCAATATTGAGAAAAGCATGTAATGATAATAGTTAGATCAGAAGGTTTGGAGTCAGACTTCCAAGTTCTGTTCTCTATCGAGGACTTGGCAGATGGAAACAACTTACATGACTGTCTTAGCTTCTCCTATACATAAAGTAGGTATAATAAGATTTACATCTCATAGAAATGCCATGAAAATTTACCACCTTTTAAAAACATTAAATAGGCCATTAAATCATTAGATATAATGCCCTATACACATGCCAAGTATGACTCTACATGTTACATGGAATACACTGAACAGATTATTTTGTTGTTTTTCAACAGTGGCTTTCATGTGATTTCATGCAGCTTTTAATTATGTACCAGAACACAATTTGACCAACAGAAGCTAGCATTATGTCCTTAACACAAAAAGCATTAAAAAAAAATATAGAAATCAGTCAGCTAGCTCAGAGATTTGAATGCATGCCTCAAATGAAACTGAAATCTTTCCAGGACACTACTGTTGTTACTAAAACTGTAGTGAAGAGCTCTACGCTACTACCTCATTGTTCCATCACTTGATACTTCCCGCATGTCACTCAATCACATGACCCAAACACCATCTTCAACTCAAACCTTTGTCTTCATCTTCAGCAATATCTAAAACTTGTAGACTCTTTGGCCACATTCAGATGAGCGCGACCATTCAGCATGTAATGCTGCAGACACATCTGCTGCACTACATACTGCATGTTCAGCTGTTTTCTGTGCCACAAGGAAGCAGTATGGGGGGGAGGGGGAAAGTGACCCCTGGATATCCAGGGATCAAAAAAAAAAACCACATGCAAAAAAGGTGGAGTGGCACATGTGGGGGCAGTGCACTGCAGCTGCCAGCCAGGCTCCAAATGACAGAATTGCCCCTGCTGCAGCCCTGGGAGGCCCCCAGTATCCTAGGCAAGGCTGCTGGGGCCAGTCTAGTGCTGGCCCCAGCCTCTCCTATCCCACCCAGGGTAATCTGCCATGTGCCAGAGCATGCATGGCATGGGCATTCCCCAGAAACAACTAGCAGTGAGAGACAAGGTGCACTGCCATTTGTCCCCAAGGAACCAAACATCCACACTCATCCAGACATGGCGTTTCATAGTATCATAGGGTTGGATAAAACCTCAAGGGTCATCTAATACGACTCCCACTCAAATGCCAGATGCAACATTCCTAAACCATCTCAGAAAAATACTTATAAAGCCTACTCTTGAAAATCGCCTATAAAAGAGATTTTAAACAAGGTTCCTGGATAGTTTGTGCCATTGTCCTATGGTTCCTAAAGTTCAGAATTCCTGTGTGTGAACCTAAAACCACTCTGCTACAGGTTCATGCCCTTACCTCTGTAGAAAAAAAGATAAATTTTCTCCCTCTTCTTTGTGGCAACCTTTCAAATATTTGAAAATTGCTATCATAACCCTTTTATTCTCCTTTTCTCTAAACTAAACATACCATAGTTGCTTTCTAACATCTCAAAGACACAGCCTTCCCTTTCCATCCACATAGCTAAAACCCCTATGATTATGACCCTACATCAGTAGTTCTCAACTAGGGTGCCACAGCACCCTGGGGTACTCTAAGATTCTTTTAAGGGTGTTGTGCAATATTAGCACTGTTAAGTGTAAAATCATCTATGCATGATTCACAAGATGAACCTAGAGCAGGGGCAGGCAATTATTTTGGGCGAAGGGCTGCTTACCGAGTTTTGGCAAACTGTTGAGGGCCGCATTTCCCTTTCCGGCACAGGGAAACAGGAACAGCCCCATGGTCCCAGGCCAGAAGCCTCTGCTAGGCAGGGGTTTCTGGTTGGGGGGCAAGGGCTGGGTAGACCTTGCTGCTGGGTCCTGCCACTAGCTTCCTCTGGGTCCTACTGCCCCTGACACCTGTCATCTTTGATAGGCACTTAGGAGCAAATAAATATTAATTTTCTAATTTTTTAGGGGCCCCGTGGGCTGGATAGAATGGTCTGGTGGGCCAGATCCGGCCCCCAGGCCCTATTTTGCCCATCCCTGACCTACAGATTTCTAATAGGAATCTATAGTGTCAAAAACATTCTGACCTACTGTGGGCTTTCTGAGTTCTTTGCAACAAAAGAATTGCTCTCTCATTTTTCCGTTGTCAAAAAATGAGCAAGAGGGAAGAGCTGGCATTTAAGGGGTGTCTTGAGTCTAATGAAGTTGAGAACCACTGCCCTACATCTTGATTACTACAACTTCCTTTTTGCTGGCTATGCCACATACAGTCTTGCCCTGCTCATATCCATCCAGAAAACTGTTGCAAAAATAATTTTTCTATCTTGTTCCTTTGATCATCCCTCTCTCTATGTTGGCTCCCTCTTTTGGTTCCCTGTTCTTTATAACCTCAAACACAAGTTGTTTGTCTTCACTTTCAAAGCACTGCACAGCCTGTCCTCAGTTGGCCTCTTATGACAGCCTCCTTAGTCCACCTGTTAAGATTTTCAAACACTTTCTCCTTTGCCATGATGGAAATGGAAAAACTTAACAATGTTAAATTAGTGATATACTATGACTACTAACTACCATGCTGACCTACACAGCCTCATTGTTTCCTTGTATTCCTCCATCTGTCTGCATCTAAATGCTGACTCTTGTCTCATTATTATATTGTAAGTTTCTGAGATAGGTACCGCCTTTTTTGTTCTGTGTTTATAATATAACATGACTATGTCCATCAATTCTTTAGTTCAAATTTTGCATCTGCATAACAGTTGGAAGGAGCTAGGAGACTAGGGTAGGATTATTATGAGGTGAAAATAAAAGTTGGATACCAATCAGCTGAATTAATTAACAAGAACGTTTACATGGACTTTATGGTCTTCTTACTTTTAAAAGACCTTTCAAAAAATCATTCCATTTTTGCTGTCAGAGAGCTCAAGAACTTTCCACTTCTGGGTGCACTGTAGCCAGCTACTATGTGCAAGATGCGGACTGGGATACCAGAAAGCTAGTTGCTGACAGCAAAGCCACCTTTGAAGGGGAGCCTCTCTGCCTCTCTCTTCCCTCTCTTTGAGGAGGGACCCTTTCCTTTTGTAAGGAGGCCCCTACACACTCCTAAATAAGGTGTCCATTATATAGGGCAGATCCTGAGCTTTCTTTATTCTTCCAAGAATTTCCTTCGGGGAAGAAAATCTAGCAAAACTTCCTCTATTATTCCACCCAACTCTTGGTTCTGATGGACTAGTACATGATTCAGAAGACTGTGGCCATCTAATGATAAAACTTTGATCCAAATATATTCCAGTTTTATCTGAAGTTTCTGACTACAGTACCATAAATTTGTCCAGCCAGGCTCTTGTCAAGAGGGTAGATAACACAGTTAATGGAAACTCCGGGAATATCTACTGTTCCCTTAGCCTTGCACAACCACCCTAGCCTCGTAAAAGTGGTCTACCACACCTTTATCAGAAAGGGAATACAAAGAAATGGAAACATTGTTGGATAGTGTTCCTTGTCCTAAGAATCTCTTAATTGTAAGCTACATTTCTGAACTGTTTTTAACTGTCTTTAAAAGTTTCTGTAATAACTGAAGAAAAGTAAGATCCTATCTTCTTCAAAATCATTGCCTGGTATTTCTAATAGTGGAGCTGTAATTAGTATCAGAAGAGTCCTCTGAATCCAATAACTGCTTCTTCCCAAAGTACAAGGAACTATAGGTAAAAGAGAAGTGAGAGGGAAAATAAAATAGAGAAAGGAAAATAGAAAAGGAATACAAACAGAAAAGAACAAAGAAGAGGGCGCTGCTGAGAGACAAATCTCAGAAAAAACAACTACTGAAGCAGGAGCTAAAGCACTACAGATAAGTATCAAAGTGCTCAAATGAGCACTTTGATAAAATATATAGTACAGATTCAACAGTCCCAAATGCAGGTCAGGGAAATGATAGTTAAAGATATCCAGATACAGTTGCTGGAATTTTGAAGACACAGGAGCAATGGCAGTCTTCTGTAGGGAGGATCTTTTGTGTCCAAGGCCAAAAAATAACTAGCTGTGTTCAAAGGCCTGAATGTACATTCAGTTGGTGGCATGTGATGATGCTTAGGGGGGTCTGGCTTGTGATCCACTCCACTGTCACTGCCCTGAAGGGCTAAACAAATCTTAATTAGCTCAGGGAGTTCCTCCAGTCCCTGTTCTTACTGAAACCTGTCTCTCCTTCTGAAATTCCCTCTGCAGCTATGCTCTCTTGTGTTACTCTGTCTGTTACTAAATTATCTTCCTCAGAAAGATCCCAGAAAGGTGGCTGGAGATTCTGCTCTCACTTTTCTCCCACCTGTAACTCTTCCTCCCTCTTCATTAATTTTCTTCAGACTGCCATCTTCAGGCTGCTCTCCATCCTTGGAGGTTTTTAAGACCCAGGTAGACAAAGCCTTGGCTAGAATGATCTAGCTGGGGGTGGTTCTGCTTTGAGCAGGGGGTTGGAATAGATGACCTCCTGAGGTCCCCCCCAACCTTACAATTCTATGATTTCAAACAAAAAGTGCTCCGCTTTAAATTGTCTGATTTTTGTGCCCTTTCACTGCATTGTTCCATATTTTAGGTTATTTATTTTAATTTAATAAAAGAAAATATGAATGCTTTAACCAGAGTTTAATCAATCCTATCCCCACGGCTATTTCAATCAACTATATTCATTTAAAATAGTCATCTTTCAAAACCTATGGAAGAGTAATACCTTCATACTTGTAAATAATATTAAAAATGTTAAACCCCCTCTAAGTTACTTCATTCTCACCTAACCAAGGTAAGCAGAGCCCTAAACAGACAATAATAAAAATACAGTGCATACTATTGAAAATTAACAAATAAAAGGGAAAGTTTTAGGGAGGACAACAGAAAGGTCATCTCATTCAACTCATCAGCCCTTTTTAATGATTTATACTGCTCTCAATCCCATGCTTTTCCTCCACAATATTTGTCATAGGCACCACATACCAAAGATAATTGAATAGCATATTTATTTGAATAGAAGATGACCCTGATTATAAGATACCCCCCTACCCCCCAACAATAATTAGACTCTATATATGGACAATTTATAAATGTGTTATACTTTTCCAGGTATAGAATCTGATTATTGGAGGTTTGCCTTGAATTTGTCCCCTTCCCACTGCTACAGGAGGTAAAATAAATCTAGAAGGTCAGGTAGCCCCTTTGCTCTCTACTTCCCCCCAACTTTTTCCCCCCGGCAACCTCTTTCCCTTCTCCTTACTCCCAGACCCTGCTCTTCTGGAGCACATGGAAACAAGGAACAAATGTGAAAACAATGACCACAAAATTAAACATGGCTGTAACCATTTGCATATAGTACCCATACACTTTGTTCACCCCAAGTTGATGTATGTTACCTTTTTTTGAAACTGCTGCAAGCATTAGCACACATAGTCCATAACCACACTTTCAAGCAGCACTTTAATACCTGATTATATATAATACAAACTATTTTCATTATTATCTTGTTCAAGGCCAAATCAGCTCCACATTCAATTGGGCAACACCCAATAGTTAAGTTCCAAAATTCAACTGAGCAGAGCTCAATCATGTCTATGTGGCTTTGCCACTGGGCAAATATCCTCCTTCCTAGATCCATTGGTCTAGGGCTTCGGATACTCTACAAATCCAGGCAGGCATCTTACATGCAAGCAGGTAGGCATCCTACATGCAAGCCCCAGGCCCAGACATCTAAGAGTTCAGATACTCCCAGTCTCACTTGATCCTAGCCCAAAAGACTGAGAAGCGAGAGAAAGAGAGATGCGCACATACACCACACCCTATTTATACATATATACACAAACATATCTAGTAAAACTATGCATGATATCAATCCAAAGTCAAAAGGCTCATGATTTACCTTCCAGTTCATTAGGCTGGACCCCACCATAAATCGACAGCAGGGGTGGGCAATTATTTGGGTAAAAGGAACACTTAAGGTGTTTTGGTGAGCCGTTCCAGGCTGGGTCAGAAACTTCAATCCTGCAACAGGTCACCAAAACTCCCCAAGTGGTTTTGCCCCACGCTGTCACCATCCAGCAATCCCAGCCCTAGCCCTGGGGTCTCCATAGAGACTAGCCCAGGACCACTGTGGGAAGGGTGTAGTCAGCCGGTTGGATGGGGCCACAGGCGGGTGGGAGTGCCGTTTGGGAGCAGGATGGGTTGACAGGGCCAGGACCAGTGCTGGGATCAGAGGGTGATGATACCACAGGGCCAGGGCCTGGGGCAGAGCTAGAATCCACTCTTGGCATGTCCTTGCCCACAGAGCTGGCACCCATCATCACTACTCCACCCTGGGACTCAGGCGCTTGCCCTGCGTTGTCACTGCCCCACAATCCCAGCACCAGCCCTACCTTCCAGTCCCGCTCCCAGACACCACTCCCTGCCCACCCATGACTCCATCCCATCTGACCAGCAAAGTATGCCCTGCCCATTCAGGTGCCAAGCTGCTCCATCTAATGCCCCCAGCACTGGGTGCAGGGTGGACAGGCCAGGGAGCCCCAGGCAAATCATCTGGGTCCAACAGCAGCAGCACTACCAGTGGCAGCCAGAAGGAGCTGCTGCCACTAAGTTACTAGGAAGTAGAGTTCAGCTGCCATGCTGCCCCAAGCCCCGTGGGCCCAGGAGTCAGCGGGACCAACCACACATGCCATGGCCTGGGCTGCCCCCTACCCTGTACCTGGGCCAGGAAGAGCCAAGGGACAAGGGATGGGCAAAACACAGCCTATGGCCTGGAGCTGGCTTGCTAAGGGATTTTGTCTGGCCTGCAGTGAGTCCCCTGGCCCTTCCTAACCTCCCAACCTTCCTAATGCTGTTAGTCAGCAGCATTCCAAGCCATGGTGACCCCACAGCTGTTAGGGTAGCTTGTTGTGTTTTATGCTTTAAAGCTGCACCTGATTATAGAGTGGTGAATTATAGTAGTGTGTATAGTTAGCCTTATTTAATCATTGCTTAAGTTTTGTATAGCCTGATTAATTTTTTTATTTTGTTTATCAGCTGGCCTTGAGTTGTTTTTGTAGAGCTCATAGTGCTCATTATATTATATCTTTTCTTTTTTACCACTGAGAAGTTCTTCTAACATAACATAGCAATGGCCTTGTTACCAGCCCAAACTAACTGAATTTGGCACTAACCAGCTGAAGCAGAGGGATGAAATGATTGAATATGTTAATGAAAGATGATAAGGGAGATCAATGGACAATGCCCAAAGTAAGACACCAGAAAAAGGCCAAATTAAGAGGTGTGCTCATGATGGGGCTGTTGAACAAAGGAATATGCTGACAGGATAAAATATGGACAGTATGCTGACCGCAGAGAGACCAATCCAAAACTGAAGAGTCAAAGGAGTGAAGTTGAAGAAAAGCATAAAAGGGGGCAGCAAGGAAGTTAAGCATGTTGGCATCATAAATCCAGCCTTCAACAGCTGTCTGGACTGTCCCAGCCAACGACACAGCCTTTGCTTTCAGGAACTGATTGGCTGCCTTTTCTATTGAGCAAAGTAATATCTGGGATTGGATGAGATTATTGTACTGAATGTATTTCTCTCTCTGAATACAGAAACTGCCAAGATAATATTTGTTGTACTAATAAAGCTAGATTTTGATTTTAGGACACTGAGTTGTCTGTGTTTGTATTTCACATTCCATTTAAGGATTAACTGTGCTTTAATGATTCCTAAGCACTATCTGGGGGACAGTGGTACTACCACAGCTCAGCACAGTTCAGTATGTGTATTAGGGCTGTGCAAAGCTTCAGTCCCTGATTTGATTCGACCCAATTCAAAGGCCAAATCTCCAAATCCAAATAGAATCAGAGGACTCTCTAATCTCTCCGACTTGAATCAGAACCCTCCAAATCGATTTGGCCACAGAAACAGCTTTAAATGTTCTAGGGGTTTTTTTACATACCTCAAGGTACCAGGCTGCTTGTGAATGTTGCAATGCTGGGGCGCATGGAGTGTCCCACAGGCATGTGCGGAGCTCCCCAGCACACTCAGCAGGAGACCCAGAAGTGCTTCTGGTCCACTTCTGGCTCTGCTGGAAAGCATGTGGGGGGGTTTCCCCCCCAGTTTGGCAACTGGTGCTTCCTGGGTCTGGGGGGGCACCCAGGGCCCCCTGCAACTGATCATTGAGCAAGGAGGGTGTGGGGGGACCCCCCCCACAAGCACTCTCCAGTGGACCCAGAAATGGAGCAGAAGTACTTCTGGTCCACTTCCCCGTTTGCCACTAAGCATGTGGGGGACCCCCCCAGCACTCCTTCATCTGCCCCAGCATTGTAGCGTTCACGAGCTTTGCCTGGTACCTTGAAGTATGTAGAAAAAATATTTAAAGATGTGTCTATGGCCAAATCACTGATTCTCTGAATCAGCATCGAATCTTTAGATTCAGATTCAGCTGAATTGAATTGGGACAGTGATCCAAATCAACGAATCGTTTCGCACAGCCCTAGAATTTGGCCGCCTTGCTCATGGGTTGAATCTTCAGGAAAAGGACAAAGTAAGTGTGAATACAATGAAGACAGTATTGGCGAAGTGCAAAATGATTGTGAAGGTATTCAACAATCATCATGTTACTAATCAGACTTTGAAGAAATTACAGAAAGAGAAGCAGGGGAAGGAAAGTGCACTTTTATTGCCAGGAGAAACTAGATGGCACTCAGCTTCAAAGTGTTTACATAGTTTGCTACACACAAAGAACTGTTTGCTGCGTGTTTCAGTAGATAACACAGTATCCCAGAATGTTCCTGTGAACATTTGGAAGCAGATTCTCGACAACTATGTGTTTGAGGTTCAAGTTCATATAGCATTCAATTTGCTACTACCAGTTTCAGTGGCTATCAAGAAACTTGAAGGAGATGCACCAAGCCTTTCAAATATTCCAGAGATAGTCAGACAACTGAATGAAAATCCAAATGAGCTTTTGCCTTCTTCAACTATCCAGAAAAGTAGTAAAACAAATGTTTACGAAGAGATCTGAATTTCACTTTCATCCAGTTCACCTGGCAGCAAATCTTTTGGAACCTCAACAAAGGGCAACATTTATCGGAAGATGAATTATCTACTGCTCTCAATACAATTATGGAAGTAGCCAAGTATGTCCCCAATATCGACAAAGTAGCCATGATGACAGACATTGCCAAGCACCACACAAAAGAAAAACTTTGGAGCAAAGACATAATTTGCCAGGCAGCAGAGAATATGTCTCCTCTTACATGGTGGAAGGGATTCTGTAATACCTGACTGTTGTCCAGGATTGCTCTAAGGATCCCAAGCATTCCACCAACAACAGCTTCTTTTGAACGGAACTGGAAGGCTTTCAGCTCAAATGAGACAAAAAGAGGAATAGACTAACAAATTAATGCACCACTAAGCTTGTTTCTAATTCTCAAAATCTCTTGCTTCTGGAGAATCAGTCAGAAGCACAATTAGTGAAGAAGATGCAGTGCGATAAGTTGCCTTTGCCCACAGACTCATTGATAAAAACATCCTCTAGTGAAAGAGAATGTGGTTCAAGCAGTTCAGAATCAGATTTGCCTCAATCTGATTCTGAAATGGAACTAGTAAGTCGTGCAAGTGATTCTACCGATAGTGACAGTGAAACTGGAGGTGCTGCAATGTCCTCGGTGGAAGAGAGTTAAACTCTGTTGAAGTAGATGAGTGAACAACCATGGTATATCATGCACAGTTCTTTGGGTGTGCTAAAAATTAGTGTGTCAAGTTTTCAGTGCCTTTGTTTTTTTATACATTTAAACAAACTAAGTAAGGGAAGTACATGCTATTATGTATTGTCTTTATATTTTTACAATCATTCCAATAAAAATAATTTCTATTCACATAAAGCTTTGAATATAACATTTAAACCACATTGTGTGCTGTATCTAATTTTTTTCATAAAACAAAAATCTCAGTTCAAATACTTGTTAATTTTATGTCCCAATAGCCACACGGGGGTATTTTTTTTAGTTGTGTTTACTAAATAGAAGTAAAATAAACATGCTAAATCAGATCACACTCTATTTAGGGCATCAGAAAATTTTCTGAAAACTTTTCCAATTCAAAGTTTTCCTGAAAACCCACATCTCTGCTGCACAGGGCAGCACAGCTTGGCCCAGAGGCGAGCAGCTCTCAGCAGTGAAAGAACAGGTTAGAGACTACTGGATGTATACAAGTCCATAGGGCCAGACAGGATGTATCTGAGGGTACTGAAGGAGTCGGCTGATGGGGTTGCAGAGCCACTGGCCATCATCAAAAACTCATGGTGATCCAGAGAGGTTCCAGATGATTGGAAAAGGGCAAACATAGTGTCCATATTTAAGAAAGAGAAAAAGGAGGATCCAGAAAACTACAAACCAGTCAGCCTCACCTCAGTCCCGGGAAAAATAATGGAGCAGATCCTCAAGAAATCCACTTCTAAGCACTTGGAGGAAAAGGTGATTAGGACGAATCATCATGGATTCACCAAGGACAAGTCATGCCTGACCACCCTGATTGCCTTCTCTGATAAGGTGACTGGCTCTGTAGATGTGGAGAGACCAGTGGATGTGTTATACCTTGATTTTAGCAAGACTTTTGATAAAGTTTCCCACAACATTTTCACAGGCAAGCTAAGGAAGTATAGGTTGAATGAATGGACTTCAAAGGTGGATAAAAAACTGGCTGGAGTATCAGTCTCAGAGAGTAGTAATCAATGGCTTGATGTTTAGTTTCATAGTTTCATAGTTTCTAGGGTCGGAAGGGACCTGAGCAGATCATCTAGTCCGACCCCCTGCCATGGCAGGAAGAGCACTGGGGTCAAATGACCCCAATAAGGTGGTCATCCAACCTCCTCTTAAAAACCCCCAGGGTGGGAGCCTGCACCACCTCACTTGGAAGCTGGTTCCAGACCCTAGCCGCCCTGACCGTGAAGTAGCACCTCCTGATGTCCAACTTAAACCTTCCCTCCGCCAGCTTGTGACCATTGTTCCTGGT
>NW_017729033.1:69675506-69678930 GCF_001723915.1 Gavialis gangeticus | reverse complement strand
CGAGATGCATCTGTGGATGCATGACAAGGTGCAGTTGGCCTTCCTAGCCGCCTCCCCACATTGCCGACTCATGTTCATCTTGGAGTCAATAATGACTCCCAGATCCTTTTCCACCTCCGTGCTGACAGCCAGTATCAAGTGGAGTGCCCCAGGAGTCGATCCTGGGGCCAGTTTTGTTCAATGTCTTCATCAACGACCTGGAAGATGGCATAGAGTGCACCCTCAGCAAGTTTGCAGATGATACCAAGCTGGGAGGAGTAGTAGATACTCTGGAGGATAGGGCTATGATTCAGAATGACCTAGACAAATTGAAGGATTGGGCCAAAAGAAATCTTATGTGGTTCAGTAAGGACAAATGCAAAGTCCTGCACTTAGGACAGAACAATCCCATGCACCAATACAGGTTGGGTGCTGACTGGCTGGGCAGCAGCTCTGCAGAACAGGACCTGGGGGTTACAGTGGACAATAAGCTGAATATGAGCCAGCAGTGTACCCTTGTTGCAAAGAAGGCTAATGTCATACTGGGCTGCACTGGAGTGTTGCCATTAGGTCAAGGGAAGTGATTATTCCCCTCAGTGATTCAGCACTGGTGAGGACACATCTGAAGTACTATGTTCAGTTTTGGGCCCAACGCAACAGAAAGGATGTGGACAAATTGGAGAGTCCAGTGGAGGGCAACAAAAATCGTGAGGAGGTGGGGGACATGAATTCTGAGGAAAGACTGAAAGAACTGTGCTTATTTAGTCTAGAGAAGGGGAGACTGAGAAGGGATTTAATAGCAGCATTCAACTACCTGAAAGGGGGTTCAAAAAAGAATGGAGCTAGACTGTTCTTAGTGGCGGCAGATAATAGAACAAGGAGCAATGTCTCAAGTTGCAGCCAGGGAAGTTTAGGTTAGATATTAGGAAAAAAATTCACTAGAAGTGTAGTAAAACACTGGTAAATGTTACCCAGAGAGGTGATAGAATCTCCATCCTTGAAAGTTTTCAAGACCCAGCTAGACAAAGTTTTGGCCAGGATGATCTAGTTGGGACTGGTCCTGCTTTGAGTATGGGGTTGGACTAGATGGCCTCCCAACATCGCTTCCAACCCCAATTTTCTATAATCCCATGAAGAGAAAGTTGAAATGTATTAAATGTCGTGGCTCACCAGGACTTGGGAAAGAGTTGGCAGTGAGGAGGACTGCACTTATTCAGAAGGGTTGTGCTAACCTACTTTGTGGTAGGACTTAGTAGGGGAGACACTGTGATCACGGGTTTTGGCCCAGGTGATTTTACTTACGTGGCAGGAGAGATCCCCTTCTTCTCAGCCTTGAATGACTTGGCATAGTTGATGATAGAGACCTGACCATTGCATTATAAGCACATACCCCTGTGAGAGCCTATTAAAAAAAGTCTCCCAAAGGGAGGATCTTGGCTCCACAATTTATGACAATGGGAGATTGCTCTTGAGTTTTCCCTGTAGCTTGCTCCCTTGGCCTTTTGACTAGGGGCAAGTGAGGCTAGGGGGCATATAAACTCCAAGGTCTCCAAGCTTGGGGCTTGCATGTAGGATGCCTGCCATGGACTGGGGAATATCGGAAGCCTCAGCTGAAGAGTCTGGGAGATAGGATACTTGCCAGTGGGAGCACCACACAGACTTGAATGACTAAGCTTTGTTCAATCAATAGAATTCAAACTGATTTGGCTGTTTTGGCCCAAGATATGAAATTAAAGGGTGGTAGGTTCCCATAAGCATCTCAGCCTTTTTCTTAGGATCAAATGTAGCATTTTTGGCACCAAAGGGAGGGTGTCAGCGCTGTCTTGGCCTTCCTGGTGCCAGCTTGGTATTGCAGTACCTCCAGGCCTGGTGCCAGTTCCCTGTGGAGGGAACACCCACCTCCTTTTTAAGGGTCACAAAAAAGGTTCCCATCAGCATTCTTGGGACCAGAGGAGGGTGTTGGAGCTTGCTCTGGCCTCTCTGAGCATTGGCTTGCCAGCCTGCTATCGCAGTACCTCCAGGCCACTACCCATTCCCTCCTAGGGGAGCAACTACCTGATAAACAATGAATTTAGTGAGATGTCCTTGTATGTGATTATAACAGGGGTGGGCAATTATTTCAGGTGGAGGGCCACTTCATGAATTTTGGTGAGCGGTTGAGGGCCGCATGGGTAGACCCACCCCTTGACAGTTGTCCCGCTCCCTGTCACCATCTTGTGGCCAGAAGTCCTGCCCCCTAACCCTACCCTTTGCCACTGGACATCCCTGCCTTTGCCCCTGGAAGTACTCCTTTTGGGAGGGGGTAGTAGGCCTTGGAACTGGAAGATATACTCCATCACATGGTCTATGTCAGGAGTAGGCTGGAGTGCCAAAATACCCACAATGTCTACCTTGTAAGGCGCTGGAGTGCTGGCATGCCAAAAAAACAAAACTGGGGCAGGGGGTACGTGGTAGGATACACTGCATATTTATATAGTTAATAATCATAAACGTTTCTGTTTTATGGTAAATACCAGGTTTTCTAAAAATTCTAGATCTGGTAACCATAAATAAAACTTCATAGAGGGAAGAGAGGAGGGAAGAGGGAGGGAGAGAGGGAGGAGAGAGGGAAGAAAAAATAGAGGGAAGAGAGGGGAAAGGAAGGAGGGAGAGGGAGAGGGAAAGAAAGAGAGGCATGGAGAGAAGCAGGTGGACAGGGAGGCCCTTGGGAAGGTGGCAGCTGGAGGAGAGGTGGAGCCAGGAGGGGAATGGGGACTGCCTCAGAGCTTCTCAGACTGGGCCACATCTGAACCCCCAGCAGCACCCAAAGTGGAGCCCGGCCAGGCCCACACAGCTCTGTGGGAGAGGGCGCAACCACCCTGCCCTGCCCACAAGAGGATGCTGCCTGGCAGGGGCAGGATGCTGGGCTTGGGGGGCTCCTTGCTCAGCCTCTGTGCACACTGGGCACAGCACAAGTGGAGCAGAGTCCCCCAGGCCACGGTAGGAGCCCCCAGGGCTCTGAGAACAGCTGTGCACTAACCTCCACCAACCTGGCCCATCCAGTCCCGAGTGGCACATGGCCCAGCTGCTGCTTCTCCTCGCTGGTGCTGACTCAGCCAGGCCTATCGCATTCTGAGCAGCACACAGGGAAGCAGCGGCTGGGCCAGGTTTGCTGCGTGCTGCTCAGGATAGGACAGGCCACCCACATCAGCACTGGCGAGGAAAAGCGGTGGCTGAGCCAGCTGAGCTGTGTGCTGCTTCCTAGCATGCTGCTTGGCACAGGCTCAGCCATGGCTTTTTGCCCTTCTGGTGCCAACCTGTCCCAAGCAGTGCAGGGAAGAGGCACATGGCTCAGCCGCTGCTTCTCCTTGCCAGTGCTGACCCAGCTGGACCTGTCCGGTCCTGAGCCACTGCAGCAAAGCCAGCCCAGCCACTGCTTCCCTGCATGCCGCTTGAGATGCAACAG
>NW_017729033.1:69670246-69670506 GCF_001723915.1 Gavialis gangeticus | reverse complement strand
TCCCCCCCCTGCTTCCAGCCTGGCTTGGGAAGCACCAGGGGTTCCCAGCCACTGGGCTGTTCCAGAGGTCCCTCCCCTTCATCCAATATTGCCTTACTTTCTACTTGGATGGGGGTGGGAAGCCACTCCAGGATCCGCAGAGGCTTCTGGTTTGGGGCTGAGGATGGGGGGGGCCTGGGGGTGGAGTGGAGCCAGGCTCGCCTTGCTGCTCCACCACAGGCTCCTGCTGGGTCCTGCTGCTGCTGTCCGCCTGTCATATT
>NW_017729033.1:69663851-69665246 GCF_001723915.1 Gavialis gangeticus | reverse complement strand
AAAAAAACAAAACTGGGGCAGGGGGTACGTGGTAGGATACACTGCATATTTATATAGTTAATAATCATAAACGTTTCTGTTTTATGGTAAATACCAGGTTTTCTAAAAATTCTAGATCTGGTAACCATAAATAAAACTTCATAGAGGGAAGAGAGGAGGGAAGAGGGAGGGAGAGAGGGAGGAGAGAGGGAAGAAAAAATAGAGGGAAGAGAGGGGAAAGGAAGGAGGGAGAGGGAGAGGGAAAGAAAGAGAGGCATGGAGAGAAGCAGGTGGACAGGGAGGCCCTTGGGAAGGTGGCAGCTGGAGGAGAGGTGGAGCCAGGAGGGGAATGGGGACTGCCTCAGAGCTTCTCAGACTGGGCCACATCTGAACCCCCAGCAGCACCCAAAGTGGAGCCCGGCCAGGCCCACACAGCTCTGTGGGAGAGGGCGCAACCACCCTGCCCTGCCCACAAGAGGATGCTGCCTGGCAGGGGCAGGATGCTGGGCTTGGGGGGCTCCTTGCTCAGCCTCTGTGCACACTGGGCACAGCACAAGTGGAGCAGAGTCCCCCAGGCCACGGTAGGAGCCCCCAGGGCTCTGAGAACAGCTGTGCACTAACCTCCACCAACCTGGCCCATCCAGTCCCGAGTGGCACATGGCCCAGCTGCTGCTTCTCCTCGCTGGTGCTGACTCAGCCAGGCCTATCGCATTCTGAGCAGCACACAGGGAAGCAGCGGCTGGGCCAGGTTTGCTGCGTGCTGCTCAGGATAGGACAGGCCACCCACATCAGCACTGGCGAGGAAAAGCGGTGGCTGAGCCAGCTGAGCTGTGTGCTGCTTCCTAGCATGCTGCTTGGCACAGGCTCAGCCATGGCTTTTTGCCCTTCTGGTGCCAACCTGTCCCAAGCAGTGCAGGGAAGAGGCACATGGCTCAGCCGCTGCTTCTCCTTGCCAGTGCTGACCCAGCTGGACCTGTCCGGTCCTGAGCCACTGCAGCAAAGCCAGCCCAGCCACTGCTTCCCTGCATGCCGCTTGAGATGCAACAGGCCCGGCTGAGTTGGCACTGGAGAGGAGAAGCAGCGGCTGAGCTGCGTGTTGCTTGGGACCAGCCAGCAGAGGTAAATAGAAGCCGCAGCTTTGCTGAGTGCCTCTCAGGCCTGGCCAGGTCGGCACTGGGGAGGGGAAGCCATGGCTGAGCTCAGGTAGTCCCCGAGCAGCACGCGGCTCAGCCGCTGCTTCTCACTGGTGCCAACCTGGCCAGGCCTGTCCCAACCCCTCCCAAGCAGCAAAGCCAGCCCAGCCACAGCTTTGCTGCATGCCGCTCAGATTGAGATGGGCCCAGGGGGCTCAGCACCAGCGAGAAGCAGCAGCTGAGTGGCACATGCTCCTGCCACTCCTCACAGCCCCTACTGCTT
>NW_017729033.1:69656576-69658851 GCF_001723915.1 Gavialis gangeticus | reverse complement strand
GGCAGATAAAAATTAATTTTCTAAAATTTTTAGAGGCCCCGTGGGCTGGATAGAATGGGCTGGCAGGCCACATGCGGCCCGTGGGCCGTATTTTGTCCACCCCTGGATTATAAGATGAGTATCCCTGGTACTAAGTTATAATGGTAGTAACGTTTCAATTGTGCAACAAAATAGTTTAAAAAAACAGCTGTTTTTTTTTAAATCTGTAAAATAGATTTGCTTGTAGGCAACAAGGCAATGATTCTAAGTTTGAATTGAAGATGAAGAAGTCTGATTTGCTTTGAAAATGGAAGTGCACACGTCTGTACATAGACCTGGAAACTGATACACTCTACCCTGGGATCGGCAACGTTTTTAGCTGGAGTGCCAAAATCCACGCCTCAGCTTGGCATGCCAGAAATGGGGGAGCCACAAGGGGCCCGATCCTCACTGCTGGCAGTGACTGCATGCATGCCTCCCAGTGGACAGCAAGGAAGGGGCCAGGGTTGCGCTGCTTGGCCCCCTTCCCTGCCATGTGCTGTGAGCTGCGCATGCACCCACTGCTGCCACAGAGCCAGTGCCAGGGCTCCAGAGCCCAGCACAGCTGTTTGCAGCCTCCTGGCTGCCTTCTGTACCTGGCCCAGGCTTGGGGCAGCTGTAGCAGGGAACTGCAAGGCTGCAAACAGTGTGCTGGGCTCTGCAGCCGTGGCACTGAGTCCATGGCAGCAGCAGATGACTGTGCCTCTGGGGGAGGAGCCAGGGTTGCACTGCCCCTGGCCCCTTCCCAGCCATGCATCCGCAGGTGGGCATACAGTTGCCACAGCCACAAAACTGGTGCCAGGGCTGCGGAGTCCCAAGCAGCTGTTTGCAGCCTCCTGGCTACAGCCAGCCCAGGCTCTGGGCAGCTCCTGGCAGAAGCTGCCAAGTCTGGGTCAGCTGTGGCATGCCAAGGAAAATGGCCTCACGTGCCAAGCTTTAGCATGCGTGCCGGGGGTTGCCGATCACTGCTCTACACTGCAGTGAGATACAGATGAAAGATATCTCCAGAGCCTAAATGAAGCTCAAAAAAATCATGTTCCATGTCTGTAGCAGCAACAGGACAAGTACCTTCTCACAAGAGGCCTTTGAAAGCCCACCCAAAACAAGCTGTTGACCATTGTTGTGGTGTGCAGTCTTGCTGCAAGATGACAATTATTCCATGTCTAAGGTTTTGTGGTCTTGAGAAGGAACATACGTCCCTTAACATTTGCTATGCTTGGTACCTGTACTTGGAAATCTCCTCAGCAGTGGTTTTCAACCTGCAGGTCCCTGGGGGGTCTGCTGACCATGTCTAAGGGGGCCGTGACAGAGGAATCAAAAGTATGTGAACCCCCACTGTTACAGCTCAGAGGGGTCTGCACTTCCATTCAAAATGTTTTAGGGGTCGGCAATTGAAAAAAAGAAGTTGAAAACCGCTGTCCTAGAAGCACCGCGGGTCGGACGGGGCCTCAGGGGTCAGCTGGGTGGGAAGCAGGGGGCTACCCTGCTGCTCACCTCACCAAGCTTTCTGGAAAGCATTTACGCGCGGGAGAGAAAAGCCCGGGTCCGACAGCAGGCGAGGCCCGGGCCAGAGCCGGTGGGTCCCGCAGGCGGCGCGCTGGGAGGGCCCGGCCGAGCTCGCTGTTCCGGCGGGAGGCGGAGGAGGATGTCCCGCGGCAGCGGACGCGGGTAACGCTGGCAACCACCGCAGCGCTGGGAACCGGCGTCCTTAGCGACCGCTTCCCGGGGCTCAGCGCCGGGCTCTGGCCCCGGAGCCGCCTCCAGCCGCTACCCCCAGCTCGGCTTTGCGGCGGGCGCGGGGCTGGAGCAGGCGGCAACCCCCGCAGCAGCGGCGGCCCGGGAGGCAGTGCCACGCGCCCGCTGCAGGATGCACTCACGTGGTAGTCCTGGTACCAGCTCTCCAGCTTGTCCTGCAGCAGCCGGCAGCTCCCCTGGCTGACCAGCCTCCGCAGACTGTCGGCCATGGCTCCGAGGCGGCGGGACGGGGACAGGGACGGGGACTGGGCTGGGGCGGGTGCCGCCGCGCTGCCTACGGGACTAGAGGTGGTGCTGCCCCCGCCGCCACCCAGCGCGGCCTTGGGCACGGGCAGCCAGTGCTGCTGCTGCTGCTGCCGGCCCCGGGCTCAGCCTCGCCCCGCCAGCTCGCTGCCGCCGCCGCATTTATAGCCCGCGATTGTGAACGGCGCTGACGTGCGCGGCCCGGCTGCCAGGGACGCCGCAGCTGCGCCGACCGGCGCGTTTAGATGTAGCAACGCGG
>NW_017729033.1:69640322-69656566 GCF_001723915.1 Gavialis gangeticus | reverse complement strand
CTCCAGCTGGCACGCCAGAGACCCCAAAAGGTAGCAGACCCCACACGAGGAGGTGGCCCGGGCCCTGCCTGGTTCGACCTCCGTGCCCCTGCCTCGCAAACGGTGGCCCCGCGCAGTGCGAGGGGACCGGGCGGCAGCTCCGTGGGGCATCCAAGCAAGCCCTGCTTCGGCTCCCGCAGGAAGACCGCTCGCACTTGGCAGCAGCCTCTGAGCCCCAGAGAACAGGAACCAGGAGTCCTCCAGGCATGGCCTGCCTGAGCCCCTGGCAAGTGTCCAGCACTGCTGCCTGACCCGGCTGGAACTGTCTCTGCACAGAGACGTGTCTCCAGAAATGGGCCCTGCCTGTCCTCCTTCCTGCCTCTCTTGTTCAAGGCAGGATCACACTTCGGCGGAAGGGATCCCTGGAAAAGGTCCCCAATCCCTACCCAGGGAACCACAGCTACTCTGCAAATCACCAGTGGGTCTCAGGGTGCTGACTTCTCCCTTTTTCCAGCTGGAGGTGGGCAAAAGGCACATTTGATTTATTTGGGGTCAGGAAGGAATTTTACCCCAGGGTCAGATTGGTATGGACTGTGGAGGTTTTTGCCTTCCTCTGTAGTGGCCTGTATGACCCTCTTCCTAGGATCTCTTGAGCTTATATTAACAATTTTTTATAAAAGCAGGACATTGGCTGCCGTAGTTCCCCTGCTTGACTTGTGGCAGGTTAGGGTGTGAGGTCTGTGTTGTGTTGGGGCTCATAGTTGTTTCATGTAGCGTTTACATAATGCAGAGTATAGGATGGTTTGGATAAGAATGATCCTGCCTCAGGCAGGGGGCTGCACTAGGTGCCCAATGGAGGTCCCTTCCAGCCCTACATCTCTATGATTTCTATGATTAACCTCCAACAAAAACACAAGGTCCTACTGCACTTAAAGGCAGCTAAAATACCTACATATTTTCTTATTGTTATTCTTTAGGTACGCAATTATAATAGTTGCCACCAGAATGTAACAACGCTGCAAAGGGAAGGGCAATCTGCAATTGCAAGTGGATAAGGAGATGCTCCATTTGATGAAATCTCTAAAATGTGAGAATACTTACAAATTGTAAAATATTTGTAAAAAACAGAGAACTTATTTTGTCTACATACAGGTAAACCAAAGCCATATACATGAAGGAGATAGAGGGCAAGGCCAGGCTCACATGCAAATTTCAAAGGTATCATTCAATATATTTATACGTAAATTAAATAAAACTGAGTATTTCATTAATCTGTTTCAAGAATCAAATTAATCCCTGAAAACTATTCTTCAAAACTTTAATACCATATTTGGAAGAAGGTGATATGTGAACTCACATCAGATATAATCTCCTGTTCACAAACAATAGCGTGAACCTGGATTTGTGATGGGTGGAGCTTCATAAAAGAAATGTTTCTACTAACGCATGAGTGCATGTGGTAGCCAAAGAAATACAACAAAATGCCTGTAGAATACCATCTGAATCATGGCACATAATTGGACCAGATGTTATTCTGAGATCCTCACATTACATGACCAAAAAACGGAATAGCACATAGCCAAAATTGTCATCTTTCAAAAAGTGTGTTAACACATATCCTTTTTTCTGTCATTATGCAGAAAAGGTCAAAAATGGGATATAGGAGATTTCAGCACTGCATACACAAAAGTTATTTCTATTTTTCTCTTTGTAAGCTAGATACCTAGAGGAAACCTTTCAAATGAAACATTCCACACTTGAAGGTAGGACCTCTCAGTTCTCTGTAAATGTATTCAAAGTAGGGAGTTAAATGGCTCCACATGATTTCATATATCTTTTGGCTTATTCAGCAATCCAAATGCAAATCTAAGCCAGAAATGTCACAGGCATATCGTAAACATTTGGGACATTTCTTGGAGAATTTGGATAAAAAAGGAACAATTAAAATGAGAAATAATTATTATCTAGTTTTGATCTGGGGTGCACATAAAGATACTCACATTTCTACTAAGTTATGTACAGAAAGAAAATTAATGGTGTTCAACCTTAACAATGCTAAAAATATACAAGCACTTTTAATATGCAATGTATATTAAAATAAAGCCCCACCTTATTCTTGCTGTGGGACAATGGAGAAGGCACTAAAAAATGAAGCAGAAATGTTTCTACTATGAGGGGGTAATCTAGAAAAGGATGTGTCCTGCCACCTAACCTACTTCTTGCAAGATTTATCAGATAAAAGGGAATGGCTATGACATACAGAGTGCAGATTTCCCAGCAGAAATTCATATAGGAATGTTTTGATGTGATTTTTTTCTGTGCCTCCAACTATTCTCTGGTAAGGGAGCAGAATACAGTTGAGTATAATTTCCAGTACAGCACAGGTAGCTAGACAATACATTTGCCTGAGGCTCATTTTTCCTTAAAAAGGACAGAATGTTCTCTCTAGGCTACTGTGGAACTGAAGGACCAAATCCTACTACTGGTCTTTATGAAATGAGCTAGAGAACAAGGGCAACATCTGTTACCCAGGAGGACTTCTGCAGCATGATGGAGAAATTTTTTTAAATAAAAGGACAGAATGTAGAGACTGGAGATAAATAAAGAGAAGTAATAGTTTGGCGAACCGGTTCTAGAAGAGTAGGCAATGCAGAGGAAGAAAACCCTGATATTTGTACCAGAAGCAGACAAATGAGGTATGCAAGCTGATATCACTAAGCAAATACAGGAAGTGACGAAAAGGATAGGAAAGATTGGAAATGGAGATGTTGGCTCATCTCTGATATCACAATATTACTGCAGAGAGCAAGAACAGAGAAAGGGATGGATGATTGGTTGACTTACTTCTGATGTCATAATCTCAATATCCAATGAGATACTGGGTTGAGGGAGAAAGTCTTGATGATGTTGCAAGTTAGCCATCCATCACTGGGCTGTTTAGAGGTCTGACTATTTTCACTGTTCAAAGTGAAATATAACAAATAATCAAACTATTAACTAGGACATCAAATTAGATTTTTTAAAAATCATTACAGTTTTAACCATCTAAAATATTGGTTACATGGCAAAATGCATTTTAACCTATGTCTCTTTTCAATATACTATATTTACATGAATCCAAGATGACTTTAAATTTAAGATGACCCCCCAATAATTAGATTAAATTTGTTTTTAATTTTCCATGTATGGCATCTAATTATTGGGGGGGGTCATTATAAATTCATCCCTGCCACCACTGCAGCAAGAAGAGCGGTGTCAGGGAGACAAACAGCCTATCCCTTGCTCCCCTCCCACCTGCCTCCATACCACTTATCCCCCCTGCACCTCCACTGCCTGCCCCCAACAGCCACTTGTCCCCAACCACTCTGACACTGCCCCTGGCTTCATCTCCAACCAAGTAGCTTTGGGGATGGCAGCTCCAGCCCCAGCCCTTTAGCGGCCACTAGTCCCAGGCTGCACTCAAATCCAAGATGAGGTTTCTTTTTCCCACATGTTGAATGGGAGGGGAAAAATCTGTCTTGAATTTGAGTAAATATGGTAAGCTATTTGTAAAATAGGTAGGGACCTCCATGTGCAATTGAGCAATTTCAGCCAGCACATATGGGCTATTTATGTTTACTGGTTTTAGGTATCTCATAGTAAAAGGAGCTATCAGTCAAACACAGGGGACAATTTCTCTGCATAAGCTAATCCTTCCCACACTGGACAACCACAGTGGGCTGTTGAATTGCACACTGAGAACAGTGACTTTGAGTGTTGCTCAGTTGGCTTTCTATGTCTACTTTGCAAGCTTCCTGAGCATGTTGTTCCGTGTGATAACTTTGCCTTCTGTCTTTTACACATGTTACTTGGAGTATGTGGTTTTTGTCATGCCAAGGTAGACAAGATTATAGTAATGGGTGACTGGGGCCCTGTTCCAGACAATTCTAAATTGTCTGCTGACTTTCCTGATTCTAGAGATGGCTGAGATTCACTTCCACTTGAACTGGTTCAGCATACAATTGATTCTTAGAATAGCAGATTGAGCTCTCAGTGCTGATGTTTATGTAATTTCAAATCCAGCAAAAGCCTTGGTTTGGTCAATGATGTACAGATTGTAAGGATCTCCCCACTTGTGAAAGCTGGATCAACCACTATTGGTCTTCCCAGGTTAATCTCCTTCAATGGTTTCCTGCCATGCCTTTAATGTTTTGAAATAAAATACAGAGAAAAAGAAGCAGATAATGGGAGGCAAGATCTTCCGTTTCCCTTAGTATTAGGGTAGTGGTAATAAGTCTATTCTCAGAGCTCTGCCACCCCTACACTGTGTCCTCACCACACCACAGATGATCCAGGCCAGGGATCTCCTTCAGCTTTGTCCTCACAGCAAGCAAGGCAAGATGACCGGTGACTGTTTGTTTTCACTATGTAAACGTCAGTTGCCACCACGCCTTTGCATAAATACTTCTATTAGTCCAACTGTCGTTCTTGGGGTGTTATCCCCCTTTCTACCAGTGAAGCAATTCCCATCTGCTTCAGCACTCCTTCTCAGAGCCTGTTAACTACCCAGCCACACCTCTTAACTCATTCATGGTCATGGGCAATCCCTCATTGGGTAGAGAATTAGGCTTCTCATTCCATCAGTTAATAAAGTGACCGATACAGTCCCAGTCACTTTATTCTTCTCCTAATTACATTCTTGGCAACAGATCTATTACGTGCAGACCCCTAGTGCAGTTACCCTGGTAACTCTTGATTCCCCCTGGAGTTGCATGGCTCACAAGCCAGTTACTTGGCCCCTCTCTGTCCAGTCATGAATCACCCATTTGACTGAGTCCACTCAGAGCTTCCATTAAGTTGTTTGATTTACAGCAGGACTTTCCTCCTTTGAGGACTCTCAATCCAATAATTCTCCCCTTCTTACTATTCAGGGAGAAAACATAGACTAGACTCACCAAGATCTGATGTTCTCTCTCCCTGGCTGAGGCTTCCAGCGCCATCTGTTCCCTAAAAGGTATACGTTTCCTCTTCCCCGACTGTAGTTCGAGCTCCCAATTCTCTTACCAGTCTCTCCAGTTAAGGTTCCATGCCTCTGCACAGTTTGCACAGGCTACTGTTCCCTGTGTGTCCCCTCTCCGAGGTACTGACCCTCCAGGCTGACCCTGTTTTAACTTCTCCGTACATACCCAGAACCAGTGAGAACCTGCTTGTTCGTCCCACATGTTTCCTCACTGTATGCAATATGTGGGCAGTCAGAGGCACCTGGAACCCTGTGGGTATGTGCAGCAACGTGCTTTAATTGGCCTCGTACATACATGTAAGTTTCTCTCCACGAGTGTCGGGTGAAGTTCTCTGGGCTGCCCTGTTATCATCAACAAAGATAAATTTCTTGTGCCTGGATGCATTGGTTAATTATTCATGTAGATATTGATTAATACTGGTACAAGTATTGGACCAACAAGAGGCAAAGTGCTGCTCGACCTGGTACTGGCAATGGGGAACAATCTGGTCAGCAACCTAATGATCGAAGGGAAGCTGGGAGACAGTGACCATGATCTGATCACTTTCACTATCCACTGTAATGCTGGCAAGTCAGTCAGCAATGCAGAAGTCCTCAACTTCAGGAAAGCTGACTTTAACAAGCTCAGGAGGCTTGTTGGCAAAGCCTTAAGGGACTGTGAGCCGAAGGGGAGGGGAGTTCAGGATGAGTGGCTGCTCCTCAAGGGACTGATCCTGAAAGCACAAGCAATGTATAGCCCATCTCGGAGGAAAGGCAGCAAAAGAGCACAGCAGTCCCCTTGGCTCTGCAGGGAACTAATGGACCTCCTACGTCTAAAAAGAAAGACCTATAAAGGATGGAAGATGGGAACCACCTCAAAAGAGGAGTATTCTGCACTGGTCCAGACCTGTAGGGAGCGAACCAGGAAAGCCAAGGCTGCGACTGAACTCCTACTGGCTACACATATCAAAGACAATAAAAAGTCCTTTTTTAGATATGTGGGGAGCTGGAGGAAAAGGAAGGGCAACACTGGAGTTTTGCTAAACCAAATGGAACAACTGACAACCGACACCCGGGAAAAAAACAACCTGCTTAATGGGCATTTTGCGTCAGTTTTTCACCAGCCCGAGGGGACGCCCTGTTCAATATGATACGGGATGGCCAGGGTGAGGGAGAATTGTTACCCTACATCATTATAAACTATGTGAAGGGACACCTTGAGAGACTGGACACCTTCAAGTTAGCTGGCCCGGACAGTTTACACCCCAGGGTACTAAAGGAGCTGGCAGGCATCATAGCTCAACCACTGGCACGGATCTTCGAGAACTCGTGGTGCTCAGGTGAAGTGCCCAAAGATTGAAAGTAGGCCAATGTGGTGCCTATCTTCAAGAAAGGGAGGAAAGTAGATCCAAGGAACTACAGGCCTATCAGCCTGACATCTATCCTGGGGAAGATCTTGGAAAAACTTATCAGAGACCATTCTTGACAAACTGGCTGATGGCAACATCCTGAGGGATAGCCAGCACAGGTTTGTTGTGGGTAGGTCTTGCCTGACCAATCTCATCTCCTTCTATGACCAAGTGACATATCACCTGGACAAGGGAGAAGAGATTGACGTCATACATCTTGATTTTTAAAAAGCCTTTGATGTGGTGTCCCATGATCTCCTCATGGAAAAATTGGCCAGCTGTGGCCTCAGCTACATCACAGTCCGATGGCTGGGGAATTGGCTCTGAAGTCAGACCCAGAGAGTGTTAATAGACAGAAGCAAATCATCGTGGTGTGCCATGAGCAGCGGGGTCCCCCAAGGCTCCATCCTTGGGCCTGTACTTTTCAACATCTTTATTAATGATGAAGACATTGGTATCAGAAGCAGACTGCCCAAGTTCACTGCTTACACCAAACTTTGGGGTACAGTGTCCCAACCTGACAATAGGATGGTGATCTGGGCCAACTTAGACAGGCTCAGAAAATGGGTGGATGAAAATCTGATGGTGTTTGTAACAGGGGGACACCACCCTGTTACAGGAACATTCTGGAAAAGCACCCATTTTGTTGAGAACTTTCTGTCCAACCCGTGGAACTGGGCAATATATTGACTGTTCGCCATCCAAGACACTAAATACATGCTGTGGACTTTGGTGAAGCATCCATTACTTGCTGACAGTGATGAGGTGCTCAACCAGACTGAGATAAAAGGCTTAATTGCCAGTTAAGTCTTCCCAGCTGGCACCTCCTGAGTTAACGGAGGTGCTTCCTCGGTTTGAGATAAGAAACAGGATTCTGCATCGCATAGACAAGAGGAAGGTGGGTGAAGAAGTTGCACAGATATTGGTACCCTGACAGTACTGGCCAAGGTTGTTAGAGATAGCTTATACCCTGCCCATGGGAGGACATTTGGGGTGGAATAAAACCAAGGCACGGTTAAAACAAAGAGTACTTTAGCCTGGGATATATAAGTTGGTAGAGAAATAATGTAAAGAATGTCCCGAGTGTCAAAGTGTTTCAAGTTATAGGCTGGTTCAGGTACCCTTGATACCGATGCCGTGGGGCAGAAGGCCCTTTTGACAGGATTGCGTTAGATATTTCAGGGCCATTCCCAAAGAGTGCAGCCGGGTTTCAGTACGTATTAGTCATGATAGATTATGCTACACGGTTTCCTGAAGCCATACCCTTGCATAGTGTCACTGCATCAATGGTGGCCACAGAACTGATAAAGTGGGTATCACAGGTAGGAATACCCTGTGAAATTTTGATGGACCAAGGCAAAACTTTTATGTCAGGAGTCTTGAGGGGTGTATGCGAGATGCTCCGAATAAAACAACTTAGGACCTCTGTCTATCACCCCCAAATGGATTGTTTAGTAGAAAGGTTCAACAGAACTCTGAAAAGCATGCTGTGGGCCTGTATTCAGGGAGATCCCCAGAAGTGGGAGTGAATGCTACCGCCATTGTTATTCACGGTCAGAGAGGCCCCACAGGCGTCAACAGGGTGTACCCCGTTCAAGATGGTTTATGGGCATAAACCCAGAGGTATATTGGATATTGTTTGTGAAGGTTGCTCTGAGAGATCTTTTGAGAAAGGAGAGACCACTCAGTTCATGCAGGACTTCTGAGAACATTTAGAGAGAGTATGGGAGGTGGCACAAGAGAATTTAGAGATGAGTCAACAAAGACAAAAATGTACCTATGATCATCATGCCCAAGAAAGAGACTTACAGGCTGGCGATTGGGTGTTAGTATTGCTACCTGACCATAGTCAAAAACAGTTGGCCCAGTGGCAGGGCCCATTCCAGGTAACCCGAAAGTTAGGCCCTGTAAATTATGAAGTACAAAGAACCGAAGCAGTGGGGAGAAAACAAGTTTATCACATAAACTTGTTAAAGAAATGGAACGGTTGAGAGTCCTGGTTAATGAAAGAAGATGTAGGAGATTTAGATGAAGTAGGGGACCCCAGAGTATCGGAGTGTGAACCGAGAGAGCCCCAGATAGGAGGTGAGCTGTCAGCAGAACAGAATGAAGAGATAATGCAGTTAATCTGTAGGTTTCAGGATGTGTTCCAAGCCAGGCCCAGGAAAGCGAGAGGGGTATACCATGAGATCAGGACCCTGGAGGGGTGTGTGGTCAGAGACCACTGTCAGAAGCTGCCCAGGCATCTCTGGGAAGCCGTGAGGTAAGAACATGTCCAAATGTTAGAGACAGGAATAACAGAGGAATCGCAAAGTCCATGGTGAAGCCCACTTGTGATAGTACCTAAACCAGATGGCAGTATTAGGATTTGTATGGACTTTAGGAAAGTTAACGAGATGGCAGCCTTTGATGCTTTTCCCATGCCACAAATAGAGGAGATGTTAGAAAAGATTGGGCAAGCCAGATACATATCCACTTTAGATTTAACAAAAGGATACCAGCAAATACCTATGCATGAGCGTGATAAAGAGAAAACATCTTTCGGGACTCCCTGGGGCCTTTTTCAGTTTAAATGTATGCCATTCGGCCTCTGTGGGGCAGCTACATCCTTTCAGTGCCTGCTGGACAGGATATTAGCCCCTCATCAACATTACACTTTGGCGTACATTGACGACATTATAATATTATTGTTGTCCTAGGAACAGTATTGTCAACATTTACAAGCAGCCTTACAAGAACTCAGGAAGACAGGATTAACAGCAAACCCTAAGAAATGCAGTCTGGGACAGAGAGAGACCAAGTACTTATGTTTTCAGATAGGCCAGGGGCAGATAAAACTGGTGGCTGACAAGGTAGAAGCCATAAGAACTTACCAGTTACTCAGAACTTTAAGACAACTGAGATTGTTCTGGGGATGCGTATAAGACACCAGCCTTATACACACCCCGGTTTCAGGAACCGTTTTTCCTGCAAATGGATGCATCAGGGTGTGCCATAGGCACTGTGTTATTTCAAAAATGACAGGGCAAGAAATGACCTGTACCATATGCCAGTAAAAAGTTGACGAAGGCAGAGACCAACTATTCCAGAATAAAACAGAAATGTCTTGCAATCAGGTGGGGCATCGAACTGTTTAGATACTATTTACTTGGTTGGAAATTTGTGTTGATTACAGACCATGTTCCTCTAAGATGGCAACAGATGGCCAAGACCGATAATGCAAGAATACTATGATGGGCTCTCACCGTACAACCTTTTCATTTTTTAGTTGAGTTCCAAGAAGGGAAGCAGCATGTGGTAACTGATTTCCTGTCCCGCTCCACAACCAATGGAAATGAGTGGCGGTCCAAAGCTAGAAGGGAAATAGGGGATATAAAAGAAACGACATTGGACAAACAAGATAAAGAGGATATTCTAACTAAAGAGGGAGTTATGTAACAGGGAGACACTGCCCTGTTACAGGAACGTTCAGGAAAAGCACCTATTTTGTTGAGAACTTTCTGTCCGACTCGTGGAACTGGGCGACATGTTGACTATTCACCCATCCAGGATGCTAAATACACACTATGGACTTTGGTGAAGCATCCATTACTTGCTGATCACAATGAGGTGCTCAATCAGATTGAGATAACAAAAGGCTTAATTGCCAATTAAGTCTTCCTGGCTGAGGGGGTCAACCCGAGATTTACAACAGCTGGGTGGAAACATTGCATAAAGGACTGTCAGTGCAATCAGCACTTCCCTGGAAGGGGAAGGGGAGCCAAGGCTTTAGACACCAGAGATGGCAAGCAGCCTGTGCAGAGGTGCAGATGAGAGAGAGATTCGCCAAGAATTTATAGTTTCATAGTTTCATAGTTTCTAGGGTCGGAAGGGACCTGAGAAGATCATCTAATCCGACCCCCTGCCATGGCAGGAAAGAGTACTGGGGTCAAACGACCCCAGCAAGGTGTTCATCTAACCAATTTCTTGTTGAAGCAGCAAGTGTCAGGCATCTGACTTGTTTGAAGACAAATTGAGGATTCAGCTGAACAATTGCAGCTCCATCCGGATCTGTGACAAGGACTTTGTTGCTGTGAATTGATAAGCAGGGTGGGCTAGCAAAGACCACCTGGTAAGTGTTCATTGATAAGTGAATCGGGAACTTGTAGGGAGAGCCGGCTGAGGGATCTACAGCTGGCAGCTAGCCGAGTTATGCTTCTTGTGAGCGGGCATTGCTGATGCTCATTATTAAAACTAAGTAAGCACTCCTCTTGTGTGGTGTCCCCCTTTAATTACTCCCAGTAAGTTGTGGCAGGAAAGATTGACACCAAAACAAGGGAAGACAAAGCTATAACATCTTGTTGTGTGCCCTAGAAGAACATGCTCACAGCATTCAACACCGAAAAATGTAAGATACTCCACCTTGGGGAAAAAAAACCCGCAGCACGCTTATAGGCTCGGTAGTGCTACGCTTGCTAGCACCATGGCCGAAAGGAACTCGGGGATCCTGATTGACCACAAGATGAACATGAGTTGACTCGTTCATGACATGTCTGGACAGAATTCAGTTTTCTCTGAGATTAGGTGCTTTTCAGTGAATGATGGTAGGTGGCTTAAAATTAGATGCCTGTACTTTAGCTCTGATGCATCTTCCCCTGGCTTCAGGAGTGCCACAACATGCACTTGTTGCCAGCTTTTACATTCTTTATACATGACTGATCATATATTAAGTGATTTGAGTAGCCAGTACCTTATAGCCAATCTGAAATGTTTGACCCATTCAACATGAATGTCATTAGGGAATAGTCAGATGTACAGAAGAAGCACTTCAAATCCTGCTTTTATTTGAAACACTTTTAAGTAGGAGTGTGTCACTGTGTGCAAACATATAGGTCCCTCCTAGCTAAGCACTTAATAAGGTGCTGGAGCAGATGATGTTGTGCTGCCCCACAGCTATTGGACTGGTGAGGATGGATCCAGCATCCCTCTCAGTCATAATTCTGCAAAGGTCTTCACATACAGCTGAGTGGAAGTGGCAGAGCCATATGGGCATTTGATCCTCTAGCTTCTGCTTGGTGCTTTCTGCCATTATAGGACTGGTCAGGGAATGGTTGGCTACTATCTCCTTGCCCTGCAGTCTCTCATAGTGCAGCATCACTAGATACTAGCTCTGATTTTTAGCTCACAGCAGAATCTTCACCTATCTGACAATCCTTTCTGTTTTCTTCCAGCACATCTGCCAGGCAGCTCAAGGCTCCATGACTTTGACACTCAGTGATGCCTCCGTGAGTGGTGTTATACACCATGTGCCTCCAAAGGAAACATAGTTGAAGAAAAAGAAATAAGGGACTCCATGGGGGATAGCCTTCTCTGGAATCACCTGCAAACTTTGTGCCACTGCTTCTGGGTCCAAGAGACAAATGGGGCCTGATGCAAGCATGAATATTAAGGATCAACAACAGGCAAAACCTGAGGATAAGCAGGGCTACTATCCCTAAGATCTGCACTGAGCTGGCCCTGGTCCAGAGGCAAGCCAATAACACAATGGTGCCCATAACTGTAGAGCAATGAGTAGTAACTGCCATCTGGAAGCCAGCAATCTTCAGTAGTCTCTTATCTGTCACCAACCACTTCAATGTGAACAAGCCAATCACAAACAGTTTAAGTAAAGTGAATGGGACCACTTATGTGCTTAAAAGTTAAATACATGAAGTAAAAAGAAGAAAGCAGGATACCATAGGGAAGTAATAGATGGGCTGACATTAGTAAAATTGCATGGTTGTTCAGCTCACTGAGGGCTAATGCACAACTTTCCATAATAGCTTCTCTTTTACAAATATGTGGTTTAGTTATATAAGTTTATATAATCTTCACCACAGAAGTGCTAGAAAATATTTGGTCAACTACTATTGTTTAAACAGAACAATAAACATTTGTGTACAAAAGAAAAAAACCCTAAAATATAAATAAAATGCCCCAAAGATGCTTTTTATTTTCCTTATCCATTGCATAGTAGTTAAGGTAGCACATACTCAAATCACAAATCATCACTACAGTTGACATTCTTTTGGACCATCCTAGCACAGAAGTATGGGATCAAAATGATATATAAAGAATGTTTAACTGGATTTGTTGCTTTAAGAATTACTTTACCCCTTCTGTCTCTGACTCACAACCTTAATGTTATCCTTTTCTCATCCTTTATTTTTCTTGCTCCATCTCCACTGGTGTTAGGACTCTCACTATGGCCAGGTCTACTTTCACAGGAATATAGAACGCTGGACAGAAATAAACCTCCTGAGACACTAACTACAGTCTTTGCTACCACAGGCAACTACACATTATTCCTTTTGTAAATTTATCAAATTTGTCATCTTAAAACTGGTTATAGTTCCTGCCTCTTCTACTTTTTCACATAATATATCATTTGACTGTTTGGGGGACATGCTGCTAAACACAAAGGGGAGGGGAGGGGGAGATTCTTGCCTGATTTGGGGATGTAAAGAGTCCTCAGTTGCTGTTCCCATGGCATTACCTGAGTACAACAATGTCATTGCACCGCTTCTTGATCCACCCTGGGTGCTCCAGTACAGTAGTAACCACACTGACAAGAGTGAGCTCACTCTACCTGCACTACAAAACTGAATGGCAAGTGCAGATGCACCCACTACAAATCTCCCGGCTCTGCCCTTGGAGGAATAATAAAAATAACCAGTTAAAATAGCAAATTAATGTTAAAAAGGGTACTGAAAGGATATAAAACATCACTGGGTTTAAAATACTGTCTAACCAGTTGATCTTAAAATAAGATCCTCATTGGGGGACAGATTATTTTGTACCTGCCTGTTGTGGATTTGTTATCTGAATCATCTACTGCTATTGCTTGAGACAGAATCCTGGCCTAGACAAACCATGGGTTTGATATGACACAGTGGCGCATCTACATGCGTGCATTTACTGTGCAGTAAATGAAATTACTGCACAGTACCAGTGTGTATCTACACATGCACACCTGTATTGTGCAGTAAATACGTTGACTTATGCCAACCTGAGCATAAATTTGATACCTGCATCACGCAGGTATCAAATTTATGCCTGATTAGTTACTATGCAGAAACGTGTAGACACCTTACTGCACAGTAACACTGTGTGTGGCCTGACTTGGGACTAACTCTAGTCCCAAGTCAGTCCACACAGTGTTAATGTGCTTTAAAACCTGCATGCGTAGATGCCGGCCTATTCCCACTTACTGTGCAGTAAAATCAAGCTGGCATAAATGCACGTTTAGACACATCCAGTGAGAAGTTCCTAGGTTTCTCTCTTCTTCAAATCAATCACAAATGCTTCCCCTCCAATTGCACCAAACACACTGTACCCTCCACTGAATCCCTTAAATAGTTTCCTATCTCTTTGGGTACGGCTACATAAAGAAACATATAGATATAAGTACATACTAGAAAAAAATAGATACAGATATTATATCCTAGAAAAAGATATAACAGAATGTTCTGTACCACAGAAGAGAAAGTTGGGTCAACCAAGGAAGAGATGGTATGAAGGCATGGAAGTGTGAACTAGACTATACATAAATAGGCTAGAGTGGCAAAGCTGATGACAGTGTCAAGTGGAGAACATTTGTTCATCATGTCACTAATCCTCTTGACAAGAATGGCACTTGATTGGATTGGCTGACTGAAATGAATATAGTTATAGTGGAATAATTATATACATCACTCAGGAAGCAGAGTAATTTTTCTTTTATTCCAAAAGAGTGTTTATACAAGGTAGTTATATGGGTATAACTATGGAGAAATTATTCCACTATAGCTATGTTTCTAGGCATAGCACTAGATGTCAGTGTTCTTGGATAGACAAGCCCTTATGAAATCAGATTCAAGCTCCTATTCTTCATCTTCAAAGTTTTATGTAAACTTGCCTTTACCTACTTCTCTACTCTTTTCTTCTTTATTTGTCCCTTCTTTGGTACACTTCTTGCAGTCCTCTCATTTTAATTCCTTTAGTTGCTTTTTCCTGGTTCTCACAGTGCCATTCCTATGAGTGGACAAATCCCTCTGCCTTCAGTTCCTTCCAGGAACTTCCCTCCAATCCATTCTTCTAAGAACTAATCCTTCTTCCTCCTCTTCATCAATATCTTCCATCTTACCTTCTTTCAAGTGTGATTCTGATTCTTGCTTTTGAATTTTGTCTATATTAGGTGTTTTCCTCACTGCAAACTGTAAATCAAGTGTCGCCCTTAACTTGAACCCAATCCACCTACTTTAAACTTGAGTCTGAGAGAGCAAACAGACTAAACCTTGAATGAGCACAATCCATGTAGCAGCCAAAACTACTTCTCACAAGTCCCACTGCATGCCCAGAGAGAAGAGTTTTCCAACAGTTCATAGTACATATCAACTTACCAAAGCACTAAGAAACATGGGCTATGCCTCTATAAGCATAGTGCAATAAGTGAATGTAGTTATCAATGCAGATGCAGCATCTCAAGTGTTATTTCAGTGTAAGCATACCCACTTAGTATGTTAATTCTAATATTTCTCCCTTGAATTCTGAGCTTATGCAAAACTTAAGAACTAGCAGTTTTTGTAGATGCATAAGCCCAAACCCTGCATGGACTGTAAGTAATCTGTGAGCCTTAAAAAACCATAAGTAATAAAAGTTTTCAACCCTCATTTGTTTCCATCAATTTGCAGGTAGTCCTCAGACTTATGATACAATTGGTTCCTGAAAACTGTGTCTTAAGCTGAAACACCGTAACTCGGAACCGATTTTCCCATAGGAACAATTTTATAAATGGGGGGATTGGTTCCTGAACCAAGGCCCGATACCCTATTTTCACCAAAAATAACCCAGAATGTTGTACTCAGTCAATTACAGATGAGTAATATAGCTACATTAATGTATTTAAATTGTAAATAGCAAGTGTATTGATTTGGAAGGACTTCTTTGAAGTGACTTTGCTGGACTTTTTGAAGGGCTCTTGGTTGGACTGAGTCTTGTCTGCTTTCTTAAAGAAAGTGTCCAAGGAAGCTTGGATAGATGTTCTCCAGCGAGATGGGCGATGCAGCGAACTTGTTTGCTGGCATGGCGTTGCATTGGATCAACCGTTGTAAAGTCAAAACTGCCACCAGAAAGTTGAAACAGGGTGTCAATTTATGAACGTTGTAAATGCTATTCGTTGTAACTCGAAATGTCTTAAGTCGAGGACTGCCTGCATATGTTAAATCGCTTTCACAAATTAAAAAAACAAACAAACACCCTAGACATTGAAGAAAGAAGGAGACTGAGAGTCCTCTTGATATGTTCCCCAAATCCTGAGGCAAATTTTTACGAGACTTCAAAATATCTCAGTTGGCATTTATAGCAGACTTTTTGTTGTAGTGAATACTTTCAAGCCCAGAAACTTTAATGAACAGCAGATTAAAAATACAATAGGGCATTTGAAGATATAAAAACAAGGACAAGGACAGGTAACAAGGACATGTCACCGGCCGGACTGCAGGGCAGAGATGGATGCAATGGTGCACGTGCCTCAGCCTAATGCGGCGGCCTCTGCCACACAACTGAAAAGCCTCCCGCTGAACTCTTCGGAGGCCGCTCCTTGTCAGGCTGAGGCGGTAGTTAAAGGGAAGCCCCCCGGGCCGGTGGAGGCCCCCCGCCGAGGTCGCTCCAGCAGCCCAGTAGTTCAGTGCGAAATCCCAACGGGCTCCCTTGGCCGGTGTCGGAGGACGGGAAAAGTCTGGCTCGGGGGGTTGTAGCGGCCTTGGCGAGGGGGTCAAGCCGGCTGGCGGGCCAGACGCAGCCCTGCAGGTGTGGGGGAAGCCGCGGCCACCACAGCCCAGCCGGGGCCAGCGCCCGCCAGGGGGAACTGCGCGCCCCTT
>NW_017729033.1:69622516-69639537 GCF_001723915.1 Gavialis gangeticus | reverse complement strand
GGGCCTCCGCAACGTGCTGCGGACTGGGCGGGGCGGGGCGGAGCCGACGGCTAGAGGCAGCGGCGCAAGATGGCGGCGGCCGCCTCTGAGCAGGTGGGTCCCAGCCGAGCGCCCCTCGGCCTGTGGCTCCGGCTGCTGAACGGGGAGGACGGACGGCGCCCTCGGGCTGCGGGGAACTGGCAGCCCTGGGGCCGGGCGGGTCCGTGCAGCTGGAGCCGCATCTCAGCCGGCAGGGGGTCGCCCCCCCAGGCTCATGCCCCGAGGGGAGGCCCGGAGTGTAGGGAGGCAGGGCTGGGAGGGAGCTCAGACGCCGGCTGCCGCCCCATCCCTATTCCAGCCCTGTTCAGCCGTCAGCTAAACCCTGCACGAGCCTGAGCCCACCCTCAGTCCTGGCACCAGCGGACTAAGGGTTGTGGAAAGGGGTGCAGGCCGTGAGGTGCTGCCTCGCCTCTGAAACAGCAGGTCTGTTCTCCAGGTGAAAAGCGGCTAGGGGCCGTAGGTGCAGGCCAGGGGCCTAGGGCTGCCTTGTTCAGTTTAAGATTGAAGCAATAACAAAGAGCTTCATGGGAAGGAGTTCAAAACAGTCTGCGGGGCTGGGAAACAGGAGCTTTGTTACTAGGAGCAGCTGACAGGCAGCAGCATGGCAGAAGACAGGACAGCTCGGTGGGTGTGTGGGTGGGAGGGAGGGCTAGCAAGGCCATTAAAAAGGAGAGAGGGCCCTTAAGCCTGTCGGGGCAGGGCGGGGCAGGGGGATTGACAATGAGCCATGAAGTCAATTGACTCCCCAGGCACTGCCTGACTACAAGTGCTGCTGTCACTACCAGGCAGCTGGCTTTAAACTTTGGGTAGAGCAGGAATCAAAGGCAGGTGGGTGCAAGTGTTCTGCTGTGGGAGATACAGAGATAGCTAGATACATAGCACAAGCTTTCGGGAGCTGAAGCTCATTTCATGAGACCCTTTGTGCAGGTCCTTTCACAGCCTTTAATGAAACGAGCTTCAGCCCGTGGTAACTTTTGCTATACATCTTTGTTTGCTACATACACACACAGACGCGCTGTCTCTCTCTCTCTCTTGCCTTTACTGTACATGTATTTGTTAGTCCAGGGGTTGTCAACCATGGATACACATACCCCCAGGGATACTTGGGAAGGCCCTAGGCCAGCGGTTTTCAACCTTTTTGCATGAGTGTACCCCTGGCAGCTGGACATGGATCATTGTACTCCCAGCAGCCGGATGCAGCTCAGGGGGAGGGGACAGCGCACATCTGGATGCGGAGTGGAGGTGAGGGGGTGGCACATGGCTGAATGCAGAGTGGTGAGACCTGCCGCATTCAAGCTTCCCCCACCCACCACATCCAACTAGGCGGGTGTTGCCTGTGCACCAGCACGGGGTGGTGCATGGCAGTATTCTGTCTCCACCTGCCAACGAATACCCCCAGTTGACAACCCCTGCCCTACGGGGTACATGCTGGTGTGCAGGACCACCCCATGCCACCACCTCCCAGGATCAGGGGAGGGGGGCAGCAGTGCCCCTTTGTGGGCCACACAGGCACTGCCTGGCTGGCTAGACGCAGAGGGGTGGGGGCCTGGAAGCTCACACATGGCAGCCACTGCCACCACCCCAGGCTGCTGCCGCCACTCCACATCCAGCCATGCGCTATCCCCCCCCGGCTCCTGCTCTACATCCAGCCACCAGGGGTACACTTAGTAAAAAAGGTTGAAAACCCCTGTGTTAGTCTATAACAGTGATTCTCAGCCAGGCTGCCCACTGCCAGATCCTTTGAAGGGTGCCCTGAGGCGTGAGGAGATAAGCTAAGATAGGTAGATAAATGTTGGCTCAGGTTTGTCCCTGCCTGACCAGCCCCCCACCCACACTACCTAGCCTTTCTGCAAGGAGGTAAGCGCTGTAATATATAAACTAGGTGCTACTTAATTCACAAAAATTATGGAGGAGTGTCTTGAGTCCAAAAAGGTTGAGAACCATTGTATATTACCATTTCCTGTGGGTATGTTAGACAAATAAAAACAGGAAAAATGGGTAATACCAACTGCACTTCAGATGTATTTTATGGCTTGCATCCTCATCGTTTCCTAAATTCTTGTGCAAGTGTCTTAGTGGATTTACCCACTAGTCTAGAGGAAACCAAAAAAATCTTTGTCCATCAGTAAATAATCTGATAGAACCATGTTGACTCTAATACATAAATATGTACAGTGAAATATATTTTATTACATTAAATATGCCATTAAATTATTTACAGCTGAAATGCTAATGCAACAAATCTTGCTGATAATTTGTAGATGTTATCGTAATAATTGATAAATTCCTTGTAACTGGTTTTTTTTGGTAACACTATCTGTACTGATGTGGTGAGTTAAAAACTGAAATTCTAAACATGAATGACAGTTTAAATATTCCACAAGTCACTTAAAATTCTAACTTTGATGTTTTTCATCACTTTGTAGCAAAGCTCTAATGGTCCTGTGAAGAAGTCTATGCGTGAGAAAGCTGTCGAGCGGAGGAACATTAATAAAGAACACAATAGTAACTTTAAAGCTGGATATATTCCAATTGATGAAGACCGTCTTCATAAAACAGGCTTAAGAGGCAGGAAAGGCAATTTGGCCATTTGTGTGATTGTCCTCCTCTTTATTTTGGCTGTTATCAATTTGATTGTGAGTACATTACTTAGACTGCAAGTGACATTTGGCTATGTTTGTTTTGTATTTGAGCCTTTGCTAAATAGATAAACTTACTGCAGTATACATCAGAATAATATTGACAGCACAAACTTGTAATGTAAAGATTTATTTTTTATTTTTCCACTCCTCTTCCGTGTATTAGCAGTATGAACAAAACTTTCACAGGTTTGGGGTTTTTTATTTGGAACAGCTTCCAAATTATTGTTTTTTCTGGGTCTTATCATCTAAAGAAATAACCAACTATATTCTCCTTTTACTGCATTTCTTGCTAAAGTCCTCTATGATTACTTATATTAAAGTGACACAATTTTGCAAGTTTTACAGGAATTAAGAAGCTGTTCCTGACTCAAACAGCTTAAAATCTAAGGGTGCCTTATAATGTTCTGACACATTGTAATTGCAGTGCATTGGAGCAGACTCAATCAAGTGTGCTGGAACATGGTAGTTACCGTGCTCCAGCAGACTCGAGCATCTTGTGCATCCGTGTACCCATGCTTAAAAATGGCGGCGGGGTGCTTTAACTAAAGCACATTCAGTGAGCTTTAATTAAAGTGCCCTTGCCGCTATTTTTAAGTGCGGGGATGCTGATATATGAGACAGTCCAGGCGCTCCAATTAAAGTGTCCCCTCCCTGCCCCGGAGCACATGTAAATGCCCTAAATCTGAACATTCTCTTATCCAAAGGGCTACATGGATCGTTATTACCTTCCTGTCTGAGAATCTAAATATTCACTGGGCAAGGAGCAGGAGCTCAACAATGGCAAACAGCACAAAGCAGTATCAGTGCAATGTACATTCAGAGTTAGTATACTGAAATGGAGTGAATCACCTCAGCTAACCATGGAACTTTAGTTTTTGAAATGCATCTATGACCATTTGTAAACCCTACACTTTGATTTGCTACTTGCTAGCTCACTACTAGAATGCCCGCCTTTACTTTTCATTGTCTCTAAATAATAAAATTATTTCTTCTCATAATTAAACATTTCAGTATACGAACAACTTTTGAGGAGTTTTCTTGACTCATGATTAACTGTTTCCTGCGTTAACACCCTTCCTTTGAATTTATTTAGCTTAGAGTGCAGCTGTTACCTCAGACAGCAAGATGACTTGATTTTTTAATTTAAATAGTGTACAGTGATTTGATACAAAAATAGATTTTTTTTTGTTTTTATTTCAAAGGAGTTTTTATTTCAAAATTTGTATTTAAAATAAGAGCTGCTACTTACTGTATTCTGGTATTACCAGTAGGAACTATTAACACAGTAAGGCAAAGGACAGGTTTTTTTGTTTTGTTTTTTTTCTTTTTTAATAGAAACAATTCCTTTTACATTTGCATTGTAAAAGTGATTCATTGCTAGAAATTTTTAAGTGTAACATTTAATTAAATTTTGTCTTCTGAACACACTTGTTTTCCTACAGTGTTCATAGATACAAAATTACCCTTTTTTACTCCTTTAGATCACACTTGTTATCTGGGCTGTGATTCGGATTGGGCCCAATGGTTGCGATAGCATGGAGTTTCATGAGAGTGGCTTACTGAGATTTAAACAAACATCTGACATGGGAGTCATACATCCATTGTATAAGAGTACTGTAGGAGGCAGGCGTAATGAAGATTTGGTGATCACTGGGAATAACCAGCCTGTAAGTCGGATCATGAGTTGACAGTATACGGGCAATAACGTGGGGGAATTGCAGTATTGGTAGTAATCGTAAATATAACAGAAACATTTAAGATTAACATGATTTCTTTTTGAAGATTGTATTTCAGCAAGGAACAACAAAACTCAGTGTTGAAAAGGACAAAACTTCCATTACCAGTGATATTGGTATGGAATTTGTTGACCCACGGACACAGAATACTTTGTTCAGCACAGACTATGAGACTCACGAGTTTCATTTGCCAAATGGAGTGAAAATTTTGAATGTACAAAAGGCATCTACAGAGAGGGTATGCTTATTTCAATATACTCGTCTCTTTTTCCCTTACCTAAGAGTTCACAATCAGACAGTTCTGTATCTAACAAGAAATGTATTTTTGTTGAAATGTAGCCTTTCAAGCATATGCAGGATTTTAACCATAAAATGATTGGCATGAAAATAATATTGCCCTGAAAAAACAGTCCTGAAAAGTGATAAGTATATGGGGTTTTTTACCACACTTTGGTAAATAACAAAATAATTTAGAACAACACTAATGTTTTAACTAGCCATTATAATATAACTATATGGAAAGGAATGCCCACATTCCTATTTGATATTGGGTACTTCATGCACAGGTAGTAGTTCCAGTTAGCTGTATGATTACTACCATTGAAAAATCTTTGGGCATCTCATCTTTTTAAAAACTTACAAAGCTAATCACCAAAATTGTACCTATTTTCTTTTTCTTGATGATTATATTTTGGTTGTAATCAAATGTGTGTAAGTCACATGACTTGTGTGTAGCACATAAGTTTTTTAAGTGCAATTAAATTGAAAATGAAAACCTCGACATGAAGTTCTGTATTTGTCAATTTATTACCTCCAAATCAAATACATTCTGTTTCCAAGTAAAAAGTTTTCCAGCTGCAAGTCCTACAGACTCAATGAGGGAACTTACAGCCAAACTGATGTTTTTCTTGTACGTCATTACGTATAATTAGGGCTCTGCAGCCTTTTCTGCTAAAAAGTGGAAAAGTTATTTTTATCCTTACAGTAAACAGATATGACTCAATGCATACAAGGAGTAAATCAAGCCAGTACAGAGGAAGCAATTTTCCATAGTCACTTTTCATAGCAAAAAACCCATTTAGATTAAATTTTAGAACCCAAATGAATTGTGTATCCTTCTAAATGTTCTCAGATTGATTGCTGATCAAGTTTGAATATAACAAGGATATCAGTAATCTGCAAGTATAATCCATCTGACAGGCTAGAATGATAAGCTTTTTAGTCAAAACAGACCTTTTAAAAAAAACGACAACCTTGTTTCTAAATATAACTAAATGAGAAGCCTTTGGAGATTTAAAGATAATGATATACAACATGCATTAATACTTTATGAAAATTTTTAGCAGTTTTGATATCTCTTAGTTAAACAATTTAACAGAACTATTTAGACTCACATAAATGGAACTTTTCACACTGTACCCACCTTTACTTTTTTTCCACTCTTTCAGATTACCAGCAATGCTACCAGTGATCTAAATATAAAGGTTGATGGACGTGCCATTGTACGTGGAAATGAAGGAGTTTTCATTATGGGCAAAATGATTGAGTTTCGGATGGGAGGCGATATGGAATTAAAAGCAGTAAGTATTTTATGTTGGCAATTGTTTATACTATCTTATTTTCAAACTGAAGATGATAGATTAATTATTGCATTTCTTGTAGGGATCCAATCTGCAGAAACTTATGTTTTATGAAAATATAGTTTAATAGTAGTTCAACTGAAGTTTGTTATTTGGAAATACTACAAAAGCAAATATATTAGTCCAATTTTTAAAGGGCTTTCAAAAGCTTTGAGCTAACTTGTACTAAATAATTTTTTGAGGTTGTGTTAGCACTGTGGATTGCTTGGAGTGGGGAATAGGTAAAGGGGAAAACAGCATGGAAATAAACATTTTTCTTTCATGTCTGGAAACATGAAGTAAAGTCTTATTTATTGTTTCACAAGTAAAACTCAATATATTTGTTTTTAATCCTCGGTAAATATTCTTTAACACTGCAAATATGACTGCTATACAGTTAGCAGTTTTTGCTTAATATTGACCTACAAGTGGAAGAGTAAAATGCATTGCAGGTCAGAACTGAGGTGTATGATGACATCATTGGTAAAATTAGTGAAGTTATAGCTCACAGACTAAATAAAACTTATTTTGTTTACATCTTTAAGGTAGTTTTGAAAAGAGTTATTGGTTAAATGTATTCTTCAGAAAAGAAATACTGTACCTCTTTTTGAACATTTGCATAATTATTCTTTTACTAGGAAAACAGCATCATTCTGAATGGAACTGTTATGGTCAGCACATCTCGACTGCCAAGTTCTTCTTACGGGGAACAGTTTAACAATGGCGACTGGGTGCGCTATAAGCTCTGCATGTGTGCAGATGGTACTCTATTTAGAGTTCAAGTGACGAGCCACAATATGGGTTGTCAAACTGCAGTCAATCCCTGTGGAGCCATGCACTGAACATAAAAGCACTTGGAGGAGAGAGTTTGCTTGGAGAGTTCATTTACTTGTTTACATTTGTCTGTATAAAACAATTGCATGCAAGGATTTATTGTTTTGCAGTTTATAGCTGTTTAAATTTGTTTTCTAGCATTTTTAACACAGGGCATTGTGTTTAGCAGTATTATGCCTTATTGCACACTTTCAGTATTTAAAGCATTTACTCTAATAATGGCTCTGACTTAGCACATCCTTCAGTTGAAGTACCTTGATTAATTGCAATCAAAAGATATTTTTATTGAAGACCTGATCCTAACAAGGCACTTAGTGTTCGTGCAAAAGTGCCTTTAATACTGCCTCTGGAATGCAGGTTTTCTTCCTACATTCCTAACAGGTTGTTGGAATCAGCATAGAATGAAGGGGCAGGGTTTGGAGGATGATCATTGTTCCAACTTTGGTATGTGGAAAAGTCACACTGTTTGTTGTTTTTCTTATTCTGTAGAGCCTCCCTCCCCGCTTGGATCACCTTTAAAGAAAGGGGTCAGAGGAGGAGATGGGGAAGTATCTGTAGCCCACTTCATGAGAGTCGTGCTTAGCAGGAATGAAGGGAACCCCAGTGAAATAACTAGGAATCTTCCCAAGAGTAATTTAACTGAATGTTCCAACTTTTTAGAGAGAAACTACACAAAAGGGGAAGCAAAGGGCAAGCGTTCCCTTTTAGACTGTTTTTCCATCCACCTTCAATCACTTTCACATGAATAATTCTTTGGGGTGAAGAAAATCCATCATCTAAATAACTGCTCTCATGCTGGACATCAAAGTGCATCAAACTGTTTGGCATGTTCCAATACCCATGCTTACACTTTGGATGCTAAAACAGAGGTTGGCTTTTAAAACTGTGGCCAGGTGAAGGCAATTAAATCTTTATCAAAATAGATTCAAGTTATATTTGCAGTTGATAAGTATTGACTGTTGGAATCTTAATATGAAGTCTTCATAATTACAATTCTTTTCAATGGGTTGGATCTTTCAGAAGACATTTTAAGAAAAATCTGGGCGTCATATAGGCAGCTAGTAAAATAAGCTGTCCCGATTATAAGCGTGTCCTTTACCTCATTCAAACAGAAGCTTAGAGAAAGAACATCGGGATTCAACTTTTGGGCGGCAATAAAAGCCTTTAGGCAGCTATCAAATGAAAGCCAAAGATTGTATGCTTGATAGGAATATGGTCACTGTTGTATGAAAAATCCCAAATGACTAGTTTGTAATTTTAATATTTGCCAAAACATTTATATATAGTGACTGAAAGAACCTATAGCAGAGTTTCGTTTAAATTTCCCCTTACTTCGGCTACATATTATGATGCCTATTTAAAAAAATACTTCCTAGATTCAGAAGTATTACCATGGAAATATTTCCATCCATTAGTATTATTGTACAAATGTTATTTTAAGTAGAATTGCTCATTTTTCGTGTTTGAAATATTATCAATACAACTTGTGATTGATCAAGAGTATTTTTCCCATCATCATGATGTTGTGACATTTATTTAAACTATGCAAAGCACTGTATTTATGTTACTTAAAGTGATATTTTGAGGTGTATTGACAATAGTTTTTCACTGTCTAGGACAATATCTTTTTCTTAGATATTTTAATACAAATAATTTTATTAGTTTATGGTATTCTACAAGTGATGCTCAAAACACTGGTATACCACTAGTATAAGCAGTAATGACCAATACCATAACTGTAAAACTTTTAAAAAGATGTATAGTTGTTTACAGTTCATAAAAATGCAAATGTGTTACTAAGTAACCTGGTATTTACATTCTAATTTAGCAGATTAGAAATGTGTACTGATCCACAGTTCTAAATATGACAGTACGTCAGGCCCAAATATAGCATGGTACATAAGCACATTATCTAAATTTAATGCAAGTAGAATTGTTTATCCGCTTTAAAGTTAGACAAGTTCTTACATATCATGATCAGTTGAGGTCCTCAGTAAAACCATTATACCCTACAACAGTTTCTGGAGAGAAGTTCACATATTGCTATGTCAATGGAACTTAGATTTGCTTATTTTAAACCTTTTTCATTTGTTACCTTTATTTTGAAATGGTTTCCTTTTACAACAGGCAGTACTTAACAAGAAGCCATGTACAGTTTCGTGGAAATGTTATTCCCAGGTTTTACTAGATAAGAATGTATTCTTTTCCTAAGAGTTGTAACAACTGTTACACATTAACTTCACAATTGAATGTGTCATTTGTTATGGGAAGATAAATACATTCTAATTTATTATTTTATGGTGCCCATGTGGGTGCAAGGTATTTCACAAAAGACTGTTATGTTCCCTGCTCCAAAGCTTTTGCAGTCTTAGGTTCTTCTCCTGAATTGTGCTTTTGACTTTAGAAGGACCCTGATGAAGTAAATGCAGGAGTCCATTAATATGGAACAGGTTACAGGACAGAAGCCATAGTTTAGATGGGAGGCAACAACTGGGGGTGAACAGTAAAGAGGTTTATACGAGGAACGGATGAAGACAACAATAATTGCATTTTAGGATGTGTTCACGTTTTGGTGTTCAGTTTTGCTTTTGGTTGATGTTTTCTTGAATAAAAACAATATGAAATAAGTGAAAGTAAATCGACACACGTTAGACATGGCAGAATAAATCTTAATATTTTGCACTTACACTGCGTGTTTCATTCATAAATCTTACTATTTTCCAAAAACAGATACGCATTATCCATACCGTACTAAAATTAAATTTCCCTGAAACACGCAAAAGTTCTAATATTATCATTCTATTTCTAACGGCAAACTGATACTTTTTTACATCAGCTTCAATTTATAAAAGCATGATATAAAGAGTGACAGTACTTTTGGTAAAAGGTAAAAAAATTGTAGTCAAATTTATTACCTAGATTAATTAGAATATCTACCACGGAACATTATAACCATTATACAATGAATATTGGTAACTTTTGGATACCCACAAGACTCAAAATATTACCTACACTTAGCATTCTTATTGAATGTCTTATTGAGACACTAAATGCAAAGTTCATTTGAAAGATTTGTTTCTAACAACTGCAATACTGTTAAATTACAGCTGAATTTGTTTAAAAATTATTTATATTTAATTGAAAGTCAGCAAAAATAATCCTTATTCAGATAAGGATTAATATCTATGGTGCTATTGCTAATTATTTGTATACTGTTAGTATATTTGATTGCCTTCACTAAAGTTTACACAGTTTAAAAATACTAATGACTTAAGTACCCTGTGTTGTGCATTTATTTGTGGTTTGACTTTAACTAATTCACTTTTTGTATTCTCTACTTTTGTTTAAAGACTTGTTGTGCTCACATGTTTATTTAACTACTACAGATGCATTTGAGGTTCTAGAGGTGTTCAAAGTACAGGCTGTGTGCCTCTGTAAAATACACTGCTATATACTTCTACTATAGCTTCTTGGAAAAAAAAAATCTTCTGCATTTTTTAAGGTGGCCATTTGAATATGTTAAAACAAAGTATGAAGTTTCTAATGCTTAAGTTTTGAAATGAAACAAATAAATTTCTAAAATCCAGACTCTGCTTTACAAGTTTTATACACAAGTGAATGTAAGGTTAAAGTACATGTTGGTTTATTGATAGCAGTGCTGGTGTTTTATTTATTGATAGCATGAGAATCATTCCACTTCTGTGTGTCATAGATTATGACTGGTAGACTTTGCCCAATAGCAATAACTATGTACAATGGGATGAACTGGATCAAGAGTCCCTAGTAATAGTTTACAAATTCTTGAGCAGTAGCTGTATGGACTAGTCATCTGTGAGAAAAAGTAAGAATAATTTGAAAATATGCTTCTAAGAATTTTAAGTGAAATATGCAGTTTAAAAAGTAACGAATTGAAAATTGAATGTTTACAGACATTGTGAGGTTTGTTTTTTTAACTTAAAGGAACATTAAGATATTTCTGTTTACCTTCATGCTTCTTAATTATTAATAATTATGTGTATTTATTTCTAGATATTATGGCAAATTCTTACCTGAGTGTCATGGCTCTGGTCCTTTTTCTTAATTATACTGGATCTTCAGGGTTCAAGTCACAGGAGACAGGTTTTGGTATTCCCTACAATTCCAAATGCTGGTGGGATAGAAAGTTCCTGATGAATTGTTCTTTTACGGGGAAGTCTACTGTCCCCACGGATATATCACCAACAGTAACAGTACTTGATTTAAGTTATAACACCATCAGTGTCGTACTGTGGTCTAACTGGAGAGATGAAGAATGGAATATCAAACACCTGAATCTAAGTAATAACCTGATTTCTGAACTCCATTTAGATTCCTTCAGAAATCTACCATTTTTGGAAACTCTAAACCTCAATGGTAATGTTATCCACTATATTGTTCTGGATATATGTAAATCTGAAGACCGGTCTGAAAAACACAGAAGAGTGTATACTTACAGTCTCCTTCCTTTTTTAAAAGTATTGGCAATTGAAAGAAATAATCTTAGTGCAATTCCAAGGGGTAAGTATCAGCTGAGAGATTTTAAATATATATTTACAGACTAAATTAGTTGAATGCGTTATTTAGTTATGTGAGGGGTGTTAGGCATGAAAAAAATCACCTTAATACAAGCCCAAAGGGAGCAGAACAAAATTATTTTTACAGGCTTTTCTATGGTTCTCATCACTGTAGTAACCAAATGCCTCAAAAAAATCAATGAATTTAGCCTCCATATCCTTTGGATGTACTCATGCCAATATCTGCATCCACAGATCTGTGGTGTCCGAATCCCTACCCTAGCCAAAAGAAAATTAGTGAAAAAGGATAGGGACTTTAAAATTCCATCCTTGAGGGAAGTGAAAACTCACATACAAAACTGGCTCAGATTTCAGTGTTTCAGAAATTCAAAATCAAATGGTCCAGTTCTTTTTTTTTTTTATCACAGATGTCACCCAATTCTAAATGTATCTGAATATAATTCAATTTAAAACTCAAACCAAAACTGACAGCTGATGGTAAGAAGGGGAAGGATTTAAGGCTTAGATGCATAGATTATGGTACTGAGGAAACTGCAATGGTGACTCAACAATCGAAGCTCTAAAAAGCGCACATGTTCATCTTGGAGTCATTATTGACTCCAAGATGAACATGAGTCGGCAATGTGGGGAGGCGGCTAGGAAGGCCAACTGCACCTTGTCGTGCATCCACAGATGCATCTCGAGCAGGTCCAAGGAGGTGATCCTCCCCCTCTATGTGGCACTGGTCAGGCCGCAGCTGGAGTACTGCGTCCAGTTCTGGGCGCCGCACTTTAAGAGGGATGTGGACAGCATCGAGAGGGTCCAGAGGAGGGCCACTCGTATGATCAAGGGACAGCAGGGTAGGTCCTATGAGGAAAGGTTGCGGGACCTGAACCTGTTCAGCCTTCAAAAGAGAAGGCTGAGGGGGGATCTTGTGGCCTGTTATAAACTGGTTAGGGGGGATCAGCAGGCGCTGGGGGAGTCCCTGTTCCCCCGAGCGCCGCAAGGAGTGACCAGGAACAATGGTCACAAGCTGGCGGAGGGAAGGTTTAAGTTGGACATCAGGAGGCGCTACTTCACGGTCAGGGCGGCTAGGGTCTGGAACCAGCTTCCAAGTGAGGTGGTGCAGGCTCCCACCCTGGGGGTTTTTAAGAGGAGGTTGGATGACCACCTTACTGGGGTTGTTTGACCCCAGTACTCTTTCCTGCCATGGCAGGGGGTCAGACTAGATGATCTGCTCAGGTCCCTTCCGACCCTAGAAACTATGAAACTATGAAATTATGCAGTGAACAAGTTAGAAAAATATTGGCATTTATGATGGTGCTTGAGCCCTGAAAGCCTTTTGGAAAAAAAGTTCTGGTCATGCTAAAAGTTTCACACACTTTAGTGTCTGTAAATGGAACTCAAACGTTATGGTAGAGTCCTGAATAATCCTAAAATCAAATAAGACTTAAGTGGAGCAGGGGTGTCAAAGATCCAGCCTTCAGAGCCCTCCCAGCTAGCCTACTGGGCTACCAGCAGACTACCAAAAGTTGGAGGAAGGGCGAGGGGGGTTGGGTCTGCCCCAGAATTCAGGGCCCCAAGACCCTGATGGATATGGGTGTCAGTAACAGTGGGGTGCATCAGGACTGCAGATACAGCCCTCACTTACCCTGTGCCAACCTGATCCCCACTACTGCCCCCAGATCCCTTGTTACCACTGACCCTATGAATCGAGCCTAGGAGCCCAGAAGTCAGGATCTGGCCTGAATTGAGTTTGACACCCTGAAGTAGAGTATGAACTTTCACCCTACTATTTTGCCCTTTTGTCCTCAAATAATTCCATAATGTGGCAACTTGTGCCTTATCTTGAAATTTGAGGCACTTCTGTAGAAGCTATTGACACAGCTTGAGTTAAAATATTGCTGAGCATCTTAGTGATTGTTTTGCTAGATAAATGTAACCATGTGGTTGATAAGCTGTCATATATGGCAAGGAATCAGTATGTCTTGCAGAGGAACACTGGTCTGATGTTTATAATCAAATGAAAATTGTAGGAATTCAGTATATACCAAAACTGTCATGCTTGAAGGTAGTGTTTAAATTCAGTACATTCCCAAAGCATGCATGGGATAATAGTAGACTTCAATAGCTACTGTGCATATGTGCTTGACAACAGAATTTGGCCAAAGATGTGGTTTAGCCAGAAGGTGCCCTTGGAGCTTTCTATTACCAAAAGTCCTTTTTAGGGGCGGGTCCCTATAAAATAACCTCCATACAAAACCACTAGGTGGAGAGATGCATAACTATATTTTACTAATTTTATTTGCTGACATGGTCAACAAGAACCCCATTTGAATCAGGAAGGTGAAAAATAATTATTAGTTGCAAATAGCTACAAATGGGAAGTATGCATATGGAGATGTTTTTTGACAGCATGGAGGAGTATTCCTGTTTTTCTGAACTCATAAATAGGAGAATTTCAGATCATATGTAATTGCTAAAAGAGTAAACTAACTGGTATTGATATTATGTGGTCTTTAAAAACAGGACAATGTGGAATAGAAAGCAAGTTCAAGGACTGCATCAACCAGGTGTGCCAACATTTTTCACTTAAGGGAACTGGTGAAGCACTGAGAAAGCAGTTTGTATTTTGTCAAGCAAGAACATTAGATTCACAATGACTTCCATTGTATTTTCAGGACTAGGAATGCTGCAGTCTTTACAAAGTGTCCATCTGTCATCTAATGAAATATTACAGATTGAACAGAATGATTTTCACAACTGTTCGCAGCTAAAGAATATCTACTTACAAAATAACAAGATAACCAAAATTCATCCTGATGCCTTCAAGAATCTCAAAAAATTGCAGGTTGTAAAACCAGCATTATAATTTGTTCAGTAATAATGGTTTGCATTACTACTTGTTAATGATATATTAAGTATAGTTTATTTAGCAGTAAGACATTAATCCATGATCATCAGTATATGATTTTTAAATGTCTGAACAAAATCTCTTATCCCCATCCTATGACAACTATTTTACACCATAACTAGTTCATGAAATCACAAAATATGCAAATACTTGTACAACTTTAAGTGTGCCGGTTTTTAAAAGTAGACTTTTTATCTTATGAAATGACACTACTATTTATGTATTCATAGAATCATAGAAAAGTAGGTCTGGGAGAGACCTCAGGAGGTCATCTGACTGCCTGCTCACTCTGACCACTCCTCCCTAAACCACCCCATCCCATTCAAAGCTCCTTAAACCTTATGTGTATACACACCAACTTCAACGTAGTAGACTAATGATAACATAATAATTTAAGGAAAAGCATGTTACACAAAACTTTTATTTCAACTGAAAATAAGAACAAAGTCCTCTTCACACAGCAGCAGAAAGGGATCTCATTGTTGACACCAAGATGGACATGAGTCATCAATGTGATGACACGGTCAATAAAGCTAACCGCACTTTATCATGTATTAGCAGGTGCATGACAAACAGGTCCAGGGAGGTAATACTTCCCCTCTATGTGACATTAGTCAGGCCTCAGTTGGAGTGCTGCATCCAGTTTTGGACACCACACTTCAAGAGGGACATAGACAACCTCACAAGGGTTCAGAGGACAGCCATTCGTATGGTTAGGGGCCTGCAGGCAAAGCCCTACGAGGAGAGATTGAGGGTCCTGGATCTCTTCAGCCTCTGCAAGAGTAGGCTGAGAGGTGATCTTGTGGCTGCCTACAAATTCATTGGCCAGGGCAGCAAGGAATTGGAGATGCTCTGTTTACCAGGGCACCACTTGGAGTAACTAGGAACAATGGCCACACTGACAGAGAACAGATGTAGGTTAGATATCAGAAAGAACTTCTTTACAGTAAGGGTTGCCAGAATCTGGAATGGGTTTCCAAGGTAGGTGGTGCTCTCCCCTACCTTGGAGGTCTTTAAGAGGAAGCTAGACATGCACCTGGCTGGGGTTGTCTGACCCCAGCACTCTTTCCTGCCCAGGGCAGAGGGTTGGACTCAATAATCTGCTGAGGTCCCTTCCCACACAAAAATCTATAAATCTAATGGGATTTCTTGTACTTTAGCCCAAATGTGGCAGAATGTTCTACTTTGAGCGACTAGAGTCCACCAGGAGTCATATGGAGAACAAGATCTCCCAATTCAGGTTCCCTGAAAAATCTGTCATGTAGATTCTTCACAGGATCTGGCTTAGGTTACCAGGAGTCATGAAATGTGTGGTGCTTCTTCCTTAGTAAAGCCCTCTACAAGTAGAGAAGCTGGTGAAGACTCATTATAAAAGTACAAGCAATATGCATGGGCTTACTATCAACCAAAACACAGGTTAACATGGCTTTTACAACATACTATGTATGGATACACTTACCTTAGTGGCCAGACCATGTAGTTCCAGAATGCAATAAACATAACTCAAGTTATTTTTCCTGGTCACTATTGTTCATTAACAGAAAAAGGGATCAATAGACAAAATATGTCTATGACAGTATTTCTCAACTTTGTTAGACTCAGGGTACTCAAAAAAAGCCAGATCTCAGTTTTCATTAGTTTTACCAAGAATTCAGAAAGACACACAGTAGACTAGAATGTTTTAACACCATGGATTCCTATTTAAAATCTCTAGGTTTATCTTTGTTAAAATTGTGTGGCACCCCACAGAACCCTTGAAAGGATCCCAAGGCTCCCCAGGATCCACAGCACACTGGTTGAGAATCACTCGTCTGTGTTATGGACTGCTGATAGGAAGGGTCAGTTAGCCTCCATGAAGCTCTCTGCTCCATTGCTTCATGGACCCAATCTAACTCATTTAAAGGTAGTTCAGATATTTCTATGCTAAAGTATAGACATTACCCAAAGACAAATTTGCAAAGAAGAATAGGAGGAAATATAACAATAATTAAAATAACCAATTGGGACCCAAGATCTTTTATTTATATTTTCTACTCCCACAGGACCAAGATTTTTAAATTAACAAGATTTCAAATCAAAAAGTGGTAAATAGAGTTCAATAATAGAGTTTGTTTAATATAGTTTTGCCCTTACACTTTTACTTTTGGCTACTTAACATTCATGCTTCATTCCTCACCTCAGTTGATCATCTGTGTATACATATTGCAGAATTATCCTCCTCTAATATTAAACCACTGAAGGGGTGAAAATGATTTAATCAGGTAACAGAATGAGAGAATACTACTGAGGCAATGTTCTGGGTTGAAGGAAATAAAGTTACCTTTAGAAACAAAGACATGAACAGAGGAACAGGGAGGGTCCTGAGAGAACAGCTGTACTCTATAGTATTCACTTTTTCTCTTTCCCCCCTCATACGCTAAAGCAGACTTTAAAGTGAGTTAATGCTAATCCCATCACCTTTCCTTTTTGTGGAGAAGGGGTTTCAGAAGCAGGCTGAGTAACATGGCCCTGGACGTACACTGCTGAGGAGGCTGGTGGAGAACCAAAGAGTAAAAAAAAATAAAAGCATAGAGCATTTTCATGAATAAACAGTCTTTGACAGAGGCTCCTAGTCACCGACTACTAAGAGGAACACCATGGAGAGGACCCAATACACTATGCAGGAGGTCCACATAGTTTCATAGTTTCTAGGGTCGGAAGGGACC
>NW_017729033.1:69612667-69622505 GCF_001723915.1 Gavialis gangeticus | reverse complement strand
GAGGATGTGTATTCCTCCTTAATGTAGAGTGCCACGCCCCGACCTTTCCTCCACATATTATGATCAAATTTTGTGGAGAGAAACCTTTGCTCTTAATATATGAATTGGCATTTTCTGTACCTTTTAAATGATCAAATCAATCAGCAAAACTGTAGGGCAATTATATTTACAATATTAGGAATGCTTCCTTTCTCCTGCTTCCTTAAGTGTTTAGTATTCATATATTTAAGATGCCATTTGTTCTAATGATACAAAAGTTACATGCCATTCTTTTTTAGAGCTCTTTATAAATTAATTTTAAGCACTTTATTTCCAAATAGGTTCTTGATCTCAGCAACAACGTTATGACAACCATTCTACCAGAGATGTTCATAGAACTCAACATATTTCATCTTGAAGTGGATTTATCAAATAATCCCTGGATATGCAATTGCAGGCTGATGCATTTCAAACAATTCCTTAGTTTTATTTCTGCATCCTTGAGGAAAAAATTGAATATTTTATGCAGCGAACCTATCAGCAACCTGGGAAAACCTCTACTGTCTCTCACAAGTTTGGATTTAAACTGTGAAATGCTTGTGGATGATAATGTTTCACTAAAGAAAGCTATTATGGAAACAGGAGAGACATCTGTGCTACACTGTGGCGTGGATGAAACATGGGGTATGTAACACAATTGTGTATCCATCCACAGCTAAAATTCCTGCAAAATACATGCAGGATTAAAAAGGTTTCACACTAAATAATCTCAGGTGTATTTTATCACAATTTTTATGTTAATTCTTAAAGTTAGCTTTAAAATACTTTTATTTAAAAATGCTGCTAGATGAGGACATGAGAGAGGCTAATTTATAATGAAACAGTAGTCAGACAAGTAGCTAAGAACAACTAGTATATCAGAAATTGCTAGGTAGTTTGGAAGATGGAGAGAACAGAATAGGTCTATTAGAAACAATGGCTATTGGATACTGTTTCTGGGTAACTCAAAGAGAAATAAGATGGAACAAGTTGGTGTTTTATAATGAACAGTTGAAGGGAAAGGAGTTTTATTTTATCATTGTCACTACCCAAAGCCCTAAGCTCACAACTCACTCCATAAACAATTTCTCCTTGACCCACTACTAATATTAAACCCTCTGAATGTCAGTGACAAAATCCATGAGGCTAAGACTTTCCCTGCTTAGAGGAAAGGCTAAGACAGAGTCTGAATAAACAAGGAAATGCTGCTCTGGTCAGGAAGGCAAGGTAGCTGGGCACCAACAGACTAATGGGAAAGTAAAAAGCAGGTTTGAGGACCTTTCTTTTAGAATGGTTTACCTCCCAAATGAACAAATACGTTGAGATTTGCCAGCTAGTATCTAGTACCAGAATAAAAAACCGCGAGAAAGTTTCTCTCCAAATGCCCAAATACACTGAATTGTATCCAAAAATGAACAGAAAGTTCATACAGATTCTTGAGCCCATATGTAAATACAGTACCTGAAAGCTTTGCCATAAACTATGGGCAGCCATATAGTGCACTCAGAGAAGTTTCAATTGACTGTCAAATAGATACAGCTATAGATAAATATTTATCATGATACAGTAAGTCAGGTATTAGTGTAAATCAGGATGGCATTTGTGTAATTCCAAAAATTCTCCCAACAATTTTTTTTCTCATTTAAACTGTGGCAGTTTGGTACACGACAGTTCATAGCAGAAATGCAGATGAAGAGAATACCTTTTATAACCCACCAGCTTATTGGTAGATAAGTGTTTTAAAATGAAAAATTAGCACGTAAAATATTTAAAGAGATACCAGGCATGGGGTCCTTTTAAAATGGTTATGACAATCAAGACCATCAAGCAACAAGATTTATAGTTGTAGTCAACCTTTAATTCTTGACTATTTTCTATTCCATTTCAGGAAAAAAAGAAGTCTATTGGTGGACTCCTGGTGGCAGAATTTCCAAAGATAACTGGCTTCCTCATATTAAACAGAATGAAATGAACAATTTAGTTATATATAATGTTGGGAAATCTGCAGAAGGACTGTACGTGTGTATTTTCAACAAGACAAAAAAATATCTGATCTATGATGTGAAAGTGAAACAAAAGCTTTCACCATTCTTGGTTAGAAATATCAGAGATATCAATGCTGCTTTTAGACAAGGAAGAACAGAGCAAGACTTTACCTTGGCAGTCTGCCTCTCCGTGTTCATCACATTTGTTTGTGCATTTTGTCTTGGCGCTTTAAGCAGACCTTACATTAGCCCCTTGCGGAGACAAATATGCAGAAACAAAAGTTCAGCTTCAGAAAACACATATTGCAATCAACATTTTTCAGCTGAAACCCTGACAAGAGAGAATAACAAAACTGCACCAACCAAGGCATGGCACAATTCATCTTTTTTGACTGGAAGCTCCTCAGAAGATGTAGGCTCCTCTAGTTTGCATCACGCTGCACTTCATAACAGAGTACAGGAAGAAAGAAACCAAGACCAAAGCAGCAACAGTATCAAAATAAACAAACAAAAGATGTCTCCAAATAGTCAAGCAACTGATTCTGCTAGTGAAGCAGATATAGTTACTGATAATGAACACTTTTCTTTAAGATCAGACCATAAGAACAGCAAAAACACCAATCCAAGCCAATCTAGAAGCAGTGATATTTCATCACATGATAGGCTAAAATACTCAATTAATGGAGATTCATGTTTCACAGGAGGAAACTCTTTAGCCCAAATACACGTAAATGGACAGATACCTGGAAGCAGTGATGTAAACAAAAGCTCTGATCTGTTGCATTCTGAATTTGCAGCATCTATGCTGGATTCTCCTAGGCTGAGAGAAGTGACATCCCATACTGAATCACTAAGCATGCAACAGTTTAAGCCCCAAAACCATAACTATGATACAGTCCTTGAAATAAATGATAACATGAATGTATTTAGTGACAAGGAGGATTTTATTTTGCCCAACAGTTATAAGAATGATGTATATGAGAATTTTAACACCTGGCAAGTACAAGGAAACTCTTGTGCTAGCATACCAGAGTACGGATCTAATATTAAAACTACTAACGAAAACAATCCAGTTGATATCTATAGTGACAGCACCTCTACAGATGAAGGGTCTGAATTCACACTGAGTGACTGTAATTCTTTAGCAGAATGTGAATTTGAGCAAGCTGATATTGGCAATGATCACTTAACCAGTCAGCCAGGACTGGAAAAAGTTTACTTAAACAGTGGTACTGAGAAGTTCTCTACATTGCTAAGGAGTCCTAACATTAGCTCTGGATTTAAAGATGCAATGGAAGAACACAAAAATCAAACTAAAGAATGTTCTGAAACAGTTATTACTTCTGAATCAGGTACTGGTATGTCTGAAACAAATCCACTCACTCTTCAGCTCAATACATCTCAGGTTGATGAATCCAGCAGTCACATAATTTTGTCAGATTTAAACCCAGATGGTCTGCCAACTTATGAAACTCCTGATCTGTTCAAGTCAGAGTACGTTACCAGTCCACATTCAGCAACACAAAACATGAGTTCTAATTCATTCTGCAAATACAATACAAGTTTTGATAATGCAATTTTATCATTAAAATATTCTCCCAGATCTACTGCAGGTAAAGAGGACAGTATTTCTAATGCCACTGATTTGCAACTGGATCAATCTTCTGCTCTCACTTTGCAGTTTGACAAGCCTGATCAGAAAGATGAAACTGAAATTAATATGGAAGAAAACCAAGTAGCTCAGTGTTCTTCCCTGAAGAATTGCAGCAAAGACAATTTTACATTAAATATGGCAGATGTTAACGCACCTCACATGAGCAACAATTTTATGTTTACATGTGTGGATTTGGATTCAGACATGGTCGCTAAGAAAGTATTGTCACCACAGTCCAATTTAGCTGTTGATGAATTCTCTCTTCAGTCCCATTCTGAAAGCACACATGCGAAACCTGCTCCAAAGACTACTGACACACAGAACTTAGTGCAGCAGCAGCATATGAACATTTCTGAGACTTGTGCACAAAGAATGCAAAAGGGCTTTGATGAATACAAGGAAGAACAATTCTTGTCTGGAATAGATAAAGAAAATTCTGGCCCATACCAAACAGAACTGCCGTTGCATAGTAGCATGGCAGATTCAAGTCACATTAGCTCTTCTAAGACAACACACTCATTTTTTGATGGAGAAAGATGCTTACAACTGGATCAGGGAAGAGAGAATGACTGTTCCTCATCACATACCCAAAGCTTTTTAAAGGAAAATTTACAACACAGTTTATGTGAGGTCCCAAAGCATGCAAAAGGAGACACCATCTCTAAAAGAACTGATTCCAAGAAGAATGGAAATGAAGCTTCTTTGGCAGATTTGGAAAATCTACAGATGGCAGCAGATCTCCATAAGTCAAGTGAAAAACCTGACCAAGCAAATAAAACCAGTTTAGGTCAGGGTACTTTTTTTGTTAAGAAGAAAAGAGTATTTGATAGTTTTGCCAACGTTCTGGAAACCAGGAAAACAAAGGACTGCACAAATTGAGAAATGAATGTTAAATATCTATATAAAGACTTTGTAATATTTATAAAGGCATGTAATAGTTAATACAAATCTAATGTATTTAGATCAGGGTTGTCCAACTTGAGAGTAGCCAGGGTGACACATTCCACACCAGTCACAGGCCCTGAGCTACATGCTGTGGAAGCTGTATGCTGTGGGGTAGGGGTGTGCAAAACAGGCCGTATTTGATTTGGATTCGGTTTAAATTGGGGGCAGCGATTCGATTAATTGATTTAGATCACTGTCCCAATTCAATTCAGCTGAAGTTTTGGAGAATCAGCGATTTGGCCATAGACACAGCTTTAAATGTTTTTTCTATATACCTCAAGGTACCAGGCGCAGCTTGTGAATGCACCTCCCGGCTCAGCAACTGGCCACGGGGGGACCCCAGGTGCCCCCCCAGACCCAGGAGGCACCAATCACCGAGTCGGGAGTTGGGGGGAGGGATCCCCCCCCCCCATGCACTCCCTGGCAGACCCGGAAGTGGACCACAAGTGCTTCTGGTCCACTTCCAGGTTTGCTGCCAAGCATACCGGTGACCCCCCAGCGCTCCCGTGGGATGCTCCATCCGCCCCAGCATTCACAAGCTGCCTGGTACCACCTTGAGGTACGCAGAAAAAACATTTAAAGCTGTGTCTATGTCCGAATCTTTCCAAATCTCTCTAAATCGATTCAGAGGGTCGTAAATTCGATTCGGAGAGATTAAACCGTCTCCTGATTCGATTTGGATTCAGAGATCTGTCCGCCGAATTGGGCAGAATCCCCGCCGAATCGAATCAGCGACTGAAGCTTCACACAGCCCTACTGTGGGGGCTGCACAGACTCCCTGGCACATCTGTTGTGTGCAGTCCCTCTGCCACTGCTGTGTGAGTAGCATGAGCCCCAGTGGGCGACTCTCCACCCCCAATTGCTGCTACCACTGCACAGGTGAGCCCGAGTCACTCTCCCAAACTCCTTTGCTGATACAGTTGCATAGGCAGCATGCTTGCTGAACCTCCCATCATGCTGTCTGCCCAAAGACCCCAGCTATTGCTGCCACAGCTACATCCAGAGCAACAGAGGGGAGTGATAGCTGGGTGGGAGCCCACTGGCTGCATGTTAGCCCCTCATGGACCTCATCCAGCCTGCAGGCCACCAGTTGGATAGTCCTGATTTCCAGTTTGTAAGATGGAAGAGTACGATTCCCAGTTTACACATTGCTAAATATCAAATTACATACAGCAAAACAAACTACCACATGCCATGCTGTTGTAGCTAACTCCTCAGCAGTTACATGCCCTGAGTTCATATTCTAGAATCCAAGTTGAGAAATTATGTTAAACAAAAAAGATGAAAGTGGCCACACTATTTTTGATTTGTCAATGTGCTGTGCTATACCCTACATGTGCATTTACAATCACAGATATTTATTGCATTGTATTACTTGTTAAAAGCAAACAAAGTTAGAGTTGGATTTAGTGAATAAAATGCATTTGGTGGAATAACATTCTAGTTATTTTAAATGAATAACCCACTTAGTAACTGTGATAGATTCCATCTCTCAGCAATCCTGAAGTATTTTTCTATGCTTCACTCATAAATGTCTTGTTTATCATCATATTTTCTCGCATAGCCCATGCCCCTGTGTAAGATGCACACCTTGTTTTTGGAAGGTAGAATGAAGGAATAAATCTTTCCTTGAAAATACCAGTAAGTATGGTATTTTCATAAGGAAAAAGACAAACAGCTGTAGCGGGGGGAGAAGGAGCAAAAAGCCATGGATGTCATCAACATCAATGATCTCCTATTCAAATGGAAGCAACCAAACACAATGAGTTGACTGCAGCCATGGATCTAGTTTTCCCAGTGTGGATTTCAGGTTCACCAAAATTAATAAATCACCTAACAGGAGACTGGAAGTCACTCTGGAGGAGCCCCTTGTCAGAAGGGTTTAAAATTTTATAAATGGACAAGTTCTGTTGTGAGCTCTGACCTAGACCATAACATAACTTAATCTGAGGAGTACCAGACATGGAGTCTGTAACCTAGGAGCGAGTTAAAAAGCCTGATTTGGGAGTCAAGTGTCTGAATACAACTGACTCAGTAAGCTTAATAGGTTTGTGAAGCCCAAGGTTTAGGTCTCATATACCTGGCAAGGTGTCACTAGGGAAAGGGGCTCAACCAGGACTGTAACAAAAGATTTTTCTGCATTCTGCTGACATTTAGTTTTGTTTTATTCTGCAGGGTCCAAGAGGACAGGCCAAGAATGCTCAGGGTCCAGCCCTCCCTCCAGTTCCTTTCTCTAGACATGTCTGGTTACTTACTACTGCTTCTGTTTCTACTAGGGAGTTCTCCAATAAAGAGCTAATGCTACAGAGAAGCTCCACCAGCTCTATCCCTGTATGAAGTAGCAGAATTGCTCCTGTGCACCTTCAGAGCAGCTGGGAACCACAAACTGCACCAGCTGTGGGCCCCAGGCCACACACATTCAGATCCCCACCATTCTCTGTCCCTTCAACGCATAAACAACATGAGCCCTCACCATCACCACAAGTGCCCCAGTGCCACTGTTTTGCAGGCAAACCCCCACCACACTGCTGCCATGCAAGTGGAACAAACCCTCCTGCTGCTGCAACCATGCAAGGGAGTGCCTCCCCACCCCCAACCCAACCCAACCCAATCCTGCTGTTGCCACAGAAGCAGCAAAAGTACTCCCTGCCCCCAGGAGCTCCCACTGCACAGCAAGCCACCTCACATGCGAGCCCCCTCCCACAACTGCTGCCATATGAGCCCACCTCTCCCCCATTGCCCAGGCACCAACCTCCCAAGCCTCCTCCTGCCATGCTACCCTGCTCAGAGACCCCACCTGCTACTCCAGCAGCAGGAACAATGGGGGATTGGCAGCCCAGCAGGAGCCCACAAGCTGCACTTTAACCCCTTGTAGGCCAGATGGGACTTGAGGGCTGCCAGTTAGCTAGCCCTACTCTACAGAACAGGGGAAGTGGCTAATGCACAAAGTGCTGGGGAGAAAGGAAAAATGGGGAATTTACTTTCCTTTTATTCCACAGCTATTGGAGCTTAGTTTTTACTAGTAACAATTGTAAGGTAAGTGATGTGATTTAAAAAACGGACTTTCAAGCTGATTTTTTCCTGCCCCTAGCTTTTCCATGATAGAATGTCTTATAAAGTTATTCTTCTCCCTTACAGGATATGAATATTAATTAATGTATATGTCTACTACATTGAGATTTGTGGATAGAAAGCATTCTGTAAGAGGAAAGCACTGTTCAGTTGCCCTCATCTTTGTGAAGCAAGCAGTTTATAACATTTAACAAAGAGTAGGCTTGCTAGGAGGTCCCTGAAACTAAATTTAGATCATAGGAAAGTAGGGCTGGAAGGAACTTCAAAAGATCATCTACTCCACTCCCCTGCTCAAGGCAGGAGCCTCTCTGACTCAACTATCCCAGACAAGTATTTGTCTAACCTAAACCACTCTTGAAAATTTCTGGGGATGGGAACTCCACTTCTCTAGGTAGCCTCTTCCAATGCTTGGCTACCCTTAGAAAGTTCTTCCTAATCTCCAGCCAAAATGTACTCTGCTGCAGCCTCAGGCCATTGCTCCCAGTCTCTTCCCCTATTTCCATTCTTTTTATAATTACCCTTCAGCTATGTGAAGACTACTATAATAGCTCTCCTCTCCTCTAGATGTACCACACCTAGTTTTCAGCTTTTCCTCCTAAATCATGCTTTCCAGGACATAGTTTTGTTGCTCTGTACTGGATTCTTTCCAATCTGTCCACATTCTTTTTGAACTGGGGGCCCCAAAACCAGACCCAGTACTTCAGGTGAGGCTTCACCACTGCTGAACAGAAGAATCACTTCCCTTGATTTGTAAGCGACACCCATCTTAATACAACCCAGGATCCTGTTGGCCCTTTTTTGCAACAAGAGCATACTGTTAGCTCATCTCAGTTTATGGTTTACTGTAACCCCCAGGTCCTTTCTGTGCAGCACTGAAGCCTAGCCAGTCACTCCCCAGTCTGTATTTGTGCATGAGATAATTCTGTCCCAAGTCCTTGTTGAATTTCATCTGATTGATTGAAGACAACTTCTCCAGTCAATCCAGGTCATTTTGGATCCTAGTCCTAGCATCCAGAGTATCTGTAACTCCACCCAACTTAGTATCACTTGCACATTTGCTAAGCATCCATCAATGCCATCAGTCAAATCATTATTGAAGATGTCAAACAATATTGGGCCTTGGATAGACCCCTGGGGAACTCCACTTGATGAGAGGAGGGAGGGAAAAGAAAGGACACAACACAATAGGTTAAGAACATCTGTGATAGTTTTCCCTAAAATACTTGTAGTTGCACAAGTTGAGCTAAACATTCAGGGATAAACTCAGTGCTATGATGAAAAAATAGTAAAAAGAAAAAAATACTTATTGTTGGATTAATGTAAAAAAGATAGACTCTACTTTAGCCAAAAGCAAAGCCGAACTGCTGACCCAGAAGACTTAGTTTTGTTGGAAGATTAAGCTGGGAGAAAAACAGCTGCGGATGGTCCCAATCAGATGACTTTTATTACTACCATCAATCAGGATGGACAGGTGTCACTATATCTGATAAAGATTTAGACAGCTTAACTGGATGTGGAACAGGATGAGGTCACTTCCCACTTTAGACAAATACCTCTGTTAGCCCCATCAGCTCCTCTTAACCTATATGAATTCTTCTACACTTCTAAGGTAACTGAATAATGAAATGGAAATGCTTTTAAAGAGACAGTTAGATAGTCATTTGTTCTTTATTTCACTCCTGTATTTATCAATCTGGGTCTCTGTGGACATGGCCACTAGCAATTTATGCCAATTATTGTAGCAGTTTAGCCATGTTGTTTTGAACTTAGGATCATAGGAAAGTAAGTTCTCTTCCAGCCCTACAAGGTTATCTGGTCCAGGCCCCTCTTCAAAACAAGATCATCCCTGACTCAACCATCCCAGTCAAGTATCTGCCTACCCAGCTCTGGAAAATTTCCAGATGGCAATTCCACAACTTCTCTAGGTAACTTGTTCAATGCTAGACTCCCCTTATAGTCAGCAAGGTTTCATAGTTTCTAGGGTCGGAAGGGACCTTAGCAGATCATCTAGTCCGACCCCCTACCATGGCAGGAAAGAGTACTGGGGTCAAACAACCCCAGCAAGGTGTTCATCTAACCTCCTCTTAAAAACCCCCAGGGTAGGAGCCTGCACCACCTCTCTTGGAAGTTGGTTCCAGACCCTAGCCGCCCTGACCATGAAATA
>NW_017729033.1:69601616-69612117 GCF_001723915.1 Gavialis gangeticus | reverse complement strand
TTACCCCCTATGTATTTAAAAAAGGACTTCTTATTGTCCTTAATCTGGGAAGCTAGTCCCAGTTCCATCTCTGCCTTGGCCTTCCTAACTACCCCCCTACATCCCTGAGCAACTGCAGAATAGCCCTCCCTGGTGATGACCCCTTCTTTCCAATGGGTGTAAGCCTCCTTTTTAGCAAAGAGACATTCCTGGATGCTTTTGGTGAGCCATGGAGGCTTGTGTGCTCTCCTGCTCCCTTTCATCCTCCTTGGGATTACCTTCCTTTGGGCTTGGAGGATCGTCTCCTTAAGAAGCGACCACTGTCCTTGGACACCTGGCTCCCCTCCCCTCCAGGACCTCAGCGCTTCTCCAACTATCCTCCTTAGCTCGTTGAAGTTTGCCCTCTTAAAATCTAGGGCCGCTGCCTTACTGCATGCCTTTGCCACCTTGTGCTGGTTGCTGAATTCCAGCAGGCGATGATCGCTGTCGCCCAGGTGGTCGAGCACCCGCAGTGCCCTAATCTCAATTAAGTTCTCCCAATCTACAATCTAAATTTCCTCTGCTGCAGCTTGAAGCCATTGCCCCTAGTCCTGTCCCCTACAACTACCATCTCCATCTTCTTTACAGTCGCCCTTCAAGTATTTGGAGACTGTTATCAAATCTTGCCTCAGTCTTCTCCCCTTCAGACTAAATAACCCTAGCTCTTTCAGCCTTTCTTCATAACTCATGTTTCCCAAGCTACTTTTGTCCCTCTCTGCTGGGCTCCTAATCTAATCCACATCTTTCGTTAAGTGGGGTACCCAAACTAGACACAGTTCTCCAGATTAGGCCTCAAGTACCAAATAAAGTAGAAGAATCATTTTCCTTGATTTGCAGATGCTCCTGTTAAAGCAACCCAGTGCATCAGGAGTGTCAAACATATGGCTCCCAGGCCATAACCAGCTGAGAGCGCCATTCCACCTCGCTCACTGCTCTACTGGAATATGGGAGCATGGCCTGCCACAGAATTCTGTTTCTGGGCCACACAGACACAGCTGTTGTCTCTTCAAGGGTTAGCAAGGGCTGTGCTGACACAGCCCTCCTTGCCCTGCTGCTGCCAAACCCATGCCACTCCAGCCTGGGAGGAACAGCACCACTAGAAATTATTCCAGGAGAGAGTCTGCAACCATCCCCCTGCTCTTTGCACATTCCCCAGACCAGGGTGACTCCGGTTTGGGGAAACCATAGGCTGCTCTCCAATCCTCCCATTCCCAGGGGACTGGAGCAGCAAGTCAAAGCCCCCCCCCCGCTTCTCACACCAAGGATTCCAGTCCAAGAGGCAGGCAGGAGCTTGCACCACTGCTTCCTCTCAGCTGAGAAAACAGGCCTACAAAAAAATCCTCATCTAACTCCATGGGACTCCAGTGCAAGAAGCAGGCAGGGGCTTTGTCCCACCATCCTAGGGAGAACCTCCCTCAGCCTTCCAGTTTATAGCCCAGCTGGCTTTCGCATGCCCTGCCCCCGAGCTGAGTAGCAGGGACAGTGATTAAAAAGCCAGTGGAGACAGGAGTGGTGTTTGAGGAAAGCCTCCCTAAGCCCAGCTCCACCAGCTTTTAAATTGCTGCCCCCACTGCCCACCTGAGTGGTGAAAGAGAGAGAAGAGGCAAGAAGAAGCAGGCAGGAAGCAGCAACCAAATGGAGGGAGTACTGAAGCCCCTACCCACTTCTTACATTGGGAACTCTGTTGTGAGAAGCAAACAGAGAGCAGCTGGCTACCCCTCCAGTTCCTGTTTACGGGACTGATGGAAACAACTGGTGACCCCAGTCTTGGGAAAGCAGAGGAGCTCTTCCCCCAGCTCCACACCTACTGGTTCCCGGGAGTTAAGCTGGAAGAAAGTGTGCAGGTGTTCAGTCTCCAGGAGAATCTTCCAGGACCAACTTCTACCTGGTTTTGTCAGGTTATTTTTCTCCCATAGTAGCCATTTCTGCTCCAGGAGAAAAAGATTTAATGTCTACAAACTAGGTTTCTACCAGGAGAAATATTCTCCCAATTTCTGGAGAAATTAATATTCTCCCAATTTCTGGGCCACTGACAACCCAGAGAAGACAAGCCCTTTGATGCTTTTCAGAGTCAATTTCTCCAGTGAAATAATTTATACCTTTACAGGATTATAACAACAAACATTCCTCATTTGCATGAAAATATATTTACAAAAAGCAGATGCCTTCCCCCCCACCCCAGAATAAGCAGTTTCCCACTATCCAAAATTATTCTCTTCAATTACCAAGCCAATTCTGCTCCACCCCTTTGCCACCAAGTACACTAATCACTAGTCCACTTCTTTGTTGCCAATCTTGTTGTCCTAAATCCACCAACACTTTTTTGTCTACACCACTCATTGTTTTCCCACAAGCCACAAGTGATGTCCCTGACAGTTATGTATTCTCCCTTCATATAATCATCATTGACCTTTTCCTCATGCTGTCACAGATAACAATTTCTCTTTGTGCTTTGTTTTGGTTTTCAGGATGCTGTTCTCATCTCTCCACATACTAATGTTGTTAAAGTACCCCAGTTCTCATAGCCCACAGCACCCAGGTGAGTCATGTGGCTAGCATCACATCCAGCCACCTCTGACATCCTAGTGTGAATGACCAAGTACCAATATTGAGCCAGGCTGGCTGTGGGCTACCTCCAACAAATCCAAACTCAATCCTGGGGAACTATAATCCTCATCTACCGTTGCTCTCAATCACTCAGCCAGTATCTATTAATCTTTTCCCCCTCTCATGGTTGCTTCTCTTAGAATTCTGTTCCTCATCCTCTACTTTGTCCCTTTAAATTTTATTCAGGTGATTTAATCTGTTCTCTGAACAACAACTATATCATCTTTATCTGAATGAGCAAAACACCTGTTTCTGTCCCAAGTGTCTCTGTTCAGTCTCAACCAACTTCCAGTCCCTAATAACACTCCCATTAAGCTCAATTTGGTAGTATCTGAAGTTTTCTTTCTGCTTAAAAATAATTCTTTGTCCCACGCTTCAGAAGCCTTTGCTTATGAAATCTATGCAGTCCTCTTTCACCCACTCTCTCCAAATCAAGCAGTTCCCAAATGCAAGTGATCCTTCTATGCTAATCCATCTCCTCCTCTCTCCATTGACCATATCCTGACCCAGTTATAACAGCCCTCTTTCCTCACACATTCAAATTACTACACCTAAAATTATTTCTTTTTCTACCTTCCCTGATCATGTGAGCTTCAGGTTCCCTTTTAGTTCCCTTCCCTGGCTCTTACTTGCCTTACTTACCAAACTACTTTTCCTCCAAGGTCCTGAACACTGTCCTTTCCTGTGGCTTAAATCCCACCCCAACCATTTTATTCAATTTAAACTTTTCTTTATTTTTCCCATGCATCTTCCCTTAATACTTGTGTTCTTTTGTACTACCCAAATTGATTAAAATGAACTCCCTTCCAATATAAGCAAAACCTCTTCCGACTAGCTTATATTAAAACTTTTCACCATGACCAATGTTTAAGTTATCTCCCAAATAATTGTATAAAAGTGGCTCTGTATCTGTATAATCAGTATAACAAAAGCAGTATAATTTATGATTAGATAAATCTTAGGCTGCCGTACGCTGTTGATGTTGGATAAATACATTTTCCAACAAACAGGCTCCATGAATTCTTGAACTGCTGTATGGATTCTTGACTGAAGACTTATCCAGGAGAACACTGAGGAGGTTTCTCTTGGTCAGCTGCAACATCACTTCCATTTTAGATTATTATTCCAGATGCTCCCTTTTCCAGACTTATTCTCTGGAACACGTTTTAACAGTTTAAAATTAATTCTGTAAGAGTGACAGGAACAATATTTCATATAATACTAAAAAAGAACAGACCTCTAAGAGTTGTCTTAAATATTCTTTGTTCTCTCTGAATTGTTTTAGGTCTCTCTCCCTAACCCAAAAATAGATTTGCAATTCAACCACAATAGTGAAAAAAGACTTTAAAAAAATAATAATAATAAAAAATCACAGGCTCACATAAACATAGATGGTGTACTCATATTTCTGTCATTTAAAACCTATCAAAATACATCATTCAGTTAGGATTCTTGGACTCCATACTGCTAGAAATTTTAAATTATTTTTTCCTACCTGTTTTTCATAATGTAAATTGAGTGGCTTACTACACGCCAAACATTTTACTTTAGAAGTTGTTCCTTTCAAAACGAGATAAAATGTAGCTATTTGAGGTTTCCCACACTGCCTCAAATAAAATATTATTTACATTTATGAGGACTAGATCTACCCTTTTTTCAACACGATGATGAAATTATTCAGAGAAATGCCATAAATAGTGTATATTTAAAGAGGGGTGAACAGTTTATAAAGATGCTCATTGTCCAGTTCCACTTGAAGAGATATATTTGGAGAACTTCTCTGCAAAAAGAAAACTTCTAATTACAATATATACACACCCCATTGTGAAGCATAAAGCATTTCCTAACAAATTTTAATAATGGCTATCCTTCATATTAAGAGAGTAAAAAGCACAAGATTGTACAAATGCCCCTTAGCACAATACATTAGGATTTGCTGCACAGAAGTTCTGCAGTACTACAAAAGTAGTCAAAACATTAAAGTTTAACACAAATGTAAATAGCTAAAAAAACCAAAACCTAACTTGGATTATATAGGCAAGTTCAACTATAACTAGTATTTTAAAAAGAACTAAGTCTCTTCTAAACAAGGTCAGTTCTGGGCCAGTACTTTGCACAGCAAGTTCAGAAGAAAGTCTGTTTTTGAACTGAGAGCCACAGAAAAAGTCAGGTTCTGAAACCAACACAAATACTGTTTATTTGTGGGATGCATTAACTCCAGCATAACCTAAAAAAGCCAACGAGCTGAACTCAGGTTAAGTGGCATAACAGTACTTTAGTCAGGCTGCGAGTCACAGGACTGTAGCACGCCACATGTATGTAATATGCAAATACCTAAGAGCATTCACAGTTGTAGGTTAACTGTTGTCCCCGTAACAGCAGTGTTGGTAAAAACTATTTTGCAACAACACACGAACGGACAACCCCCTCCCCCCCACACACACAACCCCCCACCCTCAAATTTTGATCTGAATTACAGACAACCAATGGTTGTGTTGGTAAATGAATTGTATACACTTATACAACAATATGAAAGGATAAAATATAAGGCTTACAAGAGGTATTTCTAGCAGGTATATTAAATCAGGGGCACAAGCTAACCTTTAAAGTTCTCATACTTAAGTTTCTTAAAATACTCTTGAAACAAATACGTTAAACATGTGACGAAAGGTCAACAGAAATCTGTAAAAGCCCCAGCAAAACTAAGATACACCTCCACCCATCCAAAATATGTCTGAAGAACATTAGATCAGCAGCCCCATTTGATTGTGCATTAGCATTTTTGAGGAAATAATGAAACACTTGAGCTTGTGATACAATAGTAAAAATCTGTGGTTAATTGTTTGTTTAGACTCACAATGGGAGCTGCTACAAAAACTTATTCTTAATCAATTCTCATTGCTTACACTGTATTTTTATTTGTAATAGACTTGCTTTAAAATGGACAATAAAGGTAATACTCAGGAATAAACAGCACATCCCCATCTATTAGTGTAGGATTGTTCTACTCTATCTGGCAGCAGAAAGAATTGGTATAAGTATGACCTAACAGTGTTCTCCTGAAACTAACATTCCTTATTCTTAATCTATTAAATAAGGAACTTTAACAATGCCTATCATTAATCAAACTTAAATATTTTTGTGATACGAATCAATATAGTACCAGAACACTAATTTCCTCTCTTCACTTGCCACAGTTACACATAGGTCATTAAATCTTCACTATAGGGACAAGTATTTTACACCAGAAGTATGTGCGAAGAATTTAAGATATGCTCCTGACTATTCTGTGTCTTTGATTTAACTTTTGGCCAAAAAATTGGTATATTTTCTTCATTTTCTATTAAAGAACAAGGGGTATGACAATGTGCTATTTTTTCTTAAAGGAAACTATGTACTTAATAGAAGGCAAAGTGAACAATTTTAAAAAGTTGTCATTTAATGTAAAAAGTTGTTCCACTAAGATGCATTCAGCCTTGAAGTCCTCTATTTATCCACAGACCAACTACAAGAAAGGCAGCAGAATGGCAAGCTGGGTTAATGAGCTGGGAAATTCATTCAGTGTCAAGTCATTCAGCTTTGGGTTTCTACAATGTAAATGCCAATAAAGGTGCTAATTATCTGCAAGTATGTTAGCAGTTTGCTTTATGACACCTGCATATTAGAAACTTGCTGAGGACCAAAAATACAAATTTCATCTCTTCAACTGAAAGGATAGGCAATTCCAGTCATCATTAATATGGTCCATATTTAAACCAACTTCCCCCTCCTTGCTCCCCCTCCTAATAAATAGTTTTTAAATTAAATTTTAGATTCTGTTAAACAGTACAATCTGCAAAAGAACAGCAGGGTGTGATCTAAACACACAGATTTCTGTTGACCCTATTTTGCCAGATATCTATCGCATTACTGAGTTTCTTTGGCTCTTGCCTCCATTATTGGAAGCCAGGTTATCTGCAACATGCAAAACTTTTTCTGCCACAAATCTTGCATTTTAGCATTAATTGTGCCACCCTTGCTAAAAGCTTGCCTGAAATTGTAACTAGCTTAGTATTTATGAACACTTACAGTATTTCACTTGTTTCTAGCAACCATGATACAGCCTCTTTTCAAGCAATATTGCTTCCAAGTTATTTTAGCGAACTAAACCAGTAGCTCCACAGATGTTTTCTCTATAGCTATACCTGTAGTAACATACACATTTACATTAGAAATCTTATTAAAAGCAGGTGTTTTAATAAGAGGCTTATTGTAAACAAATGCCATACTCCATTTAATTATCATCATGTGCAAACTAGCATCAAATATGGAATTCATATTATGTGTTAGCATACAAACAAGTATGCTATGTATGCTTTGTCATTATGAAACCTTTGAGAGTCCTATTTGTTTTTATCCCCTGGCAACCTAAACATGACTTTGGTGGGAAAAGGCAGTATTTTCATCTTACCATGATGTGATTTTAGATTTTGTATATGCACATATACTTTTAAATATATACATGACTTTTGTCTTTGGTGGTTGAATTCGTAAAAAAAACAGTTTTAAACACAAACCAATTACAAATAGCAAAAGACCTTAGACTTTCTGGTCCAGCAGAGCAGCTTGGTGTGCTTTTGATTAATTAGGCGTCATCCCAAAGTTCTGTCTTTGACACAATCAGGAGTTTTGTCAGTGATTTCAATAACAGCAGAACTGGACCTTTAGTACAGCTGGAAGTTTGGGATATTTTAACTGATCCTTATGGGCCAACATTTAATAGCACCAGATACTTCAACAACCTGTTTTTTAAATCAACATTGACATTACTTTACGAAGAAAGGTAAGGCAAAGACAACGTGACAGAAGTAGAGAACTTTAGACACCACTCCATTCACTCATCTCCCCAAAGCAATGGCTATCACCTTCTTATGTAAATAATCAAATGAGTGAAAAAGGAAGGAGCCCGTAAAAAACGAATTACATAGTTAACTCTTAAATGCTGGTGTTTAATGTGCCCATTGCCTGCAATGGACATTCTGTCAGGAAAATCCAAACCCAGCATGAAAAAAGTAGTAACTTTTCGTTATTTAGTGTAATTTTTAATTATTCAGTCACACAAATTTATAGCATGGGAAAAACTAACTGAAATTACAAACAAAAATCCAAGCCTAGGTTACCTGTTGGTTAGGGATTATAGGTCTTAACTCCCCCACCACTAATTTTAGATAAAAGTTTAAATTTCTCTTTATGGCAACACAGTCCAAACAACCTTGGTAAAATCAAAACAAAAGAAATATGCCAAAGGCAATTTACAAAAGTCTAAAACCCATTTTTCAAAGGTACTTTAATTTGCTCACTTGTACCTACTATAATCAAACTACTGCAATTTTAACATTAAAATGCCCATACTTTCTTCGCCAAGTGGAAATCATCTCTGGCATGTACAACTATTACAGTTTTAATAATTTTTAAAAGACACCAATACTTTTCCCCTATTAAAGAAAAGTGATGTTTGGCATGTACCTGCAAAGTAAGTTTTAATGAAGCTTCTCTCAGAAACTGGCATCTTAAACAGTAACATTAAAACTTGCAATAGTTCCTTGTGGTAATTACGTCCAAACAGTCTGTAATTTTTTTTTTTTGAAATGCTACATTTGAGACCAAATGAAAAAAAAAGATAAAATAAAAGTTACATATTCATTGAAGGTGACTAGAAATATGCCACAAAATTATTTTTACAATACATTTCTGCAGAAATAATCCCTAGGTGAAGCATTTTTATACACATATACAAAATTTAGACAGCAATATACACATAATCACAGTGAGGACGCTGGCAAGTTCACCAATTTGTAGTGTAAATACAAAATGCAAAGCAGCTTTCAAAGAGAACAATGCTACACAGCAAGCAGAGCTGGCCTGTTAAATAGCAAACACCGAAAGTTCCCTGCAAAAGGGATACAGTGCAAGAAAAGCAGCATGCACTTTGATACAAACAGCAGTTTATGGCTAATGGTTGACAAAACTGTGGTAACAGTGACTCTTGAGCAGCTCTGCATAGTTAAATTCCTATGTCATCTGTTTTCCTTTATACCACTCCACAAATTCATCCAACAACACTGGCCCTGTAGAGAGATATCAAATTATTACATTTCATTACATTTTTTCTCATCTTGAAAAATGAATTGAAGAATTAGGGTCATATGGAGAAAACGAGAGGGAATTAAGAATACTTCTAAAGAAATAATACTTACAGGCCCCATCTTCATCATAATTACTGAGGTCAAGATTAATTGTTCTGCTGAATTCTAGAACATTGCACCATTGGTCCTTGTTGATAACTTTGTATTTTGATTGCTGCTTGAGACAAGAAGCATAAATTATAAAAGGGACCCTGGTTTTCTCTGATAAAAAAAATTGCAAATTCTCTGGTAAGACCCCCAAAATTCACGATAAAAATCAAACACCATTACACACACACACACACACACGTATATACACATACATATACATATATATAGTGTGTGCGCGCACATGCGCGTGTGTGTATAGATACATAGATATATATATATGGAGATATAGATATAGAACAAAATGTTTTATTGATATGTTTACAATTTTAAAGCAATTTCAAATCTACCAGTGCCTCAATCACTATAATGAATTCTACATAGCTATAAATTTGGTATTAAATTTTGATTTTTTTATCATGGCAAATCAGAGTTCCCCCTACTCCCTTAGCTCACAGAACACAGGTCCAGGCTCCTCATTCCCAAACCACAGCCCTCCAACCCTGCTGGTGCCCCTCACTCCCAACCACAGCCCCCTGGGCCCTTCTGGTGCCCCTCACCCCCCCCCCCCCAAGGCCCTGCTGGTGCCTCTCACTGTCCGCCAATAGCCCCCTGCCTTGCTGGTGCCCCTGACTCCCCAACCACAGCCCCCTGGGCCCTTCTGGTGCCCCTCACCCCCCCCCCCCCAAGGCCCTGCTGGTGCCTCTCACTGTCCCCCAATAGCCCCCTGCCTTGCTGGTGCCCCTCACTCCCCAACCACAGCCCCCCTGATCCTGCTGGTGCCCTCACACCCTGCCCCACTCCACAATCCCCTGGACCCGCTGGTGCCCCTCACTCCACGTCCACAGCCCCCTACCCCTCCTCCCCCAACCCTGTCAGAGGGGGCCCCTAGCTGCCAGGGCTACAGGGTCAGGGTCCACAGCCCCTACTCCCTGCAGCAGCACCCAACCCCCGGCTGCCACCTGCATGACGCAGCAGCTGCTGCAGCGTAGCGGAGCATGGAGCCTGGCTCCCTCCTGCCAGAGGCAGCACAGCTAGAGCAGAACCCATGCGGGGGGTGGGGGCAGGTGCAAGCTGCCCGCTGTGGGTTCGGGCAGGTGGGGCTGGCTCCCCTCTGCTGAGTGCACTCCCAGGGACAGGGCAGAGGGAACCCGTGCCCCCCAGATCTATGCGTGGGTCAGGGGTGGGCTGCCCACTGCTAGCTGGGGCTCCCTGCCTTGCTGCCCTCCCCCAGGAACTCTGCAGCCCAGCGGGTGAGGCCCAATGCGGCAGGGCAGAGTGGATCTGGGCAGGGAAGCTCAGTGCCACTGCGAGCTCTGCACTGCCCTGGTGAGAAACCACCCTTCAGCAGCGAGGGGCACAACTGCACGCCGCCACCCCTGCTGCTGCCAGGTGGGCACGGGATGCCTTGCAGGGTGATACAGAGCTTGCAGCAGCAAGGAGCTTCCCCACCTGGCCCCACTCTGCCCTGCAGCACTAGGTCCCACTCACTGGGCTGCAGAGGCCCTGGGAGAGGGCAGCAGGGCAGGGAGGCTGAGCCTGCCCCCATCCCACATACAGAACTCTGCGCCCCCCCCACCGCAGGTTTCTCTCTGCGCCCCCCC
>NW_017729033.1:69579513-69601519 GCF_001723915.1 Gavialis gangeticus | reverse complement strand
GTGAGTGTAGCAGTGGAGAACAAGCCCCACCCCCACCTCGCAGATGAGCCGCCCATGGCCCCATCCCACTCCCCGCCAGGGCCCTGCAGCCGTGCATTCTGGCCCTGGGCCCCAAGCCTCAGGCACTGCCTAGCTGGGCAGCAGCCCCAGCCCTGCCCAACTTCCTCCCTCATTATGGAGGTAGGCCTCAATCCCCTGCCACTCCCACCATACTTACCTGTGGGAGTTGCCCTTTAGGCTGCCTGGCAGCCATGTGCATATACATGCACATGGCACCCCTTGCCTGACCACCCTCCTCTCACGCTGCCCAGCCCCTTGCAGGCTGGAACTCTGCCAGCCTGCAGAGAGCTCTTTGCAAAAGTGCAAAATCTGTGTGTTTCTCCATTAAAATGAAAAATCCGCATTTCTCTCAGGTAAAAGGGGAAATCCGCAGTTTTTTCCATATTCCGATGGGGAACAAAACCTGGATCCCTGGCTATGCAACAAACTATGAAACAATTTAAGACTTAATACAATTCAAAATATGATAACGAACCCTGGATGAAGTTTAGGTTCACAGGAATCAAAACAGGAGTTAAATAAGCAACATTGAGCATAACTGAGCATAATATGTTTCTGTAATTATAAAGGATTTTGTAAAACCAAAGAAACAAAACAATGAAATTTCTCATATTTACTTGATTATAAGACAGGGTGTCATCACCCCTCCCCCCAATTCATCATGGGAGAAACAAAGCCTTGTCTTAGAATTACACTTCACAACTGAGAGCTGTGAGAAAACTGCGCAGGAGCCCAGCTCCCAATTTCTCCTTCCCTGCCCTGCTCCTTTCTCCCCTACTCCTGCCATGGGGAGACAGCAGAAGGGAAAGGGGAAAGGAAGCAGGGCAGGAAAAACCTGTGGGGTGCCAAGCAGGGTTCTCAGCACAGCTGCTTCCTACAGTGTGGGCAGGAGCAACTCTGCAGCTCCCCCTGTACCATGATCAGCAAGGAAAGCAGCTGGGGGAGGAAGTAAATGGTAAGGTGGTAGTCACCAGGAGGGCAAGTGATATGGGGCAGGATGCTGGCTCCCCTACTCTGGCTTTTCCCATGCCTGCCCCTGCTTTCCCTGCCTCCTACTCCTTTCATCTGCTTTCCCCACCCCCACCCACCCCCTTGCTTCTGCTTTTCCCACTGCGTGCCCCACTGCTGCTGGTTCTTGATGCAGCAGTGGGGGGAACAAATTTAAGATGACCCCCCCAATAATTAGATCCCAGATGTGGAAATTTATAACAAAAATTCAAAGTTACCTTAGCATTGAGTAAATATGGTAAGAAACAACGAAAGAGCCACTCTGAACTCTATCCCATTTTAAATAAACCTCAGCAGCAAATGGCTTTTTAGGGACTGGATGTCAGATGCAGATGTAGTGCAAGGACCTGGGTATTGCACTTCAATGTTATGAAATTAACATTTAAAATTTGAATAGAAATCCTTTTATCTCAATCATTCATTGATGGCTGTCATTTCAATATTTAAATATTTCAAGATTAAAAAAATAAAAATTAGAATGTTTCAAACTTTGCATCATACCTCTAGAAACTGATGGAATACTGGAAAAAGAGGCCATGTTTTTCCTAACAGAAGCCCCAACATGCACTTGGCAGTATTTATGTCTAGGCTGCGCTGGTCCTTCTCCTATCAGATGGAAAGCAGACAAAGTAACAATGTAATCTCTGTATTTTTCATTAGCACCATACAGCTAAATCATCAGTTAATTCTTAGCACATTATAAAAAAGTAAGGACAAATAGTAGAATTGTTCTGTTAAGACTGTTAAGGTTTTCACCAATTAAAGGTAATGAGGTTTACTGTTGAAAACTGTAGTTACTGACCAGGCTACAGAAAGGTACTTTCCATACTAACTGTAGTTTTTAAAGGTTCTCGCCTGTAGACACAGAATACAATTTTAGGATGCAACCTAAAATCTTTCTGGAAGGCAGTGGTTCTTCATTTTCTATTCATGTTCTACCTATGTCTTTCTGCGAACATTGCTATGTGAACCGTCAGAAAGGGATCTTGAGCCATAAGGAACATCACATCTGTGTTCAGGTGATCCACAAGGTAATTTGTCCTGTATGATGATTAAATTATGCCCAGATTCAGTGAGCTATCAAGCAAACACAAGGAACACATGCAGTGAGAGGCAGTACATGGAGACTGTCCTACAGAACTCAGGTTTTCATTCCAGATGCAACAGTAATGTTAGCTTGGGGTAGTTACTTTTGAAATGGAAAACAATGCCTTTGTGTGTCATCTGTAACTGTAAGATTCATTACTGTTAATAAAGGAGTTAGTGAGGTACAAATTCACAAGAAAGGCAAAATGCAGAACTTTATGTATTTAAATTTCTGTAAAAATATACACAAATTATATTAAATCAGGCCATTTTATATCTTACGTTTGCTTTCCATTTTAGTGTGTGTGTATTCAAGTGAAACATTGTTAAATTCAAACACTCAGAAACTGGGAGGTAAAATCCCCTCAATTAAATTACTGCAATGACCTACCAATACTGAATATTAAAGAAGTTGCATAAGACAGTGCCAAGAGGGACTCAAATTATGTTCCACGGCATAGGCAGGTGTTCATTTGAAGTGCTAAAAATTTCAGGAAAATTTGCAGGTCCACAAAAGCACAGTGTCAAAAGCAGGTACAGCTAATCAAGCGCCTGTATGCAGTGATCCCAGCATGCTTTGCATGGGCCTCCATTTCCAGAGGAAAGCCCTAACTTGCTGGCTGCCCAGGGACTGGGAGCACACAGCCACAGCATGCCTGGTCAGTTTCCACTGGCAAAGGCTCATCAATTTCACTTGCAGCTTGCAACAAATCCTGTCTGCCCACCCACCTTTCAGCTCCTGATCCAGCAGTGGCACCAGGTCCAGTGCAAGCCATAGTCCTTGGCAAAAAGTCAAAGCCTGCCACTGCTTCTTCATACAGCTTGTTCAACTGCTGTTTACACAGGACAACAGCCATGTAGCCAAGCCCTCAATTATGTCCACACAGTCTCCCGTTTGCCAACCAGTTTGGTGTAGGCAAGTCCACAGTAAGAAAGGCAGTGCAGGAGGTATTACTGGCTAACAAGCAGATGCTGACAGCGTACTTCACCCACCTCATTAACCCAATAGTGGTTGGCAGCAGGAGGGTTCTGATGACTTAGTAGATGCTTCCCCAGCCAAGCATGCCAAGCTCATCTGCTGCAGCAACCCCTCAGGCTCCCAGGACTTGCACCGTGCCAGGCCCTGGGCCTCGACTGACTGCAGAGTGCTGCACAAAGCATGCACACATCTGGCCCTTGGTTGGCACTGCACTACAGGGCTCTGAAGTTCCCTTTGCTTTAGGAAAGGGGCTGATCAGTCTCCCTTTTGACACAGATATGGCATTTACTAATTGTAAAAGCTGAGCACAGACTCTGACATACCCACACATGAGTGCAACCACCTACAATTTCTTGCTGTGTGCCCTCGCTTAGCTTGTTAATAATGTCAGAAATGCTGACACAACAGGAACAGATATTTCTACAAGGCAGGAGGATCTGGGAGGTGGATTTCTGAGGTGTTTTTTGGCATATTCACAAAAACAGGACACCAAGCAGCAAGTCCATGTGGCAATCTGCAAATTGGCTCTGCCTCCTTGAGGCAGTAAAATTTGACATGACAGACAGAGTCCCTGGAGCCATGGGAGGGTGGAGGCAAGGAATAAAGCCTCCTGGGATGCTGGAGGACTGAGCCATACCCTGTGACACTATGCATAACTATATAGAAATTACACCTGGTGCTAGAATACTTAGTATTGGTAAGTTACTGTTGGAAAGAGCTAACATTTTGTTGCAATATCACCTTTTTTTCTGTGACACTTAAATGGTTATATGCTTGCCTTTTTCCTGTGCTAAAAGTTGGATTTCTCACCACTTACATAATGCATGCCCATGGCTTCAGCCAGAGCCGACTATAACCTATAAATGTTCATGTTAGGAGAGTTTGGAGATTATTATTTAGCCAAGATGTTTTCAGGATTGCTTAATAGGATGACCAGCAATATTGGAAAACGATATCTGTATAAAGAACATAAGACAACAGCAGAGAAAAAACTTCCCTTACACGTTACAAAATATCCAGCGTCTCATCTGTGAGAGTATTGTGTACATGAGGTAACCTAAATTTGTATAAAAACACCTATTTTAAAGGAACATTACAGTTGCAAAGCCAAGCACTCACCAGTTACAAAAGGCTCAATTTAAGATAATCCTGCTTGAGTGCATACCATATGTCCTGGTAACCTTTTCAGCTGTATTGCAGCAGCATGTAAGAACCCAGTCATAGACCAGGACCTCATTTGCTCTAGCTGCTGTACAAACACAGATCATAAAGGTAGTCCCTACCCTACAAAGCTTCCCTGCCATTTCTGCACAGAAGTGGAGTCATTCAGTATGCAGGAAGCATGGCAATAATATGGCTGCTCAATTATTTTTTTTAACTCTCATTTAATGCAACTCCTGTTCTGGCTTTTACTACGCACAATTCAAAAGCTTACACTAAAATATTTTCTAAGAAATATTTTGCCTTTCATATTGCACTTACCACTGCAGTAACCACGTCTCAGATACACTTTTCCAAAACACCTTGGTATAGGAAAGTACTATTCTCATTTTATAAATCAGGCACACAGAAACATTAAGGTCAAAATACTCAGAAATATCCACTAAATCTGTGCCCAAATGAAATAAATGAGTATGCAAATGAAAATACCTATGCTTCATTTTTTGTTACGCTGATACTGAGTTTTGCGTTTTCAGTTGAAGCTGGTAGTACTCAGCACTTCAATGTCAAATCCTAGCTGATTTAATTGGGCATCCAGGAAAGCGGGCAAGTAAAACAAAGAGTCACTGATAAGACCAGATTTAAATAAGTTTCCCCAATACAGAGAAAAAAGCAAAGTTAAAGATAGATCCAAGTTCTACTGGCCTGTATTTCAATAACTTTATTATAAGAATATTCTCCACACACTCCCAACCATGTCTCATTTAGTACACACCCAGCTTCTGAAGATAACTGTGTCACTGGAATATAAAAATATGTGTGCGTACTACTCGTGGCAAAGTCACAACAGGGAGAAGATCACAGTTATAACGGCCACAAAAAAGAGGTCAATTACAATTCCTTTGCCTCTAACAGGATACTTGAATTCTGGGGTGGGCAAAATACCCTGCACAATACTGGAGTTATCATACAACACAGAAGCAAAGAATGCACTATTTAGCAAAAAGCTGTAGATCTGAGACAAGTTTTACTTTAGTATGCCAAATACCACTTTTACTTTTGTATGTTCAGTATGTAAATAACCTAGGAGTTTTTTCCTGCAAAACCTAATTACACATCATCTTTATTTGTTATTTCCTGACACTTTTACTTATGAAAGCATTTACATATCTGTCTGTGTCTTTGGTGTATTTCTTCCTTTCACATCCACAGGTCAAGGATGAAATGAGTTAAGAGTTTCACAGCTGGTCTCTACAGTTGCAGATTTTCTGATGACCAAACTATTCTAAACTGGTGAAGGCAGATGATACATTATTAATTTGTAACTATTTGCTTCTCAGTGTCCTACTGGTTGGCATGAAAACACAGGTCTGAAAACTCACATTTGTTTGCTTTCTAATGTAATTCTTGAGATGGAAATTGCTGGGACCCTAATTTTTTTCTATTAAAAAAACCAAACACCCTTTTTAAAATTTCAGTCTGGCTTCATGTTAACTGAGCTGCCATTTGGAGGACTGCTTATCAGCAAAATCTGAATTTTCTAGCCTACCTGTTAAGCCATGCAATGCCTTTACCTATACTTTTGACAATATACTGTATCCTTGTTTGAGACCACTGACTGTTAAACTGTTAATATAATTCTGCATTTACAGGGCAAGCTGAACCTCAATTATTTTTATAATTTCTCTAATCAGGATGTTCTAGTGAACTGCAATAGAAACTGTCAAATTCTCTCAAAATCTTAGCGTAGGGTGGGTCAGTTTTTGCCATTCATTGTTTTCTTTGAAGATAACCCAGGGTAAAAAAAAATCTTATGATCTTTCAGATCAAAATCAAGTTTGCTCTTATCTCAGTTTTGCTGCAACTATTTACTTTATTTTTCTGCATCACAGAAGACATTAAAATTTATCCAATTACTGCAGTCTCTTATATCACCTTTCTTTGATATTTTGAAATATAGTATCATTTTTTTCAGAGACTTTCCTGGTTCTACACTTCACTGAAACATCCAGTTATTCATGAAATAAGAGTAATCTTTCAATATTTGTTTCACTATTTTCCAGGTTGACTTAGCCAGGGTTTTCTCCAGCTATTAACATTTCATGATTTTCTGAGAGATGTTGCAACACCTAGTTCTAGGTTCTTAATTTCTTTGTCAAATTAATGGTTTGACAAGCCGAGTTGTTCAATGAAAATCTGTCTACTACTCTCTCTCTATTCTTTTGTTAAGGGTTGGTTTTTTTTGTAAGAGATCCTCTAGAGAATATTGACTTGTTTGAGAAACATGCTGAGTTTACCTTTTTCAGTAGCCTCTTCAACTTCTCCAGTATGTACTTCCTCTTGTCTTCAATTTATGGTTTTCTCCTATGTTTTATGCTGCAAAAAGCTATTTCTTTTTTGTAGGTATTTAAGGGGTAAGATACTTACTTTAGTTTGCTTACCTCCTTTGAAACACTTCCCTGTATCCTTACTTATCCAGACTTTAGCTTCTTACCTAATAGCTAGTTAACATAACAGTCACGCAAAAAGTTAACATTGATGTGTCATAATACTCATGGTGAACATAAATCCCACACATCTAGACCTGTTCAGATTAACTTTAAATTGTTTTTGTAAAATTTAATCTGTTAACCTTCTGTTAATTTTTTTGTTGCTTTGAGGGACTTTGTTCTTTCCCACATGCTAATCTTCAGCTTTGCCACATAAATTGTGATCATTATAGAAGTCTGATCTTCTGTACGCTTTAACATTCTGGAGAGTAAATCTAGCTCTCCTTCCAAAACACTGATAGTCAAGCTGAGTATTTCCAAGTTATCTTACAGAACCTGTTGTGAGGGAATGAAACTCCTTCCAATAATGATCCCTGATGCCATACATTGTCCTACCTGTATATCTTCTGCATTAGATATTATTCTGATTTGATTGTTTCTAATAACTCTTTTGGAAGACTGTAAAATTAGTACTTATGAACCAAAATTTACATCACAGACAGCTTTTTTCCTCAGGTTTCCAAGAAACAAAAACTCCTAGGTTTGTGTTGAAAAAAAAATGGAGATCAATACATAACTCAGCGGACTAGTAAATGAAGCTATGGGCTTTACACTAGAGACTTTTACCATATGATCTCTCTCTTCATTCAAGTGCCAATAAAAAACCCTTTAAATTAGTCTGAGCCAGCACTGACAGCATTACTTTGACAACCCGTTTTAAAGCTCATTATGATGACACTGCACCTCATTACTTTTAATCATAAAAGTCTAGCCCAGCAGTACTCAACCTCTGTACCACAAGTCAAATGCAGCCCACAAAGCCTTGGAATCCAGCCTGTGGAGCTCCCCAGGGCTCAGAAAATTTGGCAGCAGTAACAGTTAAAACTTCCACCCCTCCCCACTGCCAAAATCCCTAACTCTGCACGGTGGATCAGAGCCCGGCCACAACCTACCCACTGCACAGCTGGTTTAATGCTGGCCCATGCCCCCTCTTCCCCACCCCCTATGGGTCTGGCCCATTCCCATTCCCTCCACCAGGCTAGGTTGGGGCTGGGTCACACCCATTTCTCCCTGAGCCACCCTGCCCTGCCCCCCACTCCCCGCCTGCATGGCTGGATGGGTGCCTGATGCACCTGTCTCAGGTGCCAGATTGCAGCCACCAGTCAGATGCAGCCTGCAGAAGGACCAGACACTGCCCATCCAGCCCACAGAGGCAAAAGGTTGCCACTGATCTAGCCTATTCTGTTATGCAGAAGGTCAAGGAGTTCCACTGTGAAGAACCTATAGAAAACATTTACTTGAAAAGAAAAAATTAAATTTGGCACTGCATTAAGAGTAACATTTGAGATACTGATTTTCTGCAAGTGTAACACATGGTTCCGTCCGACTTAATAGATTCCTCTGGAATTAATGCAGGTTTTACCCTGTTACAACTGCCTTTTTAATACAAAGGGGAAAAAATGTATTTTGGGCCTCAATGCCCAGTAATGTGTCTTCTGCAAGGCTATTATTACCTTGAAAAGGTTTAAAAATAGTGACAGTATTTCTTTCGAAATAGTCCCTTATATATGAAGTACCTGGATTTCCAATATACTAATATTATAAAAGCCTTAGTCTGTCTGTCTGTAATGCTTTATTTGCACTCTGATTGGCTGACTGAAACAGAGTGCTCCACGAGCATTCAAACAGGAGACGGCGCAGACACAGGGGATGGGTGTGGGGGCCAGGCCAGCTGCAGGTAGTGGTGACAGATCAGGGGAGCCACTGCCCCACTGCCACCTGGTCCTGACAAAAGTCAGCAGGGAGGGGAGGGAGGGGCACAGTGATGGCACCCTACCACCGCCACCACCACCAGGCCCTGCCAACAGCTGGGACAGAGGGAGGGGAGCAGGGAGGGGAGGCAGGTGGACACAGGCCAGGCGGACCCAGAGTGCGGTGGTGGTCAGGAGCGGCACCGGACTTGAAGCAGAGGGAGGGGGGGAATGGACCCAGACTGGGGGGGGACGGCGGAGCAGGGCCAGACCTGAAATGCGGGGGGGGGGCACAACACTGGCCTCTGTCAGCCCCTCCCCCATCATTCTTGACAGGCAATTGGTTAGTAGCTTTCCGATTGCTATAATAAAAAGAAGAGATGCAATCCCCTTAAGCCTTGAAAATATCTGCCTGAATAAGCAGGCACATTTTAAGAGCTAGAGTGCCCATCTCTAACATGACTGTGAGTATTTTACATTATCACAGTATCTAAGTGCATCAGTTTTTCATGTATGTACACACAATTCCCTAGGTCAGGGGTGTCAAACTCACCCCACCTCCCAGGCTGGACCTAGACTGCTGAGCTCCTTGCAAGCCGGATCCATGAGACCAGCAACTATGGAAGCAGCAACAATGGTAGTGGGGCAAGCAACTACGAGCCAAGAAGCAGGCTAAGTGGCTCTAGGGCAAGCAGGGCTGTGTTAGCACAGCCCTCACTCATGTGCCTGTCACCAACACTCATGTCCAACAGGCCCCCAGGGCTCCAGCTTCCACACTGCCCCCCACATCCCACTACCCATGGCCTAGCACTAGGCCAACAGTTCTGTGGGTCAAATCTAGCCCACAGGCCATAGGTTTGATATCGATGTCCTGGGTAACAGGAAAGTACTGTTTTCACTTTACAGATGGGAAACTGAGTCAGACAGATACTAAGGTTCTGAAATCCTCCACCAATTAAGTCAATGGGAGCCCTGTGGTTTGTTTCAATAAGCACAGTAATGGGGCCCAAGTGATCTGTCAAAATCATGAAGAAAAACTGTGACAGCACACGCAACTAAGCTTGAATATTCCACATTCAAAACTAATACTACAGCATTGTTCTTCCCCCACATGTATTCTTCCTTTGAGATTCTGATATTTGATATGTGTTTCAAATTCTGTGCAAGATGGGTTTTAAAGAGCAAACACATTGCTTCTAGCATGTGCCAGTGTCAGAAGAAACTTTGACAGATATTCTAGGAACAACTAGTACAACTTCTAAAATACCAGGCATGAAAGTAAACCTACAGAGAGCTATAAAAAACCATAATGCCAGACTCTGTACTCTTGGACTACTCACCCGTGCAAAGTCAAATGCATATCTATAAATAAGTTTAAAATTTGTTGGCTCATTTAATAAAGTTCTTAAGTAATCCAAGGAATTCCTTAGTTTTTCTGTTGTATCACATCTATAAAAAAAGAGAAGGTGATTTTATAGCCAAGATCTAGTACTGAAAACATATCCATCTCTGCTTTCATTCCCCTCCTTTGTATGCCTCTTCCACAGAAGTTAGACATATGGCTCCAGGCTTGTCTTCAAGAGTTGCATGAATTTGGGCTGAACCCAAAATGTGAATGGAAATGGATTTAGGTAAAATGGCGTAAAACCTTAGGTTGTATAAACTCTTTTGGTCCAAAAGTTTAGGTAGGTTTAAATTAAACCTAAAGGAAAACATGTTCCCAATCAATTTAAAAAACTAGAAACTTACCTATACAAGGCAATTAAATGTTAGAACAGGTGTTGGCAATGTTTTTGGATAGAGTGCCAAAAACACCCACAACCTTGGCTTGTAAAATGTTGGCATTCCAGGGGCAGACAGTGGAGGAGCCACCAGGGGCCTGATCCTTGTTGTGGCAGCATAGCCCCAGCCCCTTCCCCACCATCCACCGAGGCACGCATGCACCCACCGCCAGCAACAAGCCAGGCTGGGGCTCTGCAGATACCAATGCAGCTGCTTGCAGCCTCCTGGCTACCTGCCACAGCTGGCCCAGGCTCTGGGGCAAGTCTCTGACACCCACCACAGAGTTTGGCCTGCTTGCAGCAGATGGTAGGGAGACTGCAAGTAGCTGCACTGGGGTTCGCAGAACCCTAGCCCAGGTCATTGCCAGAAGTGGGTGCACTCATGCCCCGGGGAGGATGGTGGGGAAGGGGCCAGTGTGGCGCTGCCACAACAAGGATCATGCTCCTCGTGGCTCCTCCACCACCTGCCTTGAGGCATGCATGCCAAGCAAAATGTCTTTGCGTGCCACACACTGGCACATGTGCTGGGGGTTGCCTAAATAGAAAAAATATACGTATATAAATCAGCTGATGGAACTCTGTGTATGACCATTTTTAAAGTGTCTTAATTCTACCATCATTGTGCTGCTTTGGATAAATCAGACTTATCTCTGCCTACATTCTCCTACCTTTATTTGCAACCCAGAATTCTCTCTCTAGTGGTCCTTCAATTTCCCTACACTGAGAAGCCCTCAAAAGAAAGGGCTTCAGCCTATTTTGTTCTTCAGCCAAAATAACTGTGTGAACAAAGAGTTCACACCAAATCAATTTACACAATTAAGTTAACTATTGCTGATCCCTAGTGTACTCATGCACACAGATCCAGACCCACACCCAGGCCCAGGGCCAGAGGTTAAAAGTAGTACTTTCACATCAGTTTAAGTTGATAAGCTACAAGTTTCAGTTAAGTCTAAGGGCTGGTCAATATTACAAGATGTCTGCTGATGAAACGTCTTCCAACTGAATGCAGCCTCTATGTAGAAGATGCCAAAGCATCCACTCAATAGAAGCTGTGTGGAGGTGCCAGAAGCCAGGCAAAATTGCAGCTCTACTGGCAGGGGAGGACATACGGTGTATACTAGGAGACACCAGGTGATAAAAGGTGCTGCAAAGCTAGCAGAAAACTTGGGCAAGTCTATACATTCTCAGTTTTGTTCTGCAGAATTTGAGTTATGTCAGCTAAACAATGTAGTGGGGACCAGGTGCAGGACACCCAAGCAAAAACAAACAGAAAAAAGAGTGCCCTTATCAGAGTTTGTGCCAATATAAACACTGATGATTTTTAATGGAGTGCAACAAAGCTTGCGACTAGTAACAAAGTGCTATGGTTATTTGATGCTTTAAACAATTCATGCTATAATAGCCTGGCACTGGGTCTGCATAGCCACAGCATATCTAAAGCATGAACACACTGGTCAAATCAAAATTACCTGGTACAAGCCCCATCACTAACAGGTTAAAAGGAGGCCCAGGAGAGAGAAACTTTGTCCCAAAGTTTGGACTATAGGGAGGGGGCAGGCTTCTTTTTAATAGAAGCGTACCTGGAAGCAATACTTTGAGGAACCAAAAGTACTGAGGAGGATAACTGTAAAAGGGATGCAAAGCAGATACTTCTGGTAGTAGGTTTGGGTCAACAGAGCAGAAGCCAAAAGGATAATGCCTTATTTTCAGACAGAGTTAAGTAAATAAAGCAGATTCAAGACAAGATTCTGTATTCCTTTTAGCTAGTACTATTACATCCACAGACATAATAAACATTATGTCTGAGGTTGCACGTATTTTAAGACTTTTTGGTTTAGTCATCAGAGCTTATGTAGCCTAGTTGTGAGGATGCATAAGGTTTAAAAATGTCTGAAAGCCACACGCTGCTGTAAGTAGGAAAAGGGTGAAATCTTATGTCTACTTCTCTGGAGAGGAGCACTAAATCAACACATACACTAAATCAACATAACTCTGGATACAAATGCATTTTAAATTACTAGATTTACTATAACAAAATACAAAAAGCTTATAAAACTTCAAGGCACTTACTGCAGTGATGTCATTCCTTTTAACCATTCTTGCAATGTAAAGTAACCCATGTTTTGTGCATCCAATTTCCAAGCTAACACAAGCATAACTACCTGTTTAAGAGAGCACACTATTAGGTAAAACAAAAAATAGTCTTGGACAGTTATTACTTAACAGACTGCCACATGCTCTTATTTGGTTTAGAGTAAAAGTCATTCAAATATGAATGGAACAGTCAGGATACTCAGGACTCTTCCTACCAAGAAAATGGAGCTTTTTAGAAGCTCTAGATTTTAGCAAACTGCTCATCTATATAATAAATAATTGTGCATTGCACTGTCCTTCCTGATAACTCTGGAAAGTCAAATCAAACTACACCTGTAAATTCTTTGGGGGAGATATGGGCTCTGCTGTAATTTTCATATTGTGAAGTGTGCTCCAACTTTTGGCCCTACGTTAAATTAATTCAAGATTAATGAACCTCTCTCCTGAAAATAAGGGTACCTATGTCAGTAAATGTAGGTCTTCAAGACAACATCACCTCTGCATATTTCAACCTGGGGAATGTGCTTGCTGTACACTGCCTCATGAAACAGGCTCTCACATCAAATACCTGCAACTACGGGCCATAAGAGGAGACAGCAATCTATTGTTGCCACAAGCCAGAGCTTGCAGTCCCAAGCTCCTGCTGTGGGCCAAAAACCTCCAGCCCCCAAAATGCTCAAGCAATCTCCATCAACTTTTGCTGCAGATTTCAGGACCTTCTGCAGCAAGGTAAGTGCAGGCAGAGAAAACAGCATGGAGGGGTACAAAGATGGGTACTGTGGAGGTCATGGGCAACACAACAGTTGCATGCCACCTCAGGTCAGGTTGGACCTTCCTGGACTCTCTGCAGGCCACAGGTTGTCAACCCCTGAACTATAATATAGCTTTATGGATTTGAATGAAAACACAAAGTAGTAAACTCTACACCAAGTAGTAACTCTACAGTAATACAGAAATCCTCAGCTTTGGGAAGGCTGACTGTCACAAACTCAGGAGACTGGTCAGCCAGGCACTAAGAGACCATGTTCCCTTAGAAAGGGGAGTCCAAAAGGAATGGTTGTTCCTTAAGAACGCAATCCTTGAAGCACAAGGAAAGTCAATTCTGTCCTGCAGGAAATGGAGTCAGCAGGCTGGGGAACCCCCTTGGCTCAGTAGGGAACTTTTGGACCTCCTGAAACTAGAGAGAGAAGCCTACAACAGATGGAAAATGGGAATCATCACCAAGGAGGATTACACAGCACTGGCCTGCACCTGTACAGAGCACACCAGAAAAGCCAAGGCAGAAACCAAACTCAGGCTAGCCACGGGAATCAAGGACAACAAAAAGTCCTTCTTCAGCTTTGTGGGAAGTTGGAAAAAGAACAAAGGTAACATTGGGACCCCTGCTAGATCAAATGGGGTAGCTGACGTCTGGCACTCAGGAAAAGGCCACTTTCCTAAATGACTACTTTGCATCAGTCTTCCACCTGGCCCAAGGTGGTCACCCTATCAGACTGGACACAAAGCATCCAGGGGGTGGGAGATGGGCCCACAATTGACACAGATCAAGTGAGGGAACACCTCGAGAGGCTCAACATCAATAAGTCCACAGGCCCAGATGGACTGCACCCAAGAGTCCTGAAGGAGCTGGTGGACATCATAGCACACCCTATGGCGAAGATATTTGAGAACTTGTGGCACTCAGGAGAGGTACCAGAAGAGTGGAAAAGAGGCAATGTGGTCCCAATCTTCAAGAAAGGAAGGAAGGAAGATCCAGGGAATTACAGGCCAATCAGTCTGACATCCATCCCTGGAAAGATCCTGGAGAAATCATCTAGGGTTCCATCAGCAACAGGCTAATGGAAGGCAACTTTCTGAGTACCAGCCAACACGGTTTTGTTGCTGGAAGGTCTTACCTAATCAATCTCATCTCCTTCTATGACCAGGTGACGCATTGCCTGGACATGGGGGATGAGTTTGATGTTATATATCTGGATTTGAAGAAAGCCTTTGACCTGGTCTCCCATGATGTCCTCACGGTTAAGCTGGAGAACTGCAGCCTCAACCATCTCACGGTCCAATGGCTGGGGAACTGATCAAAGGCCAAGGGAGCAAACCTTATGAGGAGAGACTGAGGGACACGGGACTCTTCAACCTGGAGAAGAGAAGGCTCAGGGGGGACTTGATAGCAGCCTGTGAGTATATAAGCAGTGTGGCACCAGGATCTGGAAGAACAATTGTTCACCAGGACTCCCCAAGGGATAACAAGATCAAACGGCCACAAACTTCTGGAAGGCCGATGTAGACTTGACATAATTAAAAACTTCTTTACAGTCCGAATGTGCAAGGCGTGGAACAGACTCCCCCCAGAGGTGGTGCAAGCACCTACTCTGGATACATTCAAAAGGCATTTGGATGCTTATCTTGCTGGGATCACTTGACCCCAGCAGACTTTCTGCCAATGGCAGGGGGGCTGGACTTGCTCTTGTGAGGTCCCTTCCAGCCCCAACAGATGTTCCCTATTGCCCAGTTTCAAAATGGTGTATGTCACATAGACAAGACTAGTAAATTATTCTCGCATTTGAAACTCCACTCTCCTCAGAAATCTGAAGCAAGCAAAGGAAGTCCAACAGCCTTTGTTATTATTGTTCAATTTGAATCAGCCAACACATCTTTTAAAATCTACTTTTCAGAAGTTAACAATTACCACTTCTAAAATTAATCAAACTTGGCATTTATACTCATACTTTTTGGTCCTACAACGTGCCAGTGATCTACTGCTTTGGAGCAGACTCAATTAATCGAGTCTGCTCCTCATGCGAGCTGATGCGTGCTGCACTGTATCGCATGCAGTCATATAAGCACTGAAATGAGCATTAGTGCATAGAAAATGACACTGGAGCACTTTTGAACTAAAGCACCTTCTATGCATTTTAGTTCAAATGTACACCTCTGTCATTTTCACAGCACTGATGGACATTTTGCTGCTTATACAACTCCAAGCATCGCAGCACCGGGCACTTTTCAAAAAGCCCAGCACTGAGGCACTTGTGCATGTGTAAAAATGCCCAATGTTTTCAGAGTGCACCTAAACAATCAATAAGCCTTCTTGCCTAATGTTTCACTAATTAAAACTAGAGGTGCACTGACAGTGATTCTGGGAGCCAATACTGACAGCTGATTTTTATGGAGGCATATTGGTCGATAACAATCTGATTTCTGATACAGCTGCGTGCAGCTAGTAAGCTTGTTGTGGTGAAAAGGGAAGTGAGGAGGGAAGGGGCATGGGGGGGCAGATCTATGCTCCCCATGGTGAGGGAGGGAGTGGGGCTGGAGTAGGCACTGCCCAGCTGCAGTATGGCAGGCATGGGATGGAGCCACGGTGCATCTGGGGCACGGCGGGGGGGCCGGCTCCTGCCACTCACCTGGGAGGGTGGCATGTGCCCCTGGATCTGCGCGGGGTGGGGCAGGGCAGGCCGCAGCTGCAGGATGGGGGCACCCCTGCCCCCCACCCCCGCGCCCTCCCAGACAAGCAGCAAGAGCAGCCTTCCCCACTCCCCACCCCCCAGATGACCCACAGCTCCATCCCATGCTTGCCCCGTCCCGGCTGGGCAGTGCATATCCCAGCCCCAGCCACGCTCCCTCCCTTGCTGTGTGGGGATGTTGATCTGCCCATGCCCCTTCCCTCATCGGCCCCCCTCCCCCACCACAAGCTTACCAGCTGCACGCAGGTCTCCACACTGCTGGCTGTGCTCCTCACTGCCTACATGCTGCACTGTGGCTGCACACACACATGGGAATTTATCTGCCAAATTATTGGCCACTTCAGGCCAGATTTCCGATATAGTCAATTTTCTTCATATTGGTGCCAATCCGATATCAGACTAACGTGTTTTTGCATCTCTAATTAAAGCTATGACAACTTTTTAAAATGGAAAATGCGTCTAATGTTTCATGAAGATAACTGGTCAACAGTTTACCAGGCTACTTGCTGAAGCATGATCAGGAAAAAGCTTCAACTTACATTTTCTGGTTCAACTCCAATGTCTTCACAAAATTTCTCCATGCCCTCAGGACCCACAACATCATCAGTTCCTGCAATCAAAATGCTATTTTACATTTATGTTTAATTTAAAATTCACTGGAAGCTTATCACTGATGCAAAAGAAAAGCAAACACGCAACACAGACTCAAATTTTGTATGATTCCGTTTGTTTACTTGCATATAAAGAAAAATTATGTAACATTAATTAGAGTTCCATGCACTGTCCTTGTGCACCTCCTCATTATGGGTACACATACATAACAACACTTACACTCAGAATTTTTGCCTTAACATTACTCAAAGCACACTGTAGCCTGAACCCCGCTCAAGCTCTGTATAAAGGCAGTATAGGATACCACACACTACCTCCTTTTTGGTTTCCTCTCAACCCCAGTCAAAGTTGCATGCAACTCCAAGGAAGATGGGATGAGAGCAGGATGTGGGTGCAGACGTGCATGCGCTCATGCAAAACTAACAACACATCTCTAGGAACTCTACTTATTGATAAGTAACTTCTCTCGTCTCCCTTGAGTGATTTTACATAGGCACAATGTGACTACAGGTGACTCCAAAGTGGCATTTGCACACCTGGAGGTGGGTCTCAACATTTCTAGCCCCATGGCTTGGGTGAGTGTCACAGGGAGAGTCCACAGACTGGAACCCATGCACAGAGCAGCCTAGTCTGCTGGCCCTTCCCCTCACCACTGGATGCTGCACATGGAGCAACATTGTGTACCACTAGCAACTTTCCAGACCCATGGGCCAGATAACATAACTCCAGAGACTGGATTCAGCCTGCAAGCCAGAGGTTGAGCTCCACTGCTCTAGGTAAATAACTGGAAGACTCCATTTTACTAAATATGGAAAAGGTACGAATGGAGCTCCACATGGTCACCTTGCAGATACATATTAGTTAGAATCACAGGAAATAAGGGATGTAAGGGTCCTCATGAGGTAATCTAGCCCAGCCCCCTGCTCAAGGCAGGATCATCCCCAACTAAACTATCCCAGCCATGCGTCCGTCTATCCCACTCTTGAACATTCCCAGGGATAGACATTCCAGGTAGTTCCAGGGAATGTCTCTCAGTAGCCTGTTCCAATGCCTGACAACCCTCATAGACAGACAGTTCCTTCTAACTTCCAACCTAAGTTTTCTCTGCTGCAATTTGAAGGTCTTGCTCTGAGTCCTGTCTATCTCCATCCTCTTTATAATTGCCCTCCAGGTACTGGAAGACTTACCAAATCCTCCCTCAGTCTTCTCTTCTCCGGACTAAGGAACCCCCATTTATTTCAGCCTTTCCTCCTAAGTCAGGCTTCCTTGACCTCTAATCATTTTTGTCACTCTCCACTAGATTCTTTCCCATCTGTCCGCATCTTTCTTGAAGTTTTGGACCCAAAACTGAACTCAGTACTCCAGGTAAGGCCTCACTAGTGCTGAACAGAGCTGCATAATCACTTTCTTTGACTTGCAATAGAGACAGTATTATTAGAGATACTGCAATAGAGATGCAACTGAGTAAGCTGTTGCTTTTTTGGCAACAAGAAGATATTGTTGGCTCCTATTCAGGTTATGATCCACTGTAATCCCCAGGTTCTTTCCTCCAGTATTGCAGCCAAGCCCGTCATTCCCATTCCCCAATCTGTAATTCTGCATGCAATTGTTCAGGTACAGGACTTTGTTATATCTCATCTGATTGATTGGAAGCCACTTCTGCAGTCTATCCAAGTCATTTTGGATCTTAGCTCTACTCTGCAGCAATGGTTCGCAACCTTTTTAGACTCAAGGCACCCCTCAGAAAATGACAACTCTTAATTTTTACTCTTTTCTTTAATACAGAAAAATAACAGAGCAATTCTTCTGTTGTTGCAAAGAACTCAGAAAGAGCACAGATCAGAATGCTTCCAATGCTACAGATTCCTATTTAAAATCTCTGGGTTTATCTTGTGAATGAAACATGTTCACACATCTAACAGTGCTAACACTGCACAACACCCTAGGGCACCCTTGAAACAATCTCAGGGCACCCCAGGATACTGTGGCACCTGGTTGAGAATCACTGCTCTAGGACAGTGTTTCTCAACCTTTCAAGTAACAAGTACCCTCCAACTTCTGAAAATGTTAATAAGTACCCAAACACTCAAGTTTCTAAGGGGATTGTATATTTACTAACTAATGTGTGCCAAATGTTGGAAGAAGGGCTATGTACATAGGGCTGTGATATGACAGATGTCTGATCTGGTGTGGGTAGGGTTGCCACCTTTTACACCAGGGGTGCACAACTCAAGTATGTACCTGGGCTAGAGGTGATGTTGGCCAAAGCTGGGAGGGCTGAACCCAGTGCTGTACAAAGCGTGGCATGCCAAATTATTACTGGGGAATTTAAAGCGCTGCACAATCTGCAGCGCACCCATTTTTTTGCCATAGTTTTGGGAGGAGGAAGGGGCGAGAGAGAGAGGAAAAGAGGGCAAGAGACAGAGCAAGTGTTGGGGTACCTGCATACCCCCTGCCTGTGTCTCGCGTACCCCCAGGGGTACGCGTACCACAGGTTGAGAAACTACGCTCTAGGGTTTCTGCAATGTGGACAACACCAAGTTATGTGAAAATTTGCTAAGCAGGCACTCAATCTCATCATCCAAATAAATAATGAAGATGTTTAACAATACCAGGATAGACTCCTGGGAAAACCCACTTGATATCTCCTCCCAGCTAGATGTTGAGCCATTGAACAGTACTCTTTGAGCACAACAATCCAACCTGTTTTGTGTCCACTTTGTAGTACTCTTGTCTAATCCATATATCCTTAGCTTGTTAAAGAAAAATGTTGTGGGAGACAGCGCATGCTTCTCCGCTGTTCGTGCCCAGGATCGCAGAGATGTCTGCATCACCCGAGCAATGCTAGGAGATGACGAATGCCAGATCAATCACCACTCATCTCCTTGGCTATGTCATTCAACTGGCTCCCAAGCAACACCTGCAGCAGAAGCAATGCTGACTCAAGATCAACATCAAAGGACTCAAGGACCCAATCAAGTGAGACCTCTTCCACCAGTGTCTCAATTAAAATCTGGCAAACTCCAATCAACAACACTAGAATGGTCGGCAGCACTTGGGGTCTATCATCAGCACCTGTGAAGAGACACCTGGATTCTCTACCAGGAAACATCAAGACTGGTTTGATAAGAATGACCAGGAGATTCAAGAGATGATCAACCACAAGTGCAAGGCCTTTTGCACTCGGCAAAATGACATCAACTCCAAGCAAAAGAAACTAAGTCAGAGGTTTTCAACTTTTTTTTAAACAAGTGTACCCCTTCTGCCTCAAAGTTTCAGGTCATGTACCCCTTTATAATTTTTTCTTGTTTTTAAACTGTGGGGGGGCAGATTGAGGCCCCCATGGTAAGGGAGGAGGTAGAGTTGGAGCAGGGGCAGGCACTGCACAGCCAGGGCAGAGTGCAGGACAGAGCTGTGAGAGCGGTTCATCTGGGGGGTGCAAGGAGCGAGGGCAGCTCCCGCCACTGCATTTACCCTGGCAGACACCTGAGGGGCATGTGCCCCCCAGATCTGTGTATGGTGTGGAGGCAGCTGCTGCTGGAGGCTGGACTCTGCACCCCCCTGCCGCTTCCCCAAGAGCTGTGCAACACTATGTGCCTGCTGCCACTGGGAAGGCAGGGGACAGACACCCCCCGTCCCCATCAGGTAAGTGTGTGGGAGGGAGGCGGGGCAGGGGAGAGGGAAGGGGCTCAGGGGCACCAGGTCGGAGATGGTGAGGAGGAGGGAGTGTGTCTCTGTGCCCACTTCCATTCAGGTTGCAGGGGGCGGGGCCCCGATGGCAGCAGCACTTCTCTGCTGGCCGCACATGTACAACCCGGATGGACAGACGGAGTGAGGGGGCAGGGGGCTTATATGCAGTTGCTGCCACCATCACCAAGACCTCCCGCTGCCGCACCCGCACCGCTTTTCTACTGCCTGTCGCATGTGCATCTCCGTGGGCTGCTGATAGACCTTGAGCCCAGCCGATTGTGCACTGCCCATCAGCAGCCCCTGGAGCCACACATGTGATGGGCTATAGGAAAGTGGTGTGGCAGCAGTGGTGGTGCAGGGCAGTGGGTGACAGCGGCAGCCACTACGTGCAAGCCCCCCTCACCTCATCCAGCTGGCTGGGTGGTGCATGTATAGCCTGCAGAGGGGCTCCACTGCCCTCGCCACCCCCAGCCCTGCTCCTGGGAATGAGCACAGAGAGTGAGCTGAAGTGGGGGGCGGGGAGGCGCCACAGTGTGCTAAGTGGGGCTGGTGGCACCCAGCATGCCCCTCTCCCTTCCTGGGGTAAGAAGTAAAGTATGGGAATGCACCCAGGGGAAACGCCGCCACCGCACCCCAGGGCATGCTCCATCCCTGCCTGCCTGTGTGTACCCCCTACAACCTAAGTACCCCCATTTGACAACCCCTGAACTAAGTCATCAAGAAGCCAAGGCAGAGGTCCAAAGGAGGGCCTGTGATATGAAAAGCAGATGGTGGGAAGGCAAGGCAAAGGAGATTCAACACCTTGCCAATGTCCATGATTTGTACAGTTTTTTGTGTCACCAAAGCCATCTACGGTCCAAGCACTCAGGGACCAACACCCTTGAGACCAAAGGATAAAGAAAACCTGATCAAGGAAAGGGGAAACATCAATGCCCGCTGGAAGGAGCCTTTTGAAGACCTTTTCAATCAAGACTGCTATTGATGAGAGTATGCTGCAACACCCAGTATGAAACGATCTCAGAATCCCCGCAACCCTTAATGAGATGAGTAAAGTCATCAAGCAGATGAAAAATCACAAGACGTCTGGAGCCAACGGAATTCCCACCTAAATCTTCAAGCGGGGGAAGAGAAGCTCACATCACAGCTCTATGCCCTCATCTTAAAGGTCTTGAATGATGAGGAAAACCCAGATGACCTCAGGGATGCCATTATCTCAGGGGTGGGCAATTATTTCAGCTGGAGGATCACTTAACAAGTTTTGACAAGCTGTGGAGGGCCGCAAGGGCAGCCCCTCCCCTCCCCTCCCCTCCCCTCCCCTCCTCTTGACAGGTGTCCTAAAAATCAAACTTCCACAATAACATATTTTAATTGCATTTTAAAAAGATATTTTTGTCCTGATTTGTGTGCATTTGCATCATGTATATAGGAGGTGATTTCACAATAGCTCAAAATGAAGTTTAACTCTTGTATATTGCAGGGGTGTGATTGCAGGGTTGGCGGGTATGGTGGGTGAGGAACTTTTCAGATACAAGGCTCTTTAAAAACTGAACTATTTTAATATGCCATAGGAAGTTCTCTTCATTTTCTAATTTGTTCAGTTCTTTGAGACACCTAATTTCCTATATACTGTTACTGTACAAATACTCTCAAGCCCCCGTGGAGCCCTGCCACTTGATTCAAGACTAACAGTCACATTTAAATAGGTGATTCTTTTACTTGAAAGGCTATACATTAGAAAGAAAGAAATAGATGTCTTCAAACAGAGCATGCAACTCAATACCATTTATTTACATCTGGATCCCTCTGTTCTGTGGCTGACTGCTTCAGGCAA